>NC_092708.1:311531310-312131310 GCF_047496885.1 Scyliorhinus torazame
AAACTCAATCCCTCTACCAATAAAAGCCTTCTTAACAACCCTCTCAACCTGGGTGGCAACTTTCAGTGATCTATGTACATGGACACCGAGATCTCTCTGCTCATCCACACTGCCAAGAATCTTACCATTAGCCCAGTACTCTGTCTTCCTGTTATTCCTTCCAAAATGAATCACCTCACACTTTTCTGCATTAAACTCCATTTGCCACCTCTCAGTCCAGCGCTGCAGCTTATCTATGACCCTCTGTAACGTGTAACATCCTTCCGCACTGTCCACAACTCCACCGACTTTAATGTCATCTGCAAATCTATGCACCCATGCTTCTACGCCCTCCTCCAGGTCATTTATAAAAATGACAAACAGCAGTGGCCCCGAAACAGATCCTTGTGGTACACCACTAGTAACTGGACTCCAGTCTGAACATTTCCCATCAACCACCACCCTTTGTCTTCTTCCAGCTAGCCAATTTCTGATCCAAACTGCTAAATCTCCCTGAATCCCATGCCTCCGTATTTTCTGCAGTAGCCTACCGTGGGGAACCTATACTGAAATCCATATACACCACATCAACTGCTTTACCCTCATCCACCTGTTTGGTCACCTTCCCAAAGAACTCAATAAGGTTTGTGAGGCACGACCCTACCCTTCAAAAAACCATGTTGACTATCTCTAATCAAATTATTTCTTTGCAGGTGATTATACATCCTATCTCTTATAAACCTTTCCAAGATTTTGCCCACAACAGAAGTAAGGCTCAGTGGTCTATAGTTACCGGGGTTGTCCCTACCCTGCTTCTTGAACAAGGGGGCAACATTTGCTATCCTCCAGTCTTCTGGCACTATTCCTGTAGACAAAGATGACTTAAAGATCAAAGCCAAAGGCTCAGCAATCGCCTCCCTTGCTTCCCAGAGAATCCTCGGATAAATCCCATCCGGCCCAGGGGACTTATCTATTTTCACACTTTCCAGAATTGCTAACACCTCCTCCTTATGAACCTCAAGCCCTTCTAGTCTAGTAGCCTGAATCTCAGTATTCTCCTCGACAACATTGTCTTTTTCCTGTGTGAATACTGACGAAAAATATTCATTTAGCACCTCTCATATCTCCTCAGACTCCAAGCACAACTTCCCACTACTGTCCTTGACTGGCCCTACTCTTACCCTAGTCATTCGTTTATTCTTGACATATCTATAGAAACCTTAGGGTCATCCTTGATCCAACCTGCCAAAGACTTCTCATGTCCCCTCCTGGCTCTTCTTAGCTCTCTCATTAGGCCCTTCCTAGCTAACTTGTAACTTTCGAGCGCCCTAACTGAAACTTCATGTCTCATCTTTACATAAGCCTCCTTCTTCCCCTTGACAAGTGTTTTGACTGCTTTAGTAAACCACGGTTCCCTTGCTCAACCACTTCCTCCCTGCCTGACAGGTACATACTTATCAAGGACACGCAGTAGCTGTTCCTTGAAAAAGCTCCACATTTCCATTGTGCCCATCCCCTGCAGTTTTCCTCTCCATCCGATGTCTTGCCTCATCGCATCATAATTGCCTTTCCTCCAGATATAACTCTTGCCCTGCGGTATATACCTTTCCATCACTAAAGTAAACATAATCGAATTGTGGTTACTATCACCAAAGTGCTCACCTACCTCCAAATCTAACACCTGTCCTGGTTCATTACCCAGTACCAAACCCAATATGGCCTCGCTTTTCATTGGCCTATTTACATACTGTGTTAGGAAACCCTCCTGCACACATTGGACAAAAATGGACCCATCTAAAGTACTCGAACTATAGCGTTTCCATTCAATATTAGGAAAGTTAAAGTCCCCCATAACAACTACCCTGTTGCTTTCGCTCCTATCCAGAATCACCTTTGCAATCCTTTCCTCTACATCTCTGGAACTTTTTGGAGGCCTATAGAAAACCCCTAACAGGGCGACCTCTCCTTTCCTGTTTCTAACCTCAGCCCATACTACCTCAGTAGACGAGTCCTCATCAAACGTCCTTTCTGCCACCGTAATACTGTCCTTGACTAACAATGCCACCCCTCCCCCTCTTTTACCACCTTCCCTGAACTTACTGAAATATCTATACCCCTGTACCTGCAACAACCATTCCTGTCCCTGCTCTATCCATGTCTCCGAAATGGCCACAACATCAAAGTTCCAGGTACCAACCCATGCCGCAAGTTCACCCATCTTATTCCGGTTGCTCCTGGCATTGAAGAAGACAGACTTTAAACCACCTTCCTGCCTGCCGGTACACTCCTGCAACTTTGAAACCTTACTCATGACCTCACTACTCTTAATCTCCTGTCTACTGGAGCTACAATTCAGGTTCCCAAGCCCCTGCTGAACTGGTGTAAACCCTCCCAAAGACATTAGCAAATTTCCCCCCCAGGATATTGGTACCCCTCTGGTCCAGGTGTAGACCATCCCATTTGTAGAGGTCTCACCGACCCCAGAATGAGCCTCCACAAACCACCTTCAAGTTAGGATGACCACAATGCACATATGCAAATTTCCCCCACAATAGACAATCAGCAGCTCCACTCTACTGCCCTCTGCTGGATGCTTGACTTCACAGGAGGGAGTAGGGAAGGAAACACTGAAGAAGTGTTTCAGGTGTAAGTGTCACTTAACAACAGCTCCTCCACAAACCACCTTCAAATTTGGATGATCACAATGCCCGTATGCAAACTTCCCCCGCAACAGCCAATCAGCAGCTCCACTCTACTGCCCTCTGCTGGATGCTTGTCTTCACTTGAACAGCTAGGGTCTCTTGCTCAGATACACCTTTAAGTTAGGATGACCACAATGCATGTATGCAAATTTCCCCCGCAACAGCCAATCAGCAGCACCGCTCTACTGTCCTCTGCTGAGGGAGGGATGCGGGGCTGGTGGGTTCAGGGTGGGGGGGGGTGGAATGCAGGTGTGTTAGGCTAGAGGCACTCATAAGGCTGGTGTCACTCACAAACACCAGCCAAGGTGGGTGGTCAGTGGGGTGCACAGCAAGATGACTGCCTTTCAGGCCGCGGCAATGGCGGTCTATGCCTGGTTACCCCGGTCGCTGGGGGGGTCACACTGAACACACGGTCCATCCCCTGGTTGCCCCTCCATCACTCCCCATCACTCTGCCTCAGCACTGGCAGATCCCCCCCCCCCCCAACACACACACACACCAGGGACAGGACCGGCAGACCACAGTCGCGCCTCTGGGAACATGTCCTACCTCCTCTCGATCTCTCATCAGCCACGGCGCCTGTTTAATTATTTTTAAGACCACAAATGGAACTTCCCATCGGTAATTCCTCCTGTCAGGGGCAGAGTATTGTGGAGGCCCTGGAGTCAGACCCATTAATGATATGCCAACGGCGTTTACTGTACGTGTGGAGTAGAACGTATTGACACAGCTGTCGATGGGCCGGAGCATAGCATTCTATCGAGCACGTGGCGCCAGCCACGATTTTCATCTCATGCGCAATTCTCCACCCAATCGTCTTTCACGATTCTAGCATCGTGGACAGAGAATACTATTTCTCCTGGTTGGCGAATTGAGGCCTGGCACTATAGTTTAAATATTACAGCCTGGCTTTTCAGAAATCAAGTAGGAAATGCAAATTTATGAAAAAGTGGTAGAAGATTAGAGCACTCATTGGCAAACAATTGATGGTAGGCCAATTATTGATTTTAAATGGGAGAGTGATACTTTTTCCTATCCAAAGCTAATCAGTGATTTGAAGCAAAATATGGAGTTAGGTCACAGATCAACCTTGGTCTCAATGAATGATGAAATAAGTTTGAAGGACAAAATGTTATGATGTTCCTCTGCAATGTGTCTCCGATCTAAACTTCAGGCATTAGTAACTTCTGTCATCTCACACTTGTAAATATTAATGCATGTACTCACATGAACTGCTGGAGAACTTTGTATTATCCTCAGTGCATTCATTGCACTCAGCTTTCAGATATTACTTCAACAGCTTCCAATCTCTAGGCTGTTAGAGGGATATATCTTCATTGTAGTGAGTAGAAGTTTCTTCCACTGAAATATTAAGACTGAAGCCATTGTTCTCAATCCCCACAACAAACTCCATTCCTAAACCACTTTTTCAACTTAATGAGCTGTGTATCTTTGGAATTCTCTCCCTCCCTACGTTTCACGGATGCGGATCTTGAGACCCTCCGGGACATAGTGGAGGAGAGGTGGGCCACCCTGTACCCTGGTCCTGGAAGGACCATGCCAGCCGACGCCGTTCGCTGTGACTGGGCGCCGGTGGCAGAGGCGGTGATCACCATCAAGAAAACCATCCGGATCGGACAGTAGTGCAGGAAAAAACTGCATGACCTTCTCAGGGTGGCCAGGGTGAGTACGCAGCACTGTGCCCCTGGCAACATGCCCCTTCCCACACACCCTGAACCCTAACCCCCCAACCTGGAGGGCGGCCAAACCCCCACCCTGCACCACATGCCAGCACCCATACCGGGTCCCATACCTGGGTGCCCAGGCCACTGAAGCCACCAGATACCCACATCCTGGGCTGTATGCGTCGGAATAACACTGTTCTTTTCTGTTACCCAACCCCTCCCCAGGCGATCATCGCCCATAACCATCAGGAGCGGGAGAAAATTGAAGGGGGACCCCCGGACCTGCAGCCCCTCATCGCGGCAAAGCAGCGGGGATGTTTTGGTTGCCCTTACTTTTTTGATTTTAAAAAAAATTTAGAGTACCCAGTTTATTTTTTTCAATTAAGGGGCAATTTAGCGTGGCCAATCCACCTAACCTGCACCTCTTTTGGGTTGTGGGGATGAAACTCACGCAAACATGGGAGAATATGCAAACTCCACACGGACAGTGACCCAGAGCCGGGATCGAACCTGGGACCTTGGTGCCGTCCGGCTGCAGGGCTAACCCACTGCTCTACCGTGCTGCCCTGGTAGCCCTGAGTAAAGGGAAGTCACTGGGGTGGAGATCGGCTGCGGGCGAGTATGTGAGACCCCGCTGAATTGCGGTTCCCCGTGACACTTGTATCAAACCCCCCTCCCAATACCACCCTCACCCCCACACCACCCTCACACCCACCCTCACCCCCACACCACCCTCACACCCACACCACCCTCAATCTCATGCTCACTGCCGCAACACCCTCACCCCCACACCACCCTCACCCCCATCCCCACCCACACACCACCCTCACCACCACCATCCCCATTGCCCCCCGCCCACGGTCTAATCATGCATCTTGTCATGTGTTTTGCAGGAGCTGCTGGTGATGGGGCGCGTCCATCTGGTGTGCCCGTCCTCAGCCACAGCCAGAGCCTGAACCCGCCACACCATGTGCCGAGCAGCGATGATGACACCGACACGGAGGGGAGACATATGCCTGAAACCCAGGACACCTCTGAGCTCGGGTCCGGGGACAACACTGACTTCCTGTCACAGCTGTCTCTAACACCTTCCACCGTCCCAGAGGCATTCACTTCGGTTGGGCACTGTCATGTTCTGTAGACTGGCCAAAGTGAATGATAAGCTACATGTCACTTAAAATAATTTATTATAGAAAAAACAGCGTCGTAAGATTGCTAGGATAAATAAACTAACACTAAACAACTTTGTGGACTCCCAGCACGATCAACTCCCAATTCCCAGATCACATGGTGACGTGATGGGTTTACAATGCCACCTAGTGGTTGGAGGTTGTGCATAACATTATGCACAAACTAGCCTGATGCATATCATCACATCCCCTTTCCTTTGTAAAAGAAAATTATTTACAAGCATCAAATTACTTTTTACATTTCATCATAATGTGCATAAATATATACATGTTCAGATATCTTTTACTTTACTTTACATTCTGTTACAACTTCAGTCTTTCTGGCTTGCGCCTTATTCTTGTGGATCTTCTTAGTGCAGTGTTTTTCAAACTTTTTTTCCCGGGACCCACATTTACCAACCAGTGGACCTTCGGGACCCATGCCGGCTGACGTTCGCGAGACATGCCAGCTTATATTAGCGACCCACGCCGGGCAACCTTCGCGATACACCATTATCGCTTACCGTTAATGCGGCAGGTGGGCCTGCTTGGTCCTCACGATCTCTCTTGCTTCGTCATTCAATGTTAGATTTCTGCTAAGGACTTCAGCTGTCGATTTAAGTTCTTGCTGCATGCTTTGAAACAAATCAAGAGGTTTGACCTCGAACTCGCCATGCTTAGTCTTCAAATGCCTTTGAAGATTTGACGGTTTTAAACTTAATTTGTCAGTATTTCCCTGCATATAACACCCATCGGCTTTACATCCTGATTTGCATTGGCACAATTAAAGCCACACCTCAAGAAATCATCTTTATACTGCTTCATTCCCGATTTCAGTTTCTTCTTAATTGTTTGTTCACCAGAGGCCTTGGAGCTCGGGATACAGCTGTCATCAGCACTGCCTTGTCCTACCGTGGACTCTCCTGCTAAGATCATTCCAGCAGATTTAGTTGTGAGATCCTGGTCTGTTTGCACCTTCTCTACCTTATTACAAAATGATTCTTCTTCAGTTCTTCACACAGTCCTGTTGCTTGCTTGCTGGCAGCTACAAAATGGAGGAATCTCATCTCTATGATTTTGCACCCAAAGCATTGATGTGCCGGACTCGTGACCTCCTCCCTGCTGTTGCCTCTGGCGGAAAGACTCATCATATTTAAAGGCCGGTCGCAGGCAGCATTCTTTCTTTTACTTGGAAACCTGGGGCGAAATTCTCCGTTATCGGCGGAAACTCCGCCGATTGGCGCAAAAAACGGCGCAAATCCCACTTGCGTCACGTCATAAAAATGGGCCGATAGTCTGCGGCCCGAAATGGGCTAGCAGCGACGTAACGGGATCCGCGCTTGCGCAGTGGTTCACGCCGTGCAGCGTCATACGCGCTGCACGGCGTGACGGCTCATAAGGCCGCTCAGCTCCCCCCCACCCGACCGGAACAGCCAACCGCAACACCCGACTTGATGGCTGGCCGTCGCTCAGCCCCGAGGTTCGAGTCACGGGATGTGGAGGCGCTCCTGGACGCGGTGGAGCAGAGGAGGGACGCCCTGTATCCCGGGCACGGCCGCAGAGTTGCCCCACGCCACAGCCAGCGTCTGTGGAGGGAGGTGGCAGAGGCCGTCACCGCTGTGGCCCTAACACCACGGACAGGCACCCAGTGCCACAAGAAGGTGAACGACCTCGTCAGAGCAGGCAGGGTGAGCCTCCCCATATCCCCCATATCCCCTCTCCCCCAAATCCCCCCCCTCCCCCATATCCCCCCCTCCCCCATATCCCCCCCTCCCCCATATCCCCCATATCCCCCCTCCCCCATATCCCGCCCTCCCCCATATCCCCCATATCCCCCCTCCCCCATATCCCCCATACTCCCCCCTCCCCCATATCCCCCCACCCCCATATCCCCCATATCCCCCCTCCCCCATATCCCCCATATCCCCCCTCCCCCATATCCCCCCCTCCCCCATATCCCCCCCTCCCCCATATCCCCCATATCCCCAAGTGAATCCAGCCCTGACCTTAACCTCTGCAATGCACGCGCAACCGATGGCGTGCATTCATATACCTGCGTAACACTGTTGCCTTTTACCCCTGCCACCACCCCCCCCCCCCCCCCCACAGGAGAAGCGCGCACACAACACCAGGGAGCATGTGAGGACTGGAGGAGGGCCCGCTGATGAGAGGCCACTGACCGTACACGAGGAAAGGGCCCTGGAACTGGCTGGCGGACCTGAGGACCGGGAGGTTGCTGATGCAGAGGTCGGGGCCCCACGAGCAAGTGAGCCACCAACAGCCCGTCCCCATATCCCCCCTCCCCTATATCCCCCTCTCCCGTATCACCTGATCACTGCCTGATGTCTAACCATGCATGCTTCATTGTGTATCGCAGGACCAAACGTCCAGGCACCCATCCCCGCAGATGCAGACCGCCCGCAGGATGCCCCTCGGAGACCACGGGAGACGGAGAGACCCGCACCCTCCAGCATGCGACGCCCGCAGGATGCCCCTCGGAGACCACGGGAGACGGAGAGACCCGCACCCTCCAGCATGCGACGCCCGCAGGATGCCCCTCGGAGACCACGGGAGACGGAGAGACCCGAACCCTCCAGCATGCGACGCCCGCAGGATGCCCCTCGGAGACCACGGGAGACGGAGAGACCCGGACCCTCCAGCATGCGACGCCCGCAGGATGCCTCTCGCACACCACGGGAGACGGAGAGACCCGGACCCTCCAGCATGCGACGCCCGCAGGATGCCTCTCGCACACCACGGGAGACGGAGAGACCTGGAGCAACAGGGAGACGACACCCCCGTCACGTGCGGGAGCGACCACCCAGCGATGAGGGGGGCAGCCACAGGCCCCCGTCACATCCGAGCCAGGACACCACTACCCAGGACACCACTATCCAGGACACCCCTACCCGGGACACCACTACCCAGGACACCCCTAAACGGGACACCACTACCCGGGACAGCACTACCCGGGACAGCACTACCCGGGACAGCACTACCCGGGACAGCACTACCCAGGACACCCCTACCCGGGAAGACGAAATACCGGACAGTGACTCAGAGTGGATGGGTGGAGACGAACCCCCACCCCAAAGTGCCATGGACTCAGAGTGGGACGAAGAGCACGACACAATGCCACTGCTGTCACCAACACCCTCCACCATCGCAGAAACACTCACCACGGTTGGGCACTTTAGTGATGAGGCGTCTGGTACACTCACTGGTGCGCACAACACAGCCGTCCCGGTACAGCAGGTGGAGGTAGGAGCAGCAGAGGGACCGGGCGGTCGGACGGCAGCCCAGGCCAAGCGAACATCTGCCGCCCAGATGGATCCCGGGTTCCTGCAGTTACCACACCCACACATAGATCCGATGCAACCACCGACACGGAGACGAGCGAATAGGGTGACGGGTGGCTTGCGGCGGCTGCGGTCGCAGGTGGAGGAGTCCACCCGCGTCCAGGAGCTGGGAGTGGTCCCGGTCATGCGTGCCACCCAGGCTGACACCGCACGGGTGGCGTCCGCGGTGGAGGCAATGGGTGCGACGGTGTCAGACATGGGGAACGGTTTGCGAGGCCTGGGGCCTTCCGTGCAGGCGGCGACTGTGGCCCAGGAAATGGCTGCCCTCTCACAGGAGGCCATGAGCCAGTGCCAGCGCCAGATGGCAGAGGCGCTCAACGCCATAGCCTAGTCTCAGCAGGCCATGGCCCAGTCTCAGCAGGCCATGGTCCAGTCTCAGCAGGCCATAGCCCAGTCTCTGCAGGCCATGGCCCAGTCTCTGCAGGCCATGGCCCAGTCTCAGCAGGCCATCGCTGAGGGCATCGGCGCCAGTGGCCATGTGCGAGCTGGCGTCGCACTGTCGCAGACAGGGTTCGACAACCCCCTGGGCTCCATGGCTGCAAACCTGCAGACCCCTGTCGATACCAGCACGGGCCTCCAGGACTGACAGCGCCAGATGTCGGGGGCGCGTCGGATGGCCAGTCCGTTCGCATCCCCCACCCATGTAGAGGCCTGGGGGCCATCGTGCACCCCGAGGGAGGAGGAGGTGGTGTGGTCCGTCCCGGCTCCCTCTGTAGGGGAGGTCCCGGTACACCGCGACACCTCGGACTCCCCCCCTTCCGTCCCAGGTGCATCGGGTGGGCAACGGGCAGGACAGGCTGGCAGCTCGCCATCCCAGTCGCCCGGGCCGCAGCCTGGCCCATCTAGGCCAGGACGCCCCAGGAAACGGCCGCCAAAGGGATCCAGTGTCAGAGGGCAGGAATCACAGGAGTCCACCTCCAGTTCTGCTGTACCGTCTGGGGAACCACGTAGACGTAGTCAAAGGGCCCGTAAGGCCAAACAATTAGACACTGAGTAAGTTGGCACGGGTGCAGGGCACAGATGAGTTTTAGGGGCTAGGGCACGTGCATGAACTCCTTTGGTTATTAAAGTCAATGTTACACCTACCGAAGCTGCATTTGTGCTCTGTCCAAAGTGTGCGGGGGTGTCATGTACGTTGAGCGCAAGTGTGTGTGTGAGGGGTGGTCTTACCTCAGCCCCAGGTGAGTCTGCCCCCTTCCCCCTGGGCCGCCATCAACATCCCCCGGGCAGAGGACGGGACCGTGCGCTGCAGTGTCACAGCCGCATGCAGGGATGGTCCGGGTGGATGGTGGTACTGTGGCCATGGGTCAGACATAGTCCAACGATGTAGAGCCAGGAGCTCATCGGAGGCGGGTTGTCATCATTCTCCATGGCCTGCGATAGACACGCGTCCACCCGCAACTGGGTGAGCCCGGCCCGTTGTGCCGCCGGTGGATCGGCAATTGGGGGTGGGGGGGTGGTGTGCATGCGGGTGGGGTGTGTGGGGTTGGGGAGGGGGGTGAGGGTGCTGGGTGGGTGGATGGGTGGGGGGTGTGGGTGGTCGGCTGTTGTCATGCTGTGCGGTCTGTGGCCATACTACCCGATTCCCACGCCCATCTAGTCAGTGAAGCGGGCGTCTATCAGTCTGTCCCGTGCCCGCTGGGCCAGCCGGTAACGGTGGACAGCCACCCGTCTGTGTCTACCCCGTCTGCCCTGACCATTGCCCCCATCCCCCTCATCTGGGGAGGACTGGGCCTCTTCCTGCTGCTCCTCCACTCCGCCCTCCTCTGCCTGCGGCACATCGCCCCTCTGCTGGGCTATGTTGTGCAGGACGCAGCACACCACAATGATGCGGCCGACCCTATCTGACCGATACTGGAGGGCGCCCCCAGAGAGGTCCAGGCACCTGAAACGCATCTTCAGCACGCCAAAGCACCTTTCGATCACTCCCCTTGTCGCTACATGGGCATCATTGTAGCGGTTCTCCGCCTCATTGCGTGGCCTCCGTATAGGCGTCATCAGCCACGATCGCAATGGGTAGCCCCTGTCGCCCAGCAACCAGCCCCTCAGCCGGGGATGGCGTCCCTCGTACATGCCGGGGATGGATGACCGCGACAACACGAATGAGTCGTGTACACTGCCTGGGTGACGGGCGCAGACGTGCAGGATCATCATGCGGTGGTCGCAGACCACCTGTACGTTCATCGAATAGGTCCCCTTCCTATTAGTGAACACGGCCCTGTTATCTGCAGGTGGCCGCACGGCGACGTGCATCCCATCGATCGCGCCCTGGACCATGGGGAACCCGGCAATGGCAGAGAAGCCCACGGCCCGGGCATCTTGGCTGGCCCGGTCCACGAGGAAGCGGATGTAGCGGTGCGCCATGGCATAAAGGGCATCTGTCACTGCCCGGATGCACCGATGCACCGATGTCTGCGTTATGCCGGACAGGTCCCCACTCGCTGCCTGGAATGACCCCGTTGCATAAAAGTTCAGGGCCACCGTAACCTTGACGGACACGGGGAGAGGGTGTCCCCCGCCAGTGCCACGCGGTGACAGGTGTGCCAGCAGGTGGCAGATGTGTGCCACGGTTTCCCGGCTCATCCGGAGTCTCCTCCTGCATTCCCGGTCCGTGAGGTCCTGGTATGACTGCCGGGGCCGGTACACACGGGGCGCCCTCGGGTGCCTCCGTTGCCGTGGGGCCGCGACGTCCTCCTCCCCCTCCTCGTCCTGTCGGTCAGGTGTCCCTCCAGCCTGGGCGGCTGCCGCCTGCCCCTCTGCGGCAGCCTGCGCCGCCTCTCTGGCACGCTCCTCCTCCTCCTCCTCCTCCTCCTCCTCATCCAGGGCAACATAGACATGAGCGGCTGCCACCACGGCGGCCAACATCGCTGGATGGTCTGAAAACATGACGGCCTGGTGGGGGGGAGGGGAACGACGACATGTCATCATTGCCCATATCCCCTCCTCCCCCCAGCCAGGTGGCATGGACCGCATGGATCCAACTGTTGGAGGCTGGCACCTGGCCAGGTGGACCAACTCATTTGCCCTCCCATCACCCACCCCGGCACGGCCCCCTCCCCAACCTCCACCCCAGCACGGACCCCCCCCCCAACCTCCACCCCGACACGGACCCCCTCCCCAACCTCCACCCCGGCACGGACCCCCTCCCCAACCTCCACCCCGGCACGGACCCCCTCCCCAACCTCCACCCCGGCACGGACACCCTCCCCAACCCCCAACCTCCACCCCAGCACGGACCCCCCCCAACCTCCACCCCGGCACGGACCCCCTCCCCAACCTCCACCCCGGCACGGACCCCCCCCCCCAACCTCCACCCCGGCACGGCCCCCTCCCCAACCCCCAACCTCCACCCCAGCACGGACCCCCCCCAACCTCCACCCCGGCACGGACCCCCTCCCCAACCCCCAACCTCCACCCCAGCACGGCCCCCCCCCAACCTCCAACCCGGCACGGACCCCCTCCCCAACCTCCACCCCGGCACGGACCCCCTCCCCAACCTCCACCCCGGCACGGACCCCCTCCCCAACCTCCACACCGGCACGGACCCCCTCCCCAACCCCCAACCTCCACCCCGGCACAGACCCCCTCCACAACCCCCAACCTCCACCCCAGCACGGACCCCCCCAACCTCCACCCCAGCACGGACCCCCCCCAACCTCCACCCCGGCACGGACCCCCTCCCCAACCTCCACACCGGCACGGACCCCCTCCCCAACCCCCAACCTCCACCCCAGCACGGACCCCCCCCAACCTCCACCCCGGCACGGACCCCCTCCACAACCCCCAACCTCCACCCCAGCACGGACCCCCCCCCAACCTCCACCCCGGCAGGGACCCCCTCCACAACCCCCAACCTCCACCCCAGCACGGACCCCCCCAACCTCCACCCCAGCACGGACCCCCCCAACCTCCACCCCGGCACGGACCCCCTCCCCAACACCCAACCTCCACCCCAGCACGGACACCCCCAACCTCCACCCCGGCACGGACCCCCCCCCAACCTCCACCCCGGCACGGACCCCCTCCCCAACCTCCACCCCGGCACGGACCCCCTCCCCAACCTCCACACCGGCACGGACCCCCCCCCCAACCTCCACCCCGGCACGGACCCCCTCCACAACCCCCAACCTCCACCCCGGCACGGACCCCCTCCCGGCACTCCCCCGGAGCCCAGCCTACTCTAACCAACCCCCCCCCCCGCCACACACACACACAAGCCGAGACACACCTCTCCTCAGGCAATCAGTCTGCGGCCACGCCATTTCCTGCCCAGAGCCAACCCCCCAGGCCGTCACTCACCTCCTCGCTGGTCGGCGTGAGCCTGGAGCACCGGGTCACGCCGATGAAAAGGAGGTTTGATTCACGTCGACGTGAACGGTCATCACGTCGACGGGACTTCGGCCCATCCGGAAGGGAGAATATCGGCAGGCCGAAAATCGGCTGCCTTGCGCAGACCCGTGACATTCTCCGCGGCAGCGGCGCCATTAACGCCCCGCCGACTTTTCTCCCTTCGGAGACTTCGGCGGGGGCGGGATTCACGGCGCCCAACGGCCATTCTCCGACCCGGCGGGGGGTCGGAGAATGACGCCCTTTATGTCTAATACCTAATTTTCCCAAAAATTTTCGAAAAATTAAAACAACTTCAGTTAACATTTGCATCCTTACACTTACACACAAACTTTGTTTTAAATATATTCCCATTTCTTTAGAAATGTAACCAATTATAGAAAAAAGTACAAGTTTCTTTTTACTTTACAAACCACGACTTTAGAGGAGATGAAGTAACTTGTCAAAAACACACAATGTCACGCTATTTCTTACTGGTTCCACTGCATTGCACCATCCAAACATCCAAGTCACCTCCTGCTCCATTCTCAGCAAAGGCAGTAATTCCTGGTTTCCAGAGAGCATCGACACAAAGGGCGGGATTCTGCGGGAATCGGCGGGGCGGGCAACGCGGGCGGGAAGGGGTGCCGTGAACCACTCCGGCGTCGGGCTGCCCCAGAGGTGCGGAATCCTCCGCACCTTCAGGGGTAGGCCGGCCCCGGAATGGTTTGCGCCGCGCCCGGCCAGCAGGGAAGGGGCTTGGCGCCATGCCAACCGCCGCCGAAGGGCCTCCGCCGGCCGCCGCGAGATGGCGCATGCGCGGGAGTGCCAGCGTGTGCTGGCGCCAGCCCAGCGCATGCGCAGGGTGTGGGTTCATCTCCACGTCGACCATCGCGGGAGAATAGCAGCTGACACGGAGGAATAAAGTGCCCCAACGATGCAGGCCCTCCCACGGATCGGTGAGCCCTGATCGCGGGCCAGGCCACCGTGGGGGCACCTCCCGGGGCCAGATCCCCCCGCGCCCTCCCAGAGGACTCCACAGGCCGCCCTCAGAGCCAGGTCCCGCCAGTATAGACCTTGTGTAAATCACGCCGGCGGGACCGGCCGAAAACGGGCGTCCACTCGGCCCATCGAGGCCTGGAGAATCACCGGGGGGGCCAATATCAATGGCCCCCGACTGGCACGACGTGATTCCCGCCCCCGCCAAAAAACGGCACCGGAGAATTCGGCAGCCGGCGTCGAAGCGGCGGGGTGGGATTCACGCCGCCCCCCGGCGATTCTCCGACCCGGCGGGGGGTCGGAGAATCCCGCCCAGGATTTTTAAAACTCAGGGTCGCGACCCGCAGCTGGTTCGCGGGTGGGTGTCGGAAGGGTTGTGGATCGATCGGTTGTGGCGTTCCCGATTGCGGGAAGAAGTTCCCAACTGTCGCGACCAATTTTTAAGAATGCCGATCGTGGGCAGTCCCCGATTGGTTGCGGCATTTGTTGGGGCGGGCGGCGCAAGGCTGGGCTGTGTGCTGGTCACCGCGCGCAGACCAGTGGGGAGCAGGGGGGAAATGGGCTGACGGGTGTCCACGTGGACGCGATGCTAACAGTGGTGGCCCCAGCATGGAGCTCCGCTCTGGTGCTTGTCCTTTGCTCTGCTCTTCCCCGCCACCGATCGGCAGCATGCCACCTGCGGCAACTTGGTCAATCCATTCAACGGCCAGCACAACGTCCGTTTGCAATCCCACACCAATAAGTACTGGTCGGGTACTGGTCTGTGACTAGGGTGAATACAGCGAGAGGAAGCCAGGCCAGGTTTGTCGGAATTAAACAATGTCAGTCAATAGGGCTGACATATGAGAACACTGGAAGAAACCTACAGTCATCACTTTGGACGGGACTCTCCGACCCCCCGCCGGGTTGGAGAATTGCCGGGGGGGCGGCGTGAATCTCGTCCCCGCCGGCTGCCGAATTTTCCGGCGCCGGTCGGTGGTTCACGCCACTCTTTGGCGCTGGTATGGCCCACCCCGCCAGTTGGGGGAGAATCCCGGCCCCTGTCTTTAATATTTGGTGTTTGATTTTGATGTTATTCGTGTGTTGATGTATCATCCTCTTGTTGTGTTGGTTCCTCCTCTTGTTGTGTTTTTTTGAGATGTTTTAGGACTGTCATATTCCTGCTCTGGTGGTTGCATCACTCTCCCTGGCAAGCGGCTGAGGCTGACTTTTCACAACTGTGGAATCATATTTTGTCCCTGACATAAGCTTCTATTCACATATGCTTTCCATTACTAACATCACCGATTTCCACTTGTGCACCATAACCCTGCTCTGCCCATACCTCAGCTCACCTGCTGCTGCAACGCTCAACAAAGCCTTTACCTGTTGACTTACTTATTCCAACACACTCCTGTTTTCCAGAGTTACTGTCGGAGATCGGCAAAATCACCAAGGAACTTTAAAACGAACATAATTTTATTCGCATCTCTGCTTCACACATCCAGAGCATGTTGTACCACCAGAAAGACTGAAACAAATCTAACACATCCAGCAAACAAATAAAAACAAAACCCAACAGATAAGTAGGATAGCATGGTAGCACAGTAGTTAGCACTGTTGCTCCACAGCGCCAGGGGCCAGTGTCCGATTCCCGACTTGGATTACTGTCTGTGTGGAGTCTGCACATTCTCGCTGTGTCTGTGTGGGTTTCTCCCGGACGCTTCGGTTTCCTCCCACGAGTCCCAAAAGATGTGCTTGTTAGGTGAATTGGACATTCTGAATTCTCCCTAAGTGTACCCGAACAGGCACTGTCGTGTGGCGACTAGGGGCTTTTCACATTAATATCATTGCAGTGTGATAAAGATTATTATTACAGTATTAGATTCTAAACTGTAAGAACAAACAAGCTAAGCGTACTCATCGCCACCTCCCATCGTTCATCACGATTTCTACAACTATTATACCAACTCCACCATTGCAGCAGCCCAATTGTCTCTTCCAAACCTTCCAACCTCCAACCTATCATGAGTAAAATCCTCAGGAGACCTGCCACTGTTCAAATCGAAACCAGAATAAACAGAGAATGGTTGATGTCACAGGGTATGGACTTTACCCAGAGATGATTCCTGCCCAGTGACATTGCTACCTCAAGAACTGTTCACAAGCAACGAGTCACGGCAACCCAATTGGCCTCAATTATTTTAACTAATTGCACGAAGAGACAGCATAGAAAGTATCAGAGCAAAAGAGACAATCATATGATGAAAGAACAGACTTCCTTATTTTTTTTAATCCTTCCTGACATATCCTTTACCCACAATGTGGGCACCAGGAACAGTTGCTGGATTTTCAGAGACAAGGTTTTGTCCAGTTTTATTCCAATTACATATGGAATTATACGTACTCCACGTAATCAATTCTGCAAATATGCCTGAGTTTGTTCTTAATTGTGGGTAAAGGCAAGATCACGTTAATTTTCCTTCAGTATCTGAGTTATGCATAATGCGCCTGGAGTCTGAAAATAAATCAAAATTAGCGTCCTGCTGGTAAAACTTTGTTTCAAATTTTCAGCGAATAAATTACTTCTATTTCAGCTGTGGATAAAGAACAGGGGTTGTCAATTTTAATGCGAAAAAAACCAAATTCTGAAAACCCTATCATCTCATTTTGCCGTGGAATCTAATTCCCCTTGTATTTTCAAATTCCACCTGCGTTGCCGATTGCCTATGGTTCAAATATTATGTAAATGATTAGTTTGTCTGACTAAACCTTATTGATGCAGAAAACCTTCACACTCTACTTAATAAACATGTGTATCTGACAAGATTGTCAGATAGAGCTGCAAGTCTTTTTGACTGTTACAGCGGAAACACAAAATAAAGTTTCAGCGATAAATATGTTTTCATGCTTGCTGAGTGACACAAAAAATAATTACACTTTTCCATTAATTAAGGTTAAGTCATCAATATTTATCTAAATGGAACTGCCCATGAAGTATTTCCCTGTATAGTTTTCCAAAATGCTTAATATGTATGAAACAGAAAAGAAAATGATCTAGAATGACAGTGCAGCTAAAAGGATCAACCATGATCCAATGTTTTGGTTTTGGCACTTTCTTACTGAATATCATCGCCATTATCAGAAAACAATGTTGCCCACTTAAATTTCTTAGATGTACAGGGTTGGGTTTTCCTCGTGTTGGTCAGTTAAGGATCAAGTGGGGAAATTGACTTTGTGAACTTGCCTTGAATATATGATTTTGGGAAAGAAATGGTGAAAGCTGGAAAAGGCTTCAACACCATTATTCTCTTTATGGAGCTTCATGGTGTGTTCCCGCCAGAGCTCAGCTTTGTGGGCGGAACTTCAGAATTATGCATGCAGACGTTAGCAGGACCACTCCTCCCAGGTGCTGTGGTTAGTACAGGAATTATAGGCAGTGTATTGAAAGTGTTCACAGTATTCAAATCCCGGTTGTTGCCCGCATATCTTCACATGCTTACACTGTTTTTCACCCTTTGGGGTATAATAGTGCCACGGTGGAAGGATTTCCAAGCTGATTATCAGCCCGTTGAACCACGTTGAATGGGCTTTCAATGACCAACAAATCGTTGACTTGAATCCGGATCTTCCGGTCCAGTAGTAAGGACGCAACCACTGCTACCACAAGGCCATCTATCCTGAATGGTAAACCTGCAGGAGTTTTTGTTTAAATGGCAGAGAAGAAGAAAGGTCTGGGGAATATCGCCAGAATGTCCACAAAATTCCCAAGATTAAATTGGATAGGAGCTGTCCTACGCTTGGAGTTTAAACTATTTAAATAAAATCCAGCGTTATGGGGCTGGATTCTCCGATTTTGAGGCTATGTCTGGAGGAAGTGTCTATTTATACAATGAAAAAGTTGGCGCCGCCCCCGCACCGATGTTCCGCCCGGTGGGGGGGCTAGTAGCGATGCTGGGTAAAACACCCGGTCTTCTGACATGAACAGCCGAAGAATTGCTGGGTTCGTGGCTGTGCATTGGCACGGCGGCGATCTGCAGCGATCGTGCCATACAACATGGCACCGGCCGCGCACGGATCCGGCTGGCCAAATAGTGTCCTCCTGGAACCCCCTCGCCACCCCCGGACATCCCGCTACCAGTCCCATCAGCCCCCCTGACAGCAGCACAGCTCCCCCCGACTGTGGTGGCGCTGGACACAGTCCGCAGCCACCACTCCAGGTTTATGAAAACTCAGACCATACCTGACCCGTGCAGTCGTGGACTCGGCCCATTGGGGGCGGAGCATCGGGGGAGGGCCTCAAAGCGACGAGCTCCTAGATGACGCCAACTTGGAGGGGGCGGAGCATCTGAAAAACAGTGCCGACCCCGATTCTGTCGCAAACGAGGTGTGGGCCAAGGTAGGGTGCTCTTTCAGAGGGGCGATGCTTACTCGATCGGCTGAATGGCCTCGTTCTGCACTGGAGGGAATATATGGTTCTATGGAAATGAGTCTTTACATAGATTCAACATATCTGGGCTCACAGAATAAAACCAGAAAAATCCCCAAAACATTTGGACGACATTGGAAGAGGAGTTCAGAGTCAAATTGAGTTTTCGTATCTATTGCCTGGAGTTCATATTGGACCTTCAACAGCCTTAGATATTGATTGATTATTTTATCAGTCAAAGCAGATAAAAGTGAATCGACTGCAATTTTTTAGAAGCAGAGCTGGCAGAACGAACAATTGAAGTAGTAATTGCATCTATTCAAATAGATGCATTTCAAAAAGATCTGCTGGTCAAACCCAAAAGCTACAGCATCAATGAGTTACTCAAAGATGAATGAAATTATGCAGCAATTACTGCAGGCCGACAAAATGTACACTTTGAATCTGCAACTCCAATCGCCAACAGTGATTAGAGTAGTCAAACCCAGGAAGGCATGAGGAGGGTGCAGACTTCCACATGCACTGAAAAGATGCACTGAAGTACAGCCATTCCAATCTTGGTTTGATGATGGTGCATCACTCATCCCTGCAAATCATATGGGGAGCACTAAATCAAAAGACTCTTATTCTTACAGGTCCAGTCGCTCCATCTGGACCTGTGAAGGCTTAATTACCTGCAAAGACTCGCATTCAAAGTATCATCTTGCATCTGTGACTTTGCCTATATATGTGGTTGTGGAAACCACCTCTTCACTCACCTGATGAAGGAGCTGCGCTTCGAAAGGTAGTGATTCAAAACAAACCTATTGGACTTTAACCTGGTGTTGTAAGACTTCTTACTGTGCCCACCCCAGCCCAACGCCGGCATCTCCACATCATTGCTATGGCATGGAATAGGAGCAAGGATACTGTGAACTCAACTCAGGAATTGGTGCGCTTTGACCATAAGTTTCAGAACGAGAGGACTGCTAGGCATTCTTTAACAAAGATCACTGCAGCAGTAATTAAGTGAAGCAAAAATAAATCAATTGGATAAGTGTTTCACTGTAATGCATGAACAATGGAGCTTTTAACTTGAGTAAATAAATGAGTACAATAAATTCAGCTAGCCTAAGTATTTAGAAAACATTTCAAAATACAGATAGTGCACTGGAACTGCCCCGACACTGGGCACCTTGGCACTGCCAGCCTGGCACCACGGCAGTGCCAGTGGCCCTGGCTGTCACTGTCAGGGTGCCAGGGCCACCACCAGGGTATCAGGGCCAAGGTTGACAGTGCCAGGGGTCAGGCCCGGGGGTACTTTGCCCGTAAGTGCGGGAGTGAAGGGGGTTTTGCTTGCCTCAGAGACGTTTGGGGGGATGAAGGGGGAGGTCCTGAAAGCTGGGTGTTGCTGAAAGGGATCACACTAGGGATCAGGGCAGTCTTCCAAAATGACTCCCCGATCTGCGCGGAACCGGTCCTGCTGGCGGGATCAGCTTGCCAGTGGAGGACAGCAAGTGTGGCCTCATTATGGAGAAACCTCCACGAGGCCCAAAAAACGTCGAAGTGCGGAAAAATAGCGGGGCAAATCTTGGCATTGCAACCACCGAGAAACACCCTGCAAATACACTCTTAAGCAGACTTTAACATCTGTCCGCTGAATCGTACCAAAGATCTAGTTATTTTTAATACATTCCTGTGGTTTTCATCCTCAATCATGTGTTACTGGGCTCAAAGCGGCAAGCCCTTGTATTGTTTGTAAATGGTCAGTCTTTTTGTAAATGTTTTAATTTTGTTTTTTAAAATAAATTTAGAGTGCCCAATTCAATTTTTCCAATGAAGGGGCAATTTAGCCAATCCAACTGTCCTGCGCATCTTTGGGGGCGAAACCCACGCAAACACGGGGAGAATGTGCAAACTCCACACGGACATTGATCCAGAGCCGGGATCGAACCTGGGATCTCGGTGAAGTGAGGCTGCAGTGCTGCTCTGTAAATGGTCAGTCTTGCTGTCAATCATAAAAAACTGCTAGCAGCAGGCATCAAAGTATATTGGATGCTTTATGCTTTGTCCAGCATGATGGGAGCCTGCATCAAAGCATCAAATTGACAGAGACACAGATATTCAATGTAAAACATGAGTATTGGCATTTAAATGCATCACGTATTAGGTAAATGTATTCCTCCTGTCGCTAAGCTTTACAGTTTCTAATATATTGTAAATCCAATTTTCATGGAAAGCAGTCAGCTCAACGTGAAAACTGATATGGTGGCTAAAGGGAGTTTTGAAAATCATTTGCAGTAATTTGATTAGTTCTGCCTTTCCTTTCTTATTGTAGATTTTTCTGATTACTTATACTTAATTCACGCTGCTTGAAATTACAAGAGACGTATTCCACTGGAGGAATTCTATGGATTCTAACTGCGGCTGAATGATCCGTGAGTCTACCATTGTCTCGTGACCCAAACCTCATCAAACGTTTTCAGGGAAAGTATCACCGCAGTTCATCCAATTTACCAATGCAGAGAGGAGCTGGGTTTCCTTACCCTGTTGTGCATTCCACCTGAACTGCACTATTGGGCAGAATCATGAGCCCACGACTTGCACATTCTGGGTAGTTCATCATTGCAACTTTATCTATGTACTCTGTGTACTCTGAGTGGGTGCGCACATCTTCTGCTCCTTCAAGTGTAATTTGCTAAGAATCAAAATTTGAGAACCATTTCAAATTGAATTCGAAAACCGTTCTCTGGTTCTCTTGATTTACCACCTAGCTTGATTCTTCATGGGATGTAGCCGCAGAGCAATGACAACTGTGGATTAAGATGTGTTGAGAAATCTCCCAGACCAGGCCTCTGAAAACTATGGCCTGTGGGTCACATCAGGTCCACTTCTGATTCAGTGATTCCAACGGAAGTACTTCAAGGAAAGTTGGATGTGGTCAATGACTGGTAGCCTGAGGCTAGCATTTCCTGGTAGAATAGCAGCCTCTTGTGGCTATTTTTGCATGTATGTATATATAGTCAAATTGGAATAATGAGTTTCAGTTGGGTAATTTGAACTCGGATTTTGAATTCCATGTGCTGCAGGAAGTCACTTTGTGTGCTGCAAAGATATTATAGTCTGACATCCCTAGCCAAACAAATTTGTGCTGCAGACGTTTCTAGCAAACTTGTAGAGGAACTGTGATTTTATTTTGCTGAAAAAAAGTTATTTTTAATCCAATCTCAGTGAAAAGGGTATTTGTACATGTGGATGGACTGACCATTGAAGATGGCTGCATCAACAGGTACAATTGCATGAGTGGGAGAGTATAATCATGATCGAGAATTTTACGGTGCGTTTGTGAAGCATCTGGAGGTGTATTTCACAGCTAAGTATAATCTCAATGATACTGATAATTAGGCAGTGGGAGAAAGGAAAGGATGATATTTCCGACTGAAGCAGGCCCAGAATGCTTGAAATGGCCAAGAATTTCCTCAGCCCGGTTAAGATAAAGATGCCGCTGTCAGAAGCTTGGGCAGCATTACGGTCTCAAGTTAGCAGAAAACCATTGCTTTGGAATCAGAAATCAATTGCCCAGTGAGGACAATGGCAACTTTACTGTGGTTTTATTGAAGCTGTCCATTCATTGTAATTCTGGAGAATGTCAAGAGAAAGCGTTGCAGGATAGATTTGTATGCGTCTTAAAAAGTGAACACATTCGCAATTAAGTTGCTGGACATTGCAAAGTTAACCTTCGACATAGCTTGCCAAACAGCATTGTCCATGGACATGGCAGGATGCGACTGGAGAGAAGTCAGAGTTAACAACTACCAGTTATCTGCTGAAGTAAGTAAGTCGAGTAAGGAAAATGCCCCAATGACAACACTGCTTAGAATCAAAGAATACCAACAGTGCAGAAGGAGGCCATTCGGCCCATCGAGTCTGCATCAACCCTTGAAAAGAGCACCCTACCTATGCCCACTCCCCTGCCTTATCCCCGTAACCGTGTAACCCCATCTAACCGGTGGACACCAAGGGGCAATTTATCATAGAATCATAGCATTTACAGTGCAGAAGGAGGCCATTCGGCCCATCGAGTCTGCTGGAGGAAACCCACGCAGTCACGAGGAGAACGTGCAGAGTCCGCAAAGACAGTGACCCAGCCGGGAATCGAACCCCGGACCCTGGAGCTGTGAAGCAACTGTGCGAACCACTATGCTACTGTGCCCCCCACGATGCTACTGTGCTGCCCCCACTATGCTACCATGCTGCCCCCACTGTGCTACCGTGCTGCCCATACGATGCTACCGTGCTGCCCCCACTGTGCTACCATGCTGCCCCCACAATGCTACCGTGCTGCCCACATTATGCCACCGTGCTGCCCCCACGATGCCACCGTGCTGCCCCCACTATGCTACCATGCTTCCCCCCTCTGCTACCATGCTGCCATGACCAATCCACCTAACCTGCACAACTTTGGACTGCGGAAAGAAACCAAAGCACCTGGAGGAAACCCACTCAGACACGGGGAGAACGTTCAAAGTCCACACAGTCACCCGAGGCCAGAATTGAACACGGGTCCCTGGCGCTGTGAGGCAGCAGTGCTAACCACTGTGCCATCATGCCACTGTGCTTTCATGCAAACTCCAAGCTTTTCAAAACATAGGAGTACATTTTTAAGCCAGTTACCATAAGTCCACCTGTTTGGAGCTGAAATAAGTATGTCATCCAAGTAGCACATACTCCTTGAATTCCTTGCAGAGTATGATTCATTATCCCATGAAAAATTTAAGGGGCAGGAGAAAGACCAAATGGCATCCTGTGAAACTGAAATAGACCCACATGTGCATTGATAGTCAAAGATGATTTAGACACGTCATCTAAATTAAGTTGCAAATAATCGTTTGTCAGATTTAAAAAAGAAAAAATCTTGCCTCCTCCCGTTTGTCAAAGTATCAAGTCAATTAAATTTCAGTATCTTATTTGCAGATACCTTACAACCCCCCCATATATTCTGACAGTATTCACAGACATTGGTAACATCACAATGAGAGTAGCCCGATTACTTTGTTCTACTTTAGAGATTGTGGCCCAAATCTGCTGCAGGGGGGCAGGTGGGAGCCGTGAAGGTGAGTGAGATGGTAGATGGGTAGAGTGGCAGGTGGGCAAGGTGCTCAGTGATTCAGGAAGTAGTCATGCCTGGTCAGGGGAGGAGTCAGAGTTTCATGGAAAGGTTCGTGGGAGGTGGTTGTCAGTGTGAGTGTTGCGGGGTCAGTTATGTGGGTGCCCAGGAGACTAGGACTTTTCTATGTAACATTTTCTGGGTATTTATTCAGGTAAATACCGTAGGACTGTCCAAAGTCACCTCATCAAACTCAGAGATGGAATGTAGATTCTGAGCTTGAGAGACTATGTTCTCCCGCTGGGGTAGAATCATTCCTGGTCGAGGAAGGAACATTCATGGAGGGTCCCAGAGATCAGGAGATTTGCCAATTGAAAGTTCATAGTTCTCAGGCATTTGTCATGGGGGACAGCAGGTCTGAACCTCCACATGAGAGGTGGTGACGTGGTGCTATTTCCACTGGACTGGTAATCCAATACCCAGGGAAATGCTCTGGGGATATGGGTTCAAATTCCACCATGGTGAAATTTGAATTCAATACAAATCTGGAATTAAAAGACTGATGATGAATTGAAACGTTTTGCCAATTGTAGTAAAAACCCATCTGGCTCACCAATGTCCTTCGGTGAAGGGAATCTGCCATCCTCACCTGGTCTGGCCGACATGTGACACCGGAGGCACAGAAATGTGACTGACTCTGAAATAGACTCTGAAATGGTTGTGGTAGTATGTATTGGGGGTCATGTGGAACTGGAAGCCCGAATGTCATTGGCTGACAGATCCCGGGTCCTGGTTGGCCGTTGACCTCAAGCTCCGCCCTGAAGGCGGAGTATAAGAAGCCGGAATCTTCCCCCGCAGGCCAGTTTACTATCGAGCTGCGGGGGAACAGACAGGCTTAATAAAGCCTCATCGACTTCACTCTATTCGTCTCATGGAGTCTTTGTGCGCTACAATGGTCAAACAAGCCACTCAGTTTAAGGCCAATTAGTGGTGGACAATAAATGTTGGCCCAGCCAGCCATGTCCGCATGAATAAGTTTTTAAAAGAAGGATCCCATTTTGTATTTTGAGTCACACATCCAGGGCGTCATTCTCCGCCGGCGGGAGTCTCCGTTTTGCCGGCGCCCGGGGGTTTCCCGATGGCGTGGGGCTGCCCCACAATGGGAAACCCCTTTGACCGGCCGGTGTTACGGAGACTCCCGCCGGCCAGTCGGGGCAGAAATGTGGCGGGGCGGGTAGGAGAATTTCGCCCCACGTCTCCAAAAATATGGAGACAGGAAGATCTGAGGCATGATTCTCAGTCTCAAAGCTTATCAACTTTTCGAGGAGAGGGAATTGGACGAGGTCTGCAATAACTGCTCTAGTGTCCCTCTGAATCTGGACATTGGTCTTATATCCTTGAAACGGTTTGCTGGTTTCCCTCTAGCTGAGGCAATTTTGCAAACACATTGGGCGGGATTCACCGTTTCTGAGACAAAGTGTTGACGCCAATGCAGGATTCGTCGACTTTCACGACAGAAAAACCGGTGCTACACCTGGAACGATTCCACTACTGTTAAGGGGTGAGCACCGGTGCCGCATGGAACATAATCGATTCCAATGAAACATGGTGCGGGACGCCCTGGCCTCCGATTGGCCAAGTTCTCGACCCCGCCGTTCACTTGTGCTTTTACAAATTGTGAAACCAGCATGGCGGCTGCTGAGGGAGAGAGACGGGTTACGGAAAGTGTCCAACATCGCCATAGTTTCTTGACAGTTGTGCCGCTGGCCGGGGGGCTTCTGCCAGGGCCGGGGGGAGTAGCGGGGGGTAGCCAGAAGGTGGGCTGTGGGGTCGAGTTGCACGGGCATGGGACACCATTGTCGCAGCCGGCAAGACAACCATGCAGCTGCGCACACCACGATCAGCCCAATTTGAACTTAGTGCCATTGGTCATACAGGTCCCCCCCCCAACCCATCCCCATAGGTGACCTCTGTCCCCAGCCGACCCATCAGCTATATGGGCATGCTCCAGCACAACCCGGCGTCAAAACTGGCACGAGCAATGCCGGCGTCAACGGGCCTCCAGGCCCAGTAACTCTCCTGTTCTTTGGGGGCTAGAATGGCGCCAGAGCGCTGTGCGCTGCTCCGGTGCCGAAAGCCGGCCCTTCACGGCCGGTGCGAATCCGCGCATGCTCATAAAATTAAAAGAAAATATTGGGGTTCCACTCCTGTATCCTAGCCACTGTTGGAGTCTGGTTCGTATCATAATACTGTGGTGCATTCTATGTGGAATGGATCACAGGATCGACAAGGATGCGTTACATCCTACCAAGGGCAAGAAGAAACGTGCCACAGCCGTAGACTATTTCTGAGCTCAGATTGGGTTTCGTGAATTTTTCGAGTAAATTCATATCAAATATGGCAACCTAATTGCATCCATTGAATGAAATATTAAGGAATTGGACTAGGGAGTATGACAAAGCATTCCAGTTGTGTGAAAGTCATTCCAGTTGTGTGAAAGTAAATTGGTGGATGGTACAATGTTTGTACAGTACAATGCGTGCAAAAGGACTAAGCCAGCATGTGATACCTCTCCATGGGAATAGGTGCTGTGATCTCTCCTGTATTCGGATTATGGTGAGGAGAGGCCGATTGCATCTAAGTGCCGGTGTGCCAAATTAAGCTCGTACTACGGGAAGCATTGGGTGGGATTTTCCATCCAGCCATGCCGGAATGACGAATTGCAATTGGGCGGAAAATCGCCCTTCAGCTAAAAGTCAAGGCCAGCGCCGAGCGCCCAATGAAATTTCATGCTCCAACGCCTCGATAGCGGGCAGCACATCAGAGTGGGCGTGCAAATTGTACAGTAAATTACAGTAAAGGCCATTGGCACATCATTAACAAGCCCCACCCTGCATTTTCCAGGCCTCTTGCGATGCCCCGCCACTGCCAGATGGAAGTACCAACGGCACGGTTCACTTGTGGTATTTAAAATCAGGAAACAGATGCTGTAGCTGCTGAGGGAGAGAAAGGAGGTAAGACAAATGTATCCCACCGGACATGGTTGGGTATGGGGTTATGCACCAATGCCATCATGTCTGCCTTTACCCCCTGCAGAAAATGGGTTTCGGTATCCAACCATGAGTAGTTTGCATCTGCCTTGCTACCGCAGCCATTGCGGAAGCAATGAGGCTGTACGAGCAGGAATCGCTCAGGGAGTGCCCTGCTGCAGCGGAACCTGCCCCAGAGGAACACCCCCAACTCCCGAGTCCCCTCTGGCGGCCGTCCTCTGGAGCGACCAGACCTAGGTGGGCCTGTCATTCTACCAGGTGTCACAGGTGGTGTGGTGACAACTTGTTCTGTCTGCTGCCCATCGGATGCGCCAGGGACAGGTGGGGGGGGGGGGGGGGGGATTCAGAGGCGCGGATATGTTCCTGCACCTCCCGTGTGGGAGTGACTGGCACGGGCCACATCACCTCCTCCTCCCTCGGGGTGCCCGATGGCCATTGGGCTACTGCTTGGGACGAGGGCGTGGTCGGAGCAAGCTCCAGGGGCTCACCTGCCATGTTGTGCTTTCAGTTCTGGAGGCCCGCTCTCATCTCGAACATGGTTTCCATGCTAGTGGCCATGGAGCACAAGGACTAGGCCATGCCCTTCTCGGACTGTGCCCAGTCCCTCTGTGTCTGGTTCAGGTTAGCCAGCACCAGGCCCTCAATGCCAACAGCCATGGCCCTGTTGTGATTGGGCCAGGCTGTGGAGCAACGCAGCAATGTCCATGTGGCCCTGCTACACGGCTGCCTGTGACATGGCGGCCCTGTCCTGTGTCTCAGCCACTGCCCGCACACTGTGCCCAGGCCTTGGACGTCCTGACCCATGGCCGAAAACTCCGGGACCAGCGCCGTTTTCCTTGAGCCGTAGAACTCTCGCGATTCATTTAGCACTTAGTCTCAGAAACGGAGAATCCCGTCCATTGTCTTTGATTTTTGGAGTCAGAAGATTTCAAGAATACTTGTATGGTTGTAGATTCACAGTCAAAACTGATCACAAATCACTCCAGAGCTTCTTTGAATTCAAAGCCTCGAGTAGCCATTTTAGTTGCTGTCCAAATGCAAGACGGGCTTTGATTTTGTCTGCTTATCAGAACGACATTAAATAAATGCTATCAGAAGATCATGGGTTGGATTCTCCGGTCGCAGACGCTGAAATTGCGTTCGCCGATCGACCTGAGAATCAAAGTTCCCGACCAAATCGGGGGCGGCGCCTCTTTCGCGATGATCCGCCCCTCCAAAGTGACGTACTCTAGGACAACGTTGCACCACGTATTGACGGCCTCAAGGAATTGCCTGAAGCCCGCCCCCCCGATGCTCCGCCCCTGACCGGCCGAGTTTCCGATGGCGTCGGTCGCGTGTGGTCTCATCCGTCGGGAACTCGGCGTGGCGGCTGCGGACTCAGTCCAGCGCCGTCACAATCGGGGGTGGGCTGATCTGTGGGCAGGGGGGGACTTCATCAGGGACTGGGGGCAGTGCCGGGTCCACGAGCAGCCACCACCATGAAGCGCGGCGCTGCCGCTGCAGGTCACCGGCGTGCGCATGCGTGGCCACGGAGCCGGCAATTCTCTGGGCCATATCAGCAGCTAGAGCCGGGTGCTCTACGCTGCCGGCATGCTAGCCCCCAGCAAAATGGGGAATCGGTGGCCGTTTTTGTGCCATTTTTTCTGGCGTAAAATGCCACCGTTCCCACTCCGGCATGGGGACATAGCCCCAGAATCGAAGAAACCAGCCTCATATTTATGCTGACGAGGTTTCTAGATTCCTATCTCCATCAGAGGTATAGACCAAGTGGGAAGCTCTTTTTTCCACACGTAGATGAGTTGCCAGTCACAGCAGATGACATTGGGAGAACAACTCACAGGAACCTTGCATTGGCCACAGTCCTTGACCATGGAGAAAATAGGTGATCAACACAGGTACTGGATCTAGAAATCTGGGGCGGGATTCTCCGCAATCGGCACGATGTCCGCCAACCGGCTCCAAAAACTGCGCGTATCAGTCCGGCATCGCGCCGCCCCAAAGGTACGGAATCCTCCGCATCTTGAGGGACCGAGCCCTAACCTTGAGGGGCTCGGCCCATGCCAGACTGATTTCCGCCCCGCCAGCTGGCGGGAAAGGTCTTTGGTGCCCCGCCAGCTGCCGCAAAACTGACTTTGCCGTGCGGCGCATGCGCGGGAGCGTCAGCGGCCGCTCACGGCATCCCCGTGCATGCGCAGTGGAGGGGGTCTCTTCCGCCTCCGCCATAGTGGAGACCATGGCGAAGTCGGAAGGAAAAGAGTGCCCCCACGGCACAGGCCCGCCCGCGGATCGGTGGGCCCAGATCGCGGGCCAGGCCACCGTGGGGGCACCCCCTGGGGCCAGATCACCCCGCGCCCCCCCAGGACCCCGGAGCCCGCCTGCGCCGCCTTGTCCCGCCAGTAAGAGAGGTGGTTTGATTCTCGCCGGCGGGACAGGCATTCCAGCAGCGGGACTTCGGCCCATCACGGGCCGGAGAATTGCAGGGGGAGGCCTGCCAACCGGCGTGGCGCGATTCCCACCCCCGACGAATATCCGGTGCTGGAGAATTCGGTAACCGGCGGGGGCAGTATTCACGCCAGTGGGGGGTCAGAGAATCCCGCCCCAGGCCTTTTTTGTAATGATTAAAACTGTGTTGTCCGTTGATAATTGCTGTCTTATGTGGGGAGCTAGAATTATGATTTCAGAACGGTACAGATCGTGAATTTATGACCAACACTTGGGGGTGAGCTTGACAAAGTCTGGTGAAGTGCTATGTTTGGTGGCGAAAGACATAAAACAATATACTGTATGCTAAGAAGTAGAAAAGAAGTTGCCATCAGTACCTTTACAACCATGGAAAAGGACAACTGGAGTATCACAGAAGCCGCAAATGGATTTTGCAGAATTTGAAAGGCAACAGCTATTCATTATGATACACACGAGAGCTCCACTCTATCATCCTGCTTCAAATGGAGCAGCAGAATGCACAATTCAATTTGTTCAGTGTGCTCTTGTTGAACAAATGTGAGGTTCAAATTGAAAGGAATGACAGTTGTCATTGAATCCCAAACTGGCATCTTTTTTGTTTATTTATCGTAACACAACCCACACTACTACCAGTGGAACGCAGCTGAATTATTTGTCACAAGAAAGCCGAGCACACTCAGTGTAAGAGATACAAGCCAGGCAGAAAGAGGGTCGCGATAGGGTTAGAACGAAGGAAGGAATCCTGTAGCTGGACCAGAAGGTAAAAGTGAAAGAAAACCATGATAAGTGGTTTTAGCGGTTACCAGCAGGAATTGTGAAAATATCTGATCCTCACACGCACTTGATCAAGACGTTCGATAAGTTTGTACATATGAATCATGTTTTACCTTTCGAGGTTCCTGAAGGTGAATGAAGTTGGAAAGAATCAAATGAGCGATGAATTGGATAGTTGGTGTGCAAGTAGAGTACCAACAGTTACCGCAACACAATTTGTGCCTGACACCAGTTCAGATCCAATTCAGAGTCAGACAGACATGTCTGATGAAGTGGAAAATTCAATTGAAGGTCTTGGGCAAAATCAGCCACTGGGAAGAGAGCTTCTCCTCAGACTCAGGACGAAATGGGTCTTGGTTCTTTCCCAGGTATTAGGAGTGAAGCAAGCAGGTATCTGTTTGCACTGAGTGCTGAATTTGGTGCATTTGAGTGCGATAGTGAGAGTTTGGTGACCGAGGGAGTATAAGGCTTCATTTTTATCTAAAGTTCAGTCTTTCTTTTATTTAGTTAATTAACTTAAAAGTTGCTGTTTGGTTTAGAAGAAGGTGAATTTTCAATAAGCTTTAAACAGGCTTCTACTTGTAGGCACTTGCAGCTGGAGCTTGTTAATTAGTTAATGGGATTAGGCCAGTTTTCAGAGGCTAGATTCACAGTATAAAAGTGATCCCCTACAGTGCAGACTTTGTTTGCACTGAGTGCTGAATTTGGTGCATTTGAGTGCGATAGTGAGAGTTTGGTGACCGAGGGAGTGCTGAATTTGGTGCATTTGAGTGCGATAGTGAGAGTTTGGTGACCGAGGGAGTGCTGAATTTGGTGCATTTGAGTGCGATAGTGAGAGTTTGGTGACCGAGGGAGTGCTGAATTTGGTGCATTTGAGTGCGATAGTGAGAGTTTGGTGACCGAGGGAGTGCTGAATTTGGTGCATTTGAGTGCGATAGTGAGAGTTTGGTGACCGAGGGAGTTAGGTGAGGAGGGAGTAAGGTGCTCCTTTCATTTTGTTTCCAACATTTCCGCAAAGAGTGAGAAGAGAGCCAGGAGTTTACAGAAAGTGTAGCTGACTGGGAGCAGGGTCGGAGGGCGGAGATCTAGTTAGTCCACAGGGCAGCTATATTCTGTCAGGTAAGAGGGGATGGAGGCTAGGCCAGTTACATGCTCCTCCTGTAGGATGTGGGTGGTGAGGGATACCACCGGTGTCCCCACTGACTATACCTGCGGGAAGTGCACCCAACTTCAGCTCCTCAAAGACCGTGTTAGGGAACTGGAGCTGAAGCTGGATGAACTTCGGATCATCCGGGAGGCAGAGGGGGTGATTGAGAAGAGTTACAAGGAGGTAACTACACCCAAGGTACAGGACAAGAATAGCTGGGTTACAGTCAGGGGGAAAAAAACAAACAGGCAGAAAGTGCAGGGATCCCTCGTGGCCGTTCCCCTTCAAAACAAGTATACCGTTTTGGATGCTGTTGGGGGGGATGACCTACTGGGGGAAGGCCCTAGCGGCCAGGTCTCTGGCACTGAGTCTGGCTCTGGGGCTCAGAAGGGAAGGGGGGAGAATAGAAAAGCAATAGTTGTGGGAGATTCAATGGTTAGGGGAATAGATAGGAGATTCTGTGGTTGCGAGCGAGACTCCCGGAAGGTATGTTGCCTCCCGGGTGCCAGGGCCAGGGATGTCTCGGATCGTGTCTTCAGGATCCTTAAGGGGGAGGGGGAGCAGCCAGAAGTCGTGGTGCACATTGGTACCAACGACATAGGTAGGAAAAGGGGTGTGGAGGTAATAAACATGTTTAGGGAGTTAGGCTGGAAGTTAAAAGCCAGGACAGACAGAGTTGCCATCTCTGGTTTGTTGCCGGTGCCACGTGATAGCGAGGCTAGGAATAGGGAGAGAGTGCAGCTGAACACGTGGCTGCAGGAATGGTGTAGGAGGGAGGGCTTCAGGTATTTGGATAATTGGAGCGCATTCTGGGGAAGGTGGGACCTGTACAAGCAGGACGGGTTGCATCTGAACCAGAGGGGCACCAATATCCTGGGAGGGAGGTTTTCTAGTACTCTTCGGGAGGGTTTAAACTAATTTGGCAGGGGAATGGGAACCGGATTTGTAGTCCAGCAACTAAGGTAGCCGATATTCAGGACGCCAAAGCGTGTAATGAGGCAGTGGGGAAGGGAACACTGACAAAGGAGAGTACTTGCAGGCATGGAGATGGGTTGAAGTGTGTATACTTCAACACGAGAAGCATCAGGAATAAAGTGGGTGAACTTAAGGCATGGATCGGTACTTGGGACTACGATGTGGTGGCCATCACGGAATCTTGGATAGAAGAGGGGCAGAAATGGTTGTTGGAGGTCCCTGGTTATAGATGTTTCAATAAGATTAGGGAGGGTGGTAAAAGAGGTGGGGGGGGGGGGGGGTGGCATTATTAATTAGAGATTGTATAACAGCTGCAGAAAGGCAGTTCGAGGAGTATCAGCTGACTGAGGTAGTATGGGTTGGAGTCAGAAATAGGAAAGGAGCAGTCACCTTGTTAGGAGTTTTCTATAGGCCCCCCAATAGTAGCAGAGATGTGGAGGAACAGATTGGGAAACAGATTTTGGAAAGGTGCAGAAGTCATAGGGTAGTAGTCATGGGCGACTTTAACTTCCCAAATATTGAGTGGAAACTCTTTAGATCAAATAGTTTGGATGGGGTGGTGTTTGTGCAGTGTGTCCAGGAAGCTTTTCTAACACAGTATGTAGATTGTCCGACCAGAAGAGGGGCAATATTGGATTTAGTCCTGGGTAATGAGCCAGGGCAAGTGATAGATTTGTTAGCGGGGGAGCATTTTGGAGATAGTGACCACAATTCTGTGACTTTCACTTTAATAATGGAGAGGGATAGGTACGTGCAACAGGGCAAGGTTTACAATTGGGGGAAGGGTAAATACGATGTTGTCAGACAAGAATTGAAGTGCATAAGTTGGGAACATAGGCTAGCAGGGAAGGACACACGTGAAATGTGGAACTTGTTCAAGGAACAGGTGCTACGTGTCCTTGATATGTATGTCCCTGTCAGGCAGGGAAGAGATGGTCGAGTGAGGGAACCATGGTTGACAAGAGAGGTTGAATGTCTTGTTAAGAGGAAAAAGGTGACTTATGTAAGGCTGAGGAAACAAGGTTCAGACAGGGCATTGGAGGGATACAAGATAGCCAGGAGGGAACTGAAGAAAGGGATTAGGAGAGCTAAGAGAGGGCATGAACAATCTTTGGCGGGTAGGATCAAGGAAAACCCCAAGGCCTTTTACACATATGTGAGAAATATGAGAATGACTAGAGCGAGGGTAGGTCCGATCAAGGATAGTAGCGGGAGATTGTGTATTGAGTCTGAAGAGATAGGAGAGGTATTGAACGAGTACTTTTCTTCTGTATTTACAAATGAGAGGGGCGATATTGTTGGAGAGGACAGTGTGAAACAGATTGGTAAGCTCGAGGAAATACTTGTTAGGAAGGAAGATGTGTTGGGCATTTTGAAAAACTTGAGGATAGACAAGTCCCCCAGGCCTGATGGGATATATCCAAGGATTCTATGGGAAGCAAGAGATGAAATTGCAGAGCCGTTGGCAATGATCTTTTCGTCCTCACTGTCAACAGGGGTGGTACCAGGGGATTGGAGAGTGGCGAATGTCGTGCCCCTGTTCAAAAAAGGGACTAGGGATAACCCTGGGAATTACAGGCCAGTTAGTCTTACTTCGGTCGTAGGCAAAGTAATGGAAAGGGTACTGAAGGATAGGATTTCTGAGCATCTGGCAAGACACTGCTTGATTAGGGATAGTCAGCACGGATTTGTGAGGGGTAGGTCTTGCCTTACAAATCTTATTGAATTCTTTGAGGAGGTGACCAAGCATGTGGATGAAGGTAAAGCAGTGGATGTAGTGTACATGGATTTTAGTAAGGCATTTGATAAAGTTTCCCATGGTAGGCTTATGCAGAAAGTAAGGAGGCATGGGGTAGTGGGAAATCTGGCCAGTTGGATAACGAACTGGCTAACCGATAGAAGTCAGAGAGTGGTGGTGGATGGCAAATATTCAGCCTGGAGCCCAGTTACCAGTGGCGTACCGCAGGGATCAGTTCTGGGTCCTCTGCTGTTTGTGATTTTCATTAATGACTTGGATGAGGGAGTTGAAGGGTGGGTCAGTAAATTTGCAGATGATACGAAGATTGGTGGAGTTGTGGATAGTAAGGAGGGCTGTTGTCGGCTGCAAAGAGACATAGATAGGATGCAGAGCTGGGCTGAGAAGTGGCAGATGGAGTTTAACCCTGAAAAGTGTGAGGTTGTCCATTTTGGAAGGACAAATATGAATGCGGAATACAGGGTTAACGGTAGAGTTCTTGGCAATGTGGAGGAGCAGAGATCTTGGGTCTATGTTCATACATCTTTGAAAGTTGCCACTCAAGTGGATAGAGCTGTGAAGAAGGCCTATGGTGTGCTCGCGTTCATTAACAGAGGGATTGAATTTAAGAGCCGTGAGGTGATGATGCAGCTGTACAAAACTTTGGTAAGGCCACATTTGGAGTATTGTGTACAGTTTTGGTCGCCTCATTTTAGGAAGGATGTGGAAGCTTTGGAAAAGGTGCAAAGAAGATTTACCAGGATGTTGCCTGGAATGGAGAGTAGGTCTTACGAGGAAAGGTTGAGGGTGCTAGGCCTTTTCTCATTAGAACGGAGAAGGATGAGGGGCGACTTGATAGAGGTTTATAAGATGATCAGGGGAATAGATAGGGTAGACAGTCAGAGACTTTTTCCCCGGGTGGCACAAACCATTACAAGGGGACATAAATTTAAGGTGAAAGGTGGAAGATATAGGAGGGATATCAGAGGTAGGTTCTTTACCCAGAGAGTAGTGGGGGCATGGAATGCACTGCCTGTGGAAGTAGTTGAGTCAGAAACATTAGGGACCTTCAAGCAGCTATTGGACAGGTACATGGATTAAGGTAAAATGATATAGTGTAGATTTATTTGTTCTCAAGGGCAGCACGGTAGCATTGTGGATGGCACAGTTGCTTCACAGCTCCAGGGTCCCAGGTTCAATTCTGGCTTGGGTCGCTGTCTGTGCGGGGTCTGCGCGTCCTCCCCGTGTCTGCGTGGGTTTCCTCCGGGTGCTCCGGTTTCCTCCCACGGTCCGAAGATGTGGGGGTTGGGTGAATTGGCCAATGATAGATTGCCCTTAATGTCCAAATTGCCCTTGGTGTTGGGTGGAGGTGTTGGGTTTGGGTGGGGTGCTCTTTCCAAGAGCCGGTGCAGACTCGGGGGACCGAGTGGCCTCCTTCTGCACTGTAAATTCAATGATAATCTATGATTAATTTAGGACAAAGGTTCGGCACAACATCGTGGGCCGAAGGGCCTGTTCTGTGCTGTATTTTCTATGTTCTATGTTCTATGTATCCTCTTAGAAATAGGAAGGTAGTTATTTGTAAATAAATAAAAATAATGAGATTTGTAAATAAATTTTTTAAATGAAATATTTAATTACTTTAAATGGAATTTGAACTTTTGTGCAACTTTTTCATTAAGGAGGGAGGAGAGTTATAGCTCTCTTGTGGCTATTTGTGTATGTATGTACATATCGTCAACCTAGAATAAACTAGTGTCAGTTAGATACTTTGAACTCCATGGGCTGAATCTTACCATATTTTAAGGGTTAGGGTGAGGGTTAGGGTTTGGCTCAGACTGAATACATGTGCAGCTCTCCAGTTGCACAGTCCAGTTTTCTCTCCAGATCTTGAGCATTTTTGAAGAAGAAAAATTAACGGCAGGGTTTTCGCCATAACCCTGGCAGTGCAGGGCCTGATAGAGCCGGCATCCGACTTCACAGAGAACAGGTTGCCATCTTTAAAAGGCGTCCTGATCAGAAGAGAGTATAATTCCCCCCTCCTCAAACCATGGAGTTATTGGGCTTACCGCCTCCTCCCCCCTCCTCCCCGGTTGGACAATCATCAGAGGCTTCACCATCCCCCACCATGGAAATATCACTGGATTCCCACCCGCTAAGTGTCCGCCCCCCCCCCCTTATTCCTCATTGCCTGATTTGCCCCCAGCTCAAATAAATGGAATCCCACCCCCGCCCCATGTTGGCATCACCAACATGGCATTGCCAGGACATTGTCCAGGCATGTCCCTCTGCCCTTGGGGCTATACTTACCTTTGCACCCCCGGAATGATCCCCTTGACTGAATCCTGTTTTTAAAAAGCTGTTGTAAACTATGCAGACATGTGTCATGTCAGCGAGGTATGGGGTATTTAGTGTGGGGGAGATCATGTTGCGGGTAGGACTTTTAACATTAAAATGAATTATAAACCATTCAAATAGAATTCCCACCCTTTCTGGCCATGAACTCGAGAATATTGCCAGCGAGGGGAGGGGAAAATCAGAAAAAGCAAGAGAATTGTGTTTCCCGATTCTCTCCAGATTTTCCGGTCCGTGTCACCGTTCTCTCTGACGGCAATCACGGGCAGGAAATCTCACCCCCATGTGTTGTACACAGTTGCTTTCCCATCTGCAAAGGTACCACACTTGGGAAGGTGCCCGCCATGTTAGAACATGCCAGTGCCTGTGAAGGAACACAGAGAGACGCACAAGTGAAGTGTGTATTCAAGATTATTCACCAGATTACTGCCGTTTCAATTTGTCTTTTGGTGTTCCAAGGACTGGATTATCCGCAGCTCCGCGCCTAAATAGGCGTTGATGCCGGTTTGCCGGCGATTTCCGATTCTCCAGTCCCCCTCGGATGACGTAATCGCGGCGCCCGCCGCACGGCCCGGAGAATCGCATTAGATGCCCCGACGACCGATTTTCCGGGCCCTGAGCGATTCTGCGGCCAGGATGGGCCGAAGTCCCGAAGCCGTGGTTCTAGCCACGTGTAGAAATTTGTGAAGCTGTTGCGCTGGCTGATGTGGCGGCTGGAGAAGGTAGGAGCTGGCGTGGGGGGACTGCGGGTTCCCGTAACGTCCACAGGCCGTGCTCTCTGCAGGTGTGGGGGGGGGAGGGTACAGGCTGAGCAGTAGGGAGCCCCCGACATGACAGGGCGGTGCCCTCACCACAGGCCCCATTGCGGCAGTCTCCTTGTTGGCCACCCACCCCGGGCGCTGGTGAACGCAGGGCTAATGGCCGCATGGGTGGGTGCCGACCCCCTCCTCAGCAACCCCACCCAACCGACGACACCCACTGGGGGACCACCCAGGGCCACACCGGCGGCAGACCCCAGTGAGGGCAGTGCCACCAGATGGTGGCCCTGGCATTGGGGACAGGCGCCAGGAGCGGGGACACCGACGAGGCTGGGGTGGGGTCATGCGTGGCTGGGGTGCGCGGTGCCAACCGAGGCCACCATGTAGCCCATGGTACCCAGCTGTGCACATGTGTATGAGCCATGATAACACTGCGTCCCCTCACCCCCCCACTGCATATCATGTTTGGGCACCACCCAGTGATGTTGGCTACCATGGTGGGGGCGCTGCCCTGCATGCAGCCCTGTGGCAGCATGAGCGCATGCGGCTCAGAGAGGTGGAGGAGGCCGCAGTAGTGGAGTAGCCTATATCGGGGCAGGTGCCAGCCGCTCAGGCTGGTGGGCCGCCTGACCAACAGGACGAGGAGGAACGGGACGAGGGGGATGAGGAGGAGGAACAAGACGACGAGGAGATGGAGGGCGGGGAAGAGCGGGAGGTGGTGGTGGTGCCAAGGAGGCACCTGATGAGGTGTGTACTGGTGCCGTATGTCCTTCCAGGAACTCCCAGACCGGGCATGCAGGAGGAGGCTGCGGATGAGCCAGGAAACCGTTACCCATATCTGCCACATGGTGGCACACCTGGCACGGCGTGGGACAGGGGGAGGACATCCGCTACCGGTGGCCGTCAAGGTGACGGTCACCCTCAAACTCTACACCACGGGGTCTTTCCAGTCGCCGAGTGGGGACCTGTCCGGCATCTCGCAGGCATCGGCGCACAGGTGCACCAGACGGACGCCCTGTATGCCTTGATGGATCGGTACATTCAGTTCCCTGTGGACCGCGCCCACCAGGATGCTCGGGCAGTGGGGTTCTTTGCTGTCGCCGGGATTTCCCAAGTCCAGGGGATCATCAATGGAGTGCATGTCGCCCTGCGGGCACTGGCAGATAACAGGCTGATGTTCACGAACAGGAAGGGGTACCATTCCATGAATGTTCAAGTGGTCTGTGACCACCAGATCTAGATCCTGCACGTCTGCACCCGGCACCCGGGCAGTGTGCAGGACTCATTTATGTTGGCCCAATCATTCATCCCCGGCATGTTGGAGGAACCCCCCTCCCCCCCCGCTCCCACCGGCTGCGGGGCTGGTTGATGGGCGAGAGGGGTTACCCGATGTGGGCGTGGCTGATTACGCCTATACGGAGGCCACGGCGCTACGCGGAGAACCGCTACAATGAGGCCCATTGTGCGACCAATGGAGAGGTGCTTCGGGGTGCTGAAGATGCGCTTCAGGTGCCTGGACCGCTCCGGAGGGGCCCTCCAGTACGAGGCAAGGAGGGTCGGCCACATCGTTGTGGTCTGCTGTGTCCTCCACAATTTAGCCCAGCAGAGGGGCAATGAGCTGGAGGAGAATGAGGTCAGGCGAGGAGGGGGAGAGACAATGTGCGGGACGTGGGGGCTGGGCATGCGCAGGAGACTGCGCTACGCCACCGGCTGGGGCAGTACGCATGAGACGCTTTGATCGGCGCACGTTTCACCAACTGGGGGGGGGTGTTTGCACAGACACCACATTACCGCATCCCCTCACCACTGAGTACCTTCACCTCCCACACCACCAAACCACCCGCCTGCACACCACTCCTCCATTATATATACGCCTGCGGCACAATGAGCTGGGGGCACTGGGTTGCCAGTGACAGCGGTTCTGGTCCATGGGATGGAGGATGATGATAGTCCGCTCTGCGATGAACTCCGAGCTCCACATCGTTAGACAATGTCTGACTCATGCTCACAGTAGCTCCTCCCACTTTGGTGATCCCTGCATGCGAGCTGGCCACTCCATCACATGGCCCTGTCGTATCGCTGGAGACGAGGTGATGGGGACAGTCGGGGGAGGGGCTGCACAGCGCACCCACTGGGCCTCACTCTTCCACCACTCCTCAGCCATAGTGGACATCACTTACCGCCCCACCCCCACACCCATCAGACAGAGCACACAGGTAGCTTGCATCGGTGATAACATGTGATTAATGTGCACAGGTATATACAATCTGTGCCCTAGTCCCTATAACTAAACTGTGCCCTGCACCTGTGCCAACTGAACTTGTGTCTATCCTTCTGGCCTTACAGGCACTATCACTACTCCGAGGTGGTTCCCCAGACGGTACAGCAGGAGTGGAGGTGGACTGCTGTAACCGCTGCACTGCAACGAGGGTCCCCAGTGGCGCACGTTTCCTGGTGCGGCCGGCCTGGGTTGGCCAGGCTGCTCTTTGGGCGTCCCGGGTTGTATGGTGCTGCCCTGTTCTGTCCACTGCCCACTAAATGAGCCAGGGACAGGAGGGGGGAGTCCGAGGTGCTGCGGTGTTCCGGCACCTCCCCTGCAGGAGTCACCGGCACGGGCCCCATCACCGAGATTGGATTGGATTGGATTGGATTTGTTTATTGTCACGTGTACCGAGGTACAGTGAAAAGTATTTTTCTGCGATCAGCTCAACAGATCATTAAGTACATGGGAAGAAAAGGGAAGAAAAGAAAATACATAATAGGGCAACACAACATATACAATGTAACTACATAAGCACTGGCATCGGATGAAGCATACAGGGTATAGTGTTAATGAGGTCAGTCCATAATAGGGTCATTTAGGAGTCTGGTAACAGTGGGGAAGAAGCTGTTTTTGAGTCTGTTTGTGCGTGTTCTCAGACTTTTGTATCTCCTGCCCGATGGAAAAAGTTGGAAGAGTGAGTAAGCCGGGTGGGAGGGGCCTTTGATTATGCTGCCCGCTTTCCCCAGGCAGCGGGCGGTGTAGATGGACTCAATGGATGGGAGGCAGGTTTGTGTAATCTCCTCCTCCCTCGGGGTACCTGATGGCCCCCGGGCTTCTTCATAGGGTGCAAGTGGAGCAAAACCCCGAGGTCCCCCGCACCACCTGGCACTGCCAGTCCTGGAGGCCCGCACTGGTATCGACCAGGGTCTAAACGTTGGCGTTGTCGTAAACCACTGTTAGTGTATTATATGTATTGTGGTAAACTGTTACTGTACTACATGTATTGTGGTAAACCACTGCCTGATGGCTCCTCCCCTCGGGCTCGGTATAAAGGTGGCTGCCCCAGTTCGGGATCAGTGGCCAGGAGGCTTTCTGTTTGGCTTATTAAAGCCACAGTTTCGTTCACTACTCGTCTTGTGTTGATTGATGGCACATCAGCGGTAATGGATCTTAGGGAGTGGGTCATCCCTGCGACGCTGGCCAGCACCTGGGCAGTGACGCTGACGCTCGCAGCAATGGCCTGCTGAGACTGGGCCACACTGAGGAGTGCCGCTGCAATCTGCAGCTAAGTCTGGCACATGGCTGCTGTGAGTGGGCAACCTTGTCCTGGGCCATGGCCCCCGACTGCACAGGTAGACACAGGCCTTGCCATAACCTGACCCATGTCCGACACCCTTGCCCCCAATGCCTCCACTGTGGACGCCAACTGTGCGGTTTTGGCCTGGGTGGCACACATGACCGGCACCACTCCCTGCTCCTGCACGCGGTTGGACTCCTCCACCTTGTCTGCAGATGCTGGAAGCCGGCCGTCATCCCCTTCACTGGTCCCTGGGTCACTGACTGCATTGCATCTATGGGTGGGACTGGATATTCCAGCAACCCGGGACCCCTCTGGGCAGCAGCTAATTACTGGGGCTGGGCTGCCCTCCGACCGTCCGGCCCCTCGGCTGCTCCTACCTCCACCTGCTGAACCGGAGCGGCTGTGTGGTGCACATTAGTAAGTGTCCCACAAGCCACCTCCCTAAAGAGTCCAGCCGAGGTGATAGCCTCTGCGATGGTGGAAGGTGGAGGGTGTGGGAGATAGCAGTGACGGAAAGTCCAAGTCCTCATTGGACCCGACGTCTGGGGTCTCCTGTGTCGTGTTATGCTGTGTGTCTGTCCCCTGTGTGTTGGTTTTCTGTGTGTTTGTCTAGTCTGTGTTCGTCCCCTGTGTCATAGTGTCCTGTTTGTCTGTCCCCTATGTTCCCGGCCCCTGGGGTCGTGGGTTCCTATCTCATCTCGCCCGGAGGACTGTTCTTACGGCTGCCCTCCCCGTCGGTGCTTGGGTCCCTGCGCGACATGGGCCCTGGCACTAGCTGGGGGCGGGTGTGATGAACAGTTACTGCCTTATCATCATGTAAGGTGATGTCCCCTTTAAGACCAGGCTTGGAACCCTGGGGACTCCGCCTCTGGCTCCGCCCATCTGGGAGCCATACATAAAGGCCTGCCTCATGGTCTGTATAGCAGTCAGCTCTCGTCCAAATCTGTAGCATAGTTATTAACCTAGTAAAGCCTTCTTTAAAGTTTAATCTCTAAGCATCATTATTGAGGGTACCTCAATTTATTAGGCTAAACTAGATTCAGGATGGACGCAGGCCTAAAACCAGAGAAGCTCAATCTGGAAGCACGAACGCCGGAGGCAAAGGAAATTTTTAAATACTGGCTGTGGTGCTTCGAGGCCTACCTGGACTCCGCAGAGACTCCCATCCTGGGGCCACGCAAGCTGCGTCTACTCCACGCCCGGGTGAGTCACAGAATCTCCGCCATGCTCGAAAAGGCGACGATTTATGAGGAAGCGATTGAGTTGCTCCGCAAGCGGTTTGTCAAACCCGTCAATGAGGTGCACGCCTGGCATCTGCTCTCTACCTGCCGGCAGCGCTCGGGGGAATCGCTCGATGAGTTTGTTGAGAAACTCACCGCGCTGGCCAGGGACTGTGACCATCAGGATGTGACAGGGGAAGTCCATATGAACCTGCACATCAGAGATTCTTTCGTGTCCGGCATCCGCTCGACCTACATCCGGCAGCGACTGCTCGAAAACGGGGCAAAAGGCCTCCAGGAGACGCTAACACTCGCCTCCTCGCTGGAGGTGGCCCGACATAACTTGGGTACGTACCCCGCGGACTCTGCCAGCCCCCCCCCGGACTTCCTCAGACTCGCCCGTATTACAGGCCTGCGCCACGCGGCGACCCGCTCACCATGGGGCACACCTTGCTACTTCTGCGGGCAGGGCCAGCACCCACGCCCACGCTGCCCAGCCCGCTCCGCGATCTGCAGCGACTGAGGGAAGAAAGGGCACTTTGCGAGGGTCTGCCTGGCCAGACCCAGGGGCCAGAAAAACAAAGAACAGCCGGCCCGAAAATCAGGCTCTCAGGCCCGCAGGCCTCGCAATGCTGCTGCGCACCGACCCGACACGTCCTCTTCTGACGCGTCATCAGCCTCGTGCGAATCATGGGAGCGGCCATCTGGTCGGCGGCCATCTTCTCAACCCGACACGTGCGACCAACGGCAGCGGCCATTTTATGACTCCGACTACCCGCGACTGGGTGCGATCACCCTCGATCAAACTCGGCCAAAACACCTGCAGAACTCCATGATGCAGGTCCAGGTCAACGGGCACGACACTGCATGCCTCTTCGACTCCGGGAGCACGGAGAGCTTTATCCACCCTGAAACGGTAAGGCGCTGCTCCCTACGCACCCATCCCACATCCCAAACCATAGCCCTCGCATCTGGGTCCCACTCGGTACAAATCACGGGGTACTGTATTGCGGATCTCTCGATCCAGGGTGCCAAATACACCCGTTTCAAATTTTATATCCTCCCTCACCTCTGTGCCCCCCTGCTGCTCGGACTGGATTTCCAGTGCAGCCACCGAAGCCTGACACTGAAGTTCGGCGGACCCTTGCCCCCCTCACGGTGTGCTGCCTTGCGACACTGAAAGTCGCACCCGCCTCGCTATTCGCTAACCTCACTCCCGACTGTAAGCCCGTCGCCACCAGGAGCCGGCGCTACAGTGCCCAAGATATGGCTTTTATCAAGTCAGAGGTCCAGCGTTTACTGGGAGAGGGGGGGGTCATTGAGGCTAGCAACAGCCCTTGGAGAGCGCAAGTGGTGGTAGTCCGGTCCGGGGAGAAGAAACGGATGGTCGTGGATTATAGCCAGACCATAAACCGATTCACGCAGCTTGATGCGTATCCCCTTCCTCGCATCGCGGAAATGGTAAATCGGATCGCCCAATACCGAGTCTTTTCCACGGTCGACCTCAAATCTGCCTACCACCAACTGCCCATCCGACCAAAAGACCGCCTCTATACTGCCTTCGAAGCAGCCGGCCGGCTCTTCCACTTCCTCAGGGTCCCCTTTGGTGTCACAAATGGGGTCTCCGTCTTTCAAAGGGCGATGGACCAAATGGTGGACCAGTACGGTTTGCGGGCTACATACCCGTACTTGGACAATGTCACCATCTGCGGCCATGATCAGCAGGACCATGACGCTAACCTCAAAATGTTCCTCCAGACCGCCTGAGCCCTTAACCTGACCTAAACGAGGGCAAATGCGTTTTCCACACCACCCGGCTGGCCATCCTCGGCTATGTCGTGGAAGACGGGGTCCTAGGTCCCGACCCCGACCGCATGCGCCCCCTTAAGGAACTCCCTCTCCCCCGCAGCCTCAAGGCCCTCAAACGGTGCTTGGGGCTTTTCTCCTATTACGTCCAGTGGGTCCCGAAGTATGCGGACAAAGCCCGCCCACTCCTAAAGACCACCACTTTTCCCCTCTCGGCTGAGGCTCAATTGGCCTTCAACCGCATCAAGGCCGACATCATCAAGGCCGCCATGCATGCGGTGGACGAAACCATCCCTTTCCAGGTAGAGAGCGATGCATCAGACATCGCCCTGGCTGCTACCCTCAATCAAGGAGGCAGACCAGTAGCGTTCTTCTCCCGAACCCTCACCGCCTCCGAGATTCAACACTCTGCAGTCGAAAAGGAGGCACAAGCCATTGTGGAGGCTGTGCGGTGCTGGAGACACTACCTCGCCGGTAGGAGGTTTACCCTCGTCACCGACCAACGGTCGGTCGCCTATATGTTCGATAACACGCAACGGGGCAAAATAAAAAACGATAAAACTTTGAGGTGGAGGATCGAACTCTCCACCTCCTCGTACGATATCAAGTATCGTCCAGGGGAGCTCAACGAGCCCCCAGATGCCCTGTCCCGCGGCACATGCGCCAACGCGCAGGAGGACCGCCTGCAAGCCATCCACAATGATCTCTGCCACCCGGGGGTTACCCGGCTCGTCCATTTCATCAAGTCCCGCAAACTACCTTACTCAACCAAGGAGGTCAAGGCCATGGTCAGGGCCTGCCAGGTCTGTGCGGAGTGCAAACCGCACTTCTATCGGCCAGACAAGGTTCGACTCGTGAAGGCCTCGGGCCCCTTTGAGCGACTGAGCGTGGACTTCAAGGGGCCCCTCCCGTCCACCAACCGTTATGCCTATTTCCTCACCGTGATCGATGAGTTCTCCCGTTTCCCATTCGCCATTCCCTGCACCGACATGACCTCAGCCGCGGTGATTAAGGCACTGCACAGCATCTTCACCCTGCTCGGTTTCCATGCTTATATCCACAGCGACAGGGGTACATCGTTCATGAGCGATGAACTGCGTCAGTATCTGCTCAGCAAAGGCTTCGCCTCGAGCAGAACGACCAGCTATAACCCATGGGGAAACGGGCAGGTGGAGAGGGAGAACGCAACCGTGTGGAAGGCTGTCCTTCTGGCCCTGCGGTCGAGAAATCTCCCAACCACCCGCTGGCAGGAGGTCCTACCCGATGCCCTACACTCCATTAGGTCACTCCTCTGCACGGCCACAAACGAGACCCCTCATGAGTGATTGTTTCTCTTCCCCAGGAAGTCTACCTCCGGGGTCTCGCTTCCACCTTGGCTGACGGCTCCGGGACCTGTTCTTCTCCGGAGGCACGCGAGGAGCCATAAAACGGACCCCCTAGTTGAAAAGGTCCGACTGCCCCACGCCAACCCCAGTTACGCCTACGTGGAGTACTCCGACGGCAGGCAAGATACGGTTTCCCTCCGGGATCTGGCGCCCGCTGGATCCTCCACCACAGACGCCCCTTCCCGCGCCGCTCCCCTGCAGGACCCGTCGCCCCCTACAACACACCCCCTTCCGGCCCTACCACCCGTTGGTGAGCTCCTACCGTGCGCCCCCCCTTTACACACCCCGCCGGCGCCGGCTCCGCTACCCCCGGCCCTGCCTAGTTCCTCTGCCCCGACCCGGACTGAAGCTCCGACCGCTGTGCTCCCGGATGTGCCCTCAACCGGGACGTCCGTGCCCGCCGCACCACCGCCCGAACTGAGGAGATCGAGGAGGACGATCCGGCCGCCGAGACGGATGGACCTATGATGGCACTTCACCCCCGCCGGACTCCTTTTTAAACAGGGGGTGAATGTGATGAACAGTTACTGCCTTATCATCATGTAAGGTGATGTCCCCTTTAAGACCAGGCTTGGAACCCTGGGGACTCCGCCTCTGGCTCCGCCCATCTGGGAGCCATACATAAAGGCCTGCCTCATGGTCTGCATAGCAGTCAGCTCTCGTCCAAATCTGTAGCATAGTTATTAGCCTAATAAAGCCTTCTTTACAGTTTAATCTCTAAGCATCATGATTGAGGGTACCTCAGCGGGGAGCGCTGGAAGGGCCGGGACCACTGTGTTGTGAGGAGCCGCATACAGGCAGGGGGTTCTCACTTGGTGGCGCGTCACCGACCTCCGCATCACCGACCTCCCGCTCCTCCAGCCCGCCAACAGTGTCCAGTGCCCTCTGCTCGGGCACAGTGAGGGGACGCAGTTCTGGTGCTCCCCCTCCGGTCTTCTCCCGCTCCCGGCGATTATGCGCAGACTTCTCCTGGGGGCTGCAGGAAGACACAAACAGCAACAGTGTTAGACTGTCTGACGCATGCAGCCCAGGGGCTGGGTCTCTGATGACATCAGTGCATGCTTTCAACGGCCCCTGACTGGTGCCACGTCACCCGTGCGCATGTGCCTGGCGCGTCCACGGAGAATTGTGGAAGCGCCCTCGCGCCGGCTTTCCGCCATGAATTCTCTGCCCCTGCGTCGGGCTCGATTCCGGCACCAACCCAAAGTCGCCAGGCAGGTCTGGGATAATGCAGAAAGTGCTCGGGAGCCAAAATCAGCAGGCTGCCCGCCATCTTTAAAAGACAAATTAAAAAACAATTCAGTTTGTCAACAAGACGACCGAGATTTTAAATGGCCACCTCAATTTTTTTAGGCAGACGGGAAAAACATTGTGGGTGTTTCACATCAGGTATAGTAAGAAGTCTCACAACCCAAGGTTAATGTCTAACAGTTTATTGGAAATCACAAGCTATCAGAGCGCAGCTCCTTCATCAGGTGAAGGAGGACCAGACCAGACCTGATGAAGGAACAGCGCTCCGAAAGTTTGTGATTTCAAATAAACCTGTTGGACTTTAACCTGGTGTTGTGAGACTTCTTATTGTGCCCTCCCCTGTCCAGAACTTGCATCTCCACATCAGGTATGAAAGGGTTTTTCCAGGGTAGATAAAAAGGGCTGCAAACAAGTCTTCAGCTGACTTTAGCAGAAGAAAGTGGAAGTGGAAGTTAGTGTAAGTGGAAGTTTTGCAATTGTTTTCCTTCATAGATTTATTTCTCTGAGCTTTTCCTAAAGAGGGAGCAAGGGCCTGCAGACAAGGCTAAAGTGATCAATTAGGGCTCTAGCATATCACCCGGGGTTTGCTGTCTCCCATGCCCTTAATTCACTCTGAATGTGGTTCCTCTTCTCATGAGGGGGAATAGAGAATGGGGCAGAGAAGGGCAGCTATGAAAGCAAAGGAAGGTGTGGGGCCTGCTGCTGTGCAGGGGCCCACACAAGAGAGCGAATAGCATGAAGAACCAAAGGTTGGAGACATCACTAACCTGCCAGCAAAGAACACAGGCCAAGGATGACACACCTGTATACTTCAGATGGTCAATGCCTTAGAACACTGATTTTCTGGTTTCATCTGCAGCTGGACTAGAATATTTCGACAGCACTAAAAGTACATTGACAAAAGTCTGTCCTGCACCTCATCATGGAGGCAGCCACATCACAGTGTGATATACAAGCTAGGGAGATTTCCAATTGTTGGTGGCCAGCCTATGCCTGTCATTTTGATGGTTACAGTGATCTTGAATTTCTTTGCATCTGGGTCCTTCCTAGAGTCAGTCAGAGACCTTTGCAATATCGATAACAGACTTTGCCATGTAAAATGTTTTCTAATTTATGAAAGCCCATTCAATACATTTAAATCCTTTTAAGTGCGTAATCCTTTATAAAACAAATATTTGTATTCAAAAAGGCTGCATCAACGACTGTTAGTTGTTTAGTACCCTCTTTGAGCTGTTAATCAAACTGTAAACTTTCAGCCCCTCAATGTGATAATGATAGATTGTGTAAAACAACCAAGCATTCATAATGTTGTAACGATAACACTTTGGGTTATGTCAACAAACAGCTATTAAAACTGTTGAATAGATTTGTTTTCAATTCTCACTGACATCCAGCCAGATTTATTTTCAAACTTTTAAAGTGATTGCCATTAAAATAACGTGACAGGTTCCACTTTATCCACCCTTCATGACCATTTATGATTTCTCTAAAGATTTGTAGCTCCTACACTGCTGTACAAGGTCCTTGCTCTAGCACAAATTATGTTTGTTTGAACACAATGACTCAGTTGGCTTCCCACATTTGAAAGTCACCTCTTTCCCCTGATACTCTCACCCACCACCGTCAAAATTGGTTTCTGCTTGATATGGGGCAAGGCTTCAATTCTGGTTTCCTTCCACATTCCAAAAGATGCGCAGGTTTGGCGGATTGGCCATGCCAAAATTGCTCCTTAATGTCCAGTGATATGCAGTTAGGTTACGGGGACGGGCGGGGTGGGCAGATTAGTGGACCTGGGTAGACTGCTTGATTATTTTCAACATTGGTGACGCCTTCTGCACGGTAGGGATTCTCAATTCTATGATGGGTAGGCAATGTCATGTAAATATATATACATTTATCTGAACCACCTGTGCAAGTTCTTTAGATTTCTTGTGGTGCTTCTGCCAGGTCCTTAGGCCCAGACACCAGAAACTGACCTGCTGGGCCCATTTGCTTCCATTCCCTGCTGAGGGTGATCCTTGAGGGTCTCCTGCAGAACCAGAGCATTCCACTAACCCGCCTGTATCATTAACGCCTCCAGTGCTGCATCGGTCATCCTTGAGCCCTGTCTCTGCCCTGGTCGAAGCTTCTCTTTAAGAGGGGTTGCCTGCTGTTGAGAACAGAGCACAAATGCTGTTCAGCACCTTGCCTAACATAGAGGCAACTGGCAATGCAAAGAGTACACCAGTCGTTAGGCCCCATGCTAAAATCAGGTAAATGAGGTGGGGTGCCAATTTTGCATGCTGCCCATTTCCAATGGGAATGAAATGGGCAGCTTGTTGATTTGTGATCCCCGTGCCCCAAATTCAAGACAACCAAATTTTTTGCCCCATTTTTTATCCACTGGGCAAAAATGGAACTTGGTCGTGAGAAGAAATCTCAGGCCTCTAAATGCACTTGAAATGAAAAATATAGAACTAAGTTTGTTAAAATGTCTCACACTTTAATCGGTGCAACTACACGATCACAACCAGAATTAGACTTTATCTTGGAATATGCCATGCATCCACGTAAGAATTTAAAGGCAAGGTTTAATCTCGCAGCCTGCTTGTAACATTCCACAAATGCATGATGAGGCAGCGGGGGGAGGTGATCTTTCCTTTTTACAAATTGAATCCATTGAAAGAATTGCTTCCAGGCATATTCAGACGACTTATTTAGTTCATAATCTTTCGAAGCCCTGAGTGACCCAAGAACATTTCTGTTGCCTGTCACATCAAACTGTAAATTCTGTGATTTTTACATGCTCTATTTAACACAATGAGAGCATCAGAAGTTCTGTAAATGGACGTCGACACTTGGACATAATTACTTGTCCCTAGTAAAGCATTAAAAATGCCAACTACTGCTGACAGAATGTACACAAAATGCATTTAAATGTAAAAACAATAGATTTAGCATTAAAACAAAAAACACTTATTTTTAAATTTGCCCTTCTTCCTCTGTCACATTCTTCACTTCTTCCGCAGTCCACACTTGAACTGAGCAATTGTAATAACTAACTTTTAAAACAATTAATGTAAGTCTCAATAAATTATGGATAGACTGAAGTATTAGGCTATCCTTAAGGATTCCATTCAGCACAACACGCAAGCTTATTTTGATAAATGCTTGTACCCTGCATTAGTATTACCTTGTCCAGTCACCCTGTGGTGATTGTTATTGCTGGAGTGTGCCTCTCCAGTATCTTAACTCCCATTTGAAGTATGAATAAATAATGTGATACTTTTGAATATGTAAATTCATCGTTCTACTATCATTCTAAAACATTCCACGAGTCAAGTAGAAAAAGAAAGGCTGGAGAATGAAGGCAAAATTCCACACAGGTCCAAAACACCTGCAGCAATGATCTATGTTCATGGAGGAAGGTCACTCTTGAAAGGACTTCTGAAGAAGAGAGTCAAATATGAAGTAAAATTTCCCTGATGAGGCAATCCTTTGTTGCATTTAATTAGGCTGCTGGTCTTTTTATTAAAAATCCTTGATGAAGCACTCTATCTAATCCATCTGAATTAAGGTGAGGTTTCCTTTGTGAGTAAATCTAATTTGGGGATGAATCATACAGCACATATTTTATGAAAAGAGAAATTAGGTTCATGTTTGCTTGGCTCAGGATATTAAGCCATTATTTTTTAAAATTCTACCATGGATTTTTTAATTGTAGTCCTGCAGACTTTCTAATAACTTAACTGGCTCTAAATTGTTAGGCATGTTATTGACTTTATTCGTCACCATCATTAAAAAAATACCCAGTCAAACGTGACAATAAAAGTTATTCTTGCGGGTCCTTCAGTATGCAGAGGCTTCTCTCTCGCTGACCCATCAATTTGTTTATATTCCGCCTTTTGCTGTGAATTGGAAAATCCAATTCTATCGATTGCAATTTTTTGGTTATTATCTACAAGGAAAGTTTCTATCCGCATACTCCAGAGTATCTGAGTTCAAATCCCACCTCTGGCTGCTGGAGAACTTGAATTCAGTTGAAAAAAATATGGATGTAGAAAGCAGGTATCTGTAAATGTAACCGTGAACCTGTCAATATTGCAGTGAAAAGAGGAATTGGTTCACTTATGTCTTCAGAGAGGGATACCTGCTGCCATGGCCGGGCCTCTATGTGACAATAGACCTACACCGGTAGCACAGTGGTTAGCACTGTTGCTTCACAGCGCCAGGGTCCCAGGTTTGATTCCCGGCTTTGGTCACTGTCTGTGTGGAGTCTGCAGGTTCTCCCCGTGACTGCGTGGGCTTCCTCCGGGTGCTCCAGTTTCCTCCCACAAGTCCCGAAAGACGTGCTGTTAGGTGATTTGGATGTTCTGAATTCTCCCTCTGTGTACCCGAACAGGCGCCGGAATGTGGCTACATTCACAGTACTGCTGTTCACAGTAACTTCATTGCACTGTTATTGTGACAATAAAGATTATTATTATTAAATTACTGATTGGTACTTACCTGCTCTCTGAAACGGTCTAGGAAGCTATTCAGTTGCATCAAACCACTGCAAAGAATTCATTCCATCAGTTTATCCATTTAAACTGGACAAAATACAAGAAATGAAGATAAAAATGAACTTTATCCTCCAAATTTAATAAAGAATAGTACATTAACAAATTGCAAAAATTGCAAGTTTCAAGCTTTGGGAATTCATGGGCGGGATTCTCCCGAATCCTCAGGATGGCCCGATGCCGACGTAAAAAATGGCGCGAACCACTCCGGCGTCGGGCCGACCGGAAGTTGCAGAATCCTCCGCACTTCCGGGGGCGAGGCCGGTGCTGGAGAGGTTGGCGCTGCACCAGCTGGCGGCGAAGGACCGGCGCGAGTTAGCGCATGCGCAGAACCGCAGGCGTGGTTCCGCGCATGCGTAGGGGGTGTCTTCTCTGCGCCGGCCATGGTGGAGCCCTACAGGGGCTGGCGCAGAAGGAAGGAGTACCCCCACGGCACAGGCCCGCCCGCAGATCAGTGGGCTTCGATCGCGGGCCAGGCCACCGTGGGGGCCCCCCCAGGGCCAGATCCCCCCGTGCCCCCCCCGCAGACCGCACCAGCCGGCCTACCAGCCAGGTCCCGCCATGTGGGACTATGTCCAATTCACGCCAGTGGGACTGGCCAGAAACTGACAGCCGCTCGGCCCATCGGGACCCAGGGAATTGCCGGGGGGGGCGCTGTCAACGGCCCCCGACCGGCGTGGCGTGATCCCCGCCCCCACCTGAAAACCGCTGCCGGAGAATACGGCAGCCAGCGTCGGAACAGCGGGCGGGATTCACGCTGCCTCCCGGGGATTCTCCGACCCGGTGGGGGGGGGGGGGGGGGGGGGGGTCAGAGAATCCCGCCCCATATTTCTCCAAAACGGAAAATGCGCAGGTTATGCACCTGAATGTGGGGAAGCTCGGATATGTGCTCTAACTCATAGCACCTAGAAACTAAAACTCAAATATTAAGGAAACTGCGCCGAAATTCACCATTCCTGAGAATATATGTTGACGCTGGGGCAGGATTGCTGATACGACAGGGAAACTGGCACCGCATCTGGACCAATTCCAATGAAAAACGGTGTCTGATTCGCCGGATTCATGAATGATATTCAGGAGGCTGACAAGTTGCAGCTGCATGTACACACTTCACTCCCCACACACCATCCCAGCCAACAAGATGGCACTGGTTGTGCTGAAGCACGCCCATCCCTTGAGGGCACATATGGGGTGGCCTAGGGGGACACCTATAAGACCCATGGCACTAAGTTCACAGTGGGCAGTCAGCGGCATGCGCAGCTGCATGGCTGCTTTTCCGGATGCAGCAATGGTGCTCTGTGCCAGTCCACCCCGACATCACAGCCCACCTCCTGGCCACCCCTCCGCTACTCCCCCCGGCCGTGTCAGAAGCCCCCCCTGGCCAGCAGCACAACTGTCAGCCCACTCTGGCGATGTTGGATACTTTCCGTACCCCCGCTCTCCCCCTCAGCAGCCACGGTGCCTGTTTCACGATTTTTGACAGAACAATCGCCGTCGGGAACCCCCCGCCCCCCCGGCGGAGGCGGAGAATCGCGCAGGCCCCGGAGAGTACCGCGCCAGGCCCACTAATGATATGCGAACGCCGTTTACTGTTCATACGGAATTGAACGCATTGACGCTGCTGTCAAGGCACCGGAGAATTGTGATTTGCCATGAACCCAGCGGCCGTCACGATTTCTGCGTCAAAACCGATTCTCTGCCCCAATCGCCTTTCCCGATTTTGGCGTTGGCCGAAGGAGAATCCCGTCCCTGATTTTTTTTCTTTAGTTTTTGGAGAATACCAATTTCCAGCAAACAAGTGCAGTACCAAGTTCATTCAGCTTGAGTTATTTTCTCATTGTTGCCCCTCAGAGCTAGATGTGCCCAACCAGTAAGCAAGGCTGAAAGTGAAAAAACTAATGGGAGTACCAGACAACCCCCTCTGGCTGGGTAAAGGGCTAAATCGCTGGCTTTGAAAGCAGACCAAGGCAGGCCAGCAGCATGGTTCAATTCCCGTAACAGCCTCCCCGAACAGGTGCTGGAATGTGGCGACTAGGGGCTTTTCACAGTAACTTCATTTGAAGCCTACTTGTGACAATGAGCGATTTTCATTCATTTCATTTTCATTCACTATGAATTTGAAGGCAAATGTTTACAGGTTTTGTAGTATATCATTGTGTATTTTGCAATCCGCAGAGTTATGCACCCTTCAGCAGTGCTGTCTCAAAGTATTCCTGATGCACCTGTTCCCCTTATGAAAAGATGCACGTTATATGTGACATGCCAAAAAGGGGACTATCTGAAAGTAAAAGCGAATTACTGCGGATGCTGGAATCTGAAACAAAAACAGAAAATATTGCACAGACTCAGTTGGTCTGACAGCACCTAACGTGCCTTAGCGGAAGATGAGGTGCTGTTCCTCCAGTTTGCGCTGGGCTTCACTGGAACATTGCAGCAGGCTAAGGACGGACAGGTAGACATGAGAGCAGAATGGTGAGTTGAAATGGCAAGTGACAGGAAGGTCTGGGTCCTGCTTGCAGACGGACTGAAGGTATTCTGCAAAGCGGTTACCCAGTCTGCATTTAGTCTCCCTCTCCATGTAGAGTAGACAGTCACTATCTGAAAGTGACTGGTGGGCTCCCAACAATAAGTATTCTTTATCTATATATGAATAAACCACATTGTAAATGATTGTGATTCAGTTATCGGCTCTGGAACTTGGAATTCCACTACAGGTACAGATGGCAGACAGCTGAATACATGGGCATTCCAAATGTCCCGAAGCGAGTCACAGAAACACTACGGCAGGTGAAGATGTCTTGCTTGTCGAAGCCTGGACATTTAACATGAAAGACAATGAACCTTGCTAATTAACAATGGTTAATTAGATAGTCCACGAAAGTGTAATTACCGCTGGCTGTTATGCAGGCTGGAAAAAAGAACTGGAATTCGAAATGCTTTGGCCGAAAATAGCTCTCCTGCTATTGGTAGTCTGCCCTCTGAAGACAATTAATTAAAAAGCTAATACTTCTTTGAACAGATGGGTCTGGAATTTCCTGTGTATTTGCCCCCAGGGATAAAGCCAATTCAAGGTGAAAAGCAAATAAGTGGTCTAAAGATCTCAAAGATTTGGAGTGTAAGTGAGTTATGTGTCAAAGTACAATACAGACAAATCTCCTTGATCCTGCCAAAAACACCTCTACCCATAATAATGGCCTCACCCCTAAATTACAAATACACATGCAAATCTTCTGCAATTGCCTTTCCTCAGATGCTCGGTTCAAAATGACGACAACATTTTCAGGTGCGTATGGAACAACAAAATAGTAGCAGAAGTAGGCCATTCGGCCCTTCAAGCCTGCTGCACCATTGAATAAGATCATGTTTGATCTGTTTTGTTTCAAATTACACGTTCCCATCTACCCCAATAACTTTTGATTCCCTCGCCGAACAATAATCTAGCTTCATCCGTCTTAAAAGTTTTCAATTACCCCAACTCCACTGCCTTCGAAGGCTGAGAGTTCCATTTTGCACATGCCTGTGAGAGAAAAATTCTCTTTATCTCTGTCATTTAAGGGTGATCCCTAATTTTAAAACATTGCCCCCCTAGTTCTGACTCACCCACAAGGGGAAACATCCTTTCAATGTCCAACTTGTTAATACCCTTCAGTATCTTATATACTCAATCAAATCATCCCCCAATCTTCTAAACTCCAGTGGAAACAAGCCCAGTCCGTCTAACTTTTCCTCATAAGACAATCTATTCATTCCAGATATCAATCTACTAAACCTCCTCTGAACCACCTGCAATGCATTTACATCCTTGCTCAAATAAGGAGGCTAAAACTGCACAGTATTTGAGATGTGGCTTTGCGAATGCTTTGTATAACTGAATAATGCATGAGGAGACAAGGTCATTTCCCTCGTGTTTTCTTGCAATTTCTGAGCATTTAAAAATAAACTCATCTTCACCGAGATATGTTCCGTATTTTTTGTTTTCTTTGAACACATTTTTATAGCATAACTGTAGGTCAAGTTAAAAGCTGAACCAGTTCCCCAGTTGCAGGTTGTTAAACCTGCTGGGTTGAATTCTCCATTTTGTTTTCTAAATCCGGTGGCAGGCGGTTCTGCTAGCGCTATAACTGCCAGCCGGAATGGCGGACCTTGCGCACGATTCCGCACTTTGAAGCTCATTAATTATGCATAGGTGAGTAGCTTTCTAATCACCTGGTGGATCAGGAGCTGGTTTGTCCGTCCCCCCATCAGCCGGTGGGTTCAAAGGTCCGGGCACCATATTTAAACGCCAGTACAACATATGCGACTCAATCTGTTCAGTCCACCTTTCACCAGCAGACTGCTAAAGATGGCAACCAGCCAGAAGCAGAAGGCTAGCAGCCGGAAAATGAAAGCAGCATCCTACTTCAGCCACCAGGCTCTTCACGCTTTGATCCATGGAGGCTGGGTGCAGAGGCCTGCCTTCTACCACAGGGATGGTGCCAAGAAGTACCTGAATGTTGCGCCTCCGGCCTGGGAGGTCATCACCCAGGAGGTCAGCATGGCTGGCAACAGCATCCGAAGTGCCATTCAGTGCGGAATCAGATGAATGATCTCATCCACTCCGTCAGGGGAAGTCATCTCTCAGTTCCCTCCAGTTTCAAACTCTTAACATGGCACTGTGTACTCAAATGGCTACTGACTTCATGTATTACACACATCCAACAGAAGGGAACACCTATCAACACTCTATATCTCATGGAGAAGTTCACGTCACCACCATCCCGTTTATCATGTTTTTCACACTTCTCTCAGTAAAACATAATCTGTTAGCCGAGAAGAAGGACTGTTAACAGATTCCTATTTTTAAACACTATGGCCGGGATTCTCCGGCAGTGCCTACTCGGCGACTGGAAATTTCCGCCCGAGGTCAATGGACCTTTGCGTGGTCCATGTCCCGCCGATGGTGATCCTGCAGGGTAGAAGACTCCAGCCCTGTAACTTTGTATTTTATACACTGAAATATTTAAACAAAATCCCACTAAAAAATAAACTGTGTGTGGTTACATTGAGTAAGTTTTAGATACTGGACGCTCATTTAGGATATCTTGAAGGACATTTTGAGCGACCTATCCGAGAATTCCTCCACTAGAATGTGAATTAATCCTATTTAACTGTTTGAGACCAGAAAAAGTCATCTCCCCCCAAGTGCAAGCCGTTCAGTATCTTGCAGAGCGATAGTTTTCCCTCTGCCAGTTTCTTAGTAAGATTAAAACCCTCGGGATAGGGAAATCCTACTCCACTCACATTGTAGGTTTCAAGCCGGGGCCCTCTGGCACTCAAAGGAAGGAAGTGTGTTGGCCGAACACCTCGGGGCCTCCTCGCAGGACACTCCATGGATGTACAGCCGCTCAGAGTCTCCTCTGCCTGTTACATGCATAGATACATAGAAGATAGGAGCAGGAGAAGGGCTTTTGGCCCTTCGAGCCTGCTCCGCCATTTATCACGATCATGGCTGATCATCCAACGCAATCCTGTTTTCTGCCCATAGCTTTTGATCAGATTCTCCCCAAGTGCTATATCTCGCCACCTCTTGAATATATTCAAAGTTTTAGCATCGACTATTTCCTGGTTAAGTTCCACAGGCTCACCATTCTTTGTGTGTAAATGTCTCCTTATTTCTGTCCGAAATGGTTTACACTGAATCCTCAGACAGTGACCACTGGGGCGGGATTCTCCCCTACCCGGCAGGGCGGGCGGTCCCGGCGCCAAGGAGTGGCGTGAACCACTCTGGCGTCGGGCCGCCCGGAAGGTGCGGAATCCTCCTCACCTTCAGGGGCTAGGCCGGCAGCGGCAGGGTTGGCGGCGTGCCAACTGGCGCGGAAGGGGCTTGGCGCCGCACCAACCAGTGCTGAAGGGCCACCACCAGCCGGCGCGAATTGGCGCATGCGCGGGAGCACCATCGTGTGCTGGCGTCATCCCAGCGCATGCGCGGGGGGGGTTCGTCTCCGCACCGGCCATGGCGGAGGTCCACAGCAGCCGGTGCGGAGGGAAAGAGTGCTCCCACGGCACAGGCCCGCCTGCGGATCGGTGGGCCCCGCTAGCGGGCCAGGCCACCGTTGGGGCACCCCCTGGGGTCAGATCCCCCCGTGTTATCCCGAGGACCCTGGAGGCTGCCCGCAGAGCCAGGTCCCACCGGTAAGGATCTGTTGTGATTTACACCAGCGGGATTGGCCTAAAACAGGCGGCTGCGTGGCCCATCGCGGGCCGGAGAATCGCCGGGGGGGGGGGGGTGCTGCCAGCAGCCGCCGACCGGTGCGGCGCGATTCCCGCCCCCGCCAAAACCCCGGCGCCGGAGAATCGCTGGGCGGCGGCGTCAGTCCCGCCCCTGGTTCTTGGCACACCCATCATTGGTAACCCGCACCAGCAGTGCACGCTGCTGAAGGCGCTTCTGCTCCTGAGCAGAAGACCCTTATTAAGCTGGGCTATTCCAGGGCTCAGGCCACCAGAGGACATTTGCCAAGGTCATCATAGGGATTAGGACGTAGCAGTCAGCAGGTTACCTCCACCTCTGCTGCGGTTTTCAGGACTGCACCAAAGCAGAGTGAGGAAAGTTTGAAAATTATGATGTCGCTTCTGATTCACGGGCATGCAATCAGTGTCAAACAAATTCATTTTTGAAATCCACTCAGTGATAGTGTGCCACTTTGAAATGAATGTGATGAAATGGCAAGCTCTGTCACCACTGTCGAGGCACTGGAGAATTGCGATTTTCGTGCACCCGGCGCCCGCCACAATTTTGACGTCAAAACCGATTCTCCACCCAATCGCCTTTCCCGATTTCAGCGTCGGCCGATGGAGAAACCCAGCACTTATTACTAACACACATCAATATAAATTACTTTAAACTATGTGTGACGCAGAAGAAGGCCATTCGGCCCATTGTGTCTGCAGCGTATCTCCAAACGTGCATTCAGAGAAGCCAGAGGAGGTCTTTCGTTTTTGAAAATCTTTTTATTGGCTTTTCTCATATTTATAAACAGTTGTTGTTTATATACATTACATTTTTCTTGCCTGCGCTAATTTGCTTTGTTTTACAGAGAGGTTTGTTTTGTCCTTCATTTGACTAACTGTACGTACATGTTGCTGCCCTCTGGATCGGTCTATGATATCCCTCCTTTCTCCTCCCCCCATCCCCCCCCCCATTCATTTCAGCACCCTTCCTCTTCTCTTGTGGTTTCCCCATTCCGCATCCCCCCCCCCCCCCCCCCCCCTCCTCCCGGGAAGCGCAGTCCTTTGGTTCTTCATCGTTTTGTTTTTTATCCCCTGGCTTACTCCTCGTTGCTGGCCTCAAACAGGTTTTGGAACGGGCCGACCAACTGCCCCCATGTATCCAGGAAGCTGGCGTACTTAATCTTCTCCAGGTGGAGAAATTCCGAAAGGTCAGCGAGCCAGTCGGCAGCTGGGTGGTGTTGCCGATCGCCAGCCGAGCAGGATTCTCCGGCGTGTGATTAGGGAAGCGAAAGCAAGGGCGCCGGCCCCCTTCAAGCCACAGGAGTTCTGAATGACAATATCTCAGGGTAACATTAAGAAGGGTTTAACATTAGCACAGTGTGTCTGTGATGAGCAGAAAACTAGAAGTTTCAATGAAAATTCCAATTAAGGGGCAATCCACCGACCCTGCACTTCTCTGGGTTGTGGGGGTTCCATGCAGACACGGGGAAAATGTGAAAACTCCCATGGACAGAGACCCGGGGTCGGGATCGAATCTGGATCCTTGGCCCCATGAGGTAGTACTGCTAACCACTGCATCACCGTGCTACCCTAGAAAACCAGAACTACTTCTCTCCCACCTTTTACACAGCAAAATGTCCCATGGTGCTTTACAGGAGAACCACACTGCATGAGCCACATAACGAGGTGTTAGGGCAAAGAGGTATGTCGTGTTAGGTACACTGGTCTAACACTGGCTGCAACTGGATGCAGCTTAGATCAGAAAGATACTCCAGACCTTGAAGTTAGTTCAATCAGGTGTATTGAACTAATAACACAGTTAGCACAGTTCTCTGTGAGTTCGACTCTCTGCTAACTTAAGTGTGGTTACTCTGTCTGACTGAACCAGACTAACTCTTAGCCACGTGATGGAGGTGTGAGATTGTAACAACACCCTTGACTGACTCTCTCGATATTCATCAGTGGAAAGAGGCGGAGTGTGACTGCCTCGTGTCTTTTATAGTCAGATCCCACCCCTGAGTGTCCTGCCTGCTTTTTGGTCATGTCCTGTTCTCTGTGTCCATTAGCTGCTTGTCGTTCGCAGGTCCCTGTTCATCAGGAGTTGTGCTGGCGACATGCCAGTGGACAGTGGGGTCGCTCTGTACGCAAGCAGCGCAAGGTGAATGTCAGGCGCAGAATCCGCAGCCTTGCAGATGAGCTGCTTCACTATGTGCACCCCTTTCTCAACTATTCCATTTGACTGCGGACAGTGTGAGCTGGAAGTGACGTGTTAGAACTGATACGACTGGGCAAACAGAGACCATTCATGGCTGCTGAAGCACGGATCATTATCACTCATGACAGTGAGTGAGATACCATGCCTGGAGAACGTCTCTTTACAGGCCTTGATGATGGTCTGAGAGCTTCACGACTTCAGTGTAATTGGAAAAGTAATCAATGATTAACACGTAATCACGACCATTTGCATGAAAGAGGTCGATGCCAACCTTGGACCACGGAGAGGTTTCAATTTCATGCTGCTGAAGTGTCTCCTTACTCTGCGCTGGCTGGAAGCGTTGACAGGTCGCACAGTTAAAGACCATGTTCGCGATGTCCTGGCTGATCCCGGGCCAGTAGACAGCCTGCCTGGCTCTGCGTCTGCACTTTTCCACACCCAGGTGGCCCTCATGGATTTGACGGAGCACCAAGCTCTGGAGACTGTATGGAATTACAATCCGGTCCAGTTTGAGGAGGATACCATCAACCACCATCAGGTCGTCCTTTACATTGAAAAATTGAGGGTACTACCCTTATTGCCAGCCATTGGCTAGGTGGTTGCATAACACGCTGCAAGAGGGGATCTTTGGCTGTCTCCTCACAGATACGAATCACCTTCTCATCAGATGCCGGGAGGGTGCTAGCACACAGCTGCACCTGTGACTCAACCTGTGACTCAATTTGCCGTATGACGTTCAATGGTTCACTAGGCATGGTGATGGAGCGGGACAGTGTATCGGCAATGATGAGCACCTTGCCAGGCGTGTACACCAGGTCAAAGTCGTACCTTCTGAGTTTGAGGAGGATGCGCTGCAACCGAGGCGTCATGTCATTATGGTGGATAATGCGAAGCAGGGGCCTGTGATCTGTCTCGACTGTGAATGACGGCAGGCCGTAGACATAGTCGTGAAACTTGAGAATGTCAGTGAGAAGGCGCAGTCATTCCTTCTCGATTTGTGCATACCTTTGTTCGGTGGGCAACCGGTGCCCAGGATGAAGTGTCATCGCGTTGCGGCAGGACCATACCGATGCCATCCTGGCTCGCATCTGTCGAGATTTTCGTTTCCCTGTCTGGGTCGAAAAATGGCATGACATGCAGTGGTGAGCTTGGCTTTCAGCTGCAAACACTCTGCCTAATGGGCCTCCTTCCACTCGAAGGCAGTGGACTTCTTCACGAGGTTTCATAGGGCCGTGGTGTGTGATGAACTTTCCTAGAAAATTGACCATGCCCAGGAAGCGCAATACCGCCTTCTTGTCTTCCGTGACCTTCATGGCTGCGATGGCCTTGACCTTGTCTGTGTCGGGGCACACGCCCTGCTGAGAGATCTGGTCTCCTCGGAACTTGAGTGTCGACAGGCCAAAGCAACATTCGGCCCTGTTCAGCTTCAGGCCATTGGCGTGGACACGGCGGAATACCTGCTGGAGACGGGAAACATGCTCCTCAGGGGTCGTGGACCATATGGTGATGTTGTCCACATACACACGAGCCCCTTCGATGCCCTCCATCACCTGCTCCATGATGCGATGAAATATCTCCGATGACGAGACGATGCCGAATGGCATACGGTTATAGCAGTGCCTGCCAAACGGTGTGTTGAAGGTGCAGAGCCTTCTGCTGGACTCATCTAGCTGGATTTGTCAGAATCCATGTGACGCATCTAACTTCGTGAAAAACCTTGCATCTGCCATCTCACTGGTGAGTTCCTCCCACTTCGGGATGGGGTAGTGGTCGCACATTAAATTCTGGGATCAATGCAGATGCGCAGGTCTCCAGAGGGTTTTTTAACCATCATCGAGCTGACCCAGTCAGTCAGTTCGGTGACCCTGGAAATGATCCCCTGCTGCTGCAGCTCCTTGAGCTGTTCCTTCAGGCACTCCTTCAGCGGAGCCGGGACCCGGCGTGGTGCATGGACCACTGGCTTGGCATCAGGTCGCAGTAGGATCTTGTACCGATATGGTAAAATTCCCATCCCATCAAACACATCTGGATACTGAGCGAGGATGTCGTCAATGCCAGCTTGAAGACCCACGTTGGAGAATGTCGTTGAATAAACCCGCTGCACCAGGTTTAGCTTTTTCCAGGCATGCGGGCCCAGTAGAGATGCCCTGTCTGGCTTGACAATTTCAAACCTTAGCCCTGCATGGGTACTCCGGTTGGAGACGAGTAGATGGCAGGACCCCAGTGCCGTGATGGCATTACTGTTATATTCCAGGAGCTGGCAGGCTGCTGGAAGGACCTTGGGGGGCTTCTTGATGTGTTTGAAGTCTGTCTGTGAGAAGAGGTTGGCAGGAGCACCTGTGTCCAGCTTGAACTGGATGGAGCAGCGGTTGACCTGCATCACCACACGCCATTCATCCTCCAAATCCACAGCGAGGATAGACTGAATGCGTTAGGTGTGGCATGTTCACATGTGGTAATGATGCCCTCTCGGTAGGCGGACTCCAGGCACTCGTCCTTTGGATCTGTTGTACTGCCAGGATCAGAATCCTGTAATCATTGATGCTCATTCTAGACGTGACATCGACGGATTTGGGAGCGCTGGCCCCTGACTAGCAGACCTGCACAAGACTGCATAGTGTCCAGGCTTCCCGCGGTTTAAACATCGCCTGCCTCTTGCTGGGCAGTGTCCCTTTAAGTGGGCGTTGCCACAGTTCGGGCAGGTCATGACGTCGGCGTTGTGACACGGTGTACGTCGTCGCACATGCGCAGTGCGGTCGGCAGATGCCTGCACCTGCTCACTGTGGGTGTCGGCTGCTTTCTTATCCCGTTCGCGTCGCGCATGCGTGGGGCTCCGGGAAATGGCCGCTGTCTTCAATGCTGAGGCGCTGCATCCGGGAGATGGCCTGCCCACTCTCTGCCTCATGGGAGCCAAGTTTCTCATTTTCAGTTGATTTGTATTGGGAATACCGATGTTTTGCGTGCTCATGCACTGTACATGTTTCAATCGCGACTGGCAGGGTCATATGCTTGATTTTTACGAGCTGCTCTCTCAGAGGATCAGAGTGAACTCCAAACACAATTCGGTCTCTGATCATGGAGTCAGCAATATCACCAAAGTTGCAGGACAGCGCTAGCAGGCGGAGGCTAGTTAAGAAGGCATTGAAAGATTCATCTTTACCTTGAAGACGCTGTTTGAATATGTAGCGCTCGAAGATTTCATTGGTATCCACTTCACAGTGACTATCGAACTTGTCCAGGATGGTCTGAAACTTTGTCTTGTCCTGGCCTTCAATGAAGTTAAACGAGTTGAAGAGTTCGAGGCTTGATCACCCGCTGTTGAGAGGAGAAGCGCGATCTTTCTTGCATCAGACGCACCCTCGGGTTCTGAGGCTTCGATGTACAGCAGAAACTTTTGCTTGAATATCCGCCAGTTGGCACTGAGATTGCCGGAGGTTCTGTGCTGATGAGGAGCCTGAATCTTCTCCATGGTGCCGGGATACATTTGCTGGTCCTCAAGGAATGGACTGAGGTAAGCCACCTTAAATTAGTAGTCTCCTGGTATCATGTTGTGTTAGGTACACTGGTCTAACACTGGCTGCAATTGATGCAGCTTAGATCAGAAAGATACTCCAGATCTTGAAGTTAGTTCAATCAGGTTTATTGAACTAATAGCACAGTTAGCACATTTCACTGTGAGTTCGACTCTCTGCTAACTTAAGTGTGGTTACTCTGTCTGACTGAACCAGACTAGCTCTTAGCCATGTGGTGGAGGTGTGAGATTGTAACATCACCCTTGACTGACTCTCTAGACGTTCATCAGTGGAAAGAGGAGGAGTGTGAGTGCCTCGTGTCTTTTATAGTCAGATCCCACCCCTGAGTGTCCTACTTGCTTATTGGTCCTGTTCTCTGTGTCCATTAGCTGCTTGTCTGTATATCATTATGTGTGTGCCTGCATATCATGACAAGGTAGACTTTAATGAATATTTTAAAGGCAGCAAAATCGTTAGTGAGGGGAAGTGAATTCCAGATCTTCGAGTCTTCGCAACTGACGGCACAGCTGCCAGTGTTGGAGCAATTAAAATAAGGGTCCGTTCAAGAGGCCCGAAATGCAAGTGTACAGATATTTCAAGTGGGGAATAAATTCAGAAGTAGGGAGGGGTAAAGATGTGAATGGTTTGAAAATAAGGATGGGAATTTTCAAATGAAGATGTTGCCTGTTGAGGGACCAGCGATCAAAGGCATGAAAGGACAGGACTTGGTGCAAGTTAGGACACGGAGAGCAGAGTTTTAGATGACTTCAAGATTTGGGACGGTAAAACAAAAGTGACCAGAAACTTACAGGATTATCGACAAAAACAGAGACATGGGGGTAAGCACAACTACTTTGTTGAGTGCCAGTATGGGTACAACAATTGCATAATATTACACAAGGTGATAATTTGATTATGTAGCTGCTTCATTATGCTGAGATACAATATCATAGATCGTGACTTTGTTTTTGAGTGTAACGTATCAGACAAGTTAAAATCTGGTTTCACATCTTCCCGTTGCCATCAATAGAAATATAAATTGGATAAGATGTAAATCCAACTGCTAATTTGCTGTCACCCATTTCACACTATCGCACAAAGTCAAAATCGACCATAACTTGTTAGAATTCTCAGCTGGGAAGTCAGTCAATGCACTCAATTGCATTTAACTGTCTAAAATGTCTCACTCTTCAATAGACTGAAAATTATCCAATGCTTTTATGGCAATGTTAATCAATAATGCTCTGGTGGGGATATTGATTAACCAGAGTGCAAAATGACCGAATGGTGGAACCGAGAAGGCTAAAGAGGTATCACCTGCTTGCAATTTATTGTTCAATCGACTGCAATTAAGCTTGATGGAAGTCTATATTTGTGGGGTAATCAGTGGCAGTTATCATCCTAAAAAAAACAAGTAAATTGTTGTATTCTTCAGTTGTTGGTGCATGACTTATAGCACAGAACGAAAGGACAAAATACTTCTCTTGATGAATATAGTTCACCCAAGGGTACCTTCCCTTGACTAATTGACAGAAGAAAGTGTATATAATTACCTTTCAGACTGGTACATATTATTGGATCTGTACTGATCTTAAGAGGAAAGTGGCGTTCCCCACCACTGGGTCATGATAATGGAGTGAATTTATAAACTGACCTTTTCTAGCACTTGCATATTTCAGAGCCGATGAGAAACTATACTGGTCTACTAAGTTATTTTAAGTGAGGGAGAAGATTCCAAAGTAACATTAAGTGTTATGTACGTGGGAATACATTTCTTTTGGTTTAGGGTCACATGATGTGCCGTGACTTCAGCAGAGTGTTTGCGCAGGCTTTGAATAGATCACCATCTTTGATTGTCTCAGCAATCAATAATAAACTTCTCATCGTGTTTCACAAGAATCCAGAGTGTGGGCACCTCCAAGCCTTTTCTCTTTGTGGTAACAGACAAACATGACACAAGAGAAAACTGCCGACTAGGATTGAGGCAGGAAAAATCATTTTGTGGGACAGCATCGGGAGTAATTGGGGATTTTTGGGACGGGACTCACACACACAGAAAAAACATTTTGATTACAACTGTGAGTCAGGGAGGACTTGCTTGCATTGAAGTGAGTGGGGTCTGGGCTTCAGGGACCGTGTACATGGCAAAGCTAAACAGCCTGTTGGAGTTGAGGTACATCTAAAAACAAATCCAGGCAGCAAACCCAAATGTCTCAAAGCTAGAACCGTACCATATGCCATCAGGCCTAAAGTTGAAGAAGAACTAGAAATATTAGTACAAACAAGAGTTATTTAACCTTTGCCACAAATGATTGGGCAACACCTATAGTTCCTGTATTTAAATGGGATCGCTCAGCAAAAATTGGGGATTTTGAAAACTACTATTAACCCAGTATTGTGTGCAGGTCATTATCCACTGCCGCTGATTGAAAGCTTATTTGTTGGACATTGCGGAGGGCAGAAATTCAGTAAAATTGATCTTTCACAGGCTTTTGCATCTGCAGATGAATGTGGTTGCCAAATAACAGCCACTACTCACCATCATGATGCACTAAAGTCTGCTTCACATGGAACAACATCTGTGCCTGTTCTTTTTCAAAGATCCTCAGATCTGGGGCGTCATTCTCCGCCGGCGGGAGTCTCCGTTTTGCCGGCGCCTGGGGGTTTCCCGACGGCGTGGGGCTGCCCCACAATGGGAAACCCCATTGACCGGCCGGTGTTACGGAGACTATCGCCGGCCGGTCGGGGCAGAAATGTGGCGGGGCGGGTAGGAGAATTTCGCCCCAGATTCTAAGTGGGTTGAGAGGAGTGCAATTTTATTTAGATGATGCCCTCATCACCAGTTCGAGTGAAAAGGAACACTTGGAGAACTTGAAAGTTACCCAAAGCGGCAACCTGAGTCTTGGGAAGGAAAAAGGGTAACCTTTTCAATTCATCCATAAATTATCTAGGACATTTCATCAACAAAGATGGTTTACACAAGGAGCCAAAGAAAATATCAGCATTCTTAGAAGCACCGTGTCCTCAAAATGTGACACCATTAAGAGCGTTTTTAGGAATAACCGATTATTATAGTAAATTTGTGCTTTGCTATGTGTCAAACAGGCATGGCACTGGTCAGAAGAATGCGAAAATGCACACAATGAAGTGAAAGAAGCTTTCTAGAAGTCAGAGCTGTTGATTCATTATCACCCCAAGCTAAAGTTGCAAGTGCCTTGCGATGCCTCACAGTATGGAGTTGGTACAGTCGTCTCACACATTATGCCTTCAGGAGAAGATGGCATTTGCACCCTGCACTCTTCCTGGTGCAGAAATGAATTAAGCTCAGTGAGAAATAAAAGCTTTGAACATTATTTTTGGCGCAAGAAAATTCACCAATACATTTATAGGAGCCTTTTTACTCTCTTGATTGTCATCAACTCTTTGAGCTGTATGAAACTATACCTTCTTTGGCAGCTATTAGATTGTAAAATGGTCATTGTGAGTGGCAAATACAGTGGATTAGATTGAAAGAATTACAAGTAAATTGCTGTTTCACCTGGAAGGATAGTTTCGGGCCATGGGAACTTCCTCTTGCCTACACCGGAGCACCACCTCAGCACCAAAAATCAAGCCTTTGCTTTCAGACTAGTCAGGGACCCTCTGGTGTCCCAAGCCACTGTTCCTCTCCGCCATAGAGATTGCTTCTACCTCCTTTCCATTCAGATCTCTCAGAACCAGTCCAAAGTGACCCGAAGCTCCTGAGGTTTTACTTATGTATTTTTCCTTTTATCAGCCTGGTAACGTTTGATCTCAGGCCTGTCCTCCACAATGAGGATTTTCCCTGGAGATTCTTGTTCCAGTGCAAGTGAATCTTCCAGCCTCACCTGAGTGCCACGTGAATTCATTCTCTTGAACCCAAGCGCCTGCCTGCATTATCGCATGATGAACCATTTTGCCTTGCTCCCGAGAGCTGTTTTGCAGGATCCTTCCCCTCTCAAAGTCCATCTGCATGGCAATGTGAATCATGTGAACCTTGTATCCAGGGTGAAATGCTGATTAACTATCCTTGAGACTCTAAGTCTTTATAATCTTTATAAGTAAATGACCAGTTTAAAGTACAATTGTTTATAATCCAAAATACTCAACACTTTTCTAGGATTTCAGAGACACAAGTCTATCCATTGTTTGCACACAGACTGTTTCCATTGTCTCCAAGTGTAAAAACCTTGCACCTTCTTCCCAGAAAAACTATCTGGGCCCTGTTTAATTGCTAACAATCCCCCCAGGCTTTCTGGCAGGCAGACTTCAGAATAGATCATATGACCATTTCATTTTACCTTCAGTGCCAAAACATAATCTCATAAAGCTCATTGACCTAGACTCCCATGAACACATATCCAAACGAAGTAAAAAGATTTTGAGCACACCTTTTTGTGCTGTGGGAGAGTCCTCTCTAACATGTGCGTTTGGCAGTTGCTCTTCAAAGTCTCCAGAAACTAGCCCTGCTTTAAACTTAGACGTCCCATCAACAAGGACACTTTCAATGCAAATCCACCTCTGTGACAAAGCTAGATTGTCTCGTTTGTGGTATCTCAGAATGAACCCCAAGCTATTAACATGAATAAACTCCTTCATTTTGCCTATTCATTAGTTTGTTCGCAAATTTGCTGGCAGCGCCAAATGTTGTAATCCTGAGGATTTCTGTTCCTAGTTCTGTTCTGGGAATGTACTGTGGTTTAGATTTCATCATGTAGTTTATTCAAGCACCAACTTCAGCTTTCATTTTCATGCCTAATGGGACTAGTACTGTGAGATCTCCTTCTAGCACTGTCACAAGGTCGTTCTGTCCAGCACGCTATCCACCATGTCCTGGTCCTCAGGAAATTTCTCACAAAAAGCATGAGCATTTGAGGTAAAAGGTACCACATTTTTTTTTCTATCTGTTGCCCACAGGCTGAAATATTATAATTCATTCTGATTCATCATGAGGGATGGTTTGATTGTTATGGTTGCTAAGTATTGCCTCACCATTATCATCTATTACTATACCAGCGCCTTTCCATTTTCCATAATCTTCTATTTCATAAAATACTAAATCTCCCTCGTTAAATTCTGTCTCAGGAATTCTTATACAAAGCCACAGTGCTCTCTGAATTTTCACCAAAAGCTCAGCCTTAATGAAAGTCTGCCTGCCTGCATATGTAAAGCACCCCAGTGCACAGAAAATAATGGAACTATTTCTAATAACTTCTGACACAGGAGGACTATCATGCAGTGTAGAAGGAAATTTGAGATTTTGTTCATAGGCAACATGATAGGGGCTAAATCATCCAATCATCTGGAACAAATTCTTTGCATGAATCGTCAATACTCGGGTGGCTGTCAGATTTCAGCATTTCATCAATCACCACATGATCCCTTCAACAGAGTTTATTGCCGAAAGGACTTTCAGCTGCAGTATTCATGGGCATGATATATGTACATACATATAAACCAACAAATTAGGAGCAGAAATAGGCTCTTTGGCCTCTCAAGCCTGCGCTGCCATTAAGTAAGTTAAGATCTGATTGTGAATTCAAATCCACATTCCCACCCACCCCTGGTAAACTTTGACTCTAATTGTCAGTTAATAATCTATATACCTCTGCCTTACAAATATTCACTCACTCAGCCTCCACCTTTCTCTGATGAAGTGAGTTTCAAAGATTCGCAAGCACGCGCGAGAAAATAAAACTCTCTGCATCCACACCTTAATTGAGAGACCTCTAATTTTTAAACTGTGTCCCCTAGTTTCAGTCTCTCCCACAAACAGGGTTGGGACACTCGAGGGGATGGAGGTCGGACAGTCGGTGGCGGTCAGAGCACTGGGTTATTGAGCATTTGGTTTAGTCAAACAGTCAGCAGAAGTCGGACAGTAGCAGGGATAGGACAGTCAGGGTTGGGACAGCTAAGTTGGTGGTCAGACAATCGGCAGGGATCGGATGATCAGAGAGTGGTCGGACAGTCGGGGGAAAGTGGGTGTCAGGCAGTTCTGAAGGGGGAGAGTGAACAGCCAGAGGTCATAGTACAGATAGGCTGGAAGAGTGATGACGTCCTGCAGAAGGAGTTATGGGAGATAGACAGTGAGCTAAAAAGCAGGACCTCTCGGATTGTAATCTCAGGATTACTCCATGTGCCACGTGTCAGTGAGGCTAGAAATAGAAGGATAGTGCAGCTAAACACGTGGCTAAAGTGGTGGTATAGGAGGGAGGGTTTCAGACTTCTGGACCATTGGAATCTCTTCAAGGCAGGTGGGACCTGTACAAGAAGGACGGGTTGCATCTAAACTGGAGGGGCACCAATATCCTGGCTGGGAGGTCACTCGGGAGGATTTAAACTAATATGACAGGGGTTGGGAACCAGAGCGTTAGCTTAGAAGGTGTAATAACTGAAGGGGAAATAGAGAACACACATAAGAGAACAAGATCACCCTCAGGCATAGCAAAAAAGGTGACAAGTGTGAGAAGGGAGGTGGTCAATGCAGGACTTAGGGTGTTGTACCTAAATACGCGCAGGATACAGAACAAGGTAAATGAGCTTGTTGCGCACATTGAAATTGGCCGGTGCGATGGTGTGGGCTTCACAGAGACGTGGCTGCAAGGGGCTAAGGGCTGGGATCTAAATATACAAGGTTTTTGTGTCCTATCGAAAGGGCAGGCAGATGGGCAAAGGGGGCGGGGTTGCACTGTCAGTAAGGAATTAAGTTAAATCAATAGCAAGGAGCGATATTGGAGCAGAAGGCTTAGAATCTCTGGAGGTAGAGTTGAGGAATCGCAAAGGTAAAAGAAACGTGATGGGAGTTATGTATAGGCCCCCTAGCAATAATCAAGATGTGGTGCAGAAAATTAATCAGGAGATAGAAAAGGTATGTAAAAAAGGCAATATTACAATAATCATGAAGGACTTCAACATGCAGGTGGACTGGGAAAATCAGGTTGGTAGTGGATCCCAAGAAAAGGATATTTGTGGAATGTCTAAGATGTTTTTTTGGAGCAGCTTGTGACAGAACCCACGAGGGAACAGGCAATAGCTGAAGGTGAAGGAACCCTTAGGGAGCAGTGGCCACAATATGATCGACTTCGTCAATGGGAGGTCAAGCCTGACAAATCTGTTAGAGTTCTTTGAGGAGGTAACAAAGAAGTTAGATAAAGGAGAACCTATGGATGTGATTTGTTTAGATTTCCAGAAGGCTTTTGACAAGGTGCCGCAGAGGAGACTGTTAAATAAGTTAAGAGCCCATGGTGTTAAGGGTAATTTCCTGGCATGGAGGGAGAATTGGCTGACTGGCAGAAGGCAGAGAGTGGGGATAAAGGGGTCTTTTTCAGGATGGCAGCCGGTGACTAGTGGTGTGCCTCAAGGGTCTGTGCTGGGACCACAACCTTTTACAATATATATTAATGATCTGGAAGAAGGAACTGAAGGCACTGTTGCTAAGTTTGCAGATGACACAAACATATGTAAAAGGACAAGTAGTATTGAGGAAGCAGGTGGGCTGCAGAAGGACTTGGACAGTCTAGAAGAGTGGGCAAAGAAGTGGCAGATGGAGTACAATGTGGAAAAGTGTGCGGTCATACACTTTGGAAGGAGGAATGGAGGCATAGACTATTTTGTAAATGGGGAAATGCTTAGGAAATCAGAAGTACAAAGGGACTTGGGAGTCCTTGTTCAAGATTCTCTTCAGGTTAACGTGCAGGTTCATTCGGCAGTTAGGAAGGCAACTGCAATGTTAGCATTCATGTCAAGAGGGCTAGAATACAAGAGCAGGGATGTACTTCTGAGACTGTATAAGGCTCTGGTCAGACCCCATTAGGAGTATTGTGAACAGTTTTGGCCCCGTATCTAAGGAAAGATGTGGTGGCCTTGGAAAGGATCCAGAGGCGTTTCTCAAGAATGATCCCTGGAATGAAGGGCTTGTCGTGTGAGAAACGGTTGAGGACTCTGGGTCTGTACTCATTGGAGTTTAGAAGGATGAGATGACACCTTATTGAAACTTACAGGATACTGCGAGGCCTGGATAGAGTGGATGTGGAGAGGATGTTTCCACTTGTAGGAAAAACCAGAACCAGAGGGCACAATCTGAGACTAAAGGGATGATCCTTTAAAACAGTGATGAGGAGGAATTTCTTCAGCCAGAAGGTGGTGAATCTGTGGAACTCTTTGCCGCAGAAGGCAGTGGAGGCCAAATCACTGAGTTCCTTTAAGACAGAGATAGATAGGTTCTTGATTAATAAGGGGATCAGGGATTATGGGGAGAAGGCAGGAGAATGGGGATGAGGAGCATATCAGCCATGATTGAATGGTGGAGCAGCCCCGATGGGCTGAGTGGCCTAATTTTGATCCTATGTCTTATGGTGTAATGGTCTTCGAGTCAGGGATGGGGTCAGACATCATGGGTGGTCGGCCAAATGGGGGAAGGTTGGACACAGAGGGTTGGATAGTCAGGTGGATCAGTGCGGGGTTGAACAGTTGGGGGTTGTCGGATAATCAGGGTGTCGGCAGTCGGGTGTAGGAATAGTTCTGTGGGTGGTTGGTGTGGATCTGTAATAGCTACCATTCAAACTAGAATTAGTTTTAATTCTTCTCACTTTTTCTGGGCAACAATTGATGTATCACAGTCAGAACGGGGTGGCACGGTGGCACAGTGGTTAGCACTGCTGTCTCACAGTACCAGGGACCCGGGTTCAATTCTGGACTTGGGTGACTGTGTGGAGTTTTCACATTCTCCCAGTATCTGAGTGGGTTTCCTCCGGGTGCTCTGGTTTCCTCCCACAGTCCAAAGATGTGCAGGTTAGATCTATTAGCTATGCTAAATTGCCCCTTAGTGTCCAAAGATGTGCAGGTTAGATGGGGTTAAGGGGATAGGGCAGGGAATGAGCCTTGCTAGGGTTCTCTTTTGGAGGGTCAGTGATGACTCGATGGGCTGAATGGACTCCTTCTGAACTGTCGGGATTCTATGGATTCTAAATCTCATTTTTTGGTTGGTTTACAGTGCCTACTTCCTGGGCAATTGCTGCTCTAACCCTGACCTCAGAACCTTTGAGGGGTGGGTGATGGATCTCGGGGGTACCATGGTGCATCTTGGGGGTACCCAGTAGTTACACTGCCCTGGAGCTCGGAAGTAATGGCCCATTCTGTTTCACTAATTTTTCTCAGCGCCAATGGCTACAGCCCTAGCCTGCCCAACATTTCCTCAGAAGATAATCTCCCTCCCTCACCTCGGACATCCCAGTTATCAGTCAAGTGAACATTCTCTAAATATTCTGTCTTAAATAAGGAGACCAAAACTGTATGCAGTGCTCCAGATATGTAGAAAAACAGATAACTGTAGCAAAATATCCCTACTTTTATATTTCATCCCCTTGCAATAAATGAAAATATGTAGTAAATACATACATTTCCACACGTCTACGAACTCATCATTGGCAATTTTGTCACTCTTACCAATCAGACACACAGCTGGTCCCCACGTCCAGTCCTTATCCTGTTTTCAAGATTTTGGTCTATGATAACCATTTCGACTTCACTAAGTATTATTATACAAAGAATACATCTGATTCCCAGATCTACAAAATGTGGAATGGAAATATTGCTGTCTTTGAACGTGTACCTTTAATTGTATGGCAAAGCCCTCATCAAAATAAGATGCCAAGAGAAAGCTAACAATAAGATGTTGTGGTATCCTCCAATTTGTTTTTATAGATTTCACACTTCTCACTGATCTTTTGTTAAATATCATTCATCAACCGCCTCTGCGTTCTTTAGCAGGATTTTTAATCTTTGACAAGTAGGGTGAGAACGTTTTCTGTGCAGCTTTAAGACAATTTTTCTTTTTATCTCTCTGAATCTTATCACCTGAAGTCATTAACTCTGGGCTAACTCAGATGGGAAATGTCAGGTTTTGTTACGAAGATATAGTAAAGTCTTGACTGCGCAAAGTGCAGATCCAGTGACTTTACAAAAATAATTGCTTTATCATGCTCCATGTCAAGATTCATTTATGCCTTTTTCATAGAAAGTTTACTTAATAGCATAGATATCGCACCAGAGCTTATAAATAGCTTACTCCAGCTATTTTGTGTGGAATTCCAAGTATTATTATTGTCCTCCCATGTGTTGTCATCACCTTAACCTTGCACTGATCCTCACTACTTAGCGAATCAAGGAAACATTTTAACCAAACTGCTCCACATACTGTCGAATTCTAAGCACTATCTCATAACCCACGCATAAAGTAGTCTGCAACTAACATGTTCAGCACAGGAGTAAATCTCTTTGTGCCCAGTATATTTTCATTACATTTATCATGATTTTCATTTTCTTCCCCAGAATTCCCTGCCCCATGTGTCATTTTGAAGATCGCTCCGTTCCACATTAATAATAATAATCTGTTATTGTCACAAGTATGAAGTTGCTGTGAAAAGCCCCTAGTCGCCACATTCCTGTTCGGGTAAGCTGGTACGGGCATTGAACCTGCACTGCTGGCCTTGTTCTGCGTTACAAACCAGTTGTCTAGCCCACTGAGCCAAATCAGCCCTTGGGCAAGGGGCATTGGGCAGTTCATTGCGCAATGATACTTTGAGTCATACTGAAGCACGTATTAGATAATTCTTGGACGTTCCTAGGATTTCTTTTTTGTCTTCTGCTGTAATAGCCAGGTCAGGTAAAGGTGATTTCATCTGCATTCTGCATTGCCTTTAGTCCTTCCATTATATTGTTGAGCCCCTGGTCTCTGTACTCTAACAAGAGGTCAAACAGTTATCCCTCAAACACTCTACAGTGAATTTATGATTTAACACAATTTATCTCTAAACTTGCATCAAATACACTATGTATTTAAATCTTACGCTATACAAATGACCACAATTTGCCTCAAGAATCACAACTTCAGACTTAAGTCGGTATTTACCCCTTTGAACTGAATTGTTCAAATTTTTCTTGGAGATCTGTTCTGTTCACTGAGCCTTCACTCAGGGCGTGGCATGTGCCAGGTTAGTCCTATGGGTCGTTGCTAAAGGAAAAGTCACCGATCTTTGATTCTTATACTTTTCTGACCTGTGTCATCGACAGGTCAAACTCGTGTTCGGTTCCAAACTGCCGGATGACGTCTTTCTTCTCAGCACAGATCCAGACATTGGTTCTCCAGTATTCGGACATTGTGGTTACAGGTGTCAGCTCAAGTTCCTGCTTCACATTTTGCAAACTTTCGATCTGTGCATTGCAAACTTTCCTTAAATAGGTCAGGTCAAAATGTCCTGAAATATGTCTCATTTCAAGTTGACAAAAAACTTCCCATCATGCCCGTAACCAATACTGTTAGCACAAATAGGGCCTTATCACTACAATATTGACGCATGCATCCAGTATCTGGACCAGTCCGAAAATTGGCCAACCATTGAGTTCTCTATTCTCTGTGTCACCACAAAATGTTTTTGGTTTATCAAATTTGAAGCAAATGGCTGCTTTCCTTGGATTTTTTTAACGACAGCAGACAACTAATCCCCCTTCTCTAAGAACAAAACAGCAGTTAAAACCAGTAGCCTGTCCATATGCAATACATTGGCACGGAGCAGGCAAGGTAGTCAACTTGGTGGAGTTAAAGTGAGCAGCCGTTGTTTTTGCGTCTTTGGGTGGCCTTGTTCCAAGACAGACGATGATTGTGATTAGGTGACAGCAGTCAAAAGGTTGTCTGAGGCAGGGAAGGAGAGAAGGAGGCTGGGAGAGAGGGGCAAAGGATGGGTCAGGGCTATTTAGAACATAGAACAGTACAGCACAGTACAGGCCCTTTGGCCCATGATGTTGTGCTGACCACTTATCCTAATCTAAGATCAACCTAACCTACACTCCTTCAATTTACTGCTGTCTATGTGCCTGTCCAAGAGTCGCTTAAATGTCCCTAATGACTCTGACTCCACCACCTTCGTTGGCAGTGCATTCCACGCACCCACCACTCTCTGTGTAAAGAACCGACCTCTGACATTTGAGACAGAGACGGAGACAAGGAGAGAGGGAGGGGGAAATTCTGCAGGGCATGGGACATAGGGCAGGGCTGTTCCAAGCAGAGAAGGAGGTAGAGAGAGAGAGAGAGAGGGAGGGCATGGGGATGGTCTGTCTAAGGCAGGGATGGAAGGCAAGGGAGCAGGGATACGTAGTGGAGGAAAGGCCCTAGAATCATGACGTGGTGGTCATATTGTAGCTGGAGCAAGAGGGTTGTGCTTTCCAGGCAGGGCTGATCAAAGATAAATGGGCCGAAAGGATAGGGTGCTGTGAATGATGAGGTACAAGGGATGAACCGAGGGTACTGGGCAGTGGAGAGAACAGTTACAGTAAGGGGGGGGGGGGGGGTGGAATGCAGGAGGGTGGAAGCTCCAGGGTGATAGTTGGCTATTGGATGGTCTTGGGGTGAGTAGGGGGTTAAGGCATCAAACAGAGCAAGTAGATCGGGTAAAGGTAGCGGTCAGGGTGGCATGGGGAAAGTATTGGGTGGAGGCTCTGAGGATGATTGTTATAGAGCCAAGGGTAATGGGAAGGTTCAAAGGTAACAGAGACGAGAGGAATGTTTATAATCCAGGCTGATTGGAGAAAGCTGCCACATGACAGGGGGAAGGTAGAAGGTGGTGGAGCCAATCTGAAATGAGACATGCACCAATTGTTAAAGGTCTCCTTGGGAACACAGTCAATTTAAAGTATGATCATTGAAAATGTGATGTGAGTCGATTCGGGTGGATGGAGTTAATGGTCCTTACAATTGACCAACTAAAGGGACACTCTAATAATTATGAGCTAAATGGATGAGCACCATGTTCAGGTATGTTCTCATCTCGTTGGTCACCATCTGAACTCAGTGGCATTTCTTCTGATACACGGGTCTCATTCAACTGAGATCCCAGCAAGGTCAGGAGAAGGAGCAGTGTTGGTGCTGAAGGAAAGCTCCTACTGACTGTGGGAAGAAGGACAACCCTATAGTCTCTCGTGGAGCTTAGAGGGACCTCTAATGTCCGTAAACCATAGGTTCACAATGATGGTGGAGAACAAGGGTCATAGTAGAAAGATTACTCCTGAAGTCCTGTTGTGAAGTTTGGTCATGATAGAGGAAGTGCTGAGAATGGTGGGTGGCAGCTTGAGGGATAATATACCCCTGTGCCCAGGGGGAGATTCGAGAGTCCCTGAGACGTGGTCATGGCTGATAAGGATGTGGGTGGAACCTATCGGAAGGCAGGGCAAGGGTGATGGACTGAGACCCGAGGGTGATAGAGGGTGCTCAGTAATGGTTGAGGGAGGGTGCACAGTGATGGCTTCCATTTCCAGGGTCACTGCTCCAGTGTTCATGCACATGCCTGCATCAACAAGACATGCTCTCAGTAGTCATCGTCCAGGATAGTATCGTACACGGCGGTAAGGTTGGAGACCAGGGAGTGTGAATCAAAGTATAAGACTTCTCATTGAACAAAAATGTTCGGGACAGGAGGGAGGGCCTCAAAGTATATGCTGACCAGGTCATTCCCAGATATTTTCACAGATAAACTCAGGCAGACAGGATGATGGGTCAAGTCAACCCAGCATTTCTGCTAGTTCTGATGCAGCTGTGGAGGAACCAGCAGAGGGTGGCCGAGGACAAGGCAGAGTAGCAGCCAGAACATCAACAGGGTGAGACAGCAGGTTAGGTAGCGCAGAATGCTGGCAACCAGGCACCAGTGCGATAGCAACCATTGACACCCAATTGTCTAAACTGCAGGCACTGCAGCTACTTGTGAATGTCAGAGAGGCAATGCTGCAGGCAGCTGAGATTGTCATGGGCTACTGTCACACGTATGTCAGCTCCTCCAGAAATATATGTGTCCGCAATTAGAGGCAATCCAATGTCAATAGCATTGAAAGTCACTGACATGACACACAGACAGTCAACCAATAGGTCAGTAAGATAGGACACGACCAATGGGCATTCACGATACACACAGAGGTGACACTACCACAGGGGGGCATTACACCAACCCATATAAAAGGACACATCACATTTGCTCAGTCTCTTTCCAGTGGAAACACTCAGTGAGTACACAGGGTTGATTGAAACACATCATTCCCACCACGTGGATTGTAGCAGACTGGTTCGTCAGTCTGAGTAGCTATTGCCGGATTAACAGTAGCATCTAATCCAAGTAGGAGAATTGTTAATAGTTTAATAAACGTGTTAAAGCTATCTCCAAGTCCGAACTTTCCTTTGTCAGAGTGCACATCAAGGAAGCAGCTTATGCTACGACAAGAGCATAACAAAACAGTTGCTGCATTAAATTTCACGTCTTCACCTTAACACTGTTAGTAGCGTGACATTGTGCACGTGCTGATCTGAATTTAGATTACTGACACTAGATGTGCTGTTTCGGCAAAATTGTGGTGTCCGTGCCAGCAGGACATTACTTGTCTAACACTGTACATTTCCGTGACCGCTGGCACCTCGAAGGAAAATATCTGGAGGCCCTTGGCACATGCAGGTCCATATGCTCGCGACAGTGGAAGCCACATGTACTTGTAATTTAGCGGGGAGTCACACATGTCTCACTGTCGCATTGTCCAAATGAGGATAGTGCCTTGCAAAGGACCGTGTCAGGGGGAAACCAGTAAGACATGTAGTGACTTGGCCGTTGACGCTGCTTAGACAACAGCCTCAAAGAAAATGATAACCGGGTGGACACTAACTACTGTGTTTCCAGCTGCATTCCAAGGCCACAACTTTACAAATGATGCCCAAGGTTTATAACTACATGTGTCATTGTACTCAGAAATGCCACCACTGGCCATGAGCCATGATAAATGGTGCATCCTCCGGCCCATAACACCCAGAACTCTTTGAGAATGGGGTACATTGAATGCACCCCACCATTGCAGCAACTGGCGGCATAATGAAAATGCAGCAGACATGAATGAAGTGAAATTAAGCGACTATTTACAAGTGTGTTTCATATATACAGTCAATAGACATCTGGGCTATCTATGTGCCAGTATAATTTTTAAATCTTTCTTTCTCATTCACTATGCTTAAGTGCAGTACTGGCACCCACAGCTGATGTGGGGTCAGTGTGCTGACTGTGGTTCCCTATTGACAGATAACTTTGGTGGCCCTCCTCTGTTGGTCCAATGTCGAGAGGGCACCAGCCTGCTCAGGGTCTCCTGAACATGTGCACCCTCCTCAGCCTGGCCTGCTGCAGATGATGAAGTCACTGGCAGAAGGGAGATGGAGAGTCAGGGCACCTTTGGCATGCGCTGAGATGATGTCTCCTGTGGTACCTTACTGGCACTCTTCCTCCCTGTCGGTGCACAGTGGCACCTCCCTAAGTCTTTAAGGAGAAGAGACACCTAGAGGGAGATCGGGTGGCCCCATCCTGCTCTTGTCTAGCCACTACTGCACTGCACCCAATGGCTAAAGTGATGGAGTGCAGGTCCTCGCACACATCCAGCAGCCACTGTGCGTTCTGCTGGACCTGGGTCTCCAAGCTGGTTTTCACCCTGTCCATGAAGGCAGCCAAGCGGGCACATTCCAGAGCCACGACAGAAGACAGAACGTGAACAGACACTGCCACCTGTTGCTCAGAATTGCAAATGGCGTCTGGTATCTCTGACAGATGTTCCCCTGCCCATCTCTGCATCTTCATCACGTCTCTCATGTCTGAACCCAGAGGCTTGTCATCTGAATGGGGCTCAGCCCTCTGAGTGTCAGAGACCTCAGTCATCACCTGCCAGTATGTGTCAGTGATGGTAACAGGTGGCATAGTGGTTAGCACTTTGCCTCCACAGCGCCAGGGTCCCAGGTTCGATTCCCGGCTATGGTCACTGTCTGTGCGGTGTCTGCACGTTCTCCGTGTCTGCCTGGGCTTGCTCCGGTTTCCTCTCACAAGTCCCGAAAGACGTGCTATTTGGTAATTTGGACATTCTGAATTCTCAGGGCCTTTCAGGAGTGTGTGGGGAGTGGGGGGGAGATCAATGGGGGAATGGCGGGTCGCGGGGTGGGAGCCACAGCTGTTTGTCAGTCCAACACCCTTTCCCAATTCCTTACAAATATTGAACACTATGGCAGGGATTATGGACCCAGCAGAATTTGCCCGCGTGGTGCTGCTGCTCGGCCGGGCGGTCAGACCCCGGAGATGGTGGCGGTAGCAGCAGCTTCAGCAGATGCCCGAGGTGGTGACACACGTGCCGTACCCCGCTCCACACCCTGAGGACCCGGTTGCCCATCAGGCTAGGGAGGGACCCAGAGGGGGAGTCCCACGATAGCTCAGGGTCTACAAGCGCTGGTCATTTGAACAGGTGATGGATAGCGCGTGCTGCACTAGGCTCAACCTCAACAAGGAGATGGTGCGGCACCTGTGAATTGCATAGTGGTCAGCCACGTGGAGAAGGAGGACACCCGCTCTCCATCAAGGTCACCGCAGCCCTGAACCTTTTGCCTCAGGAGCTTTCCAGGGCTCGAATGGGGACCTGTGTGGCATCTTGACAGGTCACGGATGCCCTGATTGCCCAACCGGATAACTGAAAAAATGAAAAATGAAAATTGCTTATTGTCACAAGTAGGCTTCAAATGAAGTTACTGTGAAAAGCCCCTAGTCGCCACATTCCGACGCCTGTTCGGGGAGGCTGGTACGGGAATTGAACCATGCTGCAGGCCTGCCTTGGTCTGCTTTCAAAGCCAGCGATTTAGCCCAGTGTGCTAAACCAGTGTGCATCAACTTTGAAATGGACCAAGCCCAACAGGATGCCTGGGCTGGAGGTTTTTCCGCCATCGCCGGATTCCACAGGTCGAGGGAGTAATGGATGCCACGCATGTTGCCCTGCGCTCACTGGGCCATCTGGGAGTGCCCTACATGCCCCATAAAAAGGCAAGCATAGCCAGGACCCATGTGGGTACCCATTGCTACACCTTTGATTTGGAGAAAGTGAGATGAGCTAAAGGAGAAGTTGTTGAGAGATAGAACGAGTTCAGCCAGGTGGAGGAGAGTGGTGGTGGATGGGAATTGTCCAGGCCTCTTTTCGAGAAAGAAGCGAAGAGCTCTCAGGCCATCCTGGTGTGGGATGGAGGTGTAGAGGGATTGTACATCCATGGTGAATAGAATGCCGTTAGTGCCCGCGAACTGGAAACCGTCAATATGACGCAGGGCATCAGAGGAATCCCGGATGTAGGTGGGGAGGGAATGGATCAGAGGAGTGAGGACGGAGTCAAGACAAGTGGAAATAAGGTCGGTGGGGCAGGAGCATGCTGACACAATGGGCTTTGCTGGGACAGTCCTTTCCTTCCCCTTTCACCCCTTTGCTTCCCCCTTTCCCTCCCTCACATCTCCATCTGGCACAGTTTACCCTCTGATGTTAGTTTCTCTGGTGTTTGGCCTTTCACACCTTTTCTTCTCTCTGGGGACTGCCATTAGCACTCTTTCCCCTTGGTTTCTGTGGCTATTAGCACCCCGTTTCCCTGGCTTTCTGTGGCTATGACTCATCTTTCATTCTCACTCCACACTATAAATATTACCCACTTTCTCTGCCTTATAGCTTTGACAAAGGGTTATCTGGACTCGAAATGTTAGCTCTTTTCTATGCCTACAGATGCTGCCAGATCTGCTGAGATTTTCCAGTATTTTCTCTTTGGTTGCTGTGTACCTTGGTCTTTAAGCAGTAAAACAAAATACAAAAGTAGCGCAAGTCAATTGAGAATGTTTTTAAATTGCATGTGGAAAATGCAGAAGACAAGTAGAACAAAAAGCAGCTAGAGAGGAGGAGAAATTTACATAAAAAGGCAAATTAATGAGTTGAACACAGAAAAATATCAAGTGTGCAACAAGAGGAAGTGTGTGTGAGAAAGGGATAGATTCAAGACAAACAGAAGAGGTAAAAGGAGACGGAAATAATTAGAGTCAGACTCTTCATCGAAAGAGAAAGGTGCACAATTAAAAAATGTCCATGAATGACACAATGAAAAATGAGCTGGTTTTTACTTAAGAGTTGACCAAAAGAGGCTGACAGCAACTGTCTGAAATGTGTGGAACAGTTATCACACTATTCTACAGAACACCATTGTTATTTCATAAATTGCAATTGAGGGCTGCAAAAAGTACATGGTTTCCACTGAATACACAGCAACGCGACACAAAGTGGATATGTGAGTGAATTTAATAGAGGACCCGAACAGCTATCTACTGTGGCAGAATGCATTGAAGGACTATGCTGGTGGAGTTAATAACAGTGCTGTAGCTATTTGAGCAAAGCATTGGACAGCTGATTACTACCTTTGACACCCTTAACCAAGTCATCCCGATAGTATCAGTTTATACAAAAAAGGTCCAATTTAGATGCCATCACAGATAATAACTGCGGCTAGAGTTGTGTCTAAAGAAATAAATAGCTGTTTCAACGTATAATTTGTCTGCTTTAGTGAGCAGCATCTACCAGGGCCCCCAAAAACTATTAAATAACGGTTTTGTAGAGGGACAGTAATATATGTCCCTGTATGTTAATTTTTTATTTCTCTTACTGTGCCTGCAAAATTTGATATCACAATTACTGGAGAAGATTGGTGATGGTTAAGGCAGTGGACATGGATAAAATGTCATCTATAAATTGCAGTATGTCTCTCTTTCTCCATGATGGAAAGGATGCATCTGAGGATTAGGTTTTACTAACCATTTGCATTCCATGTGGGGGCATTTATTGAGCTCCATCGGAGGACGGCAAATGGATGGATAAGCTTTCCTGTTTGATAACAAAGATTGAACTGGATTGGAAGAATTTATGGTAAGTACTGAAACAGAAGGTGGGAGAGAAGACCAAGTTCATGAACTCCCTGCTGGCACATTTGAATCTGATGATGCAGAAAGTGATGATGGAAATGACACAGTGACAAGGCTTTAAGAGAGTGAAAAGGTGGAGCAGGTCGTCAACACTAAGACGGGTCTGTAACAGAGAATGTCTTTACGGTCAGTCAGACTTGTCAAGTGCCAGAATTAAGGTCAAAACCATCTGGCATTATCTTCAGCTTTGCTTCTCATGTAATATGTTGGAAATGCATAGACACAAACAAATCGATTCATTACACTCGGCTGATTGTACTTTCCTGAGTTCTTCTGATTCCGGATGTACATATACAATGGGTGGAATTTTAACAACAATCATCAGAGTCTCAGGGCGGGATTCTCGGTCCAGCGACGCTTGAATCGTGATTGGGTGGAGAATAGCGCGTCAGCTGAAAATAGAAGTCGGTGTTGGTCGCTCAATGGAACGCCAAGCTCTAGTGCCTCGATAGCGGTATGAATGCGACACCCCGCGTTGGCATGGGAATGCAAACTATACAGTGACGGCCGTTAGTATATCATTAACTGGCCCGACCCAGTAGTCTCTGGCCTCCCATGATGCTCCGCCTCTGCCAGACGGAAGGGATACCGATGTGGTTCACTTGTGGTATTTAAAAATGGGAACCAGATGCCGTGGCTGCTGAGGGTGAGAGAGGAGGTAAGATATGTTTTCAAGGCGCAACCGAGGACTGCCAGTTGTGCCACAGGCTGGGGGAGTGACTGCCAGGGCCGGGGGAGTGTAGCGGGAGGTGACCAGGTGATGGACCGGAAGGGAGTTCATGAAGGCCTGGAGTGTCCGGGCATGGACCGCTAATACCGCAGTCCACAAGGCAGCCATCTGCAAGGCTGCGTATTCCACTGACTGCCCACTTTGACCCATAAATGTGCAGAGCTCCACCAGCTATATGGGTGCCTCTGACTCCCCCAAGCCATCCCCCAGGAACTCCCAGATACCAGCCGACCCATCAACAGGATGGGTGTGGTCAAGCGCAGCCAGTGGCCCACCAGGTGTTGGCACCCCTCAGATTTAGATTTATTGTCACATGTACTGAGGTATTGTAAAAATGTGTTGTTCTGCGTACAGTCCAGGCAGATCGTTCCACACATGAAAAACATAGGACATAAGATAAATACACAATGTAAATACATAGACATAGACATCAAGTGAAGCATATGGAGTATAGTGCCACAACAGTAGAGAAGATGTGTAGAGAGATCAGTTCAGTCCATAAGAGGGCCATTCAGGAGTCTGGTAACAGCGGGGAAGAAGCTGGTTTTTGATCTGTTGGTGCGTGTTCTCAGACTTTGTACCTTCTGCCCTCCCAGGGGGAGGTGTAGACAGAGTCAATAGGTGAGCTGCGGTTTTGCATGATGGACTGGGCTGCGTTCGCAACTCTCTGTAGTTTCTTACGATCTTGGGCTGAGCTGTTGCCATACCAGGCTGTGATGCAGCCAGATAGGATGCTTTTATGGTGCATCAGTGAAAATTGGTAAGAGTCAATGTGGACATGCCAAATTTTCTTAGCTTCCAGAGGAAGTATAGGCGCTGATTTGCTTTCTTGGTCACAGCATCGACATGGGCTGGCCAGGACAGCTTGTTGGTGATGTGCACACCAACAAATTTGAAGCTGTCAACCATCTCCACCTCGGCACCATTGATGCAGACAGGCGTGTGCACGACACTTCTCTTTCTGAAGTTGATGACCAGCTCCTTAGTTTTGCTGACATTGAGGGAGAGATTGTTGTTGTTACACCACGCTACTAGATTCTCTGTCTCCCTCCTGTGTTCAGGCTCATCCTTGTTTGAGATCCGACCCACTATGGTTGTGCCATCAACAAACTTGGAGATGGAGTTGGAGCAGAATTTTGCCACACAGTTAGGTGTATAAGGAGTATAGTAGACGACTAAGTACAGAGTGCACAGAAGCATGCGGGGCCTCAACTGGTGAGCACCCAGCCGCTATGCACAAAAATAATAAATGACAATGTTATAATCCAGCATGGGACTCATCCAGCTGGGAATGATTGTTCCCGAGTGCTGATTGGGTTATGGGTTAACCAGCATTAGTATAACAGGTCAGCTGCTGTATCAGTGGACGGGAAGGAGTGAGGACCCTGAGATGTGTAACCGGCTCCTGTGTAAATACTGCTGTTATGCTGAATAAATGTCTTTCTTAAGAACTCCTTGGACTCCCCTTTGCCGTTTACTTCATTGGGGACCAGGATAAATTGGAGCTGTCGATCATCTTCCATCCAATTTTATTCTTTTGAAAAATGTGGGACTGGATTCTCCGATTTTGGGGGCTTTTTCCCCCCCGCCAGCATGGGAACGGTGATGTTTTACGGCAGACAAAATGGTGTAAAAAGGTCACCGATTCCCCGTTTTGCTGGGGGCTGCTATGCCGGCAGCATAGAGCACCCAGTCTCGCTGCCGATACAGCCCGGCGACTTAATTGAAGCAAGAATATAATAACAAACATACTGGGCGGGATTCTCCGCAATCGGCGCCGGCGCCAAAAACTGCGCGAATCAGTCCGGCATCGCACCGCCCCAAAGGTGCTGAATTCTTCGCACCTTGAGGGGCCGAGCCCTCACCTTGAGGGGCTAGGCCCGCGCCGGACTGATTTCCACCCCGCCAGCTGGCGGGAAAGGCCTTTGGTGCCCCGCCAGCTGGCGCAGAAATGACTTTGCCGTGTGGCGCATGCGCGGGAGCATCAGCGGCCGCTCACGGCATCCCCGCGCATGCGCAGCGGAGGGGGTCTCTTCCGTCTCCGCCATAGTGGAGACCATGGCGAATGCAGAAGGAAAAGAGTGCCCCTACGGCACAGGCCCACCCACGGATCGGTGGGCCCCGATCGCGGGCCAGGCCACTGTGGGGGCACCCCCCGGCGCCAGATCGCCCCGCGCCCCCCCCAGGACCCCGGAGCCCGCCCGTGCCGCCTTGTCCTGCCGGTAAGAGAGGTGGTTTGATTCTCGCCAGCGGGACAGGCATTCCAGCAGCGGGACTTCGGCCCATCGCAGGCTGGAGAATCGCCGGGGGGGGGGGGGGGGGGGGGGGGGGTGCCCGCCAACTGGCGCGGCGCGATTCCCACCCCCGCCGAATACCCGGCGCCGGAGAATTCGGCAACCGGCGGGGGCGGGATTCACGCCAGCCCCCGGCGATTCTCCGACCCGCCGGGGGGTCGGAGAATCCCGCCCACTATTCCCCAACAGTAAGACAAAAACCAACAGCACTACAATGAATTACAGTCAATTGGGCCGCCCTGTCACTGCCACAGTACTGGCATCCAGTCTTCAGACACCATCCAGTCCAAAGACTTCAAGAGCGAGTTCTTTCTCCTCCGCGTTCAGCCGGCAACAGACCAAAGTCCACCCCTTGTGTCACTCCAAGTCGATAAGCAGAAAGGTAGCCAGTAACAGATATATCGCAGTTGTGACAGCTACAGGCAGGCAGGTTCTCTCCTCTCTCCCCCTGCTAGCAACTTGCAGCAGCAGACTCCTCTTCCCCTCCGTCCAACCGGTAGTAGCATTGTTCTCCCCTGTTTCAGTCCAGGCTTCAAAGTCCGAAAAAGGCAGCCAACAGACAGAATAAAACTCAGGTCTGGAAACAGGGTTACAACCAGCACATGCCCATCACCCATCATCCCCAACGGAAGCCCCACTTCGGCAGAAAGACACTCAAACGAGCAGCACAGGCCACCGGAGAAGGATGCACCAAGGCAGGGCACAGCGGAAGAGAGAGAGGCAGAACACCTCTCCCCTTCCAAGAGGGGGTACAGTGCAACCCCAAAATGGTTCCATTAAACAAAACCACCAGCATGAGGCCACTTCCCCTATCCCAATGGTAGCCCCACATCGGCAGAAAGGCACCCAACCGAGCAGCACCGATCACCGGAAAAGGACACACCGATGCGGGGTACGGTGGGAGAGAGAGAGAAAGTATCCGTTCCCTCCCAAGAGAGGGCACTGTTCAACCCTCCAAAAAAGCTCCACTGTACAAGAAGTCAAGATAAAATACAGGGTAGCCACAAAAAGAAGCCAAAAAAAACACAAAACCCAACAAACAAACAAGACAACGACAAAGCCGTCAGTACTAAAGCCGGCACGCGCTGATCCCCCCCCCCCCCCCCCCCCCCCCCCCCCACATTGGCTCCAGCAACAGCCCCACATGGTGGAAAGGCTCCGACAAGCAATGCGCTCCACCAGAAAAGGACAGGCGGAGCATAGCTGAGGAGAGAGAGTGTGAGAGAAAACACCCTTCCCCCTCACCGCCACTGGGAGCGTAACTAAACCCCTTGTGCACGGAAGAATGAGGGGCCTCAACTGGTGAGCACCCAGTCCCGAGGCACTAAATTGATAAACAACAAGAATTCAATAGCAAACATACAATGCCCAAAAGTAAGACAAAAACCAACGGCAGTACAAAGAATGACACAGTCAATTGGGCTGCCCTGCCGCTCCTACAGTACCGGCATCCGGTCTTCAGACACCATCCAGTCCAAAGACTGCAAAAGTGAGTTCTTTCTCTTCCACCTTCAGCCGGCAACAGACCAAACAAAATCCACCCACTCCAAGCCGATAAGCAGAAAGGTAGCCAGTAACAGATACGACTCAGTTGTTGCATCTACAGGCAGGTTCTCACCTCTTGCTCCCCTGCTAGCATCATGCAACAGCAGGCTCCTCTTCCCCTCCGTCCAACCCAGTAGTAGCATTGTTCTCCCTTGCCTTAGTCCAGGCCTCAACCTCCGAAAAAGGCAGCCAGCATACAGAATAAAACACCTGGAAACAGGGGCAGGATTCTCCGACCACCCGCCGGGTCGGAGAATCGCCGGCAGCTGGCGTGAATCCCGCCCCTGCCGGTTGCCGAATTCTCTGGCACCGGAAATTCGGCGGGGGCAGGAATCGCGGCGCGTCGGTCGGCGGACCCCCCCCCGGCGATTCTCCGGCCCGCGATGGGCCCAAGTCCCGCTGCTGGAATGCCTGTCCGGCCGGCGAGAATCAAACCGCCTCTCTTACTGGCAGGACTAGGCAGCGCGGGCAGGCACTGGGGTCCTGGGGGGGGTTGTGGGGCGATCTGGCCCCACGGTGGTCTGGCCCGCGATCGGGGCCCACTGATCCGTGGGCTGGTCTGTGCCATGGGGGCACTCTTTTCCCTCCGCCTCGGCCACAGCCTTCACCATGCGTCAGGTGTTCCTCGTGTGCCACAGGGAGAAGTCAGTTGGCTATTCAGCTCCTTGGCCCTTCCTTGATGAGTCAAATGTGACAATATAGCTGTAGTGCAAGCATGAATGTGTCACTGATTGGCATCCAATTAACCCTTGGGGAGATCAGTCCCCAAGCAGTGACCTTCAAGGCTAATACTCACGTCTCCATAGCAGAGATAAAAAGGTAACACAGACACTGCTCCTGCTGCAAGACGTTATGGTGAAGCGCTCATCAGCCACGACCTTCAGACATGATGTGATGCAGAGTCTCATTCTACCGTGAGGTTAGAATGCACTCAACTGCCCTCAGTCCTCACCCTTGGAGGGGTCACACAGCCCACTGAGATCGTCAAGGGTCAATGTGCTTCTGTCAGGTGGAAGTGAGAGGGGCAACTGTGGGGAATTTGCTAACTGTGTGAGACGGGAGGGAGTGAGGCTCATTGGAAAGGTTCTCACTTGGGGCAGGGGGGGAACCGGACAGGTGGATGTTCCAGATCCTGACAGGGCTGTGAGTCAGGGCATTGTCAGAACTCCTCATCGCTCACGGCTCTGTTTCTTCCTTTTAGTTTGTTGTTCAAGAGAATCGTGGAGCCAGTGGAGCTGCCAATTCTTGTGATTAATGTGTAGCAGCAGCGATGTCAATGCGCAGCTGTAGAGGAGGGGGAGGCATGGCCCACTGATCTACCAGGTGCAGGGCCACTGAGGGAGGAGGCTTGGAGGAGACACTACAGGCCAAGGGTCCATTGCTGAAGAGCATCCTACCTCCAAATGTCAGAGGTCCAGTGCCAGAGAAGTCTGCTTCTGTCCTGGAGGACAGTGGACCACCACTGCCAGTTGATGCAGAGGTTGGCATCACATGGATTGGGACGTCACCCATTGCCTGTGGCCTTGAAAATCTCAGCCATGCTGAACCTTTATGCCAGTGGCTCATTTCAGGGCTGCACGGGTGACCTGCGTGGCATCTCTCAGTCTTCCGCTTATAAGTGCAAAAGGGAGGTGACAGATGCGCTATTAGTGAGGGCCCACATTTACACCAACTTTGACCGGGACAAGGCAAGCCAGGCCGCCAAGGCCATGGGTTTCATCCGCATAGTTGGCCTGCCCCAGGTGCAGGGTGCTACAGATAGCACTTACATGATTTTGCGTTCATGTGGCATGAACACAAAACCCCTGGCGTTCCCCCATGTGGCATGAGGCCCTTTAATTAAACTGCAAAGGATTCCACTCCCTCAACACCCAGATTGTGTGCTACTGCGCCATCCACATTATGCAGGTGTGTGCCCTTTTCTCGGTTATCACCCATGGCAGCTACATCTTGAGACACTCACAGATCCCAGCCATTTTTGAGGGAGACCTGCAGCTCATTGAGGTCAAAGGGTACCCACTCAGGAGGAGGCTGATGACACCATTGCGGAGGATCAAATACCCACTGAGACTCGAAACAACGAGGCCCATGCATCTACGCATGCGCTGGTTGAGCAGGCGATTGGCCTGGACCAGTCGGGGGGGGGGGGAGCTCGCCAATAATGCCACCAGAGGGTTCCCCGCATCATCGTGGTGTGCTGTGCTCTGCACAACCTGGCGCTGCAACGGGGCGGGGTGCTGGTTGAGGAGAAGATCTCCACATCACCACATCTCCCTGGATGAGGAGGCCAGTGAGGGGCAACCGGCAGAGGAGGCAGAGGAAGGACCTGGGGCTATGGCCAAGGTCCGCACGAGGTGCAGGGCTAGGGTCGCCCTCGGTGCCACTCAGTTTGGGGACGACTGGGACTGTGGTGTTAAGACCTCGCCCCCATGGGGCCTGACCTCTTCCCACTTTTTAAAAATAAATTTAGAGTGCCCAATTCATTTTTTCTAATTAAGGGGCAATTTAGTGTGGCCAATCAACCTACCCTGCACATCTTTGGGTTGTGGGGGCGAAATCCACGCAAACACGGGGAGAATGTGCAAACTCCACACGGATAGTGACCCAGAGCCGGGATCAAACCTGGGACCTCGGCACCGTGAGGCAGCAGGGCTAACCCACTGCGCCACTGTGCTGCCACCTCTTCTCACTTGTCCTGTCAATGGGAGTTTATTGTGATGGGCGCACCATTCATGGGAAGGGCATTAAAGTGATATGACAGGAAGCTGCAGGAGAATGATGATGACTTGAAGTGAGGACAGGGCAATATTCCTCTTATCCTCTGTGAATGTCTGACTCCATCCTGACACAGCGCTGAGGGTGACCTTACACTAAACGAGGTGATCTCGGTGGACTGAGAGGCTATATGACACATCTCAGCTGCTACCGCCTCCTCTGAGGTCAGGGGTTTTGGTGTGTATCTCCACCTAATGACAAGGTGGACTGACTCTCACAAGCTTTCAGCATCCTCATTACTAAATAATGTTGGCAGACATGAAAGGACTGAGTGTGCTTGGGTGAGTGGGGTGTTGTTTGGGGCGGGCATCCTTCACTGGGTGGGGCGGTTGAAGTGGACGGGAAGGTCTGTGACAGAAGCAGCACAGGAGTACTGCGCCGTCAGAGCGGGAGGTGGAAGAATCATCGTATTGCCATTCTCTCAGTGCTGAGGGAGGAAGCGCTGAGTTTGCACAGGGGTTGCTGGAGCATGGTGCTGAGACATGAGAGCGGGGAGCACTTTATGGGTGATTAACGTGAATTTTAATAAAAGCTTGTTATCACACTAGTGACTTATGTCTACCAGTTAAGTTCACCTGTGCCCACTATGTGCCCGTTTCTTAACCTTTCTCACCTTCCCGCTACGTCTAGGTGTATTCCCAGGTTCCACAATTGTGGATAAGGCAGTCTGTTGACTTCCATGCCCTGCTGCCTGAAATTAAAAAGAAAGTGAAAATCGCTTATTGTCACAAGTTGGCTTCAAATGAAGTTACTGTGAAAAGCCCCTAGTCACCACATTCCGCCGCCTGTTCGGGGAAGCTGGAATGGGAATTGAACCCGCGCTGCTGGCCTGCCTTGGTCTGCTTTAAAAGCCAGCTATTTAGCCCTGTGCTAAACCAGGTGACCCCTGGGGGGAGGGACCTTGCGGGTTCAGGCTTGCTTTTGGGCTGCGCGGGTGTTGGAATGCTGCCCTCCTCAGTGTGCAAGGCTGGAGGTGTCACGCTCACAGGGAGGACGTGTTTGAAATGGGCTGGAAACTCCCAGGGTCTGCATGGAAAGCCTTGTGCTTTGCCCCTTCCGATCCTCTTTCCTCTGGGTGTACAAGGGTCCCTAGGCTTCTCCATTGAATGGTGGGCAGCTGGAGTGAGATCAATAAGCCCACCAGCCTCTGGCGCTGATACTCGTGGTTTCCCACCAGTGCCTGCACCATGCAGTTGAAGCCCTGCACCAGGGCGCTCATGCACTCGGACCTGGAGGTTATGGACTGAGCCATTGAGTGCACATCCTTTGCCAAGGTCTCCACTGCAGACCCCATGTTCGCAATGTTAGCCTTGTGCGTAGAAGTGACCCCACCACCTCCTCAGACACACTGCGATGGGACTCTTCCAGTCAGCCTTGCAGTCCGAGGAGGGCTGCTGACATTCCAAACTTTGTCTTTGTAGCTCCAGCAGCTCTGGTTGCAAGGCAATCATCTGCACTGCAGTGTTAGACAGTGGCCAACGTGTAGGCATCGCAGCTCGAGAGGCCATGTAATGCCCAGGTAACCTTGGTCATCTGCTGTGTTCATTACTTTTGCAACATTTACAATCCAGGTATCAAAGGATGTGCTTTGTGTGGTTAGCAGAGGTATATGGAAACCTGGAATGCTGTCTGTATCTCCCACGTCAGAAACTTGACCATTGGCTGGATTGGATTGTGCGCAAGTTCTTTCAAAGCACTGTTGTTACACAATTATGGGCTACTCGTACATGAGATGCCTGATCTGCATGTAGACCACAACATACAATCCTTTCAGCATGTCTAGGGTTTGAATCCTGACATTGTGTCACTCTCAGCATTGTGGGAATGGTTTGATTATGGACAATCCGGCAGCACGGGCCCCTCATTTACAGCCATTGGTGTTCATGTGAATGGGGGCCCAGGTTGTGGATGACTTATTATCATGTTTGCAATATAATGATGCTCATGGTTGTGATGGTGAGGGTTTCAGCCACATGAATGTGACTGAGTCCAACACATTGATGTTGATTCTCAGTTGTGGGGGATAGGCTGTGGAGTCAATGTAGGTTCTTTAGGTGGAGGGATGTCAGCAGGGACTGGCTGATGGCAATTGGAGGACATTGTGAGAATCTATTTTACACAAGGGCCTGTCTGGCATTGATTTCCTCCTGCACGGAGTCAGCATTGACTACATGGCCACGCCCCCCAGCTGCTCTGCCATTGATGGCTTCCTCATCCTCATCCATTACAATGGTCAGAATGAACAGGGACCTCCTCCTCATCTTCAGAAGGTAGGAGCTCCGGCAATGGCCTCGTCGTTACCGTTTGAAGATAAAGATAGATAGTTTTTTGAAGAATAAAGGGATTAAGGGTTATGGTGTTCGGGCCGGAAAGTGGAGCTGAGTCCACAAAAGATCAGCCATGATCTCATTGAATGGTGGAGTAGGCTCGAGGGGCCAGATGGCCTACTCCTGCTCCTAGTTCTTATGTTCTTATGATTTGTAAGCCCCTCTGCTGCACAATATTACTGTTCTTGATACCCTTGCTGGGGCATATTACAGAACTCCACATGACTTATCATTGCCCCTGAATGCCTCTTACCAACCTTTACAGATGCACCACAGAAAGCATCCTATCTGGCTGCATCACACCCTGGTGTGGCAACAGCTCGGCCCAAGACCGCAAGACACTTCAGAGAGTCGTGAACACAGCTCAGTCCATCACACAAACCTTCCTCCCATCCATTCACTCCATCGACACCTCCCGCTGCCTGGGGAAAGCGGGCAGCATAATCAAAGACCCCTCCCACCCGGCTTACTCACTCTTCTAACTTCTTCCATCGGGCAGGAGATACAGAAGTCTGAGAACACGCACAAACAGACTCAAAAATAGCTTCTTCCCCACTGTCACCAGACTCCTAAATGACCCTCTTATGGACTGATTTCATGAACACTACACCCCTGTAGCTTCACCCGATGCTGATGTTATGTAGTTACATTGTGTACCTTGTGTTACCCTATTATGTATTTTCTTGCATTTTCTTTTATTTCCTTTTCTTTTCATGTACTTAGTGTTCTGTTGAGCTGCTCGCTGAAAAATACTTTTCACTGTACCTCGGCACACGTGACAATAAACAAAATCCAATGAAGCACAGTTTTAAAATGCCAAGCGCCTGCTTGATGTTACTCCTGGTGATGATGTGGCTGCTGTTGCAGTTACTCACTGCCTCAGATTGTCAGCTCCCAAAGGGATTCTTGATCCAGGTTTTTAAAGAGTAGCAAGGACCCGGGGTGACTCACTTTCTCTTAAAAATAGTGCCATGGGACCTTTTCAGCTGCGAGGGTAAATAGAGTTTCTGCTGAACTCCTCATCCAAACACAAGCCATTTAGTGCCGAGAGGGAACTATTTTATTCTGTTAAATTGTAAATTTTCCATACTGGACAGTTTGATTGAGTTGTACACCTGGTAAAATAACTTATGCAGAGTTACACAAACCTCAGTCAGAAGTGAGAATTTACACTTCCCTCAGTTGAAAAGTAAGAGGTGTCACGGAATCGCAATGCTTTCAAGGCAGGCGATTCATAGGATTCTGGCTTCATTATCAGTTGGGAAAAACAGACCTGCCCAAGCTGAGGTGCTTGTCATAATAATTTTTTAAACTCATCTCAGTGAGCCACTTTACCGCTATAATAATTTAAAATTTCTTAAATTCCGTTATAGATTGAACAAAACTTTTGAACTAAAGGTCAGTAGTGGCGGCACGGTAGCACAGTGGTTAGCACAGTTGCTTCACAGCTCCAGGGACCCAGGTTTGATTCCCGGCTTGGGTTGCTGTCTGTGCGGAGTCTGCATGTTCTCCCCGTGTCTACGTGGGTTTCCTCCGGGTGTTCCAGTTTCCTCCCACAGTTCAAAGATGTGCAGATTAGTTGGATTGGCCACGTTAAATTGCCCTCAGTGTCCGAAAAGGTTAGATGGGGTTACTGGGATAAGGTGGAGGTGTGAGATTAGGTAGGGTGCTGTTTCCAAGGGCTGGTGAAGACTCGATGGGCCGAATGGCCTCCTTCTTCACAGAAAAATTTGAACCAAGTTTAATTTGCTATTGAATCTGCATGTATGGGTAACCTCTGCAATGAAGCAATACCAACACTTTGGTGAGAATGACCCATTCAAATATATATTCAATATACTGAAAAGAAATGCTGCTGGATTCTCTGTTGGCGGGATCCTCCTTACCCACGGCCGCAGGCTTCCCGACGGCGTGGGGCAGTCACAATGGGAAATCCCATTGGTCGGCTGCGGGAACGGAGAATCCCGCTGCCGACGGTGGCGCACCAAGCCAGAAAACGGGGGTGACGGGACGGAGAATCCCGATAGATCTCAGAAAGATTAAGTTTCATTACCAGCAAGAATCACTATCATAGGTATGAGGATTGGCTGATCGCATTTCATTAGGGGAACAAAATTGCATTCTAACTATTTTGGCAATTTTCAAAGCAGCTTTAATTTTAATATTTTTCTGGATTCACCTACCAATGGAAATAGTTTATCTGTACTGACCTATTAAATTCCTTAATAATTTGTATTCCTTCATTAGTTCACCCCCAATACCTAGTTTTCTAAGCTCAAATGAATACAAATCATGCTAATGTAACCTGCCTTGTAATTGAACCCTATCAACCTCGTCTCATTCTGCTACATTGGCAATGTATCCTTTCTAAAAGTAATAGATCTTTCCTAAGGTTCAGTGCCCAAAACTGAAAGCAGTACTCGAGATGGAGTCTGATTAAGGCTTTGTACAATTGAAACATTACTTTTGAATACCAAACCCTTTGATCTAAAAGCCAACATTCATAGAGTCATAGAATGCTACAGCACCGAAGGAGCCCATTTGACCCATTATGCCTGTCATAGCTTTTTGGGACAGCTGTTCCCATTTCCCTTCTCTTTCCCTCGAACACTGCAAGGTTTTCCTTTTCAAGTACTTATCCGCATCAATTTTGAAGATACAATTGAATCTGCGTCCACCATCCTTTGAGGCAGTGCATTCCAGATCAAAACACATATAAAAAATGTTTCCTCATGATGACTCTTTTTTTCTCAATTACCTTGAACCTGTGTCCTCTGATTCCATCACCTTGTGAAAAAAAAAATGTTGTTCCTGATCATTAGGTTTCAGTGATTTGTGTTCATGGACACCTGCATTCTTTTGGCTCTTCCATAAATTAAAGCCCAGTGCTTCTCAATTTTAGTGACCACTTTTTAATGTCTCAGACTTCATATAATCTTGGGAAGAAAATTTAAAGGATGGGTTGTTAAGCCATGGGGTTGGGGTGTTGGTTACGACAGGGGGAGGTTTCAGTTGTTGAAAAGGTTGGGGGTGGTGGGAGGAGGGGAATGTTCAGCATACCCCATCACCCCCTCCTTCATACCCCTGCCTCCCCGTCACACAGCTCCTTCACTCCACTTCCCTATCCCCTCAAGTATTAAAATTAAACAATTGAAAACAAATGTATTTTTTAGTTCCTGTTAACCTTAATATCACAATGAAAAGGACAAAGACATTTTGTCTTTCCCATTCAGCTATTTATCTGTGCTTTCATGTTCAAATTTAGCATTGCAATATGTGAAAGGAATGGAGCGGTTCGAGAAAGCAACTCACCCCCCACCTTCTCACGGGCAATTAGGGGTGGGCAATGAAAGTGCTGGCCTAGCCAGTGATGCCCTCAGTGAGGACCTCATTATTGGTGAGTTGGGGCATTGGGTGAGTTTGGGGTCATGTTGGGGGTCAAGAAATGAGGGAACTGTCATGTCATGGCACTGTCATTCTTAACTAACCTCCGCCTGCTAGCGCTGTCCTGCAACTTTGGTGATATTGCTGACTCCGTGATCAGAGACCAAATCATGTTTGGAGTTCACTCTGATCCTCTGAGAGAGCAGCTCTTAAAAATCAAGCATATGACCCTGCCAGTCGCGATTGAAACATGTACAGTGCATGAGCACGCAAAAATCGGTATTCCCAATACAAATCGGCTGAAAATGAGAAACTTGCCTCCCACAAGGCAGAGAGTGGGCAGGCCATCTCCCGGATGCAGCGCCTCAGCATTGAAGACAGCGGCCATCTCGCACGCTTTTCCCGGAGCCCCCGCATGCGTGAGGTGAACGGGATAACGAAGCGGCCGACACCCGTCTGCTGACCGCACTGCACATGTGCGACGACGTACACCGCATCACGATGCCGACGTTGTGACGTCCCCCAACTGCAGCAACGCCCACTTAAAGGGACACTGCCCTGCAAGAGGCAAGCGATGTTTAAACTGCGGGAAGCCTGGACACTATGCAGCCTTGTGCAGGTCTGCACCACCAGTCAGAGGCCAGCGCTCCCAATTCCGACAACGGCGCGTCCAGAATGTGCAACGACGATTGCAGGGTTCTGATCCTGGCAGTACAACGGATCCAGAGGACGAGTGCCTGGAGTCCGCCTACCAAGTGGGCATCATTGCCACATGTGAACATGCCACACCTAACTCATCTCACATTCAGTCCATCCTCGCTGTGGATTTGGAGGACGAATGGCATGCGGTGATGCAGGTCAACCGCTGCTCCATCCAGTTCAAGCTGGACACAGGTGCTCCTGCCAACCTCTTCTCACAGGCAGACTTCAAACGCATCAAGAAGCCCCCAAGGTACTTCCAGCAGCATGCCAGCTCCTGGACTATAACGGTAATGCCACCACGGCACTGGGGTCCTGCCATCTACTCATCTCAAACCGGAGCACCCGTGCGCGGCTAAGTTTTGAAATTGTCAAGCCAGACAGGGCATCCCTACTGGTCGCGCACGCCTGCAAAAAGCTAAACCTGGTGCAGCGCGTTTATTCAATGACAACCTCCAACGTGGGTCTTCAAGCTGGCATTGACGACATCCTCGCTCAGTATCCAGATGTGTTTGATGGGATGGGAACTTTGCCATATCAGTACAAGATTCAACGACGACCTGATGCAAAGCCAGTGGTCCATGCACCACGCCGGGTCCCGGCTCCTCTGAAGGAGTGCCTGAAGGAACAGCTCAAGGAGCTGCAGCAGCAGGGGAACATTTCCAGGACAACCGAACTGACTGACTGGGTCAGCTCGATGGTGGTGGTTAAAAAAAACCCTGGAGACCTGCGCATCTGCATTGATCCCAAGGATCTCAACCAGAATATAATGCGTGAACAGTACCCCATCCCGAAGCGGGAGGAACTCACCAGTGAGATGGCACATGCACGGTTTTTCACGAAGTTAGATGCGTCACATGGATTCTGACAAATCCAGCTAGATGAGTCCAGCAGAAGGCTCTGCACCTTCAACACACCGTTTGGCAGGCACTGCTATAACCGTATGCCATTCGGCATCGTCTCGTCATCGGAAATATTTCATCGCATCATGGAACAGATGATGGAGGGCATTGAAGGGGTTCGTGTGTATGTGGACGACGTCATCATATGGTCCACGACCCCTGAGGAGCATGTTTCCCGTCTCCAGCAGGTATTCCGCCGTGTCCACGCCAATGGCCTGAATCTGAACAGGGCCAAATGTTGCTTTGGCCTGTCGACTCTCAAGTTCCTAGGAGACCAGATCTCTCAGCAGGGCGTGTGCCCCGACACAGACAAGGTCAAGGCCATCGCAGCCGTGAAGGTCCCGGAAGACAAGAAGGCGGTATTGCGCTTCCTGGGCATGGTCAATTTTCTGGGCATGTTCATCCCAAACATGGCATCACACACCACGGCCCGACGAAACCTGGTGAAAACGTCCACTGTCTTCGAGTGGAAGGCGGCCCATCAGGCAGGATGGTTGGATCTGAAAGCCAAGCTCACCACTGCACCAGTATTGGCATTTTTTGACCCAGACAGGGAAACGAAAATCTCGACAGATGCGAGCCAGGATGGCATCGGTACGGTCCTGCTGCAATGCGATAACACCTCATCCTGGGTCCCGGTTGCCTACGCATCAAGGGCAATGACGCCCACCGAAAAAAGGTATGCACAAATCGAGAAGAAACGCCTCGGCCGCCTCACTGCCATTCTCAAGTTTCACAACTATGTCTACGGCCTGCCGACATTCACAGTCGAGACGGATCACAGGTCCCTGGTCCACATTATCCACAAGGACCATAATGACATGACGCCTCGGTTTCAGCGCATCCTCCTCAAACTCAGAAGGTACGACTTTGACCTGGTCTACACACCTGGCAAGGAGCTCATCATTGCCGATACACTGTCGCGCTCCATCACCGTCATCCGGCAAATTGAGTCACAGGTTGAGTCACAGGTGCAGCTGTGTGCTAGCACCCTCCCGGCATCTGATGAGAAGGTGATTCGTATCTGTGAAGAGACAGCCAAAGACCCCCTCTTGCAGCGTGTTATGCAACACCTAGCCAATGGCTGGCAAAAAGGGCAGCGCCCTCAATTTTTCAATGTAAAGGATGACCTGATAGTGGTTGATGGTATCCTCCTCAAACTGGACCAGATTGTAATTCCACACAGTCTCCAGTGCTCTGTAAAATCCATGAGGGCCACCTGGGTGTGGAAAAGTGGAGACGCAGAGCCAGGCAGGCTGTCTACTGGCCCGGGATCAGCCAGGACATCGCAAACCTGGTCCTTAACTGTGCGACCTGTCAACGCTTCCAGCCAGCGCAGAGTAAGGAGACACTTCAGCAGCATGAAATTGAAACCTCTCCGTGGTCCAAGGTTGGCAGCGACCTCTTTAATGCAAATAGTCATGATGGAATTGATTATTTTTGCAATTACCCTGAAGGCGTGAAGCTCTCAGACTTCACATCTCGGACCGTCATCAAAGCCTTCAAGGAGACGTTCTCCAAGCATGGTATCCCACTCACTGTCATGAGTGATAATGGCCCGTGTTTCAGCAGCCATGAATGGTCTCTGTTTGCCCAGTCGTATCAGTTCAAACACGTCACTTCCAGCCCACACTATCCACAGTCAAACGGAAAAGTTGAGAAAGGGGTGCACATAGTGAAGCAGCTCATCTGCAAGGCCGCGGATTCTGCGTCTGACATTCACCTTGCGCTGCTTGCGTACAGGGCGACCCCACTGTCCACTGACATGTCGCCGGCTCAACTCCAGGGACCTGTGAACGTCACTTCTAGCCATACACTTGCCCAACCTGGATCACCTCCCGGTGCTGCAGAAGGTGCAGCAACTCCGAGTCCGGCAAAAACGGCAGAAACAGACGGGCAGTGCGCAAAGTTGCCTGCCCGCAACCACATTCTTCTCCGTTTCCTTCTGTTGTTTTGCCACCTCCTGATACCTCGACTCACGAGGCCACCAGTCAGACTTCAATCCCGCCCATCAAGGTGCTCTCGTCCCCACCACCACATCTCTGGTGGTCGACCAGGGTCAGACGCAAGCCACAGAGACTTGACTTATGAACTTTGGGCAGCAGGTAGCATTGTGGATAGCACAATTGCTTCACAGCTCCAGGGTCCCAGGTTCGATTCCGGCTTGGGTCACTCTCTGTGCGGAGTCTGCACATCCTCCCCGTGTGTCCGTGGGTTTCCTCCAGGTGCTCCGGTTTACACCCACAGTCCAAAGATGTGCAGGTTAGGTGGATTGGCCATGATAAATTGCCCTTAGTGTCCAAAATTGCCCTTAGTGTTGGGTGGGGTTACTGGGTTATGGAGATAGGGTGGAGGTGTTGACATTGGGTAGGGTGCTCTTTCCAAGAGCTGGTGCAGACTCGATGGGCCGAATGGCCTCCTTCTGCACTGTAAATTCTATGATTCATTCTATGAAAACATTTGTTCTGTTTGCTTTTGTGGTGGTATGTATTAAGGGTAATACGGTACACCATGAATGCCGAGGAGCCATTGGAGGACTGATGCTGGATCCCGATTGGATCCGCCGCCTACTGGGCTCCACCCAGATAGGCGGGGTATAAGAACCTGGGTTAATCCCCGCAGCTGCATTCTGTGACTGAGCTGCTGGGGAACGAGTCTGAACAAGTCTGCTCAATAAAGCCTCGATTGAAGTTCTTTACGTCTTGCCTCGTGTGTGATCGATGGTGCTACAATTTATTGAGCAGACTTAAAAAGGAATATGGAGTCTGGATCGCCCCGGAGTGCCTGCGAATCGGCTCCCCAAGCAGCTAATGCAACGTCGGCGTTAAAGCACTGGCTGGCGTGCTTTGAGGGGTACCTCCGAACGGCCCCCGGCAGACCAACAGAAGACCAGAAGATGCAGGTCCTGCATTCCAGGGTGAGTCCCGAAATTTACTCACTCATCGAGGACGCGGAAGAATTCCCAGCGGCGCTCAACTTCCTGAAGGAGATCTACATTAAGCCCGTCAACCAGGTCTACGCACGCTACCAGCTCGCGCCCAGAAAACAAATCCCCAGGGAATCGCTAGACGATTTCTTCAACGCTCTAACGATCCTGGGACGAAACTGCAACTGCCCAGCGGTTACGGCGAACGAACATACGGACCTCCTGATCAGAGATGCTTACGTAGCAGGTTTGGCATTGTCGCAAATTCGCCAGAGACTTTTACAGAAAGATTCTCTCGGACTCACAGAGGTACGGGCCCTTGCAGCCTCCCTCGACGTGGCCTCCCAAAACGCCCGCGCCTATGGCTCCGACCGTGTTGCAGCCCCTTGGGCTCCATGGACCCCCGACCGCGACCGACCCCCCGGCAACCTCCACCCCTCCGCAAGCATGCGCAGCCAGAATCCCAGACCCCCCGGGGGGGCCCCGCTGCTATTTTTGCGGGCAGCCAAAACACCCCCGCCAGCGCTGCCCAGCCCGCTCGGCCACCTGCAAAAGCTGCGGTAAAAAGGGGCACTACGCAGTGGTGTGCCAGTCCCGTGGGGTCGCCGCTATCTCCGGGGAACAAATGGGACCACGGGCTCAAACCCCCCAGCGACCCACGGGCGGCCAACGGGCGCCGCCATTTTGGACCCCGGACACCACGAGGGGGGGACGGGCGCCGCAATCTTCCTACCCACGGACCACGTGCGATCCATGGGAGCGGCCATTTTGTCCACCCCCGGCCGCGTGCGACTCATGGGAGCGGCCATTTTGTCCACCCTCGACCGCGTGCGATCCATGGACGCCGCCATCTTGGCTGACAGGCAAGGACCCCAGTGTGGACGGGTCCACGCTGCCTGAAGACAATGATCTGATACACCAACCACGTTTGTCATCGGTGACCCTCGACCAGTCGCGGCCCCGGACGCTCCAGACGACAACGACAAAGGTGCTGGTGAACGGGCACAAGACGCCGTGTTTGATCGACTCGGGGAGCACGGACACGGTAAGACGCTGTTCCCTTGTATTTCGGCCAAGCACCCAAAAGATTTTCCTGGCAGTGGGGTCCCACTCCGTTGAAATCAAAGGGTTCTGCATCGCAAACCTAACGGTGCAGGGGAGAGAGTTCAAAAATTACCGGCTGTATGTCCTTCCCCACCTCTGCGCTCCCACCCTCCTGGGGTTGGACTTCCAATACAACCTCCAGAGCTTAACATTCAAATTTGGTGGCCCTATACCCCCACTGACTATCTGCGGCCTCGCGACACTCAAGGTCGAATCGCCCTCCTTGTTTGCGGACCTCACCCCGGATTGCAAACCCGTCGCCACTAGGAGCAGACGGTACAGCACCCAGGACAAGACGTTTATCAGGTCCGAAGTCCAGCGGCTGCTGAAGGAAGGCATAATCCAGGCCAGCAATAGTCCCTGGAGAGCCCAGGTGGTAGTAGTGAAGACAGGGGAGAAGCAAAGGATGGTCGTAGACTACAGTCAGACCATCAACAGGTACACGCAGCTAGATGCGTACCCTCTTCCCCGCATAGCCGACATTGTCAATCGGATTGCACAGTACAAGGCCTTCTCCACCGTGGACCTTAAGTCCACCTACCACCAGCTCCCCATTCGCCCCGGTGACCGCAAGTACACTGCCTTCGAAGCAGATGGGCGGCTATACCACTTCTTAAGGGTTCCATTCGGCGTCACGAACGGAGTCTCGGTCTTCCAACGGGAGATGGACCGAATGGTCGACCAGCACGGTTTAAGGGCCACGTTCCCGTACCTCGACAACGTCACCATCTGTGGCCACGACCAGCAGGACCATGACGCCAACCTCCACAAATTCCTCCAGACCGCTAACGCCCTCAACCTCACCTACAACGAGGAAAAATGCGTGTTTAGCACCGACCGTCTAGCCATCCTTGGCTATGTAGTGCGTAATGGAGTGATAGGCCCCGACCCCAAACGCATGCGCCCCCTCATGGAGTTCCCTCTTCCCCACTGTGCCAAAGCCCTGAAATGCTGCCTGGGCTTCTTTTCTTATTACGCCCAGTGGGTCCCCTAGTACGCAGACAAGGCCCGCCCACTAATCCAGTCCACTACGTTTCCCCTGTCGACAGAGGCCCGCCAGGCCTTCAGCCGCATCAAAGCGGATATCGCAAAGGCCACGATGCACGCCATCGACGAGTTTCTCCCCTTCCAAGTTGAGAGCGACGTGTCCGACGTAGCTCTGGCGGCCATGCTCAACCAAGCGGGCAGACCCGTGGCCTTCTTCTCCCGGACCCTACACGCTTCAGAAATTCGCCACTCCTCAGTAGAAAAGGAGGCCCAAGCCATAGTGGAAGCTGTGCGACATTGGAGGCATTACCTGGCCGGTAGGAGATTCACTCTCCTCACTGACCAATGGTCGGTTGCCTTCATGTTCGATAGTGCACAGCGGGGCAAGATAAAAAACGACAAGATCCTGCGGTGGAGGATCGAACTCTCCACCTACAATTATGAGATCTTGTACCGTCCCGGAAAGCTGAACGAGCCGTCCGATGCCCTATCTCGCGGCACTTGTGCCAACGCACAAGTGGACCGTCTCCAAGCCCTCCACGAGGACCTCTGCCACCCGGGGGTCACTCGTTTCTACCACATCATAAAGGCCCGCAACCTCCCTTACTCCATCGAGGACGTCCGAACAGTCACCAGGAACTGCCAAATCTGCGCAGAATGCAAACCGCATTTTTTCAGACCAGATAGAGCGCACCTGATAAAGCCTCAGTTTGGGCTTCAAAGGCCCCCTCCCCTCCACCTATCGCAACACGTACTTTCTTAACGTCGTTGACGAATACTCCCGCTTCCCCTTCGCCATCCCCTGCCCCGACATGACCGCGGCCACGGTCATTAAAGCCCTCGGCACCATCTTTACTCTGTTTGGTTTCCCCGCCGACATCCATAGCGACAGGGTGTCCTCCTTCATGAGTGACGAGCTGCGTCAATTCCTGCTCAGTCAGGGCATAGCCTCGAGCAGGACGACCAGCTACAACCCTCAGGGGAATGGGCAGGTAGAGAGGGAGAACGGAATGGTCTGGAAGACCGTCCTACTGGCCCTACGGTCTAGGAGTCACCCAACTTCCCGCTGTCAGGAAGTACTCCCGGATGCCTTTCATTCTATCCGGTCCCTGCTGTGTACCACCACTAACCAAACGCCTCACGAGCGCCTCCTTGTCTTCTCTAGGAGGTCCGCTTCTGGAACGTCACTTCCGACCTGGCTGGCAGCCCCATCCTGCTCCGGAAACATGTGCGGGCACACAAATCAGACCCACTGGTGGAAAAGGTACATCTACTCCACGCAAACCCGTAGTACGCCTACGTGGCGTACCCAGACGGCCGACAGGACACGGTCTCTCTGCGGGACCTGGCGCCCGCTGGAACTCCCCACCCCCCCCCTCCCCAACACAAATCACCTCCCCCTCACTCCCGCCGGTGCACCCCACAGCCACCCCCTTCCCGGGAGGATCAGTTCTCCTCCCAGGCCCATCAAGGGGTGAGGAAACAGAGGGGGACAGCGCGATGCTCCCAGAGTCAACCGGACCCGAGCCAGCACCACCACCACCACCCGGGCTGAGACGATCGGAAAGGGCGACCAGAGCACCATTTTGACTCATCGAATAGACTTAAGATGTATAAAATTCAGTGGCCCAGTAAAGAGGCATTGTTGTAAATAGTTAACGCTGCAAATTGGGTAAAATGTGAATAATTCGGTGGCCCAGTAAAAGCGGCATGATTGTATATAGTTCAATGGTTAATGCACCGACCCTGTAAACCCTACCACCATACCACCCACCACCCCGCCGGGTTATTTTTTAACAAGGGGAGAATGTGGTGGTATGTATTAAGGGTAATACGGTACACCATGAATGCCGAGGAGCCATTGGAGGACTGATGCTGGATCCCGATTGGATCCGCCACCTACTGGGCTCCACCCAGATAGGCGGGGTATAAGAACCTGGGTTAATCCCCGCAGCTGCATTCTGTGACTGAGCTGCTGGGGAACGAGTCTGAACAAGTCTGCTCAATAAAGCCTCGATTGAAGTTCTTTACGTCTCGCCTCGTGTGTGATCGATGGTGCTACAGCTTTGTTCTGTGTTCTCGCATTAGACAGCTATATTCACATGTACATATGTTCACATCCACTGCATGTATATATGTTAATATTGGTCTATTCTTGTAAATACGTTCACATATGTCATCCAAACATTAAAAAAAAGGGGAAATGTCATGATATGCAGACACACACATAATGACATACAGGCAGGCACAGACAAGCAGCTAATAGACACCGAGAATAGGACATGACAAATAAGCAGGCAGAACACTCAGGGGGGTGCTGACCTCTGGGTCAACAAAAACGCCACCAAGATAAACAGAGTGTCTTTAGATTGTTGGTTACTTCCTGCCATTTGTAGAGCCATGGGACAATGCCCAGAATGGACTCTTTTTCTTTGGTTAGATATTTCTGTATGGAATTTAATTTGGGTGATTTTGCTGGTTATCAAAATAGTTATATTTAGCTTCCTATAAAAATGTGTGGCAGCATAAACCAAATTAAGGTCTAGTTTATAAAGTAGAAAGATTAGAAACATGAAAATTTAAACTCTGAGTATTATTTTGGATAATATCTATTTATGAGATGGCTACACAGCAAGATATCAAATTGTTTGCTGTCAATTCTAAAATATCCCCCTGTGATAGGCTTTGCTGTTTCATGCTGGCATTTTAAATAGTGTTTTATCAGCTGTCATTTTACAACTCTCGTGTTTTATATTCTCAGTTGAAAGACCGCTGTTCTTTCAATTCTGATGTTATGTGACAGTTAAAGAGTCAATCAAATGATGATTAAAATTCTACAAAGGTTTTCTCATTTCTGACAATTGCTGTGGTGTGGGGGCTGGTTTAGCTCAGTTGCTGGACAGCAGCGTGAATGATGTAGAGCAAGGCCAACAGCATGGATTCAATTCCCAGCTGAGGTTATTAATGAAGGTTCCCCCTTCCTAACCTTGCCTCTCACCTGAGGTGTGGTGAACTTCAGTTTAGTTATCACCAGTTAGCTCTCCCCTTCAAAGGACAAAGCAGCCTATGGTCATCTGAGTCTATGGGGACTGTACTTACTTATTGCTTTGGACCAGTTTAACATTAAAAGCTTTAATCTGAAAGTGTTTGACATTAATCCATTTCTATTTTCATTTTTAAAATTTTGCAGATAAATTAAGACAATCAGGTGAAATCCTGAAGATATTTTAATCAAAAGCTCCAAATGATCACATTTTCTGTCTTTTGATATCAAGATAGTGGAAATGTTTATGCTAATAGTTTAAATGTGCATTTGGTATTTACTGTCAATTTAGTTCTTGGTGAAGTTCATAATTTAGACAAAGGCTTTGACAAAGGATCATCTGGTCTCGAAACGTTAGCTCTTTCCTCTCCCTACAGATGCTGCCAGACCAGAGAATCTCAGACCTACTGAGATTTTCCAGCACTTTATTTTTGATTACTAATTTAGTAATTCTTTGAATCATATAAAAGGCCACTTTAGGAAAGTAAAGAATTAACCTCTGCAGCTGGTTATATGGAGCTCAGTTTAAATGTTGTGATGACAATGTGACCTGTGCATGCATGATATTAATCTGTAATTTCACCATCTGACCAAAGATATACTGAACTGTTTAAAGGGGACTTTTTAAAGATCAGGAAACACTGGCTAAAGTTGGTTGCCACAACTCACCTGATGTCTGGGACTACAAGTTGACCAGCTACTGATAAGTTCCACTATGAATTCCACTATGAGTTCCACTAGAGGGCAGCATGATGGCACAGTGGTTAGCATTGCTGCCTCACGGCGCCGAGGTCCCAGGTTCGATTCGGCCCTGGGTCACTGTCCGTGTAGAGTTTGCACATTCTCCCCGTGTTTGCCTGGGTTTTCGTCTCCACGATCCAAAGATGTGCAGGGTAGCTGGATTGGCCACGCTAAAATTGCCCCTTAATTGGAAAAAATGAATTGGGTACTCTAAATTTTTGGGGCAGCACGGTAGCATTGTGGATAGCACAATTGCTTCACAGCTCCAGGGTCCCAGGTTTGATTCCGGCTTGGGTCACTGCCTGTGCCGAGTCTGCACATCCTCCCCGTGTGTGCGTGGGTTTCCTCCGGGTGCTCCGGTTTCCTCCCACAGTCCAAAGATGTGCAGGTTAGGTGGATTGGCCATGATAAATTGACCTTAGTGTCCAAAATTGTCCTTCGTGTTGGGTGGATTTGCTGGTTTATGGGGATAGGGTGGAGGTGTTGACCTTGGGTAGGGTGCTCTTTCCAAGAGCCGGTGCAGACTCGATGGTCCGAATGGTCTCCTTCTGCACTGTAAATTCTATGATAATCCATGAATTGAAAATTAAAAATGCCACCCCATCCTTCTCCAGAATTTCACACCTGAGGATGTCAAGAACTACTTCAAAGGGATTTACCGAAATGTTCTGGACATAGCATTTCCATTTCCATAAAACTACCTCTCCAGCGAAGACAAAAGGTCTACTAGAACAATGGTTATGGAGATATGTCTTCCAATATCATCAACATGAAAAATGACCGATTCAGGAGGTTAATACCTGGGACATCACAGAATCTATGACACCGCCCATTCAGGAGAAAAAAAACTATTATTTCAGACATTAGCTCAACAAATGCCTTCCTAAATTATTATGGGGTGGTAGAATTCATGTTACTAAAGTAACAATTTTGAAAGCTCTTTAATACAAGTTGCCAAAGATAGAGACAGTCAGTGATCATAAAAAGCTGCCAATGCAGCAGTAAGGAACTTATTTTTCTTCTCTCCCAACTTAAGGTCCAATCTTTTAAAATTCAGCAGAGATAATGAATTTTCCATTGAAAGGAACTACAGATGCAAAACTCATCGGCTTTTGGAAGAGACATTATGGATGAAAAATAAATTGTCTCCAGCAAATGCAGTTGCATTGGCTTCAACTCAACTCCTGGAATCTAAGGAACTTGGAAATGTTTTGCTCCATCCACGGTGACCAGCCGAGGACTCATAAACTGTGAACTCTTGAAGTATTTTATCTTTGACCATTGAACTTTAATTTGCCTAAGGAACTGACAGGACTTACAGTACACATTTGAATGTGAGTTGTGAAAGTTCGAGAAGCACCGGTCAACCTTTTTAAACATTTAGCTATCTTTACCTGAGGTTGTTTTTAACTCAACAAAAACTAGCCGCTTTTTGCTTAATGCTTCAAACAAAAGCCTGTCAGACGTATTCCTTTGCAACCAGGACATTAACGGTTAAACACAGACAATGAGTAAAATTCCTTCACCCTTCCAAATTCACAAAAAAAATCCTTTGGACAGTCAGGCTTGGCGTGGTTGGAAAGTGGAGTCATCTTTACCCCTCCTCACGTGGCCATAAGAATGTTTACACTGTTCAAATAGGATCAAAATGGCCTGGATTCTGCTGTAAAAATGATGTCAAGGCTCCTCCAGCAACCTTGCCATAGCTCAGTATCTGACTGAGGGACTTGGCTTTGGCACACATAGAAAGAAATGAAGTTATGGCACTTATTAACCAACTAGACATGTTAGGGCTGGTCAGTTCTGCAGTTAGTAAATTTTTAATAATGTAATCAGTCTTACTGCCAAGCAGCCTTGATGGCCACTGGCAATGTGCGCTCACCTCAGCCATTGGCTCTTGGTCCAGGGGCTGCAGGTCTCAACAACAAACTGCCAAGAAAGTCTGAGCCTCCCAAGGCACTCTTTCTCTGTCATGCCCAGAAAGCTCACCCCTGCCTGGATAACCATGGTGGAGATATTGCCAACTTTAAGCTGGAGATCTGCAACCATCCCCGCTATCCTGTGGAGTGGTCAATGGCAGAGGTGAATGCTGTTTCTTCCCCTGCCGATGCTGCTGGTGGTGCTGCTCCACTGGTTCCCCATCAGGGGTCTAATGCAGAGCTGAAGAAGCTGTCCCTGCTTTGCAGTGATAGCTGGCAGCTCGGAGGCACAGGTCAAAATCAAGAAGTTCAAGGTAGCAGAAATGGCCTCCAAAGCAGCTACAGCACATCATATCCTGTGAACAAATGCCTTTCACTGAGGTTAGGAAACAGCTGTCCTGGTACAATATTTAAAGACTTTCCAATTTCACAACCCATTCAATCGCTGACAAGTTTCAGACGGCCTGGGAAATCTCTCCATTATAGCTAAAGCTAAAATTTAGGATTACATTTTCAATCCTATGTCACTTTTCATATGATAATCCCCCACCTGTCTGTCTCATGGGAATTTCCCACCCATCTTGAACTAAACACTGGTTAAATCCAGAAGTCAGCAGAGTCAAGACATGTTCCGTTTCAGAAGTGTTGGTGCCAGGATCGAATCACGGGACTTCTATGACAACTAAATTGGCGCCGGTCACGGAGAAATTTGTGATCCGTTATTGGGTTAGCATTGGCGCCACGTGGACAATATCCAGTGTCGGGATTGCCACTCGAGAGGCTGACAAGCTGCAGCCGCAGATTAACATTCCATTCCCACACACAACATCCCAGCCAACAAAATGGCTGCAAGAAGAGAGGCACCCTATTTTGCGGATGTGGAGCTCGAGACACTACTGGAAACCACGGAGAAGTGGCAGGCGACCCTGTTCCCCAGGGTGAGAAGGAGGCCACCATCCACTGCCATACACTGGGCCTGGGTAGAGGCCGTGAGCGCCGTGGGCCCCATTTCCAGGAACGGCCAGCAGTGCAGGAAGAAGCTGCATGGCTTCTTCATGGCAGCACCCCCACACTACCCCACCACTACCCCCTCACCACCCCCAACACCCTCACACCACACCAACCCACAATCCAATCATGCGTCATGCCTTGTGTCTTGCAGGATCACTTGGCGATGAGGCGAGCCCTTCTGGTGTCCTCTGAACCCAACCCAAAGCAGAATCCAGCAACGAGGAGGCAACGACCAGTGACGCGATCTACAAATGCCAGCCGAATACACCCCATTTCATCATTCCAGGAACGATGCTGTCTTCTCATCACAGCTGTCACCAACACCCTCCACCATGCCATAGACATTCACCTCAGTTGGACAAGTTAGTGAAAAAGCTCCTGGGACACTATCTGATGCGCACCACACATGTGCTGCAGTGCATCAGATGGAGGTAAGAACCCCCGAGAGGGCGGATGGTCAGTTGACGACTCAACCGCAGGGACTAGCTGCTGTCCAGACGGGTCTCAGGCCTCTGGAAAGGGCAGTCCATTCAGTAATAGTGATGCAGAAGCAGAGCAAGGGAGGGGGAGTCCAACCACATGGAGGGACAGGAGGCGGTGCTGACAACGCGTGCTACCCAGGCTAACATCAAGAGGGTAGCCTTGGGGACGAAGGTATTGGCCATGGGTAAGGATGTCCAAGGCCAGGGGCACTCTATGTGGGCGGTGGCCTTGGCACAGGAGCAGCTATGTATCAGGGCCACCTGGGCATTGCAGCAGCGCTCCAGAGCTTGGCCCAGTCACAATGGGTTTTGGCTGAGGACATTGCCCGGGTCTGGCTGACATGTGCTATCTCGGAGGGAGGAAGGTGTCACAGTCACAAAGCGGAGGCGGTGGCTTTAGTGGTATTGTCACTGGGCTAGTAACCCAGGGTAATGCTCTGGGGACCCGGGTTTGAATCCCACCATTGCAGATGGTGAAATTTGAATTCAATAAAAATGTGGAATTAAAAGTTTAACGATCACCATGAAACCATTGGCGATCGTTGTTACAAACCCATCTGGTTCACTGATGTCCTTTAGGGAAGGAAATCTGCCATTCTTACCTGGTTGGCCGACATGTGACTCCAGACCCACAGCAATGTGGTTGACACTTAATTGCTCCCTCAAGGGAGCAGACTCCGCACAGACAGTGACCCAAGCCAGAATCGAACCTGGGACCCTGGAGCTGTGAAGCAATTGAAGCAATGGGCAATAAATGTTGACCCAGCCAACGATGCCCATGTGCCACGAATGAATTTTTAAAATTCCCAGAGGGAGGGGCCCAGTCCCTCTGCTCTATGGATGCAAGCATGGAGACCTTGGTTGAGACGAGAAGGGCCTCCATGACTGGCAGCGCCAGGTGGAGGGGGAGACCCAGGTGTTCGCTCCAGTCAGACTCCAACCGACCAAGTAGTCCGGGGGCCATCAGGCATCCCGAGGAGGAAGAAATGATGGGGACCATGCCAGTGACTCGAGCAAGGGAGGTGCCGTAACACCACAACGCCTCAGACTCCACCCCACTGTCCCTCGTGTATCCGATGGGCAGCAGGCAGAACAGGATGGCAGCACACCACTTGGGTCCCAGCAACTGCTGGGTTGATCCAGGCTTGGGCGCTCGAGAGGTCAGCTGCCAAAGGGGACCCATGGCACAGGGCGTGATTCGCAGCAGGCCGCCTCGACCCCTGATGTACAGCCTGGGGATCCTGGGGATTCACCGAGATGTAGCTTAGGGCCCGTAAGGCCAGAAAGGTAGACACCAGTTAAGTTGGCCTAGGTGCAACACATAAGATAGCATTACGGGCTAGGACACTGACCTTTATAGTTCCTTGCAAAATAAACACTTGTGCACAAAAGTTCCAACCTGCCTCGTTGCTCTCTCAGAAGGATGTGAGGAATGGGCTGGCTGCAGAGGTGTCGTGAACGGTGGGTGGAGGAGGGGGGAAGATGGACGGACGGTGGAGGTGTTCAGCGGCCGAGACCACAGGTCGGAGCCCGCACATTGTCCCTGTGCCCCTCACTCCTGCCAACCCACCACCCCCCAGCTCACCCCATCCCCACCTCCGTCACTCCCAATGGTTCGGTATGATGGAATGGGAAGCTCACATGCAAGGATTACCCAGGCGGGTGGTGGTAAGCACTACCGTGGGCAGGAGTCAGATGTTATCAAATGATGCGGAGCACCAGAGCTCATCGCAGAGTGGGTTGTCATCATCCGCCATCCCATGGACAAGACTTGCTGTTACCGCCAACCCAGGGGCCTCACCCGCAGGTAGGAATGACGGATGGGGTTGCACGCAAGGGTGGGGTGGGGGGGGTGGGTGTAGGACGGGTGGTCATCGGAAGGGGTGATCGGCTGGGGGAGGGGGATGGGGGTGGGGCGGGATGTTCGTACCGCCATCGGTCAGTCCCGCTAGTCAGTGAACCTGGAGCTAATTAGAGCACCCATGCATGAAGGCCCTGGTGCACACATTGTGCGGCCTCCTGCGCGTGCCGGACCCCATGTCCTGGCCATCCTACACATCCTCCTCTTTAGACGAGGCCTGGCATTCATCCCCCTTCTCCAGCACATTGCCCCAATGCTGCACAATGTTGTGGACACAGCCGGCCACGCAATGTGAGAGACGCTTCTAGCGCTATACTGGGGCGGAGGGGGGGCCTCTCCAGAGCAGTCCAGGCACCTGAACCTCATCTTCAGGATGCAGATGCACCGCTCAATCATGCCCCTGGTCCTGCATGGGCGTCATTGTAGTGGGTCTCCGTGTTGGTCTCTGGCCCCCAGATAGGTCTCATCAGCCAGAACCGTAGCGGATAGCCCCTATCGCCCAGTAGCCAACCCCTCATTTGGAGGAGTGCCTCATAGGTGTCAGGAACCATCGAGGGTGCCAGGAGGAAGGCATCATGCACGCTGCCCAGGTATCCGGTGCAGACGTGCATGATGTGCAGTTCATGATCACACACCAGCTGCACGTTCATCGAGTGGAACCCCTTTCGGTTTGTGAAGGTGGGCCTGTCACGGGCCGGTGCTCGTAAGGGGACATGCATCCCGTCGATCGCTCCCTGTACTTGAGGCATTCCGGCCAACCCCGCTGCCCGGAAATTCTGGTGGGCTCGGTCCACATTGAAGTTGATTGTATTGTGCCGACTGCGCCCCCGTGATGGTGTGGATATACCTGTGCACCGAGGTCTGCGAGATCTCTGACTGGTCCCCACTCAGCACCGTCAACCATACCCCGTAGTTCCAGGCCCGCCACGATGCAGCAGATATGCCGTACGGTCCCCCTGCTCGGCCGGAGTCTAGATGCCTAGTGCGGTATGTCCTTGAATGACAGGCACTGCTGGTAGACACGAGACCTGATGAGGTGCCTCCTTCCTACCTCCTTCTCGGCCTGTTGGGCAGCCGGCTCTTCATCCTCACTGGCATCCTCCCGTTCCTCTGGGGCAGGCTGACCTGCTGCAGGGTCCTTCGCAAGCAGCTCCTGCTTGTACAGGCTCAGTGCATCCCCCAGGCTGCAGTGGTTATGATGAAGGCTGCCATTCCTGGTTAGATTCCAAAGTCCATTGACTGTAGGGGGTGAAAGGCAGACATGATGCGTACCCCATGCCCAACGTGGTCCAACGGGCTACACGGTGGCCCCGGCCATGTCAGGGGTGAACACTACAGGTCCCGTTCAGCACCCTCCTGTGGGGTCTACTGTGGCCTTCCCCCTTGGATGGGCTGTATGATACCCCACCGGCGGGTGGTGCCCGGTTGTGTGGGTTGGGGGGTTGATGGGTTGGAGGGAGGTGGTGGGGTGGGGAACCCATACAGCTGGTGTCACTCTGCGCAATCATGGACCACGGTGAGGTGTGCAGCAAGGTGGTTGCCTTGCAGGCCATAGCAACGGCTGTCCGAGTCTGGACACTCCTGGACCCCACGGCCCATGCCTGACCCTCCCCCATCCCCCCATCCGGCCCTGGCAGATGTTTCCCTACCCATCCCAGCCAATCATGCCAGTGGCAGGACTGGCAACCCACGGCTGTGACTCTGGGAACATGTTCTGCCCCCACCTCTCTCCCTCAGCAGCCACGGACCCTGTTTCCCACCTTCGGTAATTCCTCCTGGATGCGAAGGAACATCGAGGAGGGCCCAGAAAATACCGGGTCCGGTCTGCTAAAGATATGCCAATGGTGTTTATTGTACATGTGGAGTAGAACACATTAACACCGCTGTTGAGGCACCAGAGAATGGCATTCGCCTCTCGCGACTCTCCACCCAATCGCGTTGCGTGAATTCGGCATTGTTGGATGGAGAATCCCGTCCATTGGCTGTTTCCTTTCCTTAAAATGACCCCATGACCTCTCACCCTCTCCCTCTCCCACCCGCAACATATGCAGCGCATACATACACCCTCCTTATCTCACCCATGCAGATTAAATGCCCATCATCATCCCACCCTTCTACTCTAATATCTTCTTCTTTGGCTTAGGATTCATTTTAGTTCAGTTATGTCTCTAAGAGATGTCTGAGGACATTTCTCTATATTAAATGGATATGCATCTGCAAATTGTTGTTGTAATTGGTAACTGTTCAAACAATGGTTTATTATGAACCTTTATTGATGCAACCCGGTCTTTTGATCAAAAGTCTGCAGTGCAAACATCCTCTTTAATCATGCTAATCATTACCTCAGAGCTGTGCTATATTAGAGAATTATGTGGTCCTTCATGCTAACATCTCTAATAGTCCTTTGAACTTTTGAAGGGATATAGTACTGAATTTACAGTTATCAGCACATAAGAACATAAGAACTAGGAGCATGAGTAGGCCATCTGGCCCCTCGAGCCTGCTCCGCCATTCAATGAGATCATGGCTGATCTTTTGTGGACTCAGCTCCACTTTCCGGCCCGAACACCATAACCCTTAATCCCTTTATTCTTCAAAAATCTATCTATCTTTATCTTAAAAACATTTAATGAAGGAGCCTCTACTGCTTCACTGGGCAAGGAATTCCATAGATTCACAACCCTTTGGGTGAAGAAGTTCCTCCTAAACTCAGTCCTAAATCTACTTCCCCTTATTTTGAGGCTATGCCCCCTAGTTCTGCTTTCACCCGCCAGTGGAAACAACCTGCCCGCATCTATCCTATCGATTCCCTTCATAATCTTAGATGTTTCTATAAGATCCCCCTCATCCTTCTAAATTCCAACGAGTACAGTCCCAGTCTACTCAACCTCTCCTCGTAATCCAACCCCTTCAGCTCTGGGATTAACCTAGTGAATCTGCTCTGCACACCCTCCAGTGCCAGTACATCCTTTCTCAAGTAAGGAGACCAAAACTGAACACAATACTCCAGGTGTGGCCTCACTAACACCTTATACAATTGCAGCATAACCTCCCTAGTCTTCAACTCCATCCCTCTAGCAATGAAGGACAAAATTCCATTTGCCTTCTTAATCACCTGTTGCACCTGAAAACCAACTTTCTGCGACTCATGCACGAGCACACCCAGGTCTCTCTGCACAGCAGCATGTTTTAATATTTTATCATTTAAATAATAATCCTTTTTGCCGTTATTCTTACCAAAATGGATAACCTCACATTTGTCAACATTGTATTCCATCTGCCAGACCCGAGCCCATTCTCTTAGCCTGTCCAAATCCCTCTGCAGACTTCCAGTATCCTCTGCACTTTTTGCTTTACCACTTATCTTAGTGTCGCCTGCAAACCTGGACACATTGCCCTTGGTCCCCAACTCCAAATCATCTATGTAAATTGTGAACAGTTGTGGGCCCAACACTGATCCCTGAGGGACACCACTAGCTACTGATTGCCAACCAGAGAAACACCCATTAATCCCCACTCTTTGCTTTCTATTAATTAACCAATCCTCTATCCATGCTCCTACTTTCCCCTTAATGCCATGCATCTTTATCTTATGCAACAACCTTTTGTGTGGCACCTTGTCAAAGGCTTTCTGGAAATCCAGATATACCACATCCATTGGCTCCCCGTTATCTACCGCACTGTTAATGTCCTCAAAAAATTCCACTAAATTAGTTAGGCACGACCTGCCCTTTATGAACCCATGCTGCGTCTGTCCAATGGGACAATTTCCATCCAGATGCCTCGCTATTTCTTCCTTGGAAGTATTATGGACTGAACGTTTCATTTTTATTTATGAATCTTGTGTGTCTGCATCCCTTTCATTTTAATATCATTTGATATTGTGCCAGAATATAATGAATAATAACGAGAATTAATCATTTTTGAGCATGCTCCAGCTATCTTCTCATTCATCCTACTATCAAGAATCTCCAAAATGAAATGTTGGGAGGATGAATAATTTATTGTTAAAGGAAGAGAGCTTTAGTGAATAAAGTCAATGAAGTCTGGAATTGATGGTTTTATAAATACAGTGGCAGTTGACTGTAAAAACTCAATAGATTGCTTTCAAGGCTATGATTAAGAATATCATACTTAGTCAACAGCATGACAGAGTAAAAGAATATTAAAAACGGAATCATCTGCTTAGATTGTCTTTTCTGTTGAAAAGCGATCCTCCACAACCAACCAGAACTGATACTTTGAGCTGAAATTTAACTCATAAAAAAGGAATGGGTTAAAGACTTGTCAGAAATTAAAACGCAAGGAAGCTGAAACAAGGGCAAAGCTCTGCTCAATCATGTCCACTTCTGAGGTGGGACCAGGACAGATTTGTGTGTCTCCATTTTAATGATTTTCATTCAATTTTTATCCACATATATCCAACTTTCCTGGGCTTTGAGAAGGCGAGTGAGAGAAGCGGAAATGAATGCCTTTTTGGCACTGCTTGTGGGTTAGGAGGAACAGGAGTATTTCCTCCAGGCCCATCAACGTATAGAACATAGAACATAGAACATAGAACAATACAGCGCAGTACAGGCCCTTCGGCCCACGATGTTGCACCGAAACAAAAGCCATCTAACCTACACTATGCCATTATCATCCATATGTTTATCCAATAAACTTTTAAATGCCCTCAATGTTGGCGAGTTCACTACTGTAGCAGGTAGGGCATTCCACGGCCTCACTACTCTTTGTGTAAAGAACCTACCTCTGACCTCTGTCCTATATCTATTACCCCTCAGTTTAAAGTTATGTCCCCTCGTGCCAGCCATATCCATCCGCGGGAGAAGGCTCTCACTGTCCACCCTATCCAACCCCCTGATCATTTTGTATGCCTCTATTAAGTCTCCTCTTAACCTTCTTCTCTCCAACGAAAACAACCTCAAGTCCATCAGCCTTTCCTCATAAGATTTTCCCTCCATACCAGGCAACATCCTGGTAAATCTCCTCTGCACCCGCTCCAAAGCCTCCACGTCCTTCCTATAATGCGGTGACCAGAACTGTACGCAATACTCCAAATGCGGCCGGACCAGAGTTCTGTACAGCTGCAACATGACCTCCCGACTCCGGAACTCAATCCCTCTACCAATAAAGGCCAACACTCCATAGGCCTTCTTCACAACCCTATCAACCTGGGTGGCAACTTTCAGGGATCTATGTACATGGACACCTAGATCCCTCTGCTCAGCCACACTTTCAAGAACTTTACCATTAGCCAAATATTCCGCATTCCTGTTATTCCTTCCAAAGTGAATCACCTCACACTTCTCTACATTAAACTCCATTTGCCACCTCTCAGCCCAGCTCTGCAGCTTATCTATATCCCTCTGTAACCTGCTACATCCTTCCACACTATCGACAACACCACCGACTTTAGTATCATCTGCAAATTTACTCACCCACCCTTCTGTGCCTTCCTCTAGGTCATTGATAAAAATGACAAACAGCAACGGCCCCAGAACAGATCCTTGTGGTACTCCACTTGTGACTGTACTCCATTCTGAACATTTCCCATCAACCACCACCCTCTGTCTTCTTTCAGCTAGCCAATTTCTGATCCACATCTCTAAATCACCCTTAATCCCCAGCCTCCGTATTTTTTGCAATAGCCTACCGTGGGGAACCTTATCAAACGCTTTGCTGAAATCCATATACACCACATCAACTGCTCTACCCTCGTCTACCTGTTCAGTCACCTTCTCAAAGAACTCAATAAGGTTTGTGAGGCATGACCTACCCTTCACAAAGCCATGCTGACTATCCCTGATCATATCATTCCTATCTAGATGATTATAAATCTTGTCCCTTATAATCCCCTCCAAGACTTTACCCACTACAGACGTGAGGCTCACCGGTCTATAGTTGCCGGGGTTGTCTCTGCTCCCCTTTTTGAACAAAGGGACCACATTTGCTGTCCTCCAGTCCTCTGGTACTATTCCTGTAGCCAATGATGACATAAAAATCAAAGCCAAAGGTCCAGCAATCTCTTCCCTGGCCTCCCATAGAATCCTAGGATAAATCCCATCAGGTCCCGGGGACTTATCTATTTTCAGCCTGTCCAGAATTGCCAACACCTCTTCCCTACGTACCTCAATGCCATCTATTCTATTAGCCTGGGGCTCAGCATTCTCCTCCACAACATTATCTTTTTCCTGAGTGAATACTGACGAAAAATATTCATTTAGTATCTCGCCTATCTCTTCAGACTCCACACACAATTTCCCATCCCTGTCCTTGACTGGTCCTACTCTTTCCCTAGTCATTCGCTTATTCCTGACATACCTATAGAAAGCTTTTGGGTTTTCCTTGATCCTTCCTGCCAAATACTTCTCATGTCCCCTCCTTGCTCGTCTTAGCTCTCTCTTTAGATCCTTCCTCGCTACCTTGTAACTATCCATCGCCCCAACCGAAACTTCACACTTCATCTTCACATAGGCCTCCTTCTTCCTCTTAACAAGAGATTCCACTTCCCTGGTAAACCACGGTTCCCTCACTCGACGCCTTCCTCCCTGTCTGACCGGTACATACTTATCAAGAACACGCAGTAGCTGATCCTTGAACAAGCCCCACTTATCCAGTGTGCCCAACACTTGCAGCCTACTTCTCCACCTTATGCCCCCCAAGTCACGTCTAATGGCATCATAATTGCCCTTCCCCCAGCTATAAATCTTGCCCTGCGGTGTATACTTATCCCTTTCCATCATTAACGTAAACGTCACCGAATTGTGGTCACTGTCCCCAAAGTGCTCTCCTACCTCCAAATCCAACACCTGGCCTGGTTCATTACCCAAAACCAAATCCAACGTGGCCTCGCCTCTTGTTGGCCTGTCAACATATTGTTTCAGGAAACCCTCCTGCACACACTGTACAAAAAACGACCCATCTATTGTACTCGAACTATATCTTTTCCAGTCAATATTTGGAAAGTTAAAGTCTCCCATAATAACTACCCTGTTACTTTCGCTCATATCCAGAATCATCTTCGCCATCCTTTCCTCTACATCCCTAGAACTATTAGGAGGCCTATAAAAAACTCCCAACAGGGTGACCTCTCCTTTCCTGTTTCTAACTTCAGCCAATACTACCTCGGAAGAAGAGTCCCCATCTAGCATCCTCTCCGCCACCGTAATACTGCTCTTGACTAGCAGCGCCACACCTCCCCCTCTTTTGCCTCCTTCTCTGAGCTTACTAAAACACCTAAACCCCGGAACCTGCAACATCCATTCCTGTCCCTGCTCTATCCATGTCTCCGAAATGGCCACAACATCGAAGTCCCAGGTACCAACCCACGCTGCCAGTTCCCCTACCTTGTTTCGTATACTCCTGGCATTGAAGTAGACACACTTCAAACCACCTACCTGAACGCTGGCCCCCTCCTGCGACGTCAAATCTGTGCTCCTGACCTCTATACTCTCATTCTCCCTTACCCTAAAACTACAATCCAGGTTCCCATGCCCCTGCTGCATTAGTTTAAACCCCCCCAAAGAGCACTAACAAATCTCCCCCCCAGGATATTTGTGCCCCTCAGGTTCAGATGTAGACCATCCTGTCTGTAGAGGTCCCACCTTCCCCAGAAAGAGCCCCAGTTATCCAAAAATCTGAAACCCTCCCGCCTGCACCATCCCTGTAGCCACGTGTTTAAATGCTCTCTCTCCCTATTCCTCATCTCACTATCACGTGGCACGGGCAACAACCCAGAGATAACAACTCTGTTTGTTCTAGTTCTGAGCTTCCATCCTAGCTCCCTGAAAGCCTGCCTGACATCCTTGTCCCCTTTCCTACCTATGTCGTTGGTGCCAATGTGGACCACGACTTGGGGCTGCTCCCCCTCCCCCCTAAGGACCCGGAAAACACGATCCGAGACATCACGTACCCTTGCACCTGGGAGGCAACATACCAAACGTGAGTCTCTCACGCTCCCACAAAATCTCCTATCTGTGCCCCTGACTATAGAGTCCCCAATTACTAATGCTCTGCTCCTCTCCCCCCTTCCCTTCTGAGCAACAGGGACAGACTCCGTGCCAGAGGCCCGTACCCCATGGCTTACCCCTGGTAAGTCGTCCCCCCCACAAGTATCCAAAGCGGTATACTTGTTTCTCAGGGGAACGACCGCAGGGGATCCCTGCACTGACTGTTTTTTCCCAGTCCCTCTTACAGTTACCCACCTATCTCCAATCTTTGGTGTAACTAATTCCCTGAAGCTGCTATCTATGACCCCTTCTGCCTCCCGAATGATCCGAAGTTCTTCCAACTCCAGCTCCAGTTCCCTAACTCGGTCTTGGAGGAGCTGGAGATGGCAGCACTTCCTGCAGGTAAAATCAGCAGGGACACTAACTGCATCCCTCACCTCAAACATCCTGCAGGAGGAACATTGTACTCCCTTCCCTGCCATTCCTCTAACTTTCTACCAAGATCTAGCTAACAACTAAATTAAATTTTTATAAAAAATAATAATAATATAATAAAAATATGGTACTTACCTCAGACCAATGGGTTTTATTATTAGGTTAGAGGAGGAGGGCGGGTGGGAGACACTACACGTGTAGTGTCTCGGGTTTCCTCTCCACCAGAATTTATTGGTGAGGGTCTTCCCAGACGTCCGCGGGTCGACTTCCTGATCCCGCCTAAAAAACTAATTTAAAGAAAAGAGAAAAAGTCTCAGCTCCTGCTGAAACTGACTCACCACTCACCAGCTGCTCTCACGCCGCCGAAATCGACTGGCCTGCCCCTGCAAAGAGAAGTGCTTTTAAAGGTTGACTTACCTCCCAGCACCCTCCTTCCGCAATGCTCCCGCTGAAACTGACTAACCAGCTGCTCTCACCCACCGAAATCGACTGGCCTGCCCCTGCAAAGAGAAGTGCTTTTAAAGGTTGACTTACCTCCCAGCACCCTCCTTCCGCAATGCTCCCGCTGAAACTGACTAACCAGCTGCTCTCACGCCACCGAAATCGACTGGCCTGCCCCTGCAAAGAGAAGTGCTTTTAAAGGTTGACTTACCTCCCAGCACCCTCCTTCCGCAATGCTCCCGCTGAAACTGACTAACCAGCTGCTCTCACGCCACCGAAATCGACTGGCCTGCCCCTGCAAAGAGAAGTGCTTTTAAAGGTTGACTTACCTCCCAGCACCCTCCTTCCGCAATGCTCCCGCTGAAACTGACTAACCAGCTGCTCTCATGCACTAACCCATGATCTATCCACTCTCTCTTGCCACATGACCCTCTGACCACCATTCATCCCCTGTTGTGCAATCTGACTCTGTACGACCTGATTGTCATCCCATCATTCCTACCTGTGACCGCCAACAGCGCCTAATCACCAACAGCGCCCCCTCTGACCAATTGTTCCTGTCACAGTGTTCCTTGGGGATCAAATCTGATGTCCATTTGACTGTTTTGATACATTATGCTGAATTCTTCCCTCAGTAAAGCTGGCATAGTTATCTTTAGGACAACAGATAGAAGTAGAGAAGGTCTGAGTATTAACTGTTAAAAAGCACAGCGGAAGATGAATTTCTAACCAGGAATGATATTTGGGCAGCACGGTAGCATAATGGTTAGCACAGTTGCTTCACAGCTCCAGGATCCCAGGTTCGAATCCCAGCTTGGGTCACTGTCTGTGTGGAGTCTGCATGTTCTCTCCATGTGTGCTTGGGTTTCCTCCGGGTGCTCTAGTTTCCTCCAACAGTCCAAAGATGTGCAGGTGAAGTGGATTGGCCATGATAAATTGCACTTAGTGTTCAAAAAGGTTAGATGGGGTTCTTGGGTTACGGGGATAGGGTGGAGGCATGGGCTTAGGTAGGGTGCTCTTTTCAAGGGCTGGTGCAGACTCGATGGGCCAAATAGCCTCCTTCTGCACTGTAAATTCTATGATTCTAACATGTAAATATTTTAGATTTCGGAGCACCAGAACTGCTTGCAACAGGATTTTATTTTATTTTTTACCCGACTCGACAACACTGATATCGAGATGGAGATGAATTGGGAGTGGAGGGAGGTGGAAGCAGTTTGATATGTGGAAAACCCAGAAGTAAGTTCAGTACATTTGTCTATGACTTTTAAAAGCAAACACCTAATTATCATTTTACTACCAAGATTTCTGTTCATTCTGCGGCAGTGAGCGAGCCGAGGAGTCACATGACATCATCTCAGATCTACCATTTAGGGGGCCAATCCCAAAATACAATTTGGAGGAGTTTGAAATTGGATGCATTAGACAAAGAACTCTCGGTGGAGAACCTGGGCAATCGAAGATTGAGGCGTGCTTTAATATCGCCTCTTTCATGTGCTAGTGGGAACAGTGAGGATCCAGGGAAAGGAAATATTCACGACCAATAGGGGAAAGAAATGTGCTACTTACACTGAGAAGACATGGCTGGAGGTGAGCCTGGAGATCATCGGCAGAAGTATTGTGTACGGCTGCTGAATTCAGTGTAGTTCATGCTTGTCATATTAACAAAAAGGGTAATAGAGACACAGGAGAGGGTGCAAAAAGGATTGACAAGGATGTTAATAGAACTGTGCAAACTATACCTGTCAGGGAAGGATAAATAGGTTGGTTCCTTTTTGCCTTGGAAAAAGAGGCTTGGTGGCATTTAATGGGGCCTGTAATAGCAGGAACCATGACAGGAGGAGCTGTTTAGCACAGGGCTAAATCGCTGGCTTTGAAAGCAGACCAAGGCAGGCCAGCAGCACAGTTCGATTCCCGTAACAGCCTCCCCGAACAGGCTCCGGAATGTGACGATTCGGGGCTTTTCACAGTAACTTCATTTGAAGCCTACTTGTGACAATAAGCGATTTTCTTTTCATTTCAGGAGGGGAGGTTTAATTAGGCGGGATCCAAAATCCCAGTTTTCTGACATTGGGTTGAGTTGGTGAGATAAAGTAGTGAGTGTGACATGGGCAGGGCAGGCAACATGTCTCCAAGTGGTGGGAAACCTTTTACCATCCATTTGAATGGTAAATTAATACAAGGAATACACACCAAATTCAGACCTACCTTCAACTTAAAGTCAGTGGCACTCAGGAAACTTGTTACTCCTGCTTCCTGGTAGCTTTAAGATGGTGTGCACCAGGTGAGGTTCTTCATTCTTTGGATCGCTGGTTTTGTCTTTGACTGACCCAGCAGCACAGGGGACGTTATCGAGGTAGATAGCAAAAAAGATAAGGCAGGGGTGAAGATTGTGCTGCTTGGGTCCTCAAACGGCCCAGTGGTTAGGCTGGCAAGAGAATGGGGCTGGTGCTCACGTCTTCAAGTGGCAGCACAACGAGGCATGGCATGCTGGGTGGTGGGAGGGGGGAGGGCTTTCTGACAGGGGACTGGCTCCTGCAAAAAAAAACCTCTTGTATTTTTATGGAAAATTAGGAACTTACTTTACGTTCCTCACGTTCAGCTGCTGGATCTTCAGCAGAAGGAACTGTGAGAAAACCCAGCAAAAGTCTCCATTAAATATGACAAGTTGATATCTTTACATTTAATGTAGTTTGCCTTTCACCATTCCCACTTATATCGGTTACCTTATTATTAATAATATCGGTACATTGACCATTGTTACACTGTATGTATAGAGCTGTCCTAGTACAGTCTATGAGTGGGGAATAGTAGCTGTGTATTTAATAGGACTCTGAAGGACAATGGGATACTACATTGTGTAAATACAAAGAGGGAAAGGATCAAGGTAGAAAAGATGATTTCAAAATTGCTTGGTGCTGATTTTAATGCATTAGGAGTCATTGTAAGTTTCTGTGTGTCGGCTTCACTGCTTAGTACAATTATCACTCCACAAAAAATTGTAGATTTTAATTAATATTTATTGAATATTGTTAATTGGCTTGGTGCATTGTCAAACTGAAAAGCAAAGCTGAATAAAGCGACAAGACCTGCTGCTGTTATACCATCTGCAATGTGAAGTGGTTGTATTTTCCTACTGATAATCATCTTTGTACCTCTCAAAGCAACATATTAAACAGTACAAAGACATTGTGCCTTCATTTGCTGAAATAGATAATGGTGTGTGAACAATACATAATGTCATTAATTGGCAAATCAACCAGAAATATATAGCGAGGGAGAGATACCCCACAAGTAGCAGTAGATCACAATGCGCAAGGCAATGTGTGTCACTTCCTCTCGAACTCCGCATAAACGTCCTCGTGAGGTTCATGGAATTGTTTCATTTGCACCTTAATTGCCCATTGGCCTGACTACAGAAAACCAAATCCAGTATTTAAAAGCAGACGTAATTAACAGCAGATGTATTCTTTTAATAAAATGATAATTGTTAATGATCAATGATCAACCACTCTGGCCCAGAAATTAAACAATCTAATCTTATTCCTTCATGAAAGTTATTGGGAGATTTGAAAAATGTCACATTTTAATCTTCACCCACTTTTCATTTCTCTACCTTTCACTCTCTCTTAATCTAATCTATGGTCTGAATTTTATGTGTCAACATCGGATGCACTTCCGACTCAGGAGATCATGGAATCTTACAAGAAGATGTCAGATGCATATTGTGGCATTGGCGCACACTCGCATGATATTTTAGTCGGCAGGCGTGCACGGGAGTTGGAAGCGGGCCTGTCAATAATTAATCAGTTACTTAAAGAAATTAAAAGGGCAATTCACTGGAATTGTACAGTGTCTGTGTGATTTGTAGGTCGGAGCGTGGTCATCCTGTTTCTCACTTTTCTCATGCAAGGGCGGGATAAAAGAGGACTGAAGTATTGGATGTGTGAGGTGTTAGGAATTCAGGTGAGAGTTTGCTGTTGTTTTAGTCATGAGATTTCAGACTTTTTTCCTCTGTTTTCCTGAAGTATTTGCTTTGTTAGCTTTATTCTGAGGAGTCTTTTGTGCCAACTCTGTTGGAGTTTCTGCCTATTGCAGCCTTTAGAGCACAGGGCATGTCCATCTGCACTTCAGCAGAGAGGGATTGTGTACTCCACTGGATACATCTCCTCTGAGGGGGATGACAGCGGCCGAGTTAAGAGGAGGCCAGATGTCCTTTGGTAGCATCGTAGGAATTGATCTGTGGGAGGAGTGGTAAAGGCAGGAGGTTGCACGGCGAACAAGACGGATGGCATCGCTGAAGATGGCACTATCTAGCTGCCAGAGTGCGCAGGCAGTGATCCAGCTACCTCAGCATGTCCAGTGCTGCCTCTCAAGTGACACCATGACATCATTGTGTCACATGATGGGGCTGTCTCTCGCCTCCAAACTGCGTGGGTGGGCACCCAATACCAGTGGCTCTGAAGATCACAGTAGCCCTCGAATTTATCACACCTGAATCATGACACTGGTGTGTGGAAGATCTGTGTGGAGTGTCCCAATCAACTTTCCATTGCTGTGTCAAGCTTGTATTTGGCACTCTTCAGATGGGTCCGCACTTTCCTTCATTACCAGATGAAACCAGCCAGCCAGGCTGAACAAGCCTAAGGTTTCACAGCTATTGCTGACTTCCCCCACATTCAGAGTGCCACAGACTGCACTCATGTGTCCACCAAGGCTTTAGCAGGTCAGTGTGGACCCGGACTGCCAGATAGTGTCCCTCTGGACATCTCCTCGCCACCACCTGGCCACCCCCCACCAGTCCCCCCAGCTTTCGCTGAAGCCCCCACTGACCAGCAGCATGGCTCCCACCCGACTGTGGCGACGCTGGACACAGTTCGCAGCTGCCTCGCCGGGTTCCCGAAAACTGAGAGCGCCACCCCCTGCTCCGTTGGGAACTTGGCCCATTGGGCGAGAGCCTTCAGGTCACATTATAGTCCTCGATGATGCCGTTTTCGAAGGGGTGGAGTATCAGAAAACCTGCTCCGCCCCTGATTTGGTCATAAACAGGGATTCTCCGTCCAATCGGCGATTACAATATCGGCATTGGGCAACGGAGAATCCCACCCATTACTGATCTGATTTGATATCCATTACCAAGAGTAGGTCGGTCATGAGTGAGCTGGCTAAGTCGTACTACTGGGTCTGCAGCAGGTGGTGAAAGCACTCAACAAGATGGAAATACCCACTTGACCTTGTCCTCACCTGCCTAACAATCGCAGATCTATCTGTCCTTGATAGTATTTTTAGGAATGACCACCGTACAGACCTTACAGCGATGACATCTGGTCTTCACATTGAAGATACCCACCATCGTGTTGTGTGGCAGTACCATCACGCTAAATGGGACAGATTCAGAACAGATCGAGCAACTCAAAACTGGGCATCCACGAGGCGGTGCGGGCCATCAGCAGCGGCAGAACTGTGTTCAACCACAATCTGTAACCTCATGGCCTGGCATATTCTCCACTCTACCATTACCACCAGGAGAACAACCCTGGTTTAATGAAGTGTGCAGGATGGTATGCCTGGAGCAGTACTGGGTATATCTAAAAATGAGTTGTGAACGCGGTGAAGCAAAAGCTTGGATGCCAAGCAGTGAAATGAGCATGCGATAGACCGAGCTAAGCAATCACACAACCAGCAGATTAGTCCTATGCTCTGCAGTCCAACCACATTCAGTCGTGATGGGCAGTGCCAAGGGGAAGTGCCAAGAAGGTGAGGTGCCTTGTGAATTTTATGCTGGTGGCTTCAATGTTGCTTTTCTCGCCTAATGTCACACTCTGCCAAATACAGGGAAAATTCCACCCTAAATATTGGACACGTTTTGAGATACCTGATTGCAACAAATCCTGGCCCATCACCAAAAGAATTGGTCAATTCAATTCCGAGGTCTGAAAAATGCATCGGGTGGGTTTTTGCGCCCCCTTCCATACGGTATGTATTGCAGTGGGGTGGGGGGCAACCCGCTATTGGACGGGATCTTCCGGTCCTGCTGCTGTCAACGGAGTTTCCTGTAGTTCGCACCCCCCATCTATGGAGAAGCCGCAGTGGGGATGTCGCTATCGGCAGGACTGGAAGATCCCGGAGGCAGGACCAATCGGAAAATCCCACCCACACTATACACTTGCAAGTTACGGACATAACCCTTAATATTTTAAGGCTAATAATCAGAATCAGACACCGTCTTACTCTGTAGGGAATTATGAACATCCCCATATATCCATTTCAGTATTGCTATTGATAGCTTTTAATGTTATATTTTCCTCAATTGCAATTTTAAAAAAGATATTCTTTCATGGGGCATTGCTGACTAGTCCAGCATTTATGTTCCTCCATCATGATCCTCAAAAAGGTGGCGGTATGTGTTGTTTTGAAGGGAATTCCAGGATTTTGGCCCAATTACTGCACTGTTGGACCGCTGTGGGCTTAATTTAGTTTTTAAAAAATTAATTCGAAGGATTACTTTCTAAAATGTGCACCTTTAAATGACAAAGAGACAGCAACCGATATTAAAATGCACTTAGACCTGGTTGAATACACTGTAAAATTACAGCATCAGTATCTATCCCAAGGACCTACAAGCTCATTTCCAAATTACTGGTTCTATCTCAAACTAGTTGATAGAAAATCTTCAATGGCAGAATCTGCTTATTTAAATTCCATGGAAACCTTGGTTTGAGCTGACGGCAGAGTGACATCTTCACTGCAACAAACTCTGTTTGCTGGTGAAACGTTGAGTGGTAGAAAATAATTGATGGCAAATTTACAAGAATGATACCAGAACTAAGATGTTTTCACCATCAGGAGAGACTGAACAGACCAGGGTTCTTTGCTTTTGTAAAGAGAAGGTTGAAGGGTGATAGGGCAGATATTGTGGGCAGAATCTTGCTAACAAATGGCAATGTCAGTCCTGGTGAGGAAAACGGTGTGAATCCCGCCAATGGCATTGGTTGAGATTTCTCCAGGAACTTAGAGCCTCTTAAAGAAAAGTGTTTTACCCCTCGTGAATCACATTGCGCTCTTGGCAGCCTCCTGCTGATTTGCTTGCCACAGGGACACTTAAACACTGCAATTCTTGGGAGCTCCATATGGATGTCTCCCCTGCACTTGTTCCAGCTCCATTTGAGGACATGGCTGGCACGAAGCCAGCTCTGCATTTCTCAGAGTGAGCCCTGGCCAGACTCCTGGATGGTGTGCAGTGAGGTATGACGTCCTGTAGCCACATTCCAGAAAGCAGCCCACCAGCAAGGTACCACCTGCACCTGGGAGGGCATTGTAGCCTCAGTAAGTGCCAGCTCCCTGCAGAAGAGGACGGGGCAGCAGTCCCTTAAAAAAATGAATAATCTTGTTCGCATGGCAAGGTAATGTCTGCCACATGGAGTCGCTCACATCTCACCCCTCGTACCTCCAAAGTGATCTCTCACCCACTCACCTCACAGGTTGCACACTGGTCACAAGGCCCTCTTCCCACCCACCCCCCACCCCAACCACCCTACCACCACCTTGTGCTCCCCTCTCTCAACTCTGCTCCTCACATCCCTACTTTCACTCTAGCCCCATGAATGCCACTCCTAAACCACTTGAATTGACAGGACTCCTGCCTGCACCCTCCCCATCTGTATCCCTGCAAGACAAATTCAAACACAGCACACAAGAGAGAGCACAGCCATGCGGAGTCATGCAGGAGCAACGTATCCTCACCCAGTGGCGGACCTACATTTTTGGGGCCCTGAAGCTTGAACTGTTATGGGGGCCCCTTCACAACCAGCAACGATGTCTGGATAACCACTGTTATCTTCTTCAATGGGGTTGTTCCACGACAGATCATCACAATTTAAAAAATAATTTAACCACTACATCTCAGATTTTGATTAAAATTGCTGTACTGGATTATCTCACATGTCAAAGTCACTGGTGTGAATAAAAATTTCCTATGCCTTATAGTTTTTGGGTTATGGGGGGATGAAAATTAGGGAAATGTTATATACATGCATGATGCATCATAGAATGATGAAATAAAACATAGAAAAGACCAGTCAATACAATCTTTTATTTTAAACACCTATGAGAATACATACTACATGAAGCACATTTTACAAAATACTCTTTTTTCTGGTTTTTCGAGCAACATATTCACGTACAGTTTTGTCATATGAGAGCTTCCTTGCAATGTCATTTTCCAGAGACAATATGCATAAAGAATTTAAGCGCTCTTCAGTCATGGTAGACCGAAATTTGTTCTTTATAAAGGATAGCTTTGAAAAACTCCTTTCTGCTTCACAGCTTGTGATAGGCATTGTCAAGTCCAGCTTAAGCATAGTAGTAATATTGGGGAACACTTCAATTAGGTGTTGCTCACAAATAAGCTGAATAACTTCTGCGCATTGCATTTTCGATGGTGTGTTTTCTTCTGTGTTCTGGGATTTCCTAAGGTGCAAATATTCTTTGAACTGATAACACTCAGTAATTTGAGGTCAATATCATCTTTGTAATACGATATTATAAGTTTAATACTGTCCTGATCAATTTCAGAATTGTTCACCAATTCTGAGAGGAACTTGAACCTTTTGGCAATCTGCTCATATGGGTCAATCCTCTTGCGGAACTGGATTATCAAGCAGTCATAGAGTTGATATAGAACTTCTATCCTAAATTTGTCAGCTCCTCTCAAAGAAGCAATACCACTTGTTCCATCTGAAAATGTCCTTGTAACAATGCATTTGGAAGCATCAGAATAACTTGAGGTGATATCTTCACACAAACTTTTTGCTTCTGATTCATAGTGTGCAATCCTATCGGCTGAATTTTCTCTGAGTTCTTTAATAAACAAAAATAAAGATGATAGCAGAAGATAACCTTCAAATACATCAAAACCAGGGGTTTGGAGTTTCTTACTTGTTTTGTTGAAACGCTCCAGCACTTCTTCCCAAATGACTGTTAACACAGTATATTCCAGCTTTACCAACTTGTGGTATAAATTCTTTGCATCTCGTTTACATTCAGGCTTCTCTTCTGAGTCTTCAAAAATATGTTTGAGAGTTTGTAAAATACCAATATATCCATTTTTAATTGCCCGGACTGCTTCATAGTGTGCAGACCATCTAGTTACACTTAAGCTCGTTAGAGAAAAACGTAGATTGCCCTGTGTGTTTAAAATCCCCCATCTTTGTGGAGATCCAGAAAAGAAAACATACAGCTCCTGCAAAATGCCAAAATAGTCAACAACTTCAGGTACAGAAGACACTGCCTTTTCTCCAACAAGGTTAAGTGAATGAGCTGCACATGGTACATAGTCTGCGTACCTGTTGATGTTTTAAAAGAGTGCTTGCAGCCCTTTCTCCGAGCCCTCCATGTTAGATGCATTATTGTAGAACTGACCACGGGTATTTTCAAGTAAAAGCTTATGTTCAACCAGGACTAGTTGTATTTTGTTGAACAAGGTCGTGGATGAATGGTTTTCTATCGGTAAAAATGTTAAAAATCTCTCACAGGGTTTTCCATGATAGCAGTATCGAACCACAATTACCAGCTGGTCAACATGTGTCAGGTCAGGCGTAGAGTCAACAATAATAGAGTAGTATTTGGTGTCTATGTTGTTGATTTGATTCACAATTTCATCTTTTCATGTTTTCCCATGATTTCTATCAATTCTTCATACACGGATTTGGATAGGTAAGTAGCATTTACTTTTTCAGAATTTTACCATTATTTGAACACTTTACATAATAAACACCTGTAATTTATCACAAATTCACCCTTTTATTACTTTTTCATAAATTCTTGTCATGTAGTATTAGCCTAGGCTATGCGGTCGTAGCCTACCTTCTGTTTACCTCTTCATAAAAACAATAGGCTTAGGCTAATCTAACACTATTTCACCTTTATTACTTACCTTACTTTTCTAAACATAACATTTATTTTTGAGTAGGGGTAATTAAAATATTGTATCCTTATGAACACTTCCTTGAAAAAAATTCTTGTCTAGATCGCTATCACGAGTGCTATCACGTTGAAAATTCACGTTAGCATTGTGATTGCCTTTTCAACGGCTCCCCTTTTTTGTTACGACACGTCATCTACTGTTTGTATTTCTGTCATAAATGTTAATAGTGTTTTAAACTATTTATAATTATTTTATATGAAATATATTTAGAATGAAACATCCTTAATTTGAATGTTTTTTCATTTACGGCTAGCCTACATGATACAACTTCAATAACATAGAACATAGAACGATACAGCGCAGTACAGGCCCTTCGGCCCACGATGTTGCACCGAAACAAAAGCCATCTAACCTACACTATGCCATTATCATCCATATGCTTATCCAATAAACTTTTAAATGCCCTCAATGTTGGCGAGTTCACTACTGTTGCAGGTAGGGCATTCCACGGCCTCACCACTCTTTGCGTAAAGAACCTACCTCTGACCTCTGTCCTATATCTATTACCCCTCAGTTTAAAGCTATGTCCCCTTGTGCTAGCCATTTCCATCCACGGGAGAAGGCTCTCACTGTCCACCCTATCTAACCCCCTGATCATTTTGTATGCCTCTATTAAGTCTCCTCTTAACCTTCTTCTCTCTAATGAAAACAACCGCAAGTCCATCAGCCTTTCCTCATAAGATTTTCCCTCCAGACCAGGCAACATCCTGGTAAATCTCCTCTGCACCCGCTCCAAAGCTTCCACGTCCTTCCTATAATGCGGTGACCAGAACTGTACGCAATACTCCAAATGCGGCCGTACCAGAGTTTTGTACAGCTGCAACATGACCTCATGACTCCGGAACTCAATCCCTCTACCAATAAAGGCCAACACTCCATAGGCCTTCTTCACAACCCTATCAACCTGGGTGGCAACTTTCAGGGATCTATGTACATGGACACATAGATCCCTCTGCTCATCCACACTTCCGAGAACTTTACCATTAGCCAAATATTCCGCATTCCTGTTATTCCTTCCAAAGTGAATCACCTCACACTTCACTACATTAAACTCCATTTGCCACCTCTCAGCCCAGCTCTGCAGCTCATCTATGTCCCTCTGTAACCTGCTACATCCTTCCGCACTGCCGACAACACCACCGACTTTAGTGTCGTCTGCAAATTTACTCACCCACCGTTCTGCGCCCTCCTCTAGGTCGCTGATAAAAATGACAAACAGCAACGGGCCCAGAACAGATCCTTGTGGTACACCACTTGTAACTGAACTCCATTCTGAACATTTCCCATCAACCACCACCCTCTGTCTTCTTTCAGCTAGCCAATTTCTGATCCACATCTCTAAATCACCCTCAATCCCCAGCCTCCGTATTTTCTGCAATAGCCTACCGTGGGGAACCTTATCAAACGCTTTACTGAAATCCATATACACCACATCAACTGCTCTACCCTCGTCTACCTGTTCAGTCACCTTCTCAAAGAACTCGATAAGGTTTGTGAGGCATGACCTACACTTCACAAAGCCATGCTGACTATCCCTGATCATATTATTCCTATCTAGATGATTATAAATCTTGTCTCTTATAATCCCCTCCAAGACTTGACCCACAACAGACGTGAGGCTCACCGGTCTATAGTTGCCGGGGTTGTCTCTACTCCCCGTTTTGAACAAAGGGACCACATTTGCTATCCTCCAGTCCTCTGGCACTATTCCTGTAGCCAATGATGACATAAAAATCAAAGCCAAAGGTCCAGCAATCTCTTCCCTGGCCTCCCAGAGAATCCTAGGATAAATCCCATCAGGCCCCGGGGACTTATCTATTTTCAGCCTGTCCAGAATTGCCAACACCTCTTCCCTACGTACCTCAATGCCATCTATTCTAATAACCTGGGTCTCAGCATTCTCCTCCACAACATTATCTTTTTCCTGAGTGAATACTGACGAAAAATATTCATTTAGTATCTCGCCTATCTCTTCAGACTCCACACACAACTTCCCATCCCTGTCCTTGACTGGCCCTACTCTTACCCTAGTCATTCTTTTATTCCTGACATACCTATAGAAAGCTTTTGGGTTTTCCTTGATCCTACCTGCCAAATACTTCTCATGTCCCCTCCTTGCTCGTCTTAGCTCTCTCTTTAGATCCTTCCTCGCTACCTTGTAACTATCAATCGCCCCAACTGAAACTTCACACCTCATCTTCACATAGGCCTCCTTCTTCCTCTTAACAAGAGATTCCACTTCTTTGGTAAACCACGGTTCCCTCGCTCAATGCCTTCCTCCCTGCCTGACCAGTACGTACTTATCAAGAACACGCAGTAGCTGTTCCTTGAACAAACTCCACTTATCCAGTGTGCCCAACACTTGCAGCCTACTTCTCCAACTTATCCCCCCCAAGTCATGTCTAATGGCTCATAATTGCCCTTCCCCCAGCTATAACTCTTGCCCTGCGGTGTATACTTATCCCTTTCCATCACTAACGTAAACGTCACCGAATTGTGGTCACTGTCCCCAAAGTGCTCTCCTACCTCCAAATCCAACACCTGGCCTGGTTCATTACCCAAAACCAAATCCAAAGTGGCCTCTTGTTGGCCTGTCAACATATTGTGTCAGGAAACCCTCCTGCACACATTGTACAAAAAACGACCCATCTAAGACCGAGACCCCGTTTGTGATGCCGAAGGGGACCCTAAGGAAGTGGTATGGGTGGCCGTCTGCCTCGAAGGCGGTGTATGGACGGTCCGATTTACGGATGGGGAGCTGGCGGAAGGCGGATTTCAGGTCCACCGTTGAGAAGACCCGGTACTGCGCAATCTGGTTAACCATGTCAGATATGCATAGGAGGGGGTACGCGTCGAGCTGCGTGTACCGGTTGATGGTCTGGTTGTAGTCCACGACCATTTGGTGTTTCTCCCCAGTTTTAACTACTACCACTTGAGCTCTCCAGGGGCTGTTGCTGGCCTCGATGATGCCTTCCTGAAGCAGCCGCTGACTTCGGACCTGATGCAGGTCTTGTCCTGGGTGCTGTACCATCTGCTCCTGGTGGCGATGGGTTTGCAATCTGGAGTTAGATTGGCAAAGAGGGAAGGTGGGTCGACCTTTAGGGTCGCGAGGCCGCACACAGTAAGGGGTGGTAAGGGCCCGCCGAATTTCAGAGATAGGCTCTGGATATTGCACTGGAAGTCCAGGCCGAGGATTAGTGCAACGCAGAGGTTAGGGAGGACCTAGAGGCGGAAGCCGCTGAATTCTACGACCTGGACCGTGAGCGTGACCGTACAGTACCCCCGGATCGTTACCCAATGGGATCCGGAGGCCAGGGAGATTTTGGGGTTGGTGGGGTGTATCGTGAGGGAGCAGTGCCTTACCGTATCCGGGTGTATGAAGATTTCGGTGCTCCTGGAGTCCAGCAGGCAGGAGGTTACGTGTCCGTCGACTTTCACGCTGGTGGGTACGTTGGTCAGGTTTTGCGGACGAGACTGGTCGATTGACATGGAGGCGAGTCTTGGTTGGTCGTCACTGGTGTCGGATAATGGGGCAACTGGTGAGCCCGGGTCCTGGAACGCTGGTGGTGCCCATGTGCTGAGGGGTAGACAAGATGGCGGCGCCCGAAGATCTTGAGGGTTGCAAAATGGCGGTGCCCATGGAACGCATGTAGCGGGGGTGGAACAAGATGGTGGCATCCATGGAACGCACGTTTTGCGTGGAGGGGAAGATGGCGGCGCTCACTGCCGCACGTGGTCTGAGGGGGGGGATGGCGGCGCCCATTGTCCATGACCGAGGGGGGTGGGGGCGATAGCAGCTACTGAGCGGGCCTGGCACACTGCGGCGAAGTGGCCCTTCTTCCCGCAGGCTTTACAAAGGGCAGCGTGGGCCGGGCAGCGTTGGCGGGGGTGCTTTTGTTGGCCGCAAAAATAGCATCGGGGCCCCCGGGGTTTGCTGGCTGGTATGCAGTGCAGGCGTATTGGGTGGGCAGCGCCCCCGCTGGGGCGGCTGTCTGTGGGGTCCACGAAGCATAGGAGGGGTGGGTCACGTGGCTGGGGGTGTAGGACTGAATGTTGCGCAGGGCGACCGTCATGGAGACCGCTAGCGTTTTAGTCTCTGCGAGGCCGCGAGTGGTCCCTTCTAGGTGTCGCTGGCGTATGAGATCTGACCCAATTCCAGTAACAAAAGCGTCCCACATAAGGAGGTCTGAGTGTTCCGTGACCGTAACGACCTGACAGTCACAGGCCCGGACTAGTGGGATTAGGGCTCGCCAGAAGTCTTCTATGGACTCACCAGGGAGTTGAGAGCGAGTGACGAGTGCGTGCCTGGCGAAGAGTGTAGTTGTCCTTGAGTAGAGTCATGGCTTTGGCGTAGTTCGGTGCGTCCTGGATTAGCGGAAAGACTTTGGAGCTCAACCTGGAATATAAAATCTGAATATTCTGAGCCTCCGGTACAGGGGTTGGTGCTGTGTTGATATACACCTTGAAGCAAGCTAGCCAGTGCTGGAAGTCCTTTCTGGCGTTGCTTGAGTGAGGATCCAGCTGCAGGCGACCCGGTTTGATACGGAGGTCGATCCTTAGAAACTGATAGCAATAAATTGAGGCACGATCAATTGGAGAAAGACGACAGTTGAATCCAACTGAGGCTTTCTTGGTATCAAATGTGTGGCCTCCCACAGCAGCTGGCAAAATGGCTGCTGGCTGGAGGACACGCATATTTATACCCCACCTCCTGGGTGGAGCCAGCAGGCAGGGACTACCGACAAACCTGTAGTACAGGTCCTACCGTACATCACCTAATACAGGTGTAACAGTGGTTTACCACAAGGATCAAAAGCAGAGACCAAACCGCTGCCAACTGCTTCATCAGAACGAACATCAGCTAAGAACAGCGGCAGCTGCCTTCTCTTCATCCACATGCATCTCCACAGCAGAGAGAGAAGAAACATCAAGATCCATCTGTAAGGAGGCGAGACACCAACACAGGGTCCACATGTGGAGGATCGCCTCCTTGACAACCATTGCCTTAGGAAGCTCAGGTTTGCCTGGAAAGTCACTGGTGGAATCTGCCACCTCCTGGAACAAGACACCCTTTCATAGAATCATGGAATTTACAGTGCAGAAGGAGGCCATTCAACCCATCGAGTTTGCACCGGCCCTTACAAAGAGCACCCTGCCCAAGCCCACACCTCCACCCTATTCCCGTAACCCCACCCAACCTTTTTGGACACTAAGGGCAATTTAGCATGGCCAATTCATCTAACCTGCACATCTTTGAACTGTGGGAGGAAACCGGAGCACCCTGAGAAAACCCACAGAATCACGGGGAGAACGTGCAGACTCCGCACAGACAGTGACCCAAGCTGGGAATCGAACCTGGAACCCTGGAGCTGTGAAGCAACTGTGCTAACCACTATGCTACCGTGCTGGCCACTTCCCAGTGGAACAGATGTCCCCGCATTGATAATGGCCAACAAGGTGCCTGACACTGGACAGTAATTCACTCCTTCCCTGCAGGAATTTCTTTCTCTCATAAAGTTCTGTGCTCCCTTCTCCTGCACAGGACTAACGTATAGAGGTGTAGTTATTTGTAATGGTTTGTGTAGAAAAGAAGGAAAGACAGTGGGCTGGATTCTCCATTTCTGAGACTTAGTGTTGACGCCAGCTGAGCATGTTTAGACTTTTACGACAGAACAATCGGCGCCTACCTGCACCAATTACAATACCATTAATGGGCTAGCACCAGCACCACATGGAACACAATCAATTCCACTAAAACCGGTGGCAGATTTGGCAGGTCGCTGATTGGCACTCATGAGGCTGACAAGCCACAGCCACACATAAACGGTCCTTCCCGCCACACACACTGTCCCAGCCAACAAAATGGCAGGAAGGAGACATGAAGATGCTGTGATGGTGGGTGCAGGGTGTCGTGTTAGGTACACTGGTCTAACACTGGCTGCAACTGGATGCAGCTTAGATCAGAAAGATACTCCAGACCTTGAAGTTAGTTCAATCAGGTTTATTGAACTAATAGCACAGTTAGCACATTTCTCTGTGAGTTCGACTCTCTGCTAACTTACGTGTGGTTACTCTGTCTGACTGAGCCAGACTAGCTCTTAGCCACGTGGTGGAGGTGTGAGATTGTAACATCACCCTTGACCTACTCTCTAGATGTTCATCAGTGGAAAGAGGAGGAGTGTGAGTGCCTCATGTCTTTTATAGTCAGATCCCACCCCTGAGTGTCCTGCCTGCTTATTGGTCATGTCCTGTTCTCTGTACCCATTAGCTGCTTGCCTGTATATCATTAAGTGTGTGGCTGCATGTCATAACACAGGGGGTTCTGAGGAACAAGCTTGGAGATGGATGTCGAGAGGGTGCAAGATGTCCGCCAGTGGCTTGGGGGCAGCGGGGGTGGAATTAAAGAGTCGCAGGCAGGTCTGATGCCAGGAGAGAGGTGGTAACTTACCCTTACAGCTCATCGGAGGTCGCTCACCTGCTTCCTTCATTAGACGGTGGTCCTTCTGGTCATGCTGCCTGCACTCACTGATGCTGTTACAGCCTCCCAGGTGGCATTGCTGACCCTGCTGCTGGTCCTCTGACCCTCTTGCGGGTACAGGGTACCCCGTCTGTCATCCACTGCGTCGAGAAGCCTGGTTATGTCGGCATCGCCAAAGCAAGGAGCAGGTCTGCACGCTGCCATTCTCATGTTTTGACTGGGAGTGAGTGCTGAGGGAGCGTTTGAAAGCTGCTCCTCCTTGTTAGCAGGAGCATAAGAGGTGTGAGTCGCGTGAATCAGATGGTGAGGGAGTCAGGCATGTCCACTTTCACATAGGGGCTTGTTGTTTGCACTAAGTTCGGGTGAATACAAGTCGTGATCGTGCCGTTACAGCTGGCGCAAAATGCCCTGCAAAATCTGCCCAAAGTAATACTGAGGGCACGATTCAGTGGCCTTGTTGCGCTCTCGCAGGAGTGCGATATAGCCGGTGAATAGTGGGAGGGGCCAAAAACAAGAAACACACCAGGCGCCAAATCATTTGCAATGCAACCAGCCTGCTCCCGTATGCGAAATCAGGATCCCGACGTAACATGGTGAGAAACCAATAATCACCACTTAAGCCCTATTTCCATACAATTAATGGGAGCCACCCCATATCCAACGGCCTCCTGTGATCCAGCCACCTCCCCAGCAAGTGTTCACGCTGACGTCAATTAGTACTCCTTTTTGGAAACCTAAACTTGGCGGAGGGGCTGCTGCGGAGACTTGAGAAGGTGAGTAGCCATCTTCGCTCGCAGACAAAGAGCCTGGCGCAGTAGGCTTGCTGCCCCTGTGCTTGTAGGGGGCTAGGGGGGCAAGCAGGGAGGGGAGATCCAGCCATGGTTAGGGTGGTCCGCCATAGAGGGTAGAGGTATTGTAGCTGGCGGGGGGGGTTCTCCACACACGGCTCCACCAGGCCAACCCATGAATCGTGTGTACCTGATCAAGGGACAACCCTTGTCCCTGCCCGCCTGCCGCACCAACCACCCATAAGTCACACTGACCGCAGAGGGGCCTGGCTGAGGGCTGAAGGCTATCGATAATCAAGAATTGGCAATCGCAGTGAAGTAAGCACTTCACAAATCCCAAGTGGATTCTCCTGGGTGGACCGGCCAATTAGCATGTGGGAATTATTGCCTAGCATCCTAATCATACCGTGATGCCTGGACATTGAGCCTGAAAACTGTGAGAGGCAACACCACCAACACTGCGACCAACAACTGAACACTTGTGGCGGGGCCCCAGCCCCCGGCACATGTCGACGGCTGGAGGGTGGATGAGTTCAACGGGGAGGGGACCAGTGCCAGGTCCAGGTAACGTTATGTGCGGGCATCAGTGGTACTGGGTCTGGGGTTTGGTGAGTGGGGGACCCGCTCCAGCCGGGTGTGCGTGTGCAGGCCGTTCCGGGTGAGGGGGAGGGGAGGGATCAATGAGGGAATCTAGGGTCCCAGGGTGGGAGCCATCTCTGTTTGTAAGTTTAACACCCTCGCCCAATTCCTTACAGATATTGAACGGTATGGACGAAATTTTGGACCCCTTGGAACTTGCCTAGTGGTGCTGCGCCAGGCTGGGCAGCCAGGCACCAGAGATGGCAGTAGTAGCAGCATCGACAGAGGCTCCTATGTGCAGGGTTCCACCCTACACCCTGAGTACCCGGCCCCCCATGACACCAGGATGTGATTCAGAGGGGAAGGCCCGTGACAGCCCAGAGTGTACAAGCACCGCTCGTATTTCGAGCAAATGATGAACAGCATGTGCTGCAGAGACACTGCCTCAACAAGGAACGGCAGCTGTGTCATGTCCTCGTGGACTTGACGCCAAGTGGAGGAGGAGGACATCCGTTCTCTGTGGCCATCCAGGTCACAACAGCCTGAACTTTCATGCCTTTCGTGTGACAGTCCATCTGGGTGGGGTCCGGTGGATCCTCGCCTCTGCACCATGTGCTGACCTCCGCATTGGTGACCGCTCTGTTCTCGGCCTCCCTCGTAACATCCTGGGCTCCATTTCTCGAAGGTAGTGAGGATTCTGATGTCTGGTACCCTGCCGCCAGCCTGGGTCCTCTCCCCATGGTTGTAGGACAACTTTTCCTGTGAAGGCACAGCGAGGGCATTATTAGCCGCACGCGTGGTTCAGCGTGTGGGATGGGGGGATTCTGAAGAGGTGTTGGGGAGGGAGCTTGGGGTGGGGGTGGAAGAAGGTTTCAGGGAGGGGTTTGGGTCAGGGAAGGCATGGGCGGCAAGGGTGGACCAGTGGACGGCACGGTGCTGTGCAACCGTGCCAGTTGCAGTCTTGTGGGGGAGGGGCAGTGCCAACTCACCCGTGCGTCCCGGTGTAGGTCATTGACATTGTGGCACTGGGTGCTGGTCCTCCTAGTGACGCTGCCCTAGCTAACGTCCACTGCCACCTCCTCCCAGATGGCACTCGCTGCCCTGTGGCAGACTCTCTAGGAGCCTTGGGGCAACAGGACAACTCTCCTAGCCTTAACCATCTTAAGGAGCTTCCCCATGCTTGCACCCCCAAATCGTAGGGGCGGCCATCTCAGTACCACAGCTGCGAGCTGAGTAGGGTTGGCTGTGCAAGAGCAGTTTTTGTGCTGCTCTACCTTGTTAGCGGGGGCTGGCAAGCGCGGTCCCGGTGAATCGGCTGCCGAGCCTTCACTTGCGGCATGAAGCCCGTTGTGTCTCCATAAGTGGACTAATTAACATTGTATTTTAGTGACGGTCTCGCCAGGCCGAAACCCGAGGCCGTTCCCACTCGCACTTAGAAACCGTTTGGAAGAATTGTGCCCTCAGTCATTTTCCGGGTGAATCTCACCCATTGGCTTTTAATGCAAGGGGATTGAAGTACAAGGAGATAGATGCCTTGTTACAGTTGTATAGATATTTGGCGAGACCACATCTGGAATAGTGTGCAGTTTTAATTTCCATATTGAAGGAACGTAACACATGCTTTGGAAGCAGTACAGGGAAGGTCCACTGAATTGGTCCGTTGGATGAAAGGATGACCCAGTCATAAGAAGCTGAGTAAATTAGGCCCAAATTCTTTGGGGTTTGGAAGACTGAGACATACTGGGCGACATTCTCCGACGCCCCGCCAGGTCGGAGAATCGCCGGGGGCTGGCGTGAATCCCGCCCCCGCCGGTTGCCGAAGTCTCCGGCACCGGATATTCGGCGGGGGCGGGAAGCGTGCCGCGCCGGTTGGCAGGCCCCCCCGCTCGATTCTCCGGCCCAGATGGGCCAAAGTCCCACCGATAAATTGCCTGTCCCGCCGACGGGACAAGGCGGCGTGGGCGGGCTCCGGGGTCCTGGGGGTGGGGAGGGGCGCGGGGCGATCTGGCCCGCGATCAGGGCCCAGCGATCCGCGGGCGGGCCTGTTCCGTGGGGGCACTCTTTCCCTTCCGCCTCCGCCACGGTCTCCACCATGGCGGAGGCGGAAGAGACTCCCTCCATTGCGCATGCGTGGGAAACTGTCAGCGGCCGCTGACTCTCCCGCGCATGCGCCGCCCGGAGATGTCATTTCCGCGCGAGCTGGCGGGGCAAGAAAGGCCGTTTCCGCCAGCTGGCCGGGCGAAATTCCTCCGGCGTCGGCCTAGTCCCTCTATGTTGGGGCTCGGCCCCCAAAGATGCGGAGCATTCCGCACCTTTGGGGCGGCGCGATGCCCGTCTGATTGGCGTCGTTGTGGGCGCCAGTCGGCGGACATCGCGCCGTTTCGGGAGAATTTCGCCCACCGTTTCTCATTGCAATCGATTGTGTTCCACGTGATGCCAGTGTTAGCTCCTTAATGGTTACTGAATCGGTTCAGGTGCGGCGCCAGTTTTGCTGTCATGAAAGTCCACGAATCCTACCCCGGCGTCAACACTTAGTCTCAGGAACGGAGAATCCAGTCATATATCTTTAAAACCAGTCAAGAACACTTGGTTGTGCAACGTATTGTGCAGTGTGCAACTGGAAAGTATAAGAAAATTTTCTCCTCCTGCTCTCAGGATATAAATAAAGAATATTGGTGTCTAGAATCTAAATCTGTTTTGATTCCCTTGTGGTGTTGGGGAGAACAGAAGTAATCATTCAGACATTCACACCAGGCTGAAGTACAAAAGCATGAGGCAAGTTATTAGGAAGGATAATGTAAGTATTTGAGAGATAGAGCTCACTGGTGGTGATTTAACCAGAGGGTCATCACATCGCAGGTGAGATTAGATGGATTGGCCATTCCCCTTAGTGTCCTAAAATGGGCAGGTTATGAGCTTTATGGATTACAGGACAGGGTGTGGGCCTAGGTAGAGTTCTCGATGGCAGTGTTTTTCATAGGACTTACAGTGCAGAAGGAGGCCATTCAGCCCATCGAGTCTGCACCGGCTCTTGGAAAGAGAATCCGACTTAAGTCCACACCTCCACCCTAGCACCGTACCCCAGTAACCCCACCTAACCTTTTTGGACACTCAGGGCAATTTATCATGGCCAATCCACCTAACCTGCACATATTTGGAGGGAGGAAACCAGAGCACCTGGAGGAAACCCACGCAGACACGGGGAGAACATGCAGACTCCACACAGTGACCAAGCTGAAAATCGAACCTGAGACCCTGGAGCTGTGAAGCAACTGTGCTAACCACTGTGCTACCGTGCTGCCCTGATGTTTGAAACATTTTTCTCGGAGCCCATTTTTACCAACCGCCATCCTTCAGGACCCACGCCGGCCAACCTTTGGGACCCTTGCCACCCAACCATCTCGACCCAAGCCATCCAAACTTCACAACCCACCATTTTTGCTTACCTTTAATGTGACAGATGAGCCTGCCTGCTCCTTGAGATCTCCATTGCTTTGTCATTCAATGTTACATTTCTGTATGGGCTGTTCACCAGAGGTCTTGGAGCTCACACCAGCACTGCTTTGTCCAGCCGTGGACTATCTCAGACGCTCTCTCCAGCAGATGCAGTTATGAGATCACTGGTGGAGGGTGTCGCAGGAGCCATTGGAGTGTGTGTGGCCGGGGGGGGGGGGGGGGGGGGGGCTGGGTGGGAGAGGGGGTGGTTGGGGAGAGTGCGTGATTGAGAAGGTGCGCGCCGGGGTGTAGAGTGGTGGGCCGGGGAGGGTAAGTGATGGAGAAGGTGCGTGCCGGCGAGGAGAGGGGGGGCTTTTGGGGAGGGTGCGTGCCGGCGAGGAGAGGGGGGGGTTTGGGGAGGGTGCGTGCCGGGGAAGGTGGGGGGTTGGGGAGGGTGCGTGCCGGTGAGGAGAGGGTGGGCGTTTGGGAAGGGTGCGTGGCGGGGAAGAGCGGGGGGTTGGGGATGGTGCGTGCCGGGGAGGAGAGGGGGGGGGGGTTGGGGAGGGTGCATGCCAGGGAGGAGGGGGGAGTTGGGAGGGTGCGTGCCGGGGAAGGTGGGGGTTGGGGAGGGTGCGTGCCGGGGAAGAGGGGGGGGGTTTTGGGGAGGGTGCATGCCGGGGAAGGTGGGGGGTTGGGGAGGGTGCGTGCCAGGGAGGAGAGGGGGGCGTTGGAGAGGGTGCGTGCCAGGGAGGAGGGGGGGGGACAGTTTGGGAATGGTGCCTGCCGGGGAGGGGGGGGTGTCCGCCTGGCCATGTGCCAGCTGGCAGCAGTCGCGATCATGCAGCCCATGGCACCTGGCTGCGGGGGGGTGGGTGGGGTGGGGAGGGTGTTATGGGCAATGGTGTCTATCCCCCCCACCCCCTGCAGGCCGTTATATTTGGTCATCACGCAGCGATGTTGGCCGCCCTGGCGGGAGCCGCCCTTCTACGTGTTGCCCTGGGGGAGCTGGAGCAGGAGCGTGCCAGGGAGGCGGCGGAGGCTGCCACAGAGGAGTGTGCCGCAAGGAGGCAGGTGGCAGCCGCCCAAGCTGGAGGGCCACCCGCACGACAGGACGAGGAGGAGGTGGTGGTGGTGCCACGGAGACGGAGACGCACGATGAGGCCCCGTGTGTACCGGCCCTTCTCGTCGTACCAGGACCTCACGGGCCGGGCATGCAGGAGGAGATTCCGGATGAGCCGGGAAACCGTGGCACACATCTGCCACCTGGTGGCACAGCTGGCAGCACGTGCCACTGGGGGAGGTCACCTTCTCCCCGTGACCGTCAAGGTTACGGTGGTCCAGAGCGTCTATGCTACGAGGTCATTCCAGGCACCGAGTGTGGACCTGTCCGGCATCTCACAGACATCGGTGCACCGGTGCATCCGTGCAGTTTCAGACGCCCTATATGCCATTGCGGACCGCTACATCCAGTTCCCTATGCACCGGGCCAGCCAGGATGCCCGGATAGCGGGCTTCGCTGCCGTCGCCAGGATGCCCATGGTCCAGGGGGCGATCGATGGGATGCACATCAACGTGCGGCCACCTGCGGATAACAGGGCTGTGTTTACGAATAGGTCTGCGCCCGGTACCCGGGCAGCGTACATGACTCATTCGTATTGGTGCAATATTTCATCCCCCACCATGTTCGAGAGACGCCCCCCCCCCCCCCGCCCCGGCTGAGGGGCTGGTTGCTGGGCGACAGGGGTTACCCATTGCAGTTGTGGCTGATGATGCCTACATGGAGGCCACGGACTGACGCGGAGAACCGCTACAACGTTGCCAATGCAACGACCAGGGGTGTGATAGAGAGGTGCTTTGGGCTGCTAAAGATGCGCTTCAGGTGCCTGGACCGCTCTGGAGGGGCCCTCCAGTACCCGTCAGATAGGGTTGGCCGCATCGTTGTGGTCTGCTGCGTCCTGCACAACATAGACCAGCAGAGGGGGCGATGAGCTGGAGGCAGAGGAGGGGGAAGGGGAGGAGCAGCAAGACGAGGCGCAGACCTCCCCAGATAATGAGGATGGGGGATATGGTCAGGACAGACAGGGTGGACATGGACGGGAGGCTGCCCACCGTTACCGGCTGGGCCAGTGGGCACGGGACAGGTTGATAGCCGACGGGTTCACGGACTAGGGAGGCGTGAGAATCGCCGAGTATGGGCACAGAATTCACACCACGGCACGAGCCTGCCACCCTCACCCCACCCACCCAACACCAACCACCCTCACCCCACCCAACACTAATCACCCTCACCCCACCCACCCAACACCAACCACCCTCACCCCAACCACCAAACACCAACCACCCTCACCCCACCCACCAACACCAATCACCCTCACCCCACCCACCCAACACCAACCACCCTCACCCCACCCACCCAACACTAATCACCCTCACCCCACCCACCCAACACCAACCACCCTCACCCCACCCACCCAACACCAACCACCCTCACCCCAACCACCAAACACCAACCACCCTCACCCCACCCACCCAACACCAATCACCCTCACCCCACCCACCCAACACCAATCACCCTCACCCCACCCACCCAAATCCAACCACCCTCAACGCACCCACCCAACATCAACCACCCTCACCCCACCCACCCAACACCAACCACCCGCACCCCACCCAATTGCACACCACCCCTGCATTGCACGTCCACCTGCGGCACAACGGGCCGGGCTCACACGGTCGCCAGTGGAAGCGTGTCTATTGCAGGTCATGGAGGATGATGACAACCCCCTCTGCAATGAGCTCTAGGCTCTACATCGTTGGACAATATCTGGCCCATGGACACAGTACCATCCTCCACCTGGACCATCCCTGCATGCGGCCGTGATACTGCAGCGCACGGTCCCGTCGTCTGCCCGAGGGGATCGCGAGGTTGACTCGGGGGAGGTGGGGGGCACGCTCACCTGAGGCCGACGATCTTTCACCCCTCACACACCCACTGGCCCTCACCTCACACCACACCTCTGCACGCATCGGACAGAGCACAAAGGCAGCTTCTTTAGGTGTGAAATTGATTTTAATAACAAACAGTTCATACACGTGCCCTAGCCCCAGAACTAATCTGTGCCCTGCACCCGTGTCAACTTACTCATGTCTAAATTTTTTTGGCCTAACTGGCCCTATGATTACGTCTAGGTGGTTCCCCAGATGGTGCAGCAGAACTGGAGGTGGACTCCTGTGATTCCTGCCCTGTGACTAGGGACCCCTTTGGCGGTTGTCCTGTGACTAGAGACCCCTTTGGCGGTTGTTTCCTGGTGCGGCCCGGCATAGGTGGGCCAGGCTGCGGCTCAGGCGACTGGGATGGCGAGTTGCCAGTCTGTCCTGCCCGTTGCCCATCAGATGCAACTGGGACAGAAGGGGGGGGGGGGGGGGAGTCCGAGGTGCCGCGGTGTTCCTGGATCTCCACTACAGGGGAGGACCAGGAACGGGTCCCAGCACGTCCTCCTCCCTCGAGGTGCCCGATGGCCCCCGGGCCTCTCCATGGGTCGGGGATGCGAACGGACCGAGTACCCGACGCCCCCCATGACACCTGGCGCTGCCAGTCCTGGAGGCCCGCCCTGGTATCAACAAAGGTCTGCAAGTTTGCAGCCATGGAGTTCAGGGAGTTGGCCATCCCTGTCTGTGTCTGGACGACGCCGGCCAGCACATGGGCAATGGCGCCGATGCCCTCAGCGATGGCCTGCAGAGACTGGGCCACTGCCTGCTGTGACTGGGCCACTGCCTGCAGAAACTGGGCCACAGCGTTGTGCGCCTCTGCGATCTGCTGCTGGCTCTGGCTCATGGCCTCCTGTGAGACGGCAGCTATGTCCTGGGCCACGGATGCCGCCTGCACGGAAAGCCCCAGGCCTTGCACACTGCGACCCATGTCTGACACCGTCGACCCATTGCCTCCTGCGTGGACACCACCCGTGCATGTCAGCCTGGGTGGCACGCATGATCGGCACTACTACCTGCTCCTGCACGCGGGTGGACTCCTCCACCTTCGTCTGCAGCTGCCGCAAGCCAGCCGTCACCCCCTTCGGTCGTCCCTTGGTCCGTGCCTGCATCGGGTCTACGGGTGGGTGTGGTAACTCCAGGAACCCGGGACCCATCTGTGCGGCAGATGGTTGCCTGCGCCGGGCTGCCCTCCGACCGCCCGGCTCCTCGGCTGCTCCTGCCTCCACCTGATGTATCGGGACGGCTGTGATGTGCGCACCAGTTAGTGTCCCAGATGCCTCATCGCTAAAGTGCCCAAACGAGGTGAGTGTCTCTGCGATGGTGGAGGGTGTAGGAGATAGCAGTGGCGCAATGGCGTGCTCCTCATCCGACCCGAAGTCCGGGATCCCCTGGAGTGGTGATTCCTGTCCATCCGTCCCCTGTGTGTGGGTGTACTGTGTGTCGGTGTCCTGTGTGTCAGTGTCCTGGGTCGGCTGCAACGGGGGCCTGTTGCTGTGGCTGCCCTCCTCGTCGCTGGGTCTGACCGGCCGGCGTCACCGCACTCGCAGTAGATGTGGGTGGCGTCCACCTGGTATTCCGGGTCTGTCTCTGGCTCGTGGCCGTCCTAGAACGTCCTGGGGGCGGCGCCCGCCTGGTGCTCCGGGTCTGTCCCTGGCTCGGGGCCGCCCTGGAATGTCCTGGGGGCGTCGTATGCCTGATGGGCCGGGTATGTCCTCCTCTCCCCATTTCCCCCTTCCCCCATATCCCCCCTTCCCCCATATCCCCTTCTCCCATATCCCCCTTCCCTTATATCCGCAAGATATGGGGGAAGGGGGGTATGGGGGAAGAGGGGATATGGGGGAAGGGGGATAGGGGAATATGGGGGAAGGGGGGATAATGGGGGAAGGGGGGATAATGGGGGAGGGAATCTATGGGGAGGGGGGTATGGGGGAAGGGGGTATGGGGGAAAGGGGGATATGGGAGAAGGGGGATAGGGGGATATGGGGGAAGGGGGAATGTGGAGGAAGGGGAATAGGGGAATATGGGGGAAGGGGGAATATGGGGGAAATGGGAATATGGGGGAAGGGGGGTATGGGGGAAGGGGGGATATGGGGGAAGGGGGATAGGGGAAGGGGGGTATCGGGGAGTGGTGATATGGGGAAGGATATATTGGAGATATGGGGGAATGGGGGAAGGGGAATATGTAGGATGTGGGGGAGGGGGCTATATGGGGGAAGGGGGAATGGGGGAAGGGGATGGGGGATATGGGGGAAGGGGGAATACGGGGGAAGGGGGAATATGGGGAAGGGGGATATGGGGAAAGCGGAGTTGGGGGAAGGGGGATATGAGGGAAGGGGGAATATGGGGGAAGGGGGATAGGGGAAGGGGGATAGGGAAAGGGGGGATATGGGGGAAGGATATATTGGAGATATGGGGGAAAGGGGAATATGCAGGATGTGGGGGAAGGGGGGATATGGGGGAAGGGGGATAGGGGGAAATGGGATATGGGGGAAGGGGGGATATGGGGGAGAGGGGAATATGGGGTAAGGGGGAATATGGGGGATATGGGGAACGGGGATTGGGGAAGGGGGTATGGGGAAGGGGGAATATGAGGGAAGGGGATATGGGGGAAGGGGGTATGGGGAAGTGGGGATATGTGGGAAGGGGGGATAGGGGGAAGGGGGGACATGGGGAAGGGGGGATATGGGTGAAGGGGATATGGGGATATGGGGGAGAGGGGAATATGGGGGCAATGGGTGATATGGGGGAAAGGGGGAACATGGGGTAAGGGGAATGTGGGGGAAGGGGGGATATGGGGAAGGGGGATATTGGGGATATGGGGGAGGGGTATATGGGAGGAGGGGGAATATGGGGGAGGAGGGATATGGGGCAAGGGGAATATGGGGAAAGGTATATGGGGAAGGGGAGATAGGGGAAGTGGATATGGGGGAAGTGGGGATATGCGGGATATGGGAGAAGGGGGTTATGGGGGAAGGGGGGATAATGGGGGAAGGGGGGATAATGGGGAGGGGATCTATGGGGAGGGGGTATGGGGGATAGGGGATATGGGGGAAGGGGGAATGTGGAGGAAGGGGAATAGGGGAATATGGGGGAAGGGAGAATATGGGGGAAATGGGAATATGGAGGAAGGGGATATGGGGATAGGGGGATATGGAAGAAGGGGGAATATGGGGGAAGGGAAATATGGGGGAAGGGGGATTATGGGGGAAGGGGGATATGAGGGAAAGGGGAATATGGGGGAAGGGGGGATAGGGGAAGGGGGATATCGGGGAGTGGTGATATAGGGGAAGGATATATTGGAGATATGGGGGAATGGGGAAGGGGAAATGCGGAATGTGGGGAGGGGGGTATATGGGGAAGGGGGAATGGGGAAGGGGATGGGGATATGGGGGAAGGGGGAATATGGGGGAAGGGGGAATATGGGGAAGGGGGATATGGGGAAGCGGGGATAGGGGAAGGGGGATATGAGGGAAGGGGGAATATGGGGGAAGGGGGGATAGGGAAAGGGGGGATATGGGGGAAGGATATATTGGAGATATGGGGGAATGGGGAAAGGGGAATATGCGGGATGTGGGGGAAGGGGGATATGGGGGAAGGGGGATAGGGGGAAGTGGGATATGGGGGAAGGGGGGATATGGGAAAGGGGGCATATGGGGGAAGAGGGAATATGGGGGGAGGGGGGATATGGGGAATGGGGATTGTGGAAGGGGGTATGGGGAAGGGGGAATATAGGCGAAGGGAGGAAAAAGGGGATATGGGGGAAAACGGGTAGGGGAAGGGGGATAGGGGGAGGGGGTATGGGGGAAGGGGGAATATGAGGGAAGGGGGATATGGAGGAAGGGGGTATGGGGAAGTGGGGATATGTGGGAAGGGGGGATAGGGGGGACATGGGGAAGGGGGGATATGGGTGAAGGGGATATGGGGAGAGGGGAATATGGGGGGAATGGGTTATATGGGGGAAAGGGGGAACATGGGGGAAGGGGGGATGTGGGGGAAGGTGGGATATGGGGGAGGGGGGATATTGGGGATATGGAGAGGGGGATATGGGAGGAGGGGGATATGGGGGAGGGGGAATATGGGGCAAGGGGGATATGGGGAAAGGTATATGGGGAGGGCAGATAGGGGAAGGGGGATATGGGGGAAGGGGGGATATGCGGGATATGGGAGAAGGGGGTTATGGGTGAAGGGGGGATAATGGGGGAAGGGGGGATAATGGGGGAGGGGATCTATGGGGAGGGGGTATGGGGGAAGGGGGGTATGGGGAAGGGGGGATATGGGAGAAGGGGGTAGGGGAATATGGGGGAAGGGGGTATGTGGAGGAAGGGGAATAGGGGAATATGGGGGAAGGAGGATTATGGGAAAATGGGAATATGGGGGAAGGGGGGATATGGGGGAAGGGGGATAGGGGAAGGGGGATATGGGAGAAGGGGAATATGGGGAAGGGGATAGAGGAAGGGGATATCGGGGAAGGGGGATATGGGGGAAGGATATATTGGAGATATGCGGGGAATGGGATATGTGGGATATGGGGGGAGGGGGGATATGGGGGAAGGGGAGGGGAAAGGGGGATATAGGGGAAGGCAGGTATGGAGAAGAGGGGATATGGGGGTAGGGGGAATATGGGGGAAGGGGATATGGGGAAGGGGGATATGGGGAAAGAAGGGTATGGGGAAAGTGGGGATATGTGGGAAGGGGATATGGGGAAGGTGCTATATGGGTGTAGGGGATATGGGGAATATGGGGGAGAGGTGAATATGGGGGAATGGGTGCTATGGGGAAGGGGGACATGGGGAAGGGGGATATGGGGAAGGGGGATATGGGGGAAGGGTAGATGTGGTAGGATATGGGGGAAGGGGATATTTGGGAAGGTGGATATGGGGAAAGGGGGGTTATGGGGAAGGGGGATATGGGGAAGGGGATATGGGGAAGGGGATATGGGGAAGGGGGGATATGGGGGTAGGGGGTTATGGAGGAAAGGGGCATATGGGGGAATGGGGATATGGGGGAATGGGGGATATGGGGAAGGGGATATGAGGAAGGGGGATATGGGGAAGTGGCGATATGGGGAAGGGTAGATGTGGGGGATATGGAGGAAGGGGGATATTCGGGAAGGGAGTATGGGGGAAGGGGGATATGGGGAAGGGGAATATGGTAGAATGGGGGATATGGGTAAGGGGGGATATGGGGGAAGGGGGATATGGGTGTAGGGGGGTAGGGGAAGGGGATATGGGGGAAGGGGAATATGGGGGCGGGGGAAAAGGGGGATATGGGGGAAGGAAGGTATGGGAGAAGAGGGGATATGGGGAAGGGAGATAGGGGAGGGGGATATGGGGGAAGGGGGAATATGGGTGAAGGGGGATAAGGGGAAGGGGATATGGGGGAAGGAGGGTATGGGGGATGTGGGGATATGTGGGAAGGAGGATGGGGGAAGGGGGGACATGGGGAAGGGGTATATGGGTGAAGGGGATGTGGGGGAGAGGTGAATATGGGGGGAATGGGTGATATGGGGAAGGGGATATGGGGAAGGGGGATATGGGGGTAGGGTAGATGTGGTAGGATATGGGGAAGGGGATATTGGGGAAGGTGGATATGGGGAAAGGGGGGATATAGGGAAGGGGATATGGGGAAGGTGATGTGATGAAGGGGGGATATGGGGAAGAGGGGATATGGGGGAAGGGGGATATGGGGGAGAGGGATATGGGAGGAGGGGGGATATGGGGGGAGGGGAATATGGGGCAAGGGGGATATGGGGATGGGGATATGGGGCAGGTGGATATGGTGAAGGGGAGATAGGGGAAGGGGAATATCATAGATTATCATCGAATATACAGTGCAGAAAGAGACCATTTGGCCCATCGTGTCTGCACCAGCTCCTGGAAAGAGCACCCTACCCAAGGTCAACACCTCCACCCTATCCCCACAACCCAGTAACCCCACCCAACACTAAGGGCAATTTTGGACACTCAGGGCAATTTAACATGGCCAATCTACCTAACCCGCACATCTTTGGACTGTGGGAGGAAACCGGAGCACCCAGAGGAAACCCACATACACACGGGGAGGATGTGCAGACTCCGCACAGACAGTGACCCAAGCCGGAATCGAACCTGGGACCCTGGAGCTGTGAAGCAATTGTGCTATCCACAATGCTACCGTGCTGATATGGGGGAAGGGGGGATATGGAGAAGCATATATTGGGGATATGGGTGGAATGGGGGAAGTGGGATATGCGGGATATGGTGGAAGGGGATTATGGGGGAATGGGGATGATGGGGGAGGGAGGATATGGGGCAGGGGGATACGGGAGGAGGGGGGATATGGTGACGGGGATATGGGGGAAGGGGTATATGATGAAGGGGATATGGGGAAGGGGATGAGGGAAAGGGGGATGGGGGGGAAGGGGATATGGGTGGAAGGGGCTGTGGGGAAAGGGATATGGAGGAACGTGGGTATGGGGAAGGGGGTATGGGGATATGGGGGAAGTGGAATATGGGGATATGGGGGTATGGGGATATGGGGGAAGGGGTGATATGGGGAAGGAGGATATGGGGAAGGGGGATATGGGGAAGGAGGTTATGGTCGAAGTGGGGATATGTGGGAGGGGGTAGGGGGAAGGGGGATATGGGGAGGGTGGGATATGGGTGAGGGGGATATGGGGGATATGGGGAGATGTGAATATGGGGGGAATGGGTGCTATGTGGAAGGGGAGACATGGGGAAAGGGGATATGGGGGAAGGGGGGATATGGGGGAAGGTTAGATGTGGTAGGATATGGGGAAAGGGATATTTGGGAAGGAAGATATGGGGAAAGGGGGGATATGGGGAAGGGGATATGGGGGAAGGAGGATATGGGGAAGGGGGATATGGAGAAGGGGGATATGGGGGAAAGGGGTTATGGGGGAAAGGGGGATATGGGGGAATGGGGATATGGGGATATGGGGAAGGGGTTATGAGGAAGGGGGATATGGGGAAGTGGGGATATGCGGAAGGGTAGATGTGGGGGATATGGGGGAAGGGAGATATTCGGGAAGGGCATATAGGGGAAGGGGGGATATGGGGAAGGGGAATATGGGGGTAGGGGGATAGGGGAAGGGGATATGAGGGAAGGGGGAATATGGGGAAGGGGGAAAGGGGGATATGGGGGAAGGCAGGTATGGGGATGAGGGGATATGGGGAAGGGGGAATAGGGGAGGGGGATATGGGGGAAGGGGGTATATGGGTGAAGGTGGATATGGGGAAGGGGGATATGGGGAAGGAGAGTATGGGGAAGTGGGGATATGTGGGAAGGGGGGTAGGGGAAGGGGGGACATGGGGAAGGGGGGATATGGTGAAGGGGATATGGGGAAGAGGTGAATATCGGGGAATGGGTGATATTAGGAAGGGGGACATGGAGAAGGGGAGATATGGGGAAGTGGGGATATGGGGGAAGGGTAGATGTGGTAGGATATGGGGGATGGGGATATTGGGGAAGGTGGATATGGGGAAGGGGGGATATGGGGAGGTGGGGATATGGGGAAAGGGGGACATGGGGAGGGGGATATGGGAGGAAGGGGATATGGGGAGGGGGATATGGGGCAAGGGTGATATGGGGATGGGGATATGGGGCAGGTGGATATGGTGAAGGGGATATGGGGAGGGGGAGATGGGGAAGGGGATATGGGGGGAATGGGGGAAGTGGGATATGCGGGATATGGGGGGAAGGTGCGATATGGGGTAAGGGTAGATGTGGGGGGTTATGGGGGACGGGGATATTGGGGAAGGGGATATGGGGAAAGGGGGCTATGGGGAAAGGGGGATGTGGGGAAGTGGTCATAGGGGAAGGGGATATGGGGATGGGGGTATGAGGGGATATGGGGTAAGGGGGATAAAGGGGAAAGGGGGGATATGGGGGAAGGGGATATGGGGGAAGGGGGATATGACGGATATGGGTGAAGGGTGGATATGGGTGATGGGGAAATGGGGAATATGGGCAAAGGGGGATATGGGGGATATGGGGAAGGGGGGATATGGGAGAAGGGAGATATGGGGGAAGGGGGAATATGGCAGAAGGGGATATGGGGGAAGGGGGGATATGGTGGATATGGGGGAAGGGGGATATGGGGGAAGGGGGGATATGGGGGAAGGGATGATATGGGGAAGAGAGATATGGGGGAAGGGGGGATATGGGAGAAATGGGGATATGGGGAAAGGGGGGATATGGGGAAAGGGGGGATATGGGGAAGGGGAGTATGGGGGAAGGGATGTATGGGGAAAGGTGATATGGGGAAAGGGGGGATATGGGGGAAGGGGGATATGGGAGAAGGGGGATGGGGAAGGGGAAAGGGGGGCAGGCAGTGGGGTGTCTCACTTGGCGCTGCGCGGTGGACGGCCATTTTGCCGTGTCTCCGGGGGGGAGCGTCTTTTGGGCAGAGATGCACGCGGTGTCCGTGACGGGTGTCGCCATTGCGAATGTCGTCACGCCGCTAACAGTCCATTCCCGGCCGGTGAATTTGCGACGCTTCGGGGGGCCCAACGCCGTAGTGATTCGCGCCGTTTTTGCCGCTGGGTTCAATCCATCGCGCCGATTCACGGAGAATCCCGACCATGAATTCCAGCTGGTGCACTCGCAGTTGATCTTTGAGTGTTGACTGTATTTTTTCTGAACTTTAAGGGTCATCTCCCAACAATCCTGAAGTATTTATCCTGTTAAGGCCCCTAGGCCTGTAGCAATTTTAATTTTATTGTTTGCTTACCAATTTGTCAATATTGAGGTCCAGAAAAAGAATCTCAAGGCATTGCTGCAACAAAGTCAACTCAGGAAGGAGTTCTGTTGCCTTCTATTTGTATGTTGTAAATGCTGCGGTCATCCTCTAGCTTTCTGTAGGATTATTAGAACAATCTTGGGTCGTAACAAATATCCAACCTTTTTACAACTCTTCAGAACTTAGTTTGGCTCCCTGAGTCACATTAGCTTAACTGGCTGCAGCCTTAACTGGTCATTGATTGACAACGTTTAACATGTGATTCCTTAAAGATACATGCACATCATGGGCGAACTTCTCTGCAATCGGCGCGATGTCCGCCGACCGGCGCCAAAAACGGCGCAAATCAGTCGGGCATCGCGCCGCCCCAAAGGTGCGGAATCCTCCGCATCTTTGGGGGCCGAGCCCCAACCTTGAGGGGCTAGGCCCGCGCCGGGCTAATTTCCACCCCACCAGCTGGCGGAAAAGGCCTTTGGTGTCCCGCCAGCTGGCGCGGAAATGACACTCCGAGCGGCGCATGCGCGGGAGAGTTAGCGGGCGCTCACGGCATCCCGCGCATGCGCTGTGGAGGGAGTCTCTTCCGCCTCCGTCATGGTGGAGACCGTGGCAAAGGCGGAAGGAAAAGAGTGCCCCCACGGCACAGGCCCGCCCGCGGATCAGTGGGCCCCGATCGCGGGCGAGGCCACCGTGGGGGTACCCCCCGAGGCCAGATCGCCCCGCACACCCCCCCAGGACCCTGGAGCCCGCCCGCGCCGCCTTGTCCCGGCGGTAAGGTAGGTGGTTCCATCCACGCCGGTGGGACAGGCATTCCAGCAGCGGGACTTCGGCCCATCCGGGCTGGAGAATCGCGGGGGGGGCCTGCCAACCGGCGCGATTCACGCCCGCGCAGAATATCCGGAGGAAACCCACGCACACACGGGGAGTAAATGCAGGCTCCACACAGACAGTGACCCATGCCGGGAATCGAACCTGGAGCTGTGACGCAACTGTGCTAACCACTATGCTACCGTGCTGCCCGATGTACAGGTGACTAAAAAACCTCTTCCTTCAATCTATTTTCTCAACTCTCAACTGGACAACATTCCAGAGGAGGGCAAATAAAATACTTCAAAGGCATTCTGAAGCTCTCAGAGCATTGACATTTTTGAGTGGGAGGAGCTTGCTACAAACTATTCAGCATGGCGACAACTTGTCCATCAACCTACATCATGCTTTGAGACGCAATGTCCTAATACTAAAGATAAGAAAAGAAAAGGAAGCAAATCCTGCATTCTGAATCCTTTTACCTCATGGGATGTCATGGCCCATGTGTCCAAAGATCTGCAGGTCAAGAGTTGGCCTATTCAGTCACATGAATACCCTGAGTTGACGTCGTCCACGAATTGAGAGAACACTAACAATCACCATCATGGTGGTTATTTTGTTCCATATATAGTATACTCTGGGTCCATGGCCATCGAAGGGCCATACGATGGTATGAGGTGGCATTGATGGGCCCAAAGGTGGGACGGGAAGTGGGTGAGAGTGTGAGAAGATGTGAGGGGATGGCTACACTGCCTAAAATATCACAATAGAGCTGGGTGCAAAGTCTGAGAGAATCGAGGTGGGCATTTTAATTAGCCTGTCTTGCCACTCGGCTGCTTCAGGTGGAATCTCATGCTCTGCCTTCGGGAATGGCAAGCTTGACTCTATCCTGCACGTATCATACTGTGGGCAGCACGGTAGCACAAGTGGCTAGCACTGTGGCTTCACAGCGCCAGGGTCTCAGGTTCAATTCCCAGCTGGGTCACTGTCTGTGCGGTGTCTGCACATTCTCCCCGTGTCTGTGTGGGTTTCCTCCGGGTGCTCCGGTTTCCTCCCACAGTCCAAAGGTGGATTGGCCATGATAAATTGCCCATAGTGACCAAAAGGGTTAGGAGGGGTTATTGGGTTACGGGGATAGGGTGGAAGTGAGGGCTTAAGTTGGTTGGTGCAGACCCAATGGGCCGAACTGTATGTTCTATGTTCTAGATCGCTCCCCCATTGCCGCACACTCCACTGCCTTCCCCCCACAGCCCTGAAATGTTTTATTGTTCAGAGAATGATGGGATTCCCAATAGAAAGCCTCAATTGAATCTGCTTCAATCATAATTTCAGGAATTGCATTCCAGATTCCAACTACTCACTGCTTGAAAGAGATTTGCTTCATCTCACCAATCCTCATTTTAGCAACTGCCTTAAATCTGTGACCTTTGACTTTGGATCATTCTGATCGTGAGGGCAGTTTCTCCCTGGTTCCTCTGTCCAGACCTCTCACAAATTGAATAACTCCGTAAAATCCCCTCTTAACCTTTGCTTCTCCAAGGAGAACAGTCGCAACCTCTCCAAGCATTCGACATAACAGAAGTTTCTCAACCCTGCAACCAATCTCATGGATGAAAGTCGGTAACTAGAGAATGAAGTTTGGTGTTGTGACCAAAAACAATGGCTTCAGTCTACCGAATATTTAATTGGAGGAAATTTCCACTTATCCTGTGCTGGATATTAGATAAGCAGTCTATTAATTTCGCAATAGGTTTAGATTTATTGTCACGTGTACCGAGATACAGTGAAAAGTATTGTTCTGCGTACAATCCAGGCAGATCGTTCATGCATGACAAAACATTGGATGTTCGATAAATGCACAATGTAAATACATAGATATAGCCATTGGGTGAAGTATATGGTACATAGTGCTACTCAGTAGAGATACAGCAGTAGAGAACAATAGTGGAGGAGTCGAGAAAGGTGGTGGTATGGTAGAGCTGGGTGGCATCTAAAAACTAACATGATACTTTAGGATGATGTCGCCAAGGGGCAGCATGTAGATGAGAAATAGGAGGAGGTCAGCAATAGATACTTGGAGGATACGAGGGATCTGGAAGAGAAGAAATTGCAAGTGATAATCTGGATACAATTAGATAAATAAGAATAGAGCCTGGTGAGAGCACTCCCATTCAGGTGGTCAACAATGGAGATGGCTTAGTGGTGTAGCCATCTGGGATGGCCACTTCCAGAATACAAAATGGACATTTGCAAAGATTGCAGGGAAAAATGGACAATATTAAGAAAGAAAGCAGGCACAGAGCCTGTCTGCATATTGGAGTCTCAGCTCCGAGATGAGACTGAAATTGTAGGCTCATTAGCATATGGATGACCCACCTCCGGGAACAAAGGAAGATACTTAAGTAACCAATCAGGCCCCAGATCTCGCGGCACCAGTTCCCCAAACCGAAAGCAGAAAACAAAGCAGGCCAATGGCCACCTAGGACACGCCCAGCCATCAGGGCACCCACCCCTTTATTGGTCAGGATCAATGCGAATGATCAAGAAATGGCCCAATTGATTGGGGCCAAGTTCAAGGCCCGCCCAAAAAAGCGCGAAGCCCCCTTCAGGTATAAGAAGAAGGCCCCAAGAGAGAATCGCTCTCTTGGACTCGGCTCTCATAGCGTAGAGACCCGTCCAATAGCTGCACCAGAAGCAAGTAAGTCCAAGGTCAACGCTCGCTACCAGACGGACGACCTTAGCTGTTTCCCCTTCACCACTTCGACCCCAGCAGCCTCAGAACCGAACAACGGCCATTGTTCCTCTGACTGAGCGGGTGCCCGAAGCTAAGTATAGGCTTTAGCAGTAGTGATAGTTTAGTCTGTAGTATTTCGTGCATGAGTAGATATTACTGTGTGTGTAAATAAATAGTATTGACTTTGAACTAACTAACTGGTGTACCGACTCTTTTGATCAGTATTCGGGTTTGAACCTTGTGGCGGTATTAAAAGATACCTGGCGACTCTAGAGCAAACATAATTAGGATTAAGGAAGGCGACCATATTGACCGCCATGTTCAGAGCCAACCAAAGAGAGCTACAGTGGATATAGTATGATCTACATTATCAAATGCTGCAGACAAGTCACAAAAGATAAGGAGGGAAAGTTTGCCTTTGTCAAAATAATATAGAGAGAAAAAAAATCAATTTTTATTTCCCTTCGTTACAAAATTACTGTTGTGATTTTATCCATTCTATGTGTTGGATTTAAACACTTCATGCTGGCACGGATTTATCCACAATTGATTCCACACTGTTGGTGTCACTCCACATCATGAACCAGCCATCCAGCCAACTGAGCTAACTGAACCCCTTGTAGCTCATCGACCAAGAATGATAATTAATGTTGTCATTTGAAAGATAAAGAACTCCATATGTATCCAATGGCATAAATCCGTACACCCCATATTCGGATTCAGGCATCATCCACTTACCATGAAATGTTGAAGAATGCATAAAATATTGTTTAATCACATAACAGTGTCATGATATGCAAACATGCAACCAATGAACACTCAGAATAGGACACAACCAATGGGCAGTCAGGACACTCAGAGGTGGAATCACCACAAGGGGGCATGACATAAACACGATAAAAGGAATGAGGCGCTCACACCCTGCCTCTTTCCACAGACAGACATCTCGAGAATTAGACAGGGTTGATCAGCAGCATCACACCCAGCACGTGGCTTAGAGCAAGCTGGTACAGTTAGACTGAGTTACCACAGTTAGATTTGCAGAGAGTCAAACTCATTTGAGAACTGTGTTAATAGTTCAATAAACACGTTGAACTCATTTCAGGGTCTGGAGCATCCTTTAGTTAAGACTGCATCAAGTAAGGCAGCACGGTGGCACAGTGCTAGCACTGCAGTCTCATGGCGCCAGGATCCCTGGTTCGATCCCGGCTCTGGGTCACTGTCCGTGAGGAGTTTGCACATTCTCCCCGTGTTTACGTGGGTTTCGCCCCCACAACCCAAAGATGTGCAAGGTAGGTGGATTGAACATGCTAAATTGCCCCTTAATTGGAAAAAAATGAATTGGGTACACTAAATTTATTAAAAATGTTTAAAAAAGACTGCATCGAGTAGCAGCCTGTGTCATCCGAAGCAGCATAACGCAACAAACAGCACATCCATTTTTGAGTATTGGGTTGGAGTAATTTAATGTTGAAACTTTAGTTCCAAAGTTTGTGGTCTTCAGTTTTCCAAAACCTACATTTGTATCATGAGATAGTTTAAGAAATCAGTTAAAGATCCAAAACCCCTAAAGCCAGTTTTACACAGAGTACAATTTATCATTTCATGGCTGTCTTTTGAAGATAACATTTTCAAAGTCCCTCTCCACCCAGAATCAAGTTCTTTATGGAGTCAATACTTCATGTATTATCTGAATTGCATTAAAACTGTTTCCCCTTTTTAAATCTCTCATCCTTGATATCAGTAATGCATCCACTGTAGGACAGTAATATTACATCAATCATCTTTGGTACTCTCACAGGAGATGGTAATTTAGAGTAGTATAGTTTTGTCTCATTCTGATGAGATTTTCATTCACCTCTCAGGTGAATGAAAAAGATGCAACAACACTATTTCAAAGAAGGCCAGGAGAGTTATCTCTCGTATCTTGGCCAATATATATCCCTGAGCCACCATCACAAAAACAGATTATTCAGTTCAAAGGGGTGGGGGGGAGGGGGGAGGGGGGAGAGAGAGTTAAACTGCCATGATTTCCCCACCTTCTACTTATTTGTAAGTAGGAAGGAATTTTTTTATTCTGATTTGGCAGCACAGTGGCACAGTGGTTATCACAGCTGTCTCACAGCGCTAAGGATCCGGGTTCGATTCCAGCCTTGGGTGACTGTCCATGTAAATTTGTGCATTCTCCCCGTGTCTTAGTAGGTTTCCCCTGAGTGCTCCAGTTTCCTCCCACAGCCTAAAAATGTGCAGGTTAGGTCGATTGGCCATGCTAAATTGCCCTTAGTGCCCAGGGATGTACAGATTAGGTGGATTGGTCATGCTAAATTGCCCCTTAATGTCCAGGGATGTGCAGGTTATGTTACGTGGATATGGTGGGGTGGGCTAGGGAGTGGCCCTAAGTATAGTGCTCTTTTGGAGGGTCAGTGTAGACTCGGTGGGCCGAATGATCTTCTTCTGCACTGTATGGATTCTATGAATTCTGTGATTCTCCCTTTATAAATTGGGGTGTATTTTCCCCAACCCTTACATTTGGAATGTCCCAATTCTCGATTCATAACTGAAGGTAAGTTGCATTAAAAAGGTTTGGGTTATTTTTACACACACACACACACGTGTGAAATGGATTTCACAACATCCTTTGGCACTCACACAATAAATGAGGGAACAGGAAAAACGAACAGAATTCCGGGCACAACCGCAATAAAATACAAGTTGGAATTTTACATGTGCCCAAAATCCAGACTCAGAAGTCAACTGGAACGTTCCTTCCAAGGGAGGGTTGTAGACTGATAGGTCTTTCCAGAACAAGACTTCCACGACGGGAGAAGGCACATAGAGGGAGTTAACTTGGAGGCATGAGTCCCAAGGTTCCAGCCGATGCAGGTTTGATGAGGTCCAGAGTTCTTTCTGCTGCCACCGGCTTGATGATAGACAACACAGGCTGTTGCCTGGAGTTCTGTTCACGTTGGAGGTCAAACGGTAACTACTTAAGTTCTGTTTTCCCGGACAATATTACAGTGCACCTTGGGGGTGCTTATGTGACATACCTCCTCAATGTTGGACAAAGGATGGCTGGGATCTTGAAGTGTTTAATTGGAGTCAGGATGCCCATTGTTCTTGGAGACTCTGGTTCGGGTTAACTAAACAAAGACCTCTTGTTGAAACCATTGTTTTAGAACAATTACTGCCTCGGCCATTAGTACCAATATGGGACATGAGGGCCTGCAAAGGCTTGTCTTTGAAGTAGGCTGGAGTAGGCCTATCGTCTGTGGGTGCCATTGTATTGGCTGGATTGGAATGTCTATGCTAGGCCAGGAGTGTTACATTACCAACGTCTGAAGTTAAATTTGAAACTGTTGGATGCCAGCATGTGATCAGCTGGAGATATCTTTTCAGCTCAGCAATTGTCCATTTTGAAAAGCAGACAAAAAATACTTTAGAAAGTTGTTCAGCTGACAAATAGATACAAATATTTTTTTCTTTCGCATCTCAACCGTGACAACGGTCACCATCACATTGTTGTTTGTGAGCGCTTGCTGTGCACAATTGGCAGCCACATGGCGACACTGACTATACTTTAGAAATATTTTAAAAATTGGCTGCAAAGCTTTGGGATAACTAGTGATCAGGAATGGTGCAAAATAAATGGAAATTATTTTTCGATAGGCAAAGGATCTCACCTCTCAAACAAATGGGGGTTAAACTGGATAACAATGGTACCTTCCTGATGTAGCAATGTTGTCACAGTGAATTGTGAGATATTGGTCATGTTTTCCTACCTGTAAGGATCCTGATGCATAAAAATTGAAAGCCATGGGATCTTGATGGACACTGGCAACAAAGCCGCTGACCTGCTCTGCAGCTGCAGGTTCAGTTGGATGAAATGACACAGATAAATGACCACCTTCTGCATGAATCAACTGCCTGAGACATGTCACTTGCCTGAGATAGGGAACTCATCCATGAATACTTCAGGTGATGTGATGTATGTAGGACATTTTTACATAGATTGTATTACATATATCTGTCACTGTAATGTTATTAATAGCCTGTGTTAAGGTAGACATATATCTGTTGCGGTAATATATTTTTAAAAAATCCTGGTTCAACATACAGTCAGCATGTGTTCCTGCAAATGGTACAATTAAGATGTTGTAAGAGTGCGATAATCATTCACTCCAGTCATGTGCGTGTTTACAAAGAAATGCCTAATGGAGCTCTGTTATGATCATTGGAAATTCCCTGGAGGGTAAATAATTTGAGATATTGCGTTTAGACTTCAGAAAACAGGTCATGGCATCTGAGTGGGGTAGAAGTTATGTAATTAATGGGAGGAGCCAAGTCTATAGTTTTGGCAGTTTGAGATAGGTATGGCGGTTCTAAAGGAGTTTTTAAGTTGGGCAACAGTTTTGTCAACAGCTGTCAGCTTGAACAGTAGTCTGGCAGAGACAGAAGGATCGTCAGGCTGTCGCTGAAAGGATCTCTCTCTCTCTCGCTCTCCAAGCAGTCTTTCAAGAAATCTCTAGACAAGTGTTTGCTAACGTTATTTATAAGTGGATTTTGATCTGTCATGGGCTTTGCTTAATTGGAAATAAAGAAGGTGTAAGGTAATAGTTATGGGCTTCCCTGTTTTGTTTAGAACTGTTGAACTGTTAATTGTAGAGCTATTTCTCTGTGATGTTAATGTGGTTAATACTATGTTGATAATAAAGTTTGTTTGAAAATAAAACATGCCTATTTGTTAGTGGAATAACTCCTGGGACAAACTATCCTTTCCTCACAGTTTTACAACTTAGCAAAAGATTGTTGGGGTCTCGTCCAGTTTCCTAAAATAAATGAGGGTCTGGCCCGGTACCATAACAGTGAGTACGGCCTCCTATTGATAGCATGTCTTGAAATGTCATCTGTCGTTGAATTGGTAGTATTCACAGATATGACGGTTATAGAATGAAAGAGCCATGACATATTACAGAATAGTGTCCATTGACTTTATGATGTGCTCCCTGTGTTCAGACACCGGCTGCACATTGAGTGGGTGAAGTCACCAAGTAAATGAAATGGCTGAGTGCAGATGATGAGCACACAAGACAGGGGGCAGGATTCTTTCAGCCCATGATAGTTCGGAGAATCGCCGGATGACGCCGCCCCGACGCCGATCCGCCGAGATGGGCCGAGTGGCCATCAAAACGCCCGGTCCCGCCGGCACCATTCACATCTGATCTCACCCGGCGGGACCTCAGTGTCCATCCTGTCAGGGGGGGGGGGTCTGACCATGAGGGGTCCACCTCCACCCCCTCCACCCTGGCCTGGCCCGCGATCGGGGCCACCATCGGCGGGCCGGCCCCTCCTGGTGGGGGCCCCTTTTACTCCACGCCGACCCCTGTAGCCCTACGCCGTGTTGCGTTGGGGCCGGCTCGGAGAAGGAAGCTACCGCACGTTCGCGCTGGTCGCAGCCCGCATGCGCAGACCCGCGCCGCACATTTGACGCTGGTATCGGCAGCTGGAGCGGCATGGCTCACTCCAGTGCCATGCTGGCCTCCTGTTGGGCAGAGGATCGTTACATATAGTGGTCCGATGACGCCGTCGTTAAACTCTCCAGTTTGTACGACGGCGTCAACACTCTGCCGTCAGAAGGGAGAATCCCGCCCAGTATGTATGCAGTCAATTGCTTCCTGCAATATGGGGGCGCCTACAGTCCAGGCAAAATCTCATGCTTCCTTCGCTTACTTGTCTCTGGCAAGAAGAAATTAAATTAATGCATTTCTCTTTGGATAGACAGCCTCAATGACCTCCATTATTAAGCAGTGCACTGCAAGGAGTAACTTATATCTCCAGCAGCAGCCTGAAAGGAGCCAGATTTGTAGAAATTATCACAATCACCTTGACAGCTGAAGGCAGTGTTGCCTTTGCCCTGCTGTAGCTGCAACAGTTGGACGATCTCGCTCATAATCTCTTTTGTGGAGTGAAGGTTTCTCAAGCACTGATTCTCATTGAAGTTGAGAAATTGCTCCCTGAAGAGCCTTGACAGATATGATCTCCTGCTGAGAGCTCTCCCCGTGTGCCCCTCCCCTCCCCCAGTCCTATTCAAGCTGCGTGTCCCATTCTGTGTGACTTTCCTTCATCGTTTCAGTCAGGTCCAATTCCCCGAGGAATCCCCACCAGACCTTTTGTGTCTGGATATCTTTTCACGACTAACTTTCAAATGAACAGAAACGTATTTCAACAGCAGCCAGGTTGTTAGCAGCAAAGTATTCAAACTTTAGCCAGCAACAGGGAATCTCCAAAGATGTACAATCACACAAATAGCCTCAAAAAAATAAACCAGCAACCAACCTGGAAGTATCTCATGACCCCCTAAATAGTGCTGGTGGGGGTTCCTTTAATCCGTTGAATGGTGTTTTCCGCTGTGTGAAGTGAAGAAATAGCATTTACTCGGTTGTGGAGTTGCGAAATACTAATGGTGGCTTTAAATCAGCATAACACACCGAACACAGCATTTTCATCTCACCACTCTGCATTCTGCAAGTGGCCACAAGGCACATTTGCGCAAACACGTTCCCTAAAATGGTGCCCTGCGCACCTCCCTTCAGGTATGTGAGCGCACATCTCAGATTCCATTTTCAATTCTTTTTTGGTCATGTGTCATGTAAAAGGCTGGTGCTACATGAGCTAATTTAGTTCTGTCATGTGAGAGTACCTTTAAGAAATGGGTGTTTATAAATGGGTATGTACATAAATATCTGTAGTGAGAGTGCCTTTAAGAAATGGGTGTTTACTACTGCAGTGATGTCAGAGAGTGGGTGGAGCTGGGTTGTCTGTCAGCTTTTTACTTTCGTTTCAGGCTGTTTGCTGCAGGGTGTGTTTTAGTTTTGTTTTCAGAGCGGGATAGCTGCAGTCACAGCCAGAAGGTGTATTAGAATCTCTGTAATCTAAAGACTGTAAATCGATCCTGGTGATTTAAAACTAATAACAGTAGTGACTTTAACCTGATGTGCTTCTGGTAAAAGGTGCTTTAAGTCTTATGGATGTTAAAAAGAAAGCGTAAAGAATTACTTAGTGTTGTGTTCTTTGGGGGTTGTATTTGAATTGATGGTTGCTAAGGTGTTCACTGTATGTTTTAAAATGGTTAACTTGAGTTCATAGAATAAACATTGTTTTGCTTTAAAAAATACTTTTCCATTTCTGCTGTACCACACCTGTAGAGTGGGCCGTGTGCTCCCCATACCACAATCTATTAAAAGTTGTGGGTCAGGTGAACTCCATGATACACTTTGGGGTTCTCTAAACCCTGGCCCATAACAGTTCCCATTATTTTTAACTATTTACTGTTAATATATAATGTTATGATTATGCACCTTCTCATTTAAATCCATTGCTAATGCTATCAGTAAGTACAGTGACGGCAATAATTGTTGTTCCTTATGTCTATAAGTATTTAACTGTCATTAGTTCTCATTCTATTCTAGTACTATTATTTTGATGTTTAACTAGCTGTTCCAGTTTTTGAGTCCATAATGAATTTTAAACTTTCTTATTTTCATACATTAAAGAAGATTAACTTTCACCACAGCTTTTCGACCAGTTTTTTGTGGTCAAGTTATCGCCCTTGTGTACAAACGTGATTTCACGATTTTCTCAAATAAATTGCTTCCAGTCTTCCAATTAATTTCCAGAAGTTGATGCATTGTATTGCAAGATTTAATAAAGGGCGGGATTTACCAAGCAACCCACCACATGTTTTTAGGCGGTGGAGGCACCCCACCAGGGGGATTTTCTGGTCCCGCCATTGTCAACAGGAGTTCCCTTTGACTGTACCATTTGACGCCGGGAAGCCCATGTGCCATCGGTGGGACCGGAATATCCCTCCGGCATGAACAGCCGGTACATTTTCCCCAAAATATGGGAGGCAATAAATTGGAAATTCTTCCAGTCAATTTTATTGGGACAAAGTTGACAGTAATTAAACTTTGTTTTGTACTTAAGACCATAAGACCATAAGACATAGGAGTGGAAGTAAGGCCATTCGGCCCATCGAGTCCACTCCACCATTCAATCATGGCTGATTTCAACTCCATTTACCCGCTCTCTCTCCATAGCCCTTAATTCTTCGAGAAATCAAGAATTTATCAACTTCTGTCTTAAAGACACTCAACGTCCCGGCCTCCACCGCCCTCTGTGGCAATGAATTCCACAGACCCACCACTCTCTGGCTGAAGAAATTTCTCCTCATCTCTGTTCTAAAGTGACTCCTTTTTATTCTAAGGCTGTGCCCCCGGGTCCTAGTCTCCCCTGCTAATGGAAACAACTTTCCTACGTCCACCCTATCTAAGCCATTCATTGTCTTGTAAGTTTCTATTAGATCTCCCCTCAACCTCCTAAACTCCAATGAATATAATCCCAGGATCCTCAGAAGTTCATCGTATGTTAGGCCTACCATTCCTGGGATCATCCGTGTGAATCTCCGCTGGACCCGCTCCAGTGCCAGTATGTCCTTCCTGAGGTGTGGGGCCCAAAATTGCTCACAGTCTTCTAAATGGGGCCTAACTAGTGCTTTATAAAGCTTCAGAAGTACATCCCTGCTTTTATATTCTAAACCTCTTGAGATAAATGACAACATTGCATTTGCTTTCTTAATTACGGACTCAACCTGCAAGTTTACCTTTAGAGAATCCTGGACTAGGACTCCCAAGTCCCTTTGCACTTCAGTATCATGAATTTTGTCACCGTTTAGAAAATAGTCCATGCCTCTATTCTTTTTTCCAAAATGCAAGACCTCGCACTTGCCCACTTTGAATTTCATCAGCCATTTCTTGGACCACTCTCCTAAACTGTCTAATTCTTTCTGCAGCCTCCCTCAATATTACCTGTGCCTCTACTTGCCCACCCCCCCTCCCCCCAGCACCCACTTCCTAATCATGGCTATATTCGCCGCCCAGTAATAATTACTAAAGTTCAGGAGTGGCAGCCCACCCTCCCCTCGGCTGCGCTCCAGCATCCCCTTTTTAACTCGTGGGGTCTTACCCGCCCATGAAAAGCCGAGATCACCTTGTTGACCCGTTTAAAAAAGGACAGAGGAATAAAGATGGCGAGGCACTGAAACACAAACAGGAATCTCGGGAGAACCGTCATTTTCACTGTCTGTACACTCCCAGCTGTCATAATATCCACGCATGTATATAATGAAGTGCAGACAGGCAGTGATTGACACACAGGATGACCAGTAAGCACACAGCACAGTGCAGCCAATCACCAGACAGGACACCACCACTATGAAGCCAGAGGGCACTAGATTTCCCGCTCTATCTGGACCCAGCCACTGAGACAGTTAGAGTCCACGAGCTAGCACAGTGCAAACACCATGCGGTAGCTAGTAAGTCGGTCAGGCTAGTACAAGGTCTCCAGTCAGTTCAGTATAGTGTCGACCCACAATATGTATGTTAGTTCTAGCGTTCAATAAAACCATGTTGGATCTTCTACAGTGTTAGAGGTCTGTTACTCGCATCACTGCATCAAGTGCAGTACACACCGAACCGACCTGCCTAACACATCATGGTACTACGGAATGATACTGAAAATTGACGGACCTACCTCGAGCGAAACAGCATTGACCAGCCATCCGGTGACATGGAAAACATCAAGTCTCCACCGCAGCTCCGCATCTCCGCAGCTCCGGCAACCTCGGCGCAAATTGGAAGCTCTTCAAGCAAAAGTTCCTCTGGTACATCGAGGCCTTCAACCTCGAAGCAGCATCGGATGCCAGGAAGATCGCGCTATTTCTCTCTAACGCAGGGGATCATGCCATCCACATCTACAACTCCCTCATGTTCGCTGACAGCGAAGACAAAAGGAAATTCAAAACAGTCCTGCTGAAGTTTGACAGCCACTGCAACATTGAGGTGAATGAGAGCTTTGAACGGTACGTTTTCCAGCAGAGGCTTCAGGATAAGGATGAACCTTTTCAGTCCTTCATCACCCATCTCCGCATCCTAGCGCAGTCATGTAACTGTGACTCGACGGCTGATTCCATGATCTGGGATCAGATCGTTTTCGGAGTCCACTCCGACTCCCTTCGGCAGCAGCTCCTGAAAGTCAAACAGTTGACCCTCTCTGTCGCTATCGAGACGTGCGTTGCCCATGAGCATGCTAAGAATCGTCAAGCCCACATCAGGGCGGCAGAAACTGTGAAGCTGGCCTCCCACGAGGCGGAACGGGTGCAGGCCATTGCACAAATACAGGGCCTGAGCATTGAGGAGAGTGGCCATTTTGCATGCTTTTCCCGGGTCCATCGCATGCGCGCCATGACCGAGTGGACGATGAGCCCGACAACCTGACTGCGTAGGTGCGTACGTCGACCGACCGCACTGCGCATGCGCGATGGCGTACGGAATGCGCTGACGTCGGCGTCATGACGTGTCCGAATTGTGGCTCCGCCCATTTAAAGTGGCAATGTCCGGCAAAAGGACGCCGGTAGCTACAGTGTGGCAAGCTTGGCCACTACGCAGCCCTTTGCAGAACTGCTCCACCGCTCAGCAGCCAGCGATCCCAGCTGAGGCACAGACGTGTCCGCTCAATACAACAAGGCATGCCAGATTCCGATCCCGACAGCCCAACAGACTCTGATGCTGAGTGCCTCAAGTCCCCACACCGGGTGGGCATCATAACTACACATGCGCTGCCTTCCACTGCACCTACGCAACGCCTCTCAATCCTCAGTGTGGATCCCGACGATGAGTGGTCTGCTGTCCTCACAGTGAACAAGGCCCGCATCTGGTTCAAACTGGACACCGGCGCATCGGCGAACCACATCTCGAAATCCGACCTCGACACCATCCGCGCCAAAACAAGCATTCTTCCAATGGCCTGCCAGCTCCTTGACTACAATGGCAACGCCATAGCTGCCAGTGGCTCGTGTCAACTGGGGGTATCCAATAAGGCGATCAAGGCTACGCTGCGCTTTGAAATCGTCGGGCCTGACAGAGCATCTCTGCTCAGTGCTCGTGCCTGCAAACTCCTGACCCTTGTTCAACGACTCCACACCATGTCATCATCACCGGCGACGGCCTCGCCCGATGGAAACTTGCAAGCCGACATAGATGACATCATCACGCAGTACCACAGCGTGTTCGACGGAATGGGCACGCTCCTATACTGATACAAAATCCTGCTCAAGCCAAACGCCGCCCCTGTAATTCATGCACCTCGCCTGGTGCCGGCTCCCCTCAAGGATCATCTGAAGAAGCAATTACAGGACCTCCAAGACCAGGGCATCATATCGAAGGTCACAGAGCCCACAGACTGGGTCAGCTCCATGGTCTGCGTCAAGAAGCCCTCAGCGGAACTTCGCATTTGCATTGACCCTAAGGATCTAAACCGCAATATCATGAGGGAGCATTACCTGATACCAAAATAAGAAGAGTTGACCAGTGAGATGGCTCCTACCAAATTCTTTACTAAGCTCGACGCCTCCAAGGGTTTTTGGCAAATACAACTGGACGCGTCCAGTTGCAAATTGTTCAACACCCCGTTTGGTGGTTACGGCTACAACCGGGTGCCTTTTGGCATCATATCTGCCTCCGAAGTATTTAATCGCATCATGGAACGGATGATGGAGGGCATTGAGGGGGTGCGAGTGTACGTTGACAATGTCATTATCTGGTCCACAACGCCCCAGGAACACATCGCTCGCCTCAAGCAGGTCTTCCAAAGAATCCATGAACATGGTCTTCAGCTCAACAGGGCCAAGTGCTCATTTGGTCAATCGGAGATCAAATTCCTCGGTGGCTACATCTCGCAACAGGGCGTACGGCCAGACGCCGACAAGGTCTCAGCGCCTACGATTCCTCCTCCGGACACACACGACCACGAGGCCACCAATTTACCAGCAATCCTGCCGGTCCACGTGCCAACCACGATGCCAGCGATCCTGCCACTCCAAGCACAGGTGGCTCCTAATCCGCCTCTGCGGTGATCAACAAGAATTCGTCGCCCACCACAAAGACTAAATCTATAGACTGCGCTTTTATACATTTTTGTGACTTCACCAATTGGACCTCTGTAAATATTGTTTTGTTTGCCATGTATCTGCACTATCGCAACCTTCCTATGTATATACGTTTGTGTGACTCGAAGTAGAATTGCTGCTGATATATAAAAACAAAAACTTTAAAAAAAAACATGGGGCGGGATTCTCCGACCCCCCGCCGGGTCGGAGAATCGCCGGGGGCTGGCATGAATCCCGCCCCCGCTGGTTGCCGAATTCTCCGGCACCGTATATTCGGCGGGGGTGGGAATCGCGCCTCACCGGTTGGTGGGCCCCCCCCCCGGCGATTGTCCGGCCCGCGATGGGCCGAAGTTCCGCTGCTGGAATGCCTGTCCCGCCGGCGTGGATTAAACCACCTTTTGAATGGCGGGACAAGGCGGCGCGGGCGGGCTCCAGGGTCCTGGGGGGGGGGGGGACCACGGGGCGATCTAGCCCCGGGGGGTGCCCCCACGGTGGCCTGGCCCGCGTTCGGGGCCCACCGATCCGCGGGCGGGCCTGTGCCATGGGGGCACTCTTGTCCTTCCGCCTTTGCCATGGTCTCCACTATGGCGGAGGCGGAAGAGACTCCATCTACTGCGCATGCGCGGGGATGTCGCTAATGGTCCCGCGCATGCACCCCATGGCAAAGTCATTTCCGCGCACCAAAGGCCTTTCCCGCCAGCTGGCGGGGTGGAAATCAATCCGGCGCGGGCCTAGCCCCTCAAGGTGAGGGCTTGGTCCCTCAAGATGCGGAGAATTCCGCACCTTTGGGGCGGCACGATGCCGGACTGATTCGTGCCGTTTTTGGCACCGGTCAACGGACCTCGCGCCGATTGCGGAGAATCCCGCCCCATGAACTCTGCAACAAAGTTCAGTCCAAAATCCACAGTCTGCTACCAGCTCTTCCCTTCTAGCGCAGTCCATTGCTTCCTCAGGTGACTCGAAGTAGAAATGCTGCTGATATACCTTCAACTCACCAAGAGGCAGAGAGAGCGAGTGAACATTAGGCTTTAATAGTCATGAACTTTCCTAGCCAGAGTCAGTTGTTCAGATGAATGCTGCCCATAGGCGGCTGGTCTACATATGGCCCCGGTGAGGTCAGAGCCAGAGGCGGAGCCCACCGGGGTTTCAGTACAGTACCTGGAAGCAGCTCGTATCACCACTTCCAGGTCATAGGTCATAGGTTACAGTATCATGCATGCATTAGGTGAATACATTCACCACATTCACCCCCTGTTAAAAAATCATGTCCAGCGGGGGTGACGTGGGGGTCATTACATATTCAGTCTATCTGGAGGCCGGATCATTCTCTTCGACCTCCTCAGCTCTGGCGGTGCGGCAGGCACGGTTGTTGCAGGTGGTGACTCCAGGGGCGTTGTGTCTGGAGCTTGAGCCTCAGTCCGGTGTGTCGGAGACGGTTGGGAGTGTGGGGGCAGGCAGGGGGGTGATGGGTGGCGGCAGTAGCGGCGCAGGACAATACAGGAGACCCAGGGGAACGTACGGGGCACTGGGGGTAGCGGTGGGCAGCTGGCAGGGGGGCGCGTTGGTAAGGGAACCAGCTGGCGCCAGGTCCCGTAGAGAGACTGTATCTTGCCGTCCATCCTGGTGCGCGATGTAGGCGTACTGGGGGTTGGCGTGGAGCAGCTGGGCCCTCTCGACCAGGGGGTCGGTCTTATGGCTCTTCGTGTGCCTCCGGTGAAGGACTGGTCCCGGAGTTGTCAGCCAAGATGGAAGCGGGACCCCGGAGATGGACTTCCTGGGGAAGATAAACAAACGATCGTGAGGGGTCTCATTCGTGGCTGTGCAGAGGAATGATCTGATGGAGTGGAGGGCATCGGGGAGGACCTCCTGTCAGCGGGGGATCGGAAGACTTCTAGACCTGAGAGCCAGAAGAACGGCCTTCCATACCATCGTGTTCTCCCTCTCCAACTGCCCATTCCCTGCAGGTTATAGCTCGTAGTCCTGCTCGAGGCGATGCCTTTGCTGAGCAGGTACTGACGTAGCTCATCGCTCATGAACGATGTGCCCCGCCCGGTCACTGTGGACGTAGACAGGGAAACCGAACAGTATCGGGGCAGGGGACAGCGAAGGGGAAGCAGGAGTACTCACAGATGACGGTGAGGAAGTATATATTACGGTTGTTGGAGGGGAGGGGCCCTTTGAAGTCAATGTTTAGTCGCTCAAAGGGCCGGGAGGCCTTTACTAGGCGGGCCTTGTCTGGCCGGTAGAAGTACGGTTTGCACTCCGCACAGACTTAGCAGTCCCTAGTCATTGCCTTGACCTCCTCAGTGGAATAGGGCAGGTTGCGGGCCTTAATGAAGTGCATAAGCCGGGTGACCCCCGGGTGACAGAGGCCATTGTGGATAGCCCGAAGTCGGTCATCTTGTGCGCTGGCGCATGTGCCACGGGACAGGGCATCTGGGGGCTCGTTGAGCTTCCCAGGACGATACTTGATATCGTAACTGTAGGTGGAGAGTTCGATCCTCCACCTCAAGAATTTGTCATTTTTTATTTTGCCCCATTTTGCGTTGTCAAACATGAAGGCGACCGACCGCTGGTCGGTGACGAGGGTGAACCTCCTACCAGCTAGGTAGTGCCTCCAGTGCCGCATGGCTTCCACTATGGCTTGTGCTTCCTTCTCGACCGAGGGATGTCGAATCTCAGAAGTGTGGAGGGTCCTAGAGAAGAATGCTACTGGCCTGCCCGCCTGGTTGAGTGTGGCGGCCAGTGAGACGTCTGACGCATCGCTCTCTACCTGAAAGGGGATGGACTCGTCCACCGCGTGCATTGCGGCCTTGGTGATGTCGGCCTTGATGCGGCTGGAGGCCGAGCGGGACTCATCCATCAGGGGAAAACTGGTGGTTTGAATAAGTGGGCGGGCTTTGTTCGCATAGTTGGGGACCCACTGGGAGTAGTACGAGAACCGTCCCAGGCATCGTTTTAGGGCCTTGAGGCTGTGGGGAGGGGGAAGATCTGTGAGGGGGCGCGTACGGTCGGGGTCGTCCCTAGGACTCCATTCTCCATGATATAGCCGAGGATGGCTAGTCGGGTAGTACGGAAGACGCACTTTTCTTTGTTGTATGTGAGATTGAGGGATTGGGTGGCCTGGAGGAATCTCTGAAGTTTGGCGTCATGGTCCTGTGATCGTGGCCGCAGATGGTCACATTGTCCAAGTACAGGTATGTCGCCCGCAAACCGTACTGGTCCACCATTCGGTCCATCATTCTCTGAAAGACCGAGACCCCGTTAGTGACGCCGAAGGGGACTCTGAGGGAGTGGAAGAGTCGGCCGGCTGCTTCAAAGGCAGTGTAGTGGCACTCTTCCGGGCGGATTGGGAGCTGGTGGTAGGCCGTCTTCAGATCGACCATTGAGAACACACGGTACTGCGCGATCTGGTTGACCATCTCCGCTATGCGGGGGAGGGGGTACGCATCCAGTTGCATGAACCGGTTAATTGTCTGGCTGTAGTCCACAACCATCCGATTCCTTTCCCCGGTCTGGATGACCACCACTTGCGCTCTCCAAGAGCTGCTGCTGGCCTTGGTGATCCCTTCACTCAACAGTCGCTGGACCTCCGACTTGATAAACGTCATGTCTAGCGAACTGTACCGCCTGCTCCTGGTGGCGAAGGGCTTACCGTCAGGAGTGAGATTCGCAAAGAGTGAAAGGGGGGAGACCTTGAGGGTCGCGAGGCTGCACACCATGAGGGGGGGGCAAGGGTCCGCCGAACTGTAAGGTCAGGCTTCGGTGATTACATTGAAAGTCCAATCCGAGCAGTAGGGGGGCGCCGAGGTGGGGGAGGACATAGAGCTTAAAACAAGCGTACTCTGCGCCCTGCATCTCGAGATTGGCGACACAGTACCCCCGGATCTGAACCGAATGGGACCGGGGGTAAGGGAGATTGTTTGGGAGGCTGAGTAGGTGTGGAGGGAGCAGCACCTTACCATGTCGGGGTGGACAAAGCTCTCCGTGCTCCCGGAGTCAAAAAGACGGGGGGTCTCATGCCCGTTGACCCGGACGACCATCATGGAGTTCTTCAGCTGCGACTGGCCGAGAGTGACTGCGCCCAGCTGCGGGTAGCCTGTATGGTCGGTGGAATCACAAGATGGCGGCTCCCATGAGTCGCACGTGTCGGGCTGGGGCAAAGATGGCGACCAAGATGGCCGCCCCATCGGCCGCACGTGTTGGTCGGTCAAGATGGCGGCTCCCATGAGTTGCACGTGTCGGTCGGTGTTGGGGCCGGCGACCAAGATGCCGGCCCCCACGAGTTGCACGATGCTAATGACGCATCTGACGGGGGCGTTCCGGGCAGATACACTGCCACATTGCGGGCTTTGTGGGGCTGCAAGTCAATGGGTTGGGCCTGGTGCGTTTTTGATTTCTGAGCCTCAGGTTGGCCCAGACAGACTCTAGCGAAGTGCCCCTTTTTCCCACAGTCGCTGTGCGGGCTGGGCAACGCTGCCAGCGGTGTTGGCCGTGGCCGCAGAAGTAGCACTGCACGTTCCCCGGGCCTTCCGGGCTTACAGTTAAGTACCTGGAACCAGTTCGTATCACCACTTCCAGGTCATAGGTCATAGGTTCAGTATCATGCATGCATTAGGTGAATACATTCACCACAGCTGCTCTTCGTGAGTGACCCAAAGACGGGTCGGATAAAACAGTCCAAACTTTACCTTCTTCTTAAAAAGGGTCGATTTTATCTGATTGAACACTGTTCTTCTCCTGGTCACGTCCACGCTCAGATCCTGATATATACGCAGGACGCTATTCTCCCGTTTACAGCTCCGTGTCTGCCTGGCCCACCGCCGGGTCGGAGAATGGCCGTTGGCCACCGAGAATCCCGCACCCGCCCCCGCCGAAGTCTCCGAAGGGAGAAAAGTCGGCGGGGCGTTAATGGCGCCGCTGCCGCGGAGAATGTCACGGGCCTGCGCAAGGCAGCCGATTTTCGGCCTGCCGATATTCTCCCTTCCGGATGGGCCGAAGTCCCGTCGACGTGATGACCGTTCACGTCGACGTGAATCAAACCTCCTTTTCATCGGCGTGACCCGGTGCTCCAGGCTCACGCCGACCAGCGAGGAGGTGAGTGACGGCCTGGGGGGTTGGCTCTGGGCAGGAAATGGCGTGGCCGCAGACTGATTGCGTGAGGAGAGGTGTGTCTCGGCTTGTGTGTGTGTGCGGCGGGGGGGGGGGGGGTGGTTAGAGTAGGCTGGGCTCCGGGGGAGTGCCGGGAGGGGGTCCGTGCCGGGGTGGAGGTTGGGGGTTGGGGGGGTCCGTGCCAGGGTGGAGGTTGGGGGGGGGTCCGTGCTGGGGTGGAGGTTGGGGAGGGGGTCCGTGCTGGGGTGTAGGTTGGGGGTTGGGGGGGGGTCCGTGCTGGGGTGGAGGTTGGGGAGGGGGTCCGTGCCGGGGTGGAGGTTGGGGAGGGGGTCCGTGCTGGGGTGGAGGTTGGGGGGGGGGTCCGTGCTGGGGTGGAGGTTGGGGGGGGGGTCCGTGCTGGGGTCGAGGTTGGGGAGGGGGTCCGTGCCGGGGTGGAGGTTGGGGGGGGGGGGTCCGTGCTGGGGTGGAGGTTGGGGGTTGGGGAGGGGGTCCGTGCCGGGGTGGGTGATGGGAGGGCAAATGAGTTGGTCCACCTGGCCAGGTGCCAGCCTCCAACAGTTGGACCCATGCAGTCCATGCCACCTGGCTGGGGGGAGGAGGGGATATGGGCAATGATGACATGTCGTCGTTCCCCTCCCCCCCACCAGGCCATCATGTTTTCAGACCATCCAGCGATGTTGGCCGCCGTGGTGGCAGCCGCTCATGTCTATGTTGCCCTGGATGAGGAGGAGGAGGAGGAGGAGGAGGAGGAGCATGCCAGAGAGGCGGCGCAGGCTGCCGCAGAGGGGCAGGCGGCAGCCGCCCAGGCTGGAGGGACACCTGACCGACAGGACGAGGAGGGGGAGGAGGACGTCGCGGCCCCACGGCAACGGAGGCACCCGAGGGCGCCCCGTGTGTACCGGCCCCGGCAGTCATACCAGGACCTCACGGACCGGGAATGCAGGAGGAGACTCCGGATGAGCCGGGAAACCGTGGCACACATCTGCCACCTGTTGGCACACCTGTCACCGCGTGGCACTGGCGGGGTACACCCTCTCCCCATGTCCGTCAAGGTTACGGTGGCCCTGAACTTTTATGCAACGGGGTCATTCCAGGCACCGAGTGGGGACCTGTCCGGCATATCGCAGACATCGGTGCATCGGTGCATCCGGGCAGTGACAGATGCCCTTTATGCCATGGCGCACCGCTACATCCGCTTCCCCGTGGACCGGGCCAGCCAAGATGCCCGGGCCGTGGGCTTCTCTGCCGTTGCCGGGTTCCCCATGGTCCAGGGCGCGATCGATGGTATGCACGTCGCCGTGCGGCCACCTGCAGATAACAGGGCCGTGTTCACTAATAGGAAGGGGACCTATTCAATGAACGTACAGGTGGTCTGCGACCACCGCATGATGATCCTGCACGTCTGCGCCCGTCACCCAGGCAGTGTACACGACTCATTCGTGTTGTCGCGGTCATCCATCCCCGGCATGTACGAGGGACGCCATCCCCGGCTGAGGGGCTGGTTGCTGGGCGACAGGGGCTACCCATTGCGATCGTGGCTGATGACGCCTATACGGAGGCCACGCAATGAGGCGGAGAACCGCTACAATGATGCCCATGTAGCGACAAGGGGAGTGATCGAGAGGTGATTTGGCGTGCTGAAGATGCGTTTCAGGTGCCTGGACCTCTCTGGGGGCGCCCTCCAGTATCGGTCAGATAGGGTCGGCCGCATCATTGTGGTGTGCTGCGTCCTGCACAACATAGCCCAGCAGAGGGGCGATGTGCCGCAGGCAGAGGAGGGCGGAGTGGAGGAGCAGCAGGAAGAGGCCCAGTCCTCCCCAGATGAGGGGGATGGGGGCAATGGTCAGGGCAGACGGGGTAGACACAGACGGGTGGCTGTCCACCGTTACCGGCTGGCCCAGCGGGCACGGGACAGACTGATAGACGCCCGCTTCACTGACTAGATGGGCGTGGGAATCGGGTAGTATGGCCACAGACCGCACACCATGGCAACAGCCGACCACCCACACTCCCCACCCATCCACCCACCCAGCACCCTCACCCCCCTCCCCAACCCCACACACCCCACCCGCATGCACACCATCCCCCCCCCCAATTGCCGATCCACCGGCGGCACAACGGGCCGGGCTCACCCAGTTGCGGGTGGACGCGTGTCTATCGCAGGCCATGGAGGATGATGACAACCCGCCTCCGATGAGCTCCTGGCTCTACATCGTTGGACTATGTCTGACCCATGGCCACAGTACCACCATCCACCCGGACCATCCCTGCATGCGGCTGTGACACTGCAGCGCACGGTCCCGTCCTCTGCCCGGGGGATGTTGATGGCGGCCCAGGGGGAAGGGGGCAGACTCACCTGGGGCTGAGGTAAGACCACCCGTCACACACACACTTGCGCTCAACGTACATGACACGCCCGCACACTTTGGACAGAGCACAAAGGCAGCTTCGGTAGGTGTAACATTGACTTTAATAACCAAAGGAGTTCATGCACGTGCCCTAGCGCCTAAAACTCATCTGTGCCCTGCACCCGTGCCAACTTACTCAGTGTCTAATTGTTTGGCCTTACGGGCCCTTTGACTACGTCTACGTGGTTCCCCAGACGGTACAGCAGAACTGGAGGTGGACTCCTGTGATTCCTGCCCTCTGACACCGGATCCCTTTGGCGGCCGTTTCCTGAGGCGTCCTGGCCTAGATGGGCCAGGCTGCGGCCCGGGCGACTGGGATGGCGAGCTGCCAGCCTGTCCTGCCCGTTGCCCACCCGATGCACCTGGGACGGAAGGGGGGGAGTCCGAGGTGTCGCGGTGTACCGGGACCTCCCCTACAGAGGGAGCCGGGACGGACCACACCACCTCCACCTCCCTCGGGGTGCCCGATGGCCCCCAGGCCTCTACATGGGTGAGGGATGCGAACGGACTGGCCATCCGACGCGCCCCCGACATCTGGCGCTGCCAGTCCTGGAGGCCCGTGCTGGTATCGACAGGGGTCTGCAGGTTTGCAGCCATGGAGCCCAGGGTGTTGTCGAACCCTGTCTGTGACAGTGCGACGCCGGCTCGCACATGGCCACTGGCGCCGATGCCCTCAGCGATGGCCTGCTGAGACTGGGCCATGGCCTGCAGAGACTGGGCCATGGCCTGCAGAGACTGGGCTATGGCCTGCTGAGACTGGGCCATGGCCTGCTGAGACTGGGCTATGGCGTTGAGCGCCTCTGCCATCTGGCGCTGGCACTGGCTCATGGCCTCCTGTGAGAGGGCAGCCATTTCCTGGGCCACAGACGCCGCCTGTACGGAAGGCCCAGGCCTCGCAAACCGTTCCCCATGTCTGACACCGTCGCACCCATTGCCTCCACCGCGGACGCCACCCGTGCGGTGTCAGCCTGGGTGGCACGCATGACCGGGACCACTCCCAGCTCCTGGACGCGGGTGGACTCCTCCACCTGCGACCGCAGCCGCCGCAAGCCACCCGTCACCCTATTCGCTCGTCTCCGTGTCGGTGGTTGCATCGGATCTATGTGTGGGTGTGGTAACTGCAGGAACCTGGGATCCATCTGGGCGGCAGATGTTCGCTTGGGCTGGGCTGCCCTCCGACCGCCCGATCCCTCTGCTGCTCCTACCTTCACCTGCTGTACCGGGACGGCTGTGTTGTGCGCACCAGTGAGTGTACCAGACGCCTCATCACTAAAGTGCCCAACCGTGGTGAGTGTTTCTGCGATGGTGGAGGGTGTTGGTGACAGCAGTGGTGTTGTGTCGTGCTCTTCGTCCCACTCTGAGTCCATGGCACTTTGGGGTAGGGGTTCGTCTCCACCCATCCACTCTGAGTCACTGTCCGGTATTTCGTCTTCCCGGGTAGGGGTGTCCTGGGTAGTGCTGTCCCGGGTAGTGCTGTCCCGGGTAGTGCTGTCCCGGGTAGTGCTGTCCCGGGTAGTGCTGTCCCGGGTAGGGGTGTCCTGGGTAGTGGTGTCCCGGGTAGGGGTGTCCTGGGTAGTGGTGTCCCGGGTAGGGGTGTCCTGGGTAGTGGTGTCCTGGTTCGGATGTGACGGGGGCCTGTGGCTGCCCCCCTCATCGCTGGGTGGTCGCTCCCGCACGTGACGGGGGTGTCATCTCCCTGTTGCTCCAGGTCTCTCCGTCTCCCGTGGTGTGCGAGGGGCATCCTGCGGGCGTCGCATGCTGGAGGGTCCGGGTCTCTCCGTCTCCCGTGGTCTCCGAGGGGCATCCTGCGGGCGTCGCATGCTGGAGGGTGCGGGTCTCTCCGTCTCCCGTGGTCTCCGAGGGGCATCCTGCGGGCGTCGCATGCTGGAGGGTGCGGGTCCCTCCGTCTCCTGTGGTCTCCGAGGGGCATCCTGCGGGCGGTGTGCATCTGCGGGGATGGGTGCCTGGACGTTTGGTCCTGCGATACACAATGAAACATGCATGGTTAGACATCAGGCAGTGATCAGGTGATACGGGGGAGGGGGATATAGGGGAGGGGGGATATGGGGACGGGCTGTTGGTGGCTCACTTGCTCGTGGGGCCCCGACCTCTGCATCAGCAACCTCCCGGTCCTCAGGTCCGCCAGCCAGTTCCAGGGCCCTTTCCTCGTGTACGGTCAGTGGCCTCTCATCAGCGGGCCCTCCTCCAGTCCTCACATGCTCCCTATTGTTGTGTGCGCGCTTCTCCTGTGGGCGGGGGGGGGTGGTGGCAGGGGTAAAAGGCAACAGTGTTAGGCAGGTATATGAATGCACGCCATCGGTTGCGCGTGCATTGCAGAGGTTAAGGTTAGGGCTGGATTCACTTGGGGATATGGGGGATATGGGGGAGGGGGGGATATGGGGGAGGGGGGATATGGGGGAGGGGGGGATATGGGGGATATGGGGGAGGGGGATATGGGGAGGGGGGATATGGGGGATATGGGGGAGGGGGGATATGGGGGAGGGGGGATATGGGGGATATGGGGGAGGGGGATATGGGGGAGGGGGAATATGGGGGAGGGGGGATATGGGGGAGGGGGGATATGGGGGATATGGGGGAGGGGGGATATGGGGGATATGGGGGAGGGGGGATATGGGGGATATGGGGGAGGGGGGATATGGGGAGGGGGGCATATGGGGGATATGGGGAGGCTCACCCTGCCTGCTCTGACGAGGTCGTTCACCTTCTTGTGGCACTGGGTGCCTGTCCGTGGTTTTAGGGCCACAGCGGTGACGGCCTCTGCCACTTCCCGCCACAGACGCCGGCTGTGGCGTGGGGCAACTCTGCGGCCGTGCCCGGGATACAGGGCGTCCCTCCTCTGCTCCACCGCGTCCAGGAGCGCCTCCACATCGCGTGACTCGAACCTCGGTGCTGAGCGACGGCTAGCCATCCAGTCGGGTGTTGCGGTCGGGTGTTCCATTCGGGCGGGGGGGAGCTGCGCGGCCTTATGAGCCGTCACGCCGTGCAGCGCGTATGACGCTGCACGGCGTGAACCATTGCGCACGCGCGGATCCCGTCACGTCGCTGCTAGCCCATTTCAGGCCGGAGACTATCGGCCCATTTTTATGACGTGACGCAAGTGGGATTTGCGCCGTTTTTTGCGCCGATCGGCGTACTTTCCGCCGATAACGGAGAATTTCGCCCCTTGTCCGGGTACCTGTGGAATCTCACCACCATTGCTCTCGGGGAGTCACCTACACGCGGCTTCCTCGCTCGCTCTGTGCGCCATGTCCACCTCCAAGGGTCAGGTCCCCTCCCCCAGTAGCTTCCCGAACATAACCGCTCTGTCTGCCCCTGCGTTCGTTCCTTCGGACCCCTCCAGGAGACCCACGATTCTCAGGTTCTGCCGGCGGGACCTGTTCTCTAGATCCTCCACCTTCTCCTGGAGCCTTTTCTGCTGGTCTCTCAGCAGCTCCACCTGCCACACCACTGCAGCTTGGTGCTCCTCCTGCTCAGTCAGTGTCTTCTCCATTTTCTGGATCGCCTGAGCTTGAGCATCCAGTCTGAGTTCCAGCCGCGCAATCGATTTCGTAATTGGGTCCAAGCATTCCTGTTTCTGCTTGGCGAAGCCCTCCTGTATAAACTGCATCAGCTCCTCCGTCGACCTCTGGGTCGTTGAGCCAGAACTCTGGTCGTCCGCCATGCTTTCTCCCGCTGCAGCCTCAGCCCAAGCCTTCTCCGTTCGCCTATTTCTTCCTTTGCGAGCACTCCTGGTCCGCTTCTCCATGCACTGATGCAGGATTCCTTGTCACAGTTGCATCCAACATCAATTTTCCACTTCAGATCTGACAAGAAATCGGGAAAAAAGTCCAAAATTTGCGACCCAAGCGGGAGCCACCAAATGTGCGACCTACTCCTTCATAGCTGCCATCGGAAGTCAAGAGCACCCAATTTAAGCCCACGCTTCCACCCTACACCTGTAACCCAGTAACCCTACCTAACCTTTTAAACACTGAGGGGGCAATTTTAGAATGGCCAGTCCACCTAACCTGCACGTATTTCGGCTGTGGGAGGAAACCGGAGCACCCGGAGTAGACACACGCAGACAGGAGGAGAACGTGCAAACTCCACACAGACAGTCACCCAAGGCCGAGGCCGGAATTAAACCCAGGTCCCTGGAGCTGTGAGACAGCAGTGCTAACCACTGTGCCACCGAGCCGCCTATTATTGTTATCCAATGTAGCATAGGTGACTATGTCAACAAAGAGACAGTGTAGCACCAGTGCCATGTCCTCGTGGGCTGCGCACCCCCATGGAGGAGGAGAACGCTTGCTCCCGGTGGCCGTGAAGGTCACCACAGCTATGAACCTTTTTTTAAATTTAGTGTACCCAATTCATTTTTTCCAATAAAGGGGCAATTTAGTGTGGCCAAACCACCTACCCTGCACAACATTCAGTTGTGGGGGCGAAACCCACGCAAACATGGGGAGAATGTGCAAACTCCACATGGACAATGTTCCAGAGCCGGGATCGAACCTGGGACCTTGCCGCTGTGTGGCAGCAATGCTGACCACTGTGCCACCGAGCTGCCCAGCTCTGAACATTTATGCAACCGGTTCGTTCCAGGGCTTGAGTGGGGACTTGTGCGGAATCGCACAAGCCACAGCCCATATGTGCATCTGTGAGGTCACAGGCATCAGACGATATCGACTTTGAGCTGGACCAAGCCCACCGAGATGACAGGGCTGCAGGATTCTATGTCTTCGCCGGGATGCCCCAGGGGGTAATTGATGGCACGCATGTTGCCTTGCACCTACTGGAGGATCAGGGAGTGCCCTTTATTGACAGGAAGGGATTCCACTCCCTGAATGTTCAACTCATGTGCGACCACCACCATAGAATCATGCACGTGTGTGTATGCTTCCCAGGGAGCGAGCATGACAGCTACATCCAGAGCTCTCTGCATCATCTGACTCTGTCTGTCCAGGTACCTCCCTGTTGTCTGCACCAAGATGTCGATACCCTCAGCAATGCTCCTCATTGACTGCGTCACGCTCTGCAGTGCCCCGGTAATGTCTATCTGCATCTGGGCATGTCACGCAGCAACTGGGACATGTTCTGATGTGCCCTGGCAATATCCACCTGCATATGAGATATGGCCCTCAGTGACTGGGACATTATATCAAGGCCATGGTCATCACAGACTGAACCATACCTTGGGCACCACCACTCAAGACACTGACCTCGTGCTGCAGGTTTTCCAGTACGCATGCAACCCCAGCAGTGTTTGCCTCAGTGCCACGCATTATCAGCTTCATCTCCTGTGCCGGTAGCCTTTGGGACTACTCCAATCAGCTATGCACTCGTGGGAGTGTCACTGACATCCCCTCCTGAATCGCAGGCCATGTCCTAGCACCTGCATCAGCTGCGGGATAACCTTACGCAGAGGCTCAGCATCTGACTGGGATTCAGCTGAGTCCTGGGTTTCAGCAGACCTCTGACTGCTGACTCCCTTGGATGTTCCAGCCTCTAACTAATGTGCATCAGCGACTGTGTGGTGTTCACCAGATTAAGCCTCAGAAGCCTGTCCACCAATGTTGCCCAATTAGATGTGTGTCTCTGTGGCTGTTGAAAGGTGAGGTGGTAGCTGTGAATGGTCGATGGTGGTCTCCTTGGAGCTCTCCTCTGAGGTGGTCCCTTGGGCGAAGGGAGGGGAAGACTCTGGATGACCCGGCTCTATCAGATGGAGATCCTGCAAGAGAATGGACATGTAGTCAGCGAGAGGGAAGGATCATTTTCTCTGACATGAATAACTCACTTGAGACAGGTCATCAGGGTGAAGGGGCAGTTGATTATTACCTCTGTGGTGACTACTCTCTCCTTCGTCAAACCCGTCATCTGCAGGGCCCGTTCCTCTTAAGGGTGAGGACTCGGACCTTTGGTACTCTGGCTCCCATCTTTGCCCTTTCCCGCTTATTATGGGCTAACTTCTCATGCGGGGACAAATAGAGGGCTTTGTGAGATGGATCGGGGCATCTATAGCACTTGGCATGTGTGGGCAAAGTGTTGTGCTGGTGGGTGCCAGGGGGTGCTGAGGAACAAGCACGAAGATCGGATGTGGAAGGGTGCAAAGTGTCAGCCAGTGTTTTGGTGGGGGGGGGGGGGGGGCGCGCGCTATGAGGGGCGTTGGGAATTTGAGGGGTGGCAGGTGGAACTGATGCCAGAGAGAGGTGGTAACATACCCTTAAAGTTCGGTGAAGGTCATTGGTCTCCTTCCAACATTGGACGCTGGTCCTCCTGGCCTTGCCGCCACTGCCTCCCAGGTGGCATTGGTGACCCTGCTGCTGGTCTTCTGACCCCTCGGGGGAACAGGATGTCCCATCTCGTACCCGTGGCATTTATAAGGCTGGCCAGGCTGACATCCCCAAAATGAGGAGCAGGTCTGCGCACTGCCATGCTTGTGCGTTGACTGGGAGTGAGTGGTGAGGGAGCGTTTAAAAGTAGCTCCCCCTTGTTAGCAGCGAGACGCTGAGGCGCGAGTCTACCGAATCAGACGGCGAGGCAGCCAGTAATGGTGAGGGCTCATTTTTGGCACTAAGTGCCACAATCTTATTGTGGGGCAGTCGAGAAACACTCCGCCAATCGCACCCAAAATGAAACTTAGAAATGTTTCCATTAAATTGCGCACTACAGATTTGTGCAAAGCATTTCTGCAGGACTGCTATATATATTTTTTAAATTAACTGTTTTTTGTCACAAGTTTCAATCTCATCATTACTGCTCGCTGCTCACAGCAATTGTGACACTAAAATTTGTCTCAGAATAAAAGTGCCCTATTGAACAAAATAAGCAATTATAATCTTAGTTGCACTTTTGCTCTTCAGCAGAGCAGACATACACAGTTCTGCTGCTGATGTCTTCAAACATTTTACCTTTGTATAAATGTCCTCGTGTGCCTTGCTTAAATGAATGAACCCATCATACTTTTGCACAATTCCTCATCAGCGAGTGGTGATTATGTTATTCGAACAATACGACAAGGAAACTTAACTGGTGGGGACGTTTTTAGAAATGATAATTTGGGACAAAGTAGACAAATTCCATTCATTGAGGAAAGCAAGTATGGCTTCATTAAAGGCAAATTATGTTGAACTAACTTGAAATGAAATGAAAATGAAAAATGAAATGAAAATTGCTTATTGTCACAAGTAGGCTTCAAATGAAGTTACTGTGAAAAGCCCCTAGTCGCCACATTTTGGTGCCTGTTCGGGGAGGCTGGAATGGAAATTGAACCCACGCTGCTGGCCTGCCATGGTCTGCTTTAAAAGCCAGCTATTTAGTCCTGTGCTAAACCAGCCCCTTACTTGTTTGTACATCTGAGATAATAGACAGTGTAAATAAGATACAGTTGATGTGCTGTTCATGGACTCCCAAAAGGCATTTGAAGAAATGCTGCCCATTAGACTTGGGAGCAAAGTTAGTGTTAATGTATTGAATGAGATACCAACAACAACGAAATTAGCTGAGTGGCATGAAACAGCATGTCATGGAGACTGGTTGAGAAAGTGTTTTAAAAATCATACCTGATTCTGGCTTCATAAACTGAGGATAGAGTACAACACCAAAGAAATTATGATTAAGCTTGAAATGAGTTTGGCCTAAACTGAAGTCTTTTGTGTCCAGTTTTGGGCACCATATTTAAAGAAGGGTGTGGGTGCCTTGGAGACCTGCAGAAACAATTTACTAGATTTTTTTATTCGTTCTTGGATTGTGGGCCTTGCTGACTGGGTCAGCATTTGTTACCCATCCCTAATTTCCTTGGAACTGAGTGGCTTGCGAGGCCATTTTAGTTGAGGGGCAGTTAAGAGTCAACCTCATCACTGTGTGAGTCTGGAGTCGCATGGAGGCCAGACCGGGTACTAACAGAAAATTTACTTCCCTGAAGGGCATTATTGAACCAGATGGGTTATTATGACAATCGGAAATGGTTTCATGATCATCATTCGACTTTTAATTCCAGGTTTGCATTGAATCAGGAGGGCTAAAAGAGTTCACGAAAAGTCATTGGCAAATAGGGTTAAGGAAAATCCCAAGGCTTTTTACACGTACATAAAAAGCAAGAGGGTAGCCAGGGAAAGGGTTGGCCCACTGAAGGATAGGCAAGGGAATCCATGTGTAGAGCCAGAGGAAATGGACGAGGTACTAAATGAATACTTTGCATCAGTACTCACCAAAGAGAAGGAATTGGTGGATGTTGAGTCTGGAGAATGGCGTCTTGATAGCCTGGGGGAGAGATTCTCCGACCCCCCGCCGGGTCGGAGAATCGCCGGGGGCTGGCGTGAATCCCGCCCCCGCCGGTTGCCGAAGCCTCCGGCACCGGATATTCGGCGGGGGCGGGAATCGCGCCGCGCCGTTTAGCGGGCCCCCCCGTGCGATTCTCCGGTCCGGATGGGCCGAAGTCCCGCTGCTAAAATGCCTGTCCCGCCGGCGTAGATTAAACCACCTACCTTACCGGCGGGACAAGGCGGCGCGGGCAGTCTCCGGGCCCCGGGGGGTGCCCCCATGGTGGCCTGGCTCGCGATTGGGGCCCACCAATCCGCGGGCGGGCCTGTGCCGTGGGGGCACTCTTTCCCTTCCGCCTCCGCCACGGTCTCCACCATGGCGGAGGCAGAAGAGACTCCCTCCACTGCACATGCGCGGGAATGCCGTCAGCGGCCGCTAACACTCCCACGCATGCGCCGCCCGGAGATGTCATTTCCGCGCCAGCTGGCGGGGTACCAAAGGCCTTTTCCGCCAGCTGGCGGGGCGGAAATTCGTCCGGCGCCGACCTAGCCCCTTAAGGTTGGGGCTCGGCCCACAAAGATGTGGTGCATTCCGCACCTTTGGGGCGGCGCGATGCCCGACTGATTTGCACCCTTTTGGGCGCCAGTCGGCGGACATCGCGCCGTTTCTGGAGAATTTCGCTCAGGGTCACATTGAGAACCAAAAAGACAAAGTGTTGGGCGTCTTGAAAAATATTAAGGTAGAAAAGTCCCCAGGGCCTGATGGTATCTACCCCAGAATACTGAAGGAGGCTGGAGAGGAAATTGCTGAGGCCTTGACAGAAATCTTTGGATCCTCACTGTCTTCAGGTGATGTCCCGGAGGACTGGAGAATAGCCAATGTTGTTCCTTTGTTTAAGAAGGGTAGCGAGGATAATCCAGCGAATTAAAGGCCGGTGAGTCTTACGTCAGTGGTAGGGAAATTACTGGGGAGAATTCTTCATGACAGGATCTACTCCCATTTGGAAGCAAATGGACGTATTAGTGAGAGGCAGCACGGTTTTGTGAAGGGGAGGTCATGTCTCACTAACTTGATAGAGTTTTTCGAGGAGGTCACAAAGATGATTGATGCAGGTAGGGCAGTGGATGTTGTCTATATGGACTTCAGTAAGGCCTTTGACAAGGTCCCTCATGGCAGACTGGTACAAAAGGTGATGTCACACAGGACCAGCGGTGAGCTGGTAAGATGGATACAGAACTGGCTAGGTCATAGAAGGCAGAGAGTAGCAATGGAAGGGTGCTTTTCTGATTGGAGGGCTGTGACTAGTGGTGTTCCACAGGGATCAGTGCTGGGACCTTTGCTGTTCGAAATACATATAAATGATTTGGAGGAAAATGTAACTGGTCTGATTAGTAAGTTTGCAGACAACACAAAGGTTGGTGGAATTGCGGATAGCGATGAGGACTGTCAGAGGATACAGCAGGATTTAGATCGTTTGGAGACTTGGGCGGAGAGATGGCAGATGGAGTTTAATCCGGACAAATGTGAGGTAATGCATTTTGGAAGGTCTAATGCAGGTAGGGAATATACAGTGAATGATAGAACCCTCAAGAGTATTGACAGTCAGAGAGATCTCGGTGTACAGGTCCACAGTCACTGAAAGGGGCAACACAGGTGGAGAAGGTAGTCAAGAAGGCATACGGCATGCTTGCCTTCATTGGCCGGGGCATTGAGTATAAGAATTGGCAAGTCATGTTGCAGCTGTATAGAACCTTAGTTAGGCCACACTTGGAGTATAGTGTTCAATTCTGGTCGCCACACTACCAGAAGGATATGGAGGCTTTAGAGAAGATGCAGAAGTGATTTACCAGGATGTTGCCTGGTATGGAGGGCATTAGCTATGAGGAGCGGTTGAATAAACCTGGTTTGCTCTCACTGGAACGAAGGAGGTTGAGGGACGACCTGATAGAGGTCTACAAAATTATGAGGGGCATAGACAGAGACTTTTCCCCAGGGTAGAGGGGTCAATTACTAGGGGGCATAGGTTTAAGGTGCGAGGGGCAAGGTTTAGAGGAGATGTACGAGGCAAGTCTTTTACACAGAGGGTAGTGGGTGCCTGGAACTTGCTGCCGGAGTAGGTGGTGTAAGCAGGGACGATAGTGACATTTAAGGGGCATCTTGACAAATACATGAATAGGATGGGAATAGAGGGATACGGACCCAGGAAGTGGAGAAGATTTTAGTTTAGACAGGCAACATGGTCGGCACAGGCTTGGAGGGCCTGTTCCTTTGCTGTACTTTTCTTCTTTGTTCTTCAAATTCAAATTTCACTATCTGCCATGGTGGGATTCAAACTCGGGACTCCGGAGCCTTACTCTGGGTTTCTGGATTACTCGTTCAGTGACAATGCCACTACACCACAACCTCCCTAGTGCAGGAGAGTGGGACTGACTGGGCCACATGAACTCCATATGCCCAAAGGTCTTCTTCCATACTGACCCAATTCTATTAAAGTAATTCGAAAATACTTTTTCTAATTTTTAATTCTACAAATGTTTTTGCAGAATACATTTTTGATTTTTGTGCTTTTTTTAATTAACCTGTGTTGCTACTTTTAGGGATTTTGTATCTCTACCCCAGATTCCTCTATTCCTCAATGTCACTTATTTAGTTCTTTTCCAAGAAGTGGCCTCCCTATTCTTCCAATAAATGGTAAATTATTGGATCCTCAAGCAAAGGGTCAGACACCTTGACTGATCTAGATTTATCCTGCAATATGCAGTCGAGAAAATCTTGTCGTGATTTGCTGTATTCTCCACAATCTACCAAAGAGCAGGGGCGGAATTCTCTGGAATCGGCGCGATGTCCGCCGACCGGCGCCAAAAACGGCGCGAAACAGTCCGGCATCGCGCCGCCCCAAAGGTGCGGAATCCTCCGCATCTTGAGCGGCCGAGCCCTAACCTTGCGGGGCTAGGCCCGCGCCGGACTGATTTCCGCCCCGCCAGCTAGCGGGAAAGGCCTTTGGTGCTCCGCCAGCTGGCGCAAAACCGACTTTTCCGGGCGGTGCATGCGCGGGAGCGCCAGCAGCCGTTCATGGCATCCCCGTGCATGCGCAGTGGAGGGGGTCTCTTCCGCCTCTGCCATGGTGGAGACCATGGCGAAGGCGGAAGGAAAAGAGTGCCCCCACGGCACAGGCCCGCCCGCGGATCGGTGGGCCCCGATCGTGGGCCAGGCCACCGTGGGGGCACCCCCCGGGGCCAGATCGCCCCGTGCCCCCCCAGGACCCCGGAGCCCGCCCGCGCCGCCTTGTCCCACCGGTAAGAGAGGTGGTTTAATCCACGCCGGCGGGACAGGCATTCCAACAGCGGGACCTCGGCCCATCTGGGCCGGAGAATCGCCGGGGGGGGGGGCCGCCAACCGGCGCGGCGCGATGCCCGCCCCCACCAAATATCCGGTGCCGGAGACTTCGGCAACTGGCGGGGGCGGGATTCACGCCAGCCCCCGGCGATTCTCCGACCCAGCGGGGGGTCGGAGAATCCCGCCCCAGAAGCCATCTCTTTTCTGCCTTCTTTGAATCTCCAGAAATGTAATTAACCAGACCAGAGGTTTCAGCTCTCTATGTTTGCTTAGTTTATCTATCTCCCCGATGGGCAGCATGATGGTGCAGTGGTTGGCACTGCTGCCTCATGGCACCGAGGTTCCATGTTCGATCCCTGGTCCTCATGGAGTTTGATTGTGTTGAGTTTGCACATTCATCCCTTTCCTGCGTGGGTCTCACCACCACAACCCAAAGATGTGCAGGGGAGATGGATTGGCCATGCGAAATTGCCCCTTAATTCCCAAAATTGCTCCATTTCTGTTGTAAATGTATTTCTCTATTTTTTTATTTATTTTTTCAAAGTAACGTCCACCATGTTGGTGAATGTAATTACTTAATTGCAAAATAACGACTTCATATATCTGTTTCACTGTCGTTGCTTGTGGAGTTATTGTGTGCATTCCTTAATGGCCCTATCCCTCTTCCACCTTTTCTTTTGTTATTTGGATGTCTGTAGAATGCTATTTGTTATATTCCTTGATAACCTAATTGTGTAATTTCTCTTTGCCTTTTTAATTGTTTCTTTTTAAACTTCTTTTCTAACCATTTTATATTTTCTTTTGTAATTCCCTCCTTTGGTGTCAATGTCCTGAGTGTGTGCCTTCTCTCTTGATGTCACTTTTGCTCAATTTTTTCATCCATGTTGTATCATTACACTGGTCAAAAGGATATTTTCCATTGCCATTGTATTCCATTGTCAGTATTTTTTGAAACTTTTGTTATCCCCCAGTTCCACCCAAAAAAATGATCTATCAACTAATTTATTACTTTGGCCTTTGTCATACCTATGTCCTTCCCAAGCTTTAGTTTAAAAATTAAAGGCCTTAATTTCTAAGTTCCAGGGAAACTTATCTGGGGAGGGTACCCCCAGGTAAACCCTCCCCCTGGATCACCAACCCACACCATGGGCGAGATTCTCCGACCCCCCGCCGGGTCGGAGAATCGCCGGGGGCTGGCGTGAAGTGAGAATTCGGCAACCGGCGGGGCGGGATTCGCACTAGCCCCTGGCGATTCTCCGACCCGGCGGGGGGTCCCCGGAGAATCATCGCGAATCGCGCATGCACAGTCTACATGGCGCGGGTAGTGGGCCGTTGACAGAGGCACCCCCGCGATTCTCCGAGAAAAACTGCCTGAGTTCCCGACGCTGTGGTTCTAACCACGTTTTGCCTGTCGGGAACAGCCGGCGGCGACTGCGGACCCAGTTCGTGGCCACCCTGGTGGGGGGTGGGGGGATCGTTCACATGGACGGCCAGGCAAGCGGTCGGGCGGCACCGATCCGTGGGAGCGCGCAATTCCGTGGGGACCTACCTCTTGCATCAGGGTCCGCGGTGCGAATCCGCCATGTCGCACGGGCCAGCAGCCACAGGCCGCCGCCATGTGCATGCACAGACTCCCGACCGGACGTGCAGGGCTTAGTATCGGCAGCCAGAGATGCGAGAAGCACTCCGGGACTCTGCTCGCCCCCTGCAGGTTGGAGAATCACTCTGAACTTTCTTAATGAAAGACCAGAGTGAAACCCCCGCTTTTTGACTCTGGCGTGGGGACATAGCCCCATTATTGGAGAATCCCGACCAAGAACTCCTCTGTGCCATTGGTATTTAAGGGACGTTGGGAGCTGAGACGATTTATTTTTTTGTTGGTTAAGTGAGAATAAAGATCGCAGTTAAAGTATTGCATTCATTGTACTGAGTCAAAATGTTGAAGGGGTAATTGTAAATTATTTTCTAGTATGATGTTAAAGATTATAATACTGTGTTAGTAGTAAAGTTTGTTTAGATGTACCATATCCCTATTTCTTCGTGCAATCACTCCTGGGGCAAAATATTCTTTCCTCACAGTCTCGTAAAATTAAAATAAAATATTGGGGTTTCTGTCCAGTATCCTGGTCTGGGATATTTTCCTTAATCTTCAGGGACACTTGTACTCCTTTCATGGACCTCAGTGTGTCTTCAAAAACACTGCTATATTTTTCCATTATGGTCTGCAAGTCTGACTTAGAGTCAGCTGAACTGTTTACAGCGCTCCAGTTCAGTTTAACCCTTTCGATGCTAGAGCAGCTAAAGAGAATTGGAAAACATTCTCGGATCACATGGAATGGTAGCTCTGTGATTTGCCCACTTAACTCAACCTTGTCTGTGATGTAATGTCTCAGACGCACTACGTCCTCAGGAGAGGTCCTCAAGTTCACACCTGCTGGCTTCAAATGTAGATGATTAAGTTTCCGTTCTTAGATGGTCTCAGGAATTCGGGAAAAGGCAGCCCCTGTATCAACCTCCATTTTGATAGGTTGTCCATTCAGTTTTGGGACTACCCAAAAACAGTGTGAACCACCCTGGACTGAGAGTACGTTCAGCTTCAATTCTTCATCAGGATGAAGTGCTATAGCTTCAGTGTGGCTAGAACAAAGAACAAATAAAAATTACAGCACAGGAACAGGCCCTTCGGCCCTCCAAGCCTGCGCCGATCCAGATCCTCTATCTAGAACTGTCGCCTATTTTCTAAGGATCTGTATCCCTCTGCTCCCTGCCCATTCATGTATCTGTCTGGATACATCTTAAATGATGCTATCGTGCCTGCCTCTACCACCTCTGCTGGCAATGCGCTACAGGCACCCACCACCCTCTGCGTAAAGAACTTTCCACGCATATCTCCCTTAAACTTTTCCCATCTCACCTTGAACTTGGACCCCTAGTAATTGAGTCCCCCACTCTGGGAAAAAGCTTCTTACTATCTACCCTGCCTATATCTCTCATGATTTTGTAGACCTCAATGAGGTCCCCCCTTAACCTCCGTCTTTCTAATGAAAATAATCCTAATCTACTCAACCTCTCTTCATAGCTAGCACCCTCTATACCAGGCAACATCCTGGTGAACCTCCTCTGCACCTTCTCCAAAGCATCCACATCCTTTTGGTAATGTGGCGACCAGAACTGTACGCAGTATTCCAAATGTCGCCGACCCAAAATCTTATACAACTGTAACGTGACCTGCCAATTCTTGGCTGTTGTTCTTTTCGTCCACATTGTGAAACTTCTTTGTTGAATTTGTCTTATTTCTTCTTTTAAATGAGTTCTGTGTCTTCCTTTGAGCGTTCCTCTCTGGAGAAGTTATTTTATTGCAGCAAGCTCTTGCTGTGTGGCCAGTTCTGCCAAGATTTTTACATTGGCTGTTCTTGCTCCAGCACTCAAGCTCTGAATGGTCCATTTTTGCACAACTATGACACACCTGTTGCGGGGCAGGCCTCTTCTGGGTGGCAGCCAGTTCATGGATCCTCGCACTTGCTCCGAGTGAGGAGCCTCCTTAGTCACAAAGAGATTAACTCTCAGGAACATCCTAAAGAGAACTGTGCACATTTGGTCATGAACTGGAAAATTAAAGCAAGAACTAGATACTTGGGCTGGATATTGTCACCCAAGCCAGGTGTGGCGACAATGAGGCAGGTGGGACTTGATTCCGTAATTCCCATCATCACCATGTAGTATTTTTACTGGTGCAGGGTAACGATACTGGTCGTGACCCATCACAAAGCATTACTGATGCTGCTGGTTCCATTGTGGAGGTGGTGATTTCAGACTTGCCACAATATTTAAGGAGTCAAGCTTCTGTACTCTTCTGAGGCATCTGTGCTTTGCGCTGGGAGGTGTTGTGAAATTTGGAGAAGCCTGGCTGGAGTTGAGACAGTTTTGACAGGTAAGTCTAAGAGGTATACTAACTGCATTTACCATAATGTGATGATGTTTGATAAGTTGTGTAAGTTTTTAATGTAATGATGGAGCATTATTGAGAAACGTTGAGTGGCCATTAAATTGAGCCTTAAAAATACATTGAAAAGTACTGAGATTCAGATTTTACCTGATGCCAATTGCTTCCCCTGCTTTAATCTTTTCATTGATTGACATGTCAATCGTCTATTCAACCTTTGAAGCAGTGTAACAAATGGCCCTTTAAGCCTTTGAAGTATTGGAAAACAATTATCACTTTGTCCATTGTTCCAATGCCTAAAAGGCTTTAATATATTCAGCTCTGAAGATTTGTTGAGACTGTTGTGCAGTGGAGTCTCATTATGAATATTTGGCTGAGTTTCTAAGCCCACTAATGGATTCAGTTTAGCAGTGGCCATTTATACAATTCTCAAGGGCTATGAGACTATATTTTGTGGACTGATTTTTGAATGGTTGTTTATGTATTTTGACAGTTTTATGACTACATAATAGGACGAAGGTTATTTTTCTAAATGACGTTTGGATGGCTGTATGTTTGCTCACCAGTTTTATGAGGCCTTAAGCGGTTTAAAGTATTTTGCAAGTGGAGTTTGAATAGCTAATGTTGCTCATTTTAATGAGTGGAATACTATCCCACCAGCGTCACCAATAATGTTGCCAATCAGCACCACTAATGTTGCCAAATTAACTAGATATGGCAGTTATTAATGATAATATTGCTTTACAGAGTCGCCAGGTATCAAATGATACCAACACAAGGCTTTACCGGATATCGATCAAAGACCAAACAACCAGTTAGTCAGTTCAAGTTCAAAGATAGTTTATTTACACACAAGGATTACTTCGACATGCAACATAAAACACTACAAGTTAAACTACACCTAACAACTACAATAACCTATACTTAACTTCAGGGCAACCGGCTGTATGCAGATGAACAAGGCCTTTGTTCGGATCTTGCGTGGCTGGGTGGAAGAAGTGGCTTCGTTTCTGCTGGGCTCATCCGTCTGGTAGCGATCGTTGGTCTTGAACTTGTCTTCTGGTCGTAATGCTATACTTGGTTTTAGGCGTAGGCCGGGGCCAAGAGAGACCGAACACATGGCTGTGTCTCTTTTTATCCCTCTGGGATTTTGCGCTCTTTGGGGCGGTCCTTAGTTTTGGACCCAATAATTCGACAGGCTTCGATTACTGCCTTCGATTTTGGCCAATAAAGGGGCGGGTGCCTTGATGGCTGGGCGTGTCCTAAGCGGTCATTGACCTTGGCTGTTTGGGCTTTCTTAGCAAAGGGAATGGTGCTGGTTAGTCTGCATCTGTATCGGTTACCTGAGTACAGTCCTTTTGTTCTGGGGAAATGGGCCATTAGAATGCAAATGAGCGGGGGTTTCAATTGCGTCTAGCTATCTGGGTTGCAAATACACACACAAGCTCCGAGTGTGTCTGAGTCCTGGGTTGGCCATAACTCCCATGGTCCTTTGCAGGTGGCCATTTGTGATGGCTACACCACTTATTTATTTTGACAGTTCTACAGCATCTCAGAGACTCCCAATGTTGTTACAAGGCTCATGAGGTCTGTTCATGATGGATAGTGTTTGAGTGGACATGGAAGGAAATGAAGATTATGGGGGCATAGAGATATGGTGGTGCAGGGAAGAAATAGAGAGGGGTAGCCAGGATGAAGGGACAGGTGGCAGATGGGGTGAGGATAGGGGGTGAGGGCTAAAGTACCTAAAATTCATATACAAAATCAGGCCCATGTCCCAGTAAACAGAGACAGGCCTTCTAATCTTCCAGGCTTGGTATCTTCTCACCTGCAAACCCACCTTGGGCCTGCATCAGGAGGCAGAAATCCCAGTTCAATCCCAGCCCCACCAATCTACCATGAACAAGGCATGGGCAGTAGCTGTGATGCCGAAGGCAGGATTGTGACACTAGGAAATCTCCCAACTCAGAATTCCCACCTCAAAGGGGAAAAGCTGGTTTCTACACTTCGATCTCCCTGCTGATGATAAAAATTTTATATAGTTCCGAGGTCAACTCATCCTTGTTATAAATGGCCAATTGTGACCCTCACGTTCAAGTCCAAATCATTAACATATAAAACAAACAGCAGGGGTCCTAACACTGAGCCCTGCGGAACACCACTTGAAACTGCTTTCCATTCGCAAGGGCATCCATCGACCATTACCCTTTGTTTCCTGTTACAAAGCCAACGTTGGATCAAATACTCCACATTACCCTGTATATGGGCTTTTAACTTTTTGACCAGTCTACCATGTGGGACCTTGTCAAATACTTACTAAAGTCCATGTAGACAATATCTACTATCAGAGTACTTCAAGTGATAGGTGCTTTTCCCCTTCTCAAATCATCACTTTGTAATTCCCACAAGGATCTAAAGAAAACAAAAACAACACTATAAAAAAAAGGAAATAAAATGGGGGCCGTGGTTACATTTTGAAATTACTGGACTCAGTGTTGATTTTGGGAGATTGTAATCACTTAATTCAATACACTAAATTGAAAGGAGATTTAAAAAGAGCGGGAGCTGCGAGTCGGAGCGGAGATTTAAAAAGCGCGGGAGCTGTGCGTCGGAGCAGAGATTTAAAAAGAGCGGGAGCTGCGAGTCAGAGCTGAGATTTAAAAAGCGCGGGAGCTGCGAGTCGGAGCTGAGATTTAAAAAGAGCGGGAGCTGCGAGTCGGAGCGGAGATTTAAAAAGCGCGGGAGCTGCGAGTCGGAGCAGAGATGTAAAAAGAGCGGGAGCTGCGAGTCGGAGCGGAGATTTAAAAAGCGCGGGGGCTGCGAGCCGGAACGGAGATTTTAAAAGCGCGGGAGCTGCGAGTCAGAGCGGAGAGTTAAAAAGATCACGGCCTAGCTTCGGGAGCCGTCCGGAGGAGAAGGAGCAGTCTCTGTCAGGGAGAGAACCTGAGAACATTTGAGACCCTCAGAAGGTAAGAAGGTAAGTAAATGATTTTTACTCATTTTTACTTTTATTAACTTTTCAAATTATGTGTGTGGGGGGGGGGGGGGGGGGGGACTGAAGTGACATCACAGAAAAGCTGTGACCTGAGTGGCTGGTTGGAAATCTACACTAAATTAAAAAAATTAAGCATTGGTAACTAATTAAACATAATTATTTAATTATAATTTAGAGGGGTATCTAAGCCAGAGATCTGAGAGTACTATATTTAGCTTTCACATTTATAGTAGAAATTTAGTGCGAGGAAACAGATAGTTAACAGTAACTTTTTTTTCAATAATGTTTTATCTTTTAATTTTAATTTACTAATTAATTGACGCAATGTCAGTTAGAGGGGTGCAGTGCTCTGACTGTGAGATGTGGCAGGTCCGGGAGGCTTCCAGAGTCCCGGATGGCTTCATCTGCAGAAAGTGCACCCAACTGGAGCGCCTCACAGACCGCATGGTTCGGTTGGAGCAGCAATTGGATGCACGTGGAGCATGCAGGTGGCGGAAAGCGTCATAGATCGCAGTTATATAAATGTGGTCACACCCAAGGTGCAGACAGAAAAATGGGTGACCACCAGAAAGGGCAGTCAGTGCAGGAATCCCCTGTGGTTGTCCCCCTCTCGAACAGGTATACCCCTTTGGATACTGTCGGTGGGGATAGCCTATCAGGGGAAAATAGCAGCAGCCAGAGCAGTGGCACCACGGCTGGCTCTGATGTTCAGAAGGGAAGGTCAAAGTGCAGAAGAGCAATAGTAATAGGGGACTCTATAGTCAGGGGCACAGATAGGCGCTTCTGTGGACGTGAAAGAGACTCCAGGATGGTATGTTACCTACCTGGTGCCAGGGTCCAGGATGTCTCCGAACGGGTAGAGGGCATGCTGAAGGGGGAGGGCAAACAGGCAGAGGTCGTTGTACATATTGGTACTAACGACATAGGCAGGGAGGGGCATGAGGTCCTGCAGCTGGAGTTCAGGGAGCTAGGCAGAAAGTTAAAAGACAGGCCATCTAGGGTTGTAATCTCGGGATTACTCCCTGTGCCACGTGCCAGTGAGGCTAGAAATAGGAAGATAGAGCAGCTAAACATGTGGCTAAACAGCTGGTGTAGGAGGGAGGGTTTCAATTATCTGGACCACTGGGAGCTCTTCCGGGGCAGGTGTGACCTATATAAGAAGGACGGGTTGCACTAAACTGGAGAGGCATAAATATCCTGGCCGCGAGGTTTGCTAGTGTCACACGGGAGGGTTCAAACTAGTATGGCAGGGGGCTGGGCACTGGAGCAATAGATCAGAAGGTGAGAGCATTGAAGGAGAACTAGGGAATAGGGGCAGTGTGGCTCTGAGGCAGAGCAGACAGGGAGAAGTTGCTGAACCCAGCGGGTCTGGTGGCCTGAAGTGCATATGTTTTAATGCAAGAAGTATTACGGGTAAGGCAGATGAACTTAGAGCTTGGATTAGTACTTGGAACTATGATGTTGTTACCATTACAGAGATCTGGTTGAGGGAAGGGCAGGATTGGCAGCTAAACGTTCCAGGATTTAGATGTTTCAGGCGGGATAGAGGGGGATGTAAAAGGGGTGGCGGAGTTGCGCTACTGGTTAGGGAGGCTATCACAGCTGTACTACGGGAGGACACCTCAGAGGGCAGTGAGGCTATATGGGTAGAGATCAGGAATAAGAAGGGTGCAGTCACAATGTTGGGGGTTTACTACAGGCCTCCCAACAGCCAGCGGGAGATAGAGGAGCAGATAGGTAGACAGATTTTGGAAAAGAGTAAAATCAACAGGGTTGTGGTGATGGGAGACTTAAATTTCCCCAATATTGACTGGGACTCACTTAGTGCCAGGGGCTTAGACGGGGCAGAGTTTGTAAGGAGCATTCAGGAGGGCTTCTTAAAACAATATGTAGACAGTCTAACTAGGGAAGGGTCGGTACTGGACCTGGTATTGGGGAATGAGCCCGGCCAGGTGGTAGAAGTTTCAGTAGGGGAGCATTTCGGGAACAGTGACCACAATTCAGTAAGTTTTAAAGTGCTAATGGACAAGGATAAGAGTGGTCCTAGGATGAATGTGCTAAATTGGGGGAAGGCTAATTATAACAATATTAGGCGGGAACTGAAGAACCTAGATTGGGGGCGGATGTTTGAGGGCAAATCAACATCTGACATGTGGGAGGCTTTCAAGTGTCAGTTGAAAGGAATTCAGGACCGGCATGTTCCTGTGAGGAAGAAGGATAAACACGGCAATTTTCGGGAACCTTGGATAACGAGAGATATTGTAGGCCTTGTCAAAAGGAAAAAGGAGGCATTTGTCAGGGCTAAAAGGCTGGGAACAGACCAAGCCTGTGTGGAATATAAGGAAAGTAGGAAGGAACTTAAGCAAGGAGTCAGGAGGGCTAGAACGGGTCACGAAAAGTCATTGGCGAATAGGGTTAAGGAAAATCCCAAGGCTTTTTACACGTACATAAAAAGCAAGAGGGTAGCCAGGGAAAGTGTTGGCCACTTTGCATCAGTATTCACCAAAGAGAAGGAATTGGTAGATGTTGAGTCTGGAGAAGGGTGTGTAGATAGCCTGGGTCACATTGAGATCCAAAAAGACGAGGTGTTGGGCGTCTTAAAAAATATTAAGGTAGATAAGTCCCCAGGGCCTGATGGGATCTACCCCAGAATACTGAAGGAGGCTGGAGAGGAAATTGCTGAGGCCTTGACAGTAATCTTTGGATCCTCACTGTCTTCAGGTGATGTCCCAGAGGACTGGAGAATAGCCAATGTTGATCCTCTGTTTAAGAAGGGTAGCAAGGATAATCCAGGGAACTACAGGCCGGTGAGCCTTACTTCAGTGGTAGGGAAATTACTGGAGAGAATTCGTCGAGCCAGGATCTACTCCCATTTGGAAGCAAATGGACGTATTAGTGAGAGGCAGCATGGTTTTGTGAAGGGGAGGTTGTGTCTCACTAACTTGATAGAGTTTGTCGAGGAGGTCACAAAGATGATTGATGCAGGTAGGGCAGTGGATGTTGTCTATATGGACTTCAGTAAGGCCTTTGACAAGGTCCCTCATGGTAGACTAGTACAAAAGGTGAAGTCACATGGGATCAGGGGTGAGCTGGCAAGGTGGATACAGAACTGGTTAGGTCATAGAAGGCAGAGAGTAGCAATGGAAGGATGCTTTTCTAATTGGAGGGCTGTGACCAGTGGTATTCCGCAGGGATCAGTGCTGGGACCTTTGCTGTTTGTAGTATATATAAATGATTTGGAGGAAAATGTAACTGGTCTGATTAGTAAGTTTGCAGACGACACAAAGGTTGGTGGAATTGCGGATAGCGATGAGGACTGTCAGAGGATACAGCAGGATTTAGATTGTTTGGAGACTTGGGCGGAGAGATGGCAGATGGAGATTACTCCGGACAAATGTGAGGTAATGCATTTTGGAAGGTCTAATGCAGGTAAGGAATATAGAGTGAATGGTAGAACCCTCAAGCGTATTGAAAGTCAGAGAGATCTAGGAGTACAGGTCCACAGGTCACTGAAAGGGGCAACACAGGTGGAGAAGGTAGTCAAGAAGGCATACGGCATGCTTGCCTTCATTGGCCGGGGCATTGAGTGTAAGAATTGGCAAGTCATGTTGCAGCTGTATAGAACCTCAGTTAGGCCACACTTGGAGTATAGTGTTCAATTCTGGTCGCTACACTACCAGAAGTGTGTGGAGGCTTTAGAGAGGGTGCAGAAGAGATTTACCAGAATGTTGCCTGGTATGGAGGGCATTAGCTATGAGGAGCAGTTGAATAAACTCGGTTTATTCTCACTGGAATGACGGAGGTTGAGGGGCGACCTGATAGAGGTCTACAAAATTATGAGGGGCATAGACAGAGTGGATAGTCAGAGGCTTTTCCCCAGGGTAGAGGGGTCAATTCCTAGGGGGCATAGGTTTCAGGTGAGATGGGCAAGGTTTAGAGTAGATGTACGAGGCAAGTTTTTTACACAGAGGGTAGTGGGTGCCTGGAACTCGCTACCGGAGGAGGTGGTGGAAGCAGGGACGATAGTGACATTTAAGGGGCATCTTGACAAATACATGAATAGGATGGGAATAGAGGGATACGGACCCAGGAAGTGTAGAAGATTGTAGTTTAGTCGGGCAGCATGGTCGGCACAGGCTTGGAGGGCCGAAGGGCCTGTTCCTGTGCTGTACATTTCTTTGTTCTTTGTTCTTTGTAAATTGCTGCTTCACCTGGAAGGAGTATTTGGGGTCTTGGATGATGAGATGGGTGGATATGAAAAGGACAGGTTTTGCATCCCCTATACTTGCATGGAATGGTGCCCTGGGCGGCAGAGGAGGTGTTGGGGTGATTGAGGAGTGAACCAGAGTGTTATGGAAGGAAGGGTCAATCTAGGTTATTTGCTCAAGTCTCTATAGTGGGACATGAACCCATAACCTTATGATTCCAAGGTAAGAAGTTTCGAGAATACCTACCAATACAACCAGGATTGGTAGAGCAATAATGTGGTTATTTATTTGAAAATAAGACTATTTACATGCAATGGTAACTGGTAGCTATGTAGAACACATTTCATCTGCTGTGTTATGTCTATAGAGTATGTGGGATTATACACAACACCCTATCACATGATGGATCGTGATGGGTAGCGGTTTTAGATACATCCTTCAAGGTAGATCACAACAGCATCTTTCTTTCTCAACTAAAGTTTTATGTTTAAAAATCAAAAATGATTAACATTATAACAAAAGAAAATGAATTTGTTTTTCAATATGCTATTACAAAAGTAATGAATTTATAAGTCTTGGAAGCATGTAATTATACACCCAGACTTGAAGTTTGCAAGTTCAGAATAGGTATATGTAGTCACTGCAAACTGTGTCATGTAACCTGTCTGCTAATGATCTGAATTGCAGAGATAGATGGTCTTTTCCACTTGGAAGCATGTGGTTTGTGGTCCCTGTGGTTTGTGGTCTTTGTCACTGTCTTGGTGGCCAAGGACAGTTCCCTGCATACCAGTTGGCTGCAATCACTGCACCTGTGTTGTGGACCTGTATGTAAAATCTCAACTGTAATGGATCCCAGGGACGGAATTTCTGAGCCATTGTATGCGGTACGTTTGACAGTGGTTGGGTGAATCATCACCATATATTCCAGTGTATGAAGTGGAAGGGTGGTTGTACATGCACCAGTATCAATTTTTGTGTGGAATGTATGCTGTCCCTGCATCTGTAATCATATAACCTGGATGCTGACAAAGGTGTCCGATGGCACAACTGTACAGTTTTGTTCTTTGTTGTTCACAGTACAGAATTGTCTGCTCACTTTGTGTACTGATATTTTGATCGTCCTAATCATCTGACCATCAAGTCACAAACAAATTTGAAGGATTTAACCTTTCCTTCTATTCTGTCTTGTCGCTCCCAGAAATGCAAAGCAATCATACTTTTGGACTCAAATTCTGGATCTTAATCAAGTACATTTCTCAGATTACACCATGTGCTGCAGACTGACACAAGTTGAGAGGTACCCTGGCTATAGTACAGCAGGAACGATGTGGTGGTCTGAACGTATACGTATACCTTCGTATAACAAAATAGTTCTTCAATCATTTTGGAATAATATAGCAATAGAACACCTTCATTGTTGAATCAAAATCCATGATTTCTCCATTGAACAACGTGGTGGGAGCACAATCAGAGCTGGAACTGCAGTGGTTTCAAGAGAAAACCCACAACCCCTCAACTGGGAATGGCAAATAATTGCCGTTTTTTGTAGAATTCTCCACACCCTAAAACAAATTTTACTGAATCGTATTTCAATTGCAAGTTTGGATTATTAAATGGCATTTCTTTACAATGTTATAAAACTGAGATAGTGGTGAATGGAAGGAAACCATTCCAGTGTATCTTCAGATTAAAAACTGTTTGCAGTGATTTGTTTTTTCTTGACCCAGGCAGGACATTAAAGCATCTCAAAGTCTGAGGATTAACTTCATTACTTCATTTGTCTTGCATTCAAATGTACAAGGTAATGATTTGCACAAGAAAAAAAATACCCTTCCCCATAAATGACTCGAAAATTACATATTATCCAAAAATGTATAGGGAACCTAATGGTTATCAGGAGTCACTCATCATCTGGGCAAAAATGTAGGCCACTGCATTATGCATGTTAGCTTGTTTTCATCAGCTGCCATATCTAAAATTTCCCCAGACACCTTGGGAAAAGACTTCATAGTGATGTTCTTTCTTCTGGTAGATCAGGTATTCTAAATTCTGCTGTCATCCACTGGTAGTAATTTCATTTAAATTCTTATCTACACATTGCAGCCTTTTTTTCCCAATCACAGATATACTTCTTTGTTATTGAAAATATATTAAAATGAAGGTGAAGACTTATGAAGTGCCCTCAAACTGCATAATACGAAAATGGAAACTGACCTCAGTTTGGAAATTTAGCAGTCAGTCTGAAGTGGTTTTAATCCATCATATTTCGAACAAAACTGAGCTATGATCTTTTTTTATTATTAAGAACAGAAAATGCAGGGGACATTCAGCAGGTCAGGCAGAAACTGGGGGGAGAATCAGATTGAATGTTTCCAGTCAATGACCTTTCATCAGAAGGTGGTGACTACAGACACTGTGGCTTGCAGCAAGGGCTGCAAGTGCACATGCCTTCGGAGACCATTTCTCATCTGCAAAATGGGGACTGGGCGATTAAGGTTCCAGGATTCCCAATTCTCGTGAAAATGTTAAAAATCAAATGAAGAGGAACCAATGTAAAATGAACAGTAAAACAGTGTAATTAAGAGGGCATTAAAAAAAATTGGTCTATTTATAAAAGAGAAAAGTACTTTCAGCAGTCAGCCTCGTGGCTCTGGGCTGCAAAGTTCGATAAGGTCCCTGAAAAAGTGCCTGGGAGTCATGATGCTTGAATAACCTGCAGCAGTTCATTCCAACGTAGGCAGAAAACAAATTTTGTGCTGCTGCTCATTTATATGATCGTAGTGTGCAGTCAGCACTGATTGTATTGAAGAATGACTGCACACTTTGAGCAGGGGTACAAAATCCTGATATCATGAGCCCAAGACAACCTGCTCTAATTGGGCGTCATGGTGGCACAGTGGTTCGCACTGCTGCCTCACAGCGCCAGGGACCCGGGTTCAATTCTGGCCTCGGGTGACTGTGTGAAGTCTGCACGTTCTCCCCGTGTCTGTGTGGGTTTTCACCTGGTGTTCCAGTTTCCTCCCACAGTCCAAAAATGTGCAGGTTAGGTGGATTGGCCACGCTAAATTGCCTCTTCGTGTCCAAAGATTTACAAATTGGGTGGGGTTGCGGGGGAGTGGGTTGAGGTAGGGTGCTCTTTCGGAGGGTCGATGCAAACTTGATGGATAAATGACTTCTTTCTGCACTGCAGGAATTCTAATTAAAACCAAGAAACGTCTTAAAGGGTGGGGGGGGTGGGGGGGTGGGGGGTGGGGGGGGTGGGGGGGGTGGGGGGGGGTGGGGGGTGGGGGGGGGGTGGGGGGGGGGTGGGGGGGGGGTGCAATGTGCAAATTGTGTGAGTGCGTTCCCTCACTCCCCTCACTATAATCCTGCCCTTACGGATTTATTTTTTAGATAGAGGCTGAGAAAGAGGCTGTGTTGGTTGCTTACCTTCCTCTTCCTGCATCTCCTCTCTTCCCCCATATACCTGACTTCGACAGCTGTGCCCTCATGATAGCAGAGTTGAATGGAATGCAGCAGAGAGCCATGTGTCATGGGACATGTGGTAGACAGCAGGCCAGTACTTCACTGGAGCCATCCATACATGAGAAGCATTGACAAAGCACCCCAATGGTCTGTCCAATGACATTTCTAGTGCTAACATGGCTCTTGTTATATGCATACTACCCACATATGTGCCAGTTGTGCACCATAGCCATGAACCAGGAGGTCTGTGAATAGCCCTTGTCATCCAGTAGCCACCCAGCGGCTTCTCAGAGTGGCTCAAATGCTGATTCTCGTGGTGAATCAAACACAGTGGACTGGTGCAGAATAAAGATAATTGCTGTCAGGACACTGGGCATTCATGCTCTGAGCCCATGCAGACCAGATGGACATTGAGAGAGCGGGACCATTTGTCGTTGTGGTGCATCTCAGAATTTGCATGCAATACCCGCAAAGTGATGTGCCTGCAGTCAATGGCACCCTGTACTGTGGCAAAGCTTGCAATCCTGGCAAAGCTACCTACTTGCTCTGCCTACCTCTCTGGCTGGAGAAAATGAAAGGCATTCCCTGCTCTTTGCACAGTGTTACAGTGACTTCCCTTATGCATCAGTGCAGATGTTGGAAATAACATGTTCCAACCAGTAAAGTGCCCGATATGAAGAGGTTGGTGGCTCTTTTCACTTCTCCAGTCACTGACAATGCCATCCTCAGCATACCTAGGTCGGCCCGCAATAAGTGGAAGATTTCAGTGAGCACATCCTTCGTGAAAGAAAGACAGGAGGCACACTTCTTCATTGAGGTTGTGACAGGAGAATTGCTCGCTGAAGGTGTCGGCTGGATACAGCTTCCTGCTGAGAATGCTTCTTCCTCTTCTTCTCCTCCCTCACACATTGTGGACACCATCTTGGACCTGAGAAAGCACACATAGCACTGAAAGTGTGGGCACTACGCAGTCATATGTTGTGCTCAGTGAGTTTTTCAGTGAGCAGCTGAACAGGTTTCATGCTATTCTCCTGAGTCAGCTGAATGAAGGAAGGACACCTACCCATCAAAGTATTGCAGCCACCTCAACACCCATGGGTTGGGGAGTGGAAAATCATCCAAGGTTTCCACCCTGGTTGTTCAGTTTCCATGTGTGGATATAAGGTAAAATGAAGACTGAAATTGGGCTCTGCTTCAGTGTAATATGTTGAGGTTTACACATACGTGGGTCATTTGATTGTGTTATTCGAGAGGGATCCATTGCAATGGAATGGTACCTCAGCAAGGAATATATACCTTCAGAAGAATAAAGGGAATGAAACTATTGAGAACAATGAATGATTTTAATGTTGTTCTTTCCTCTCCAATTTCAAGTATATTTGCAATTTAGGGTTTACTGTTGACATTGTCTTTCGGGATTCCTCTGAGTGGCCTTGTTCATTCAGTAGGAGATTGGCAGACACTCTATTCTCAAATCTATTTGGATTCCTACCAAAGCTGTACAGCTTTTAATCTTTTCAGTTGAGGATCTGTTTACTACATTAAGACTTGCTTTGAGAAGCAAAATGCACCGAAATAGATGCTGAGGTACTTTCAGTTCAATTCTCTTGTCACTACTCAAGTGACTTTATTAATTGGTAGACTATCATACTAAAAAGCATTAGTGCAGAATTAAAGCTAATTGTCTTGAACACAAGTAACATTAAACAAGTCCACTATTTTGTATTATCAAGGAATAGATAAGGCACTGTATTGATTATACCAAAGAAGTATTCATACTCTCTCATTAATTTCAATGGTAAGAACATGTGAGAAAATCATCAAAAATGTGATAGAATATAGAGACACAAAGCAACAAGGTTGGAATACAGGTTTTCAGGGCTTACAGTGACGTTTTCCAATGCACTAACAAGACTCCACAGACCATACATTTCCATTAGAGGCGGTGGGAGGAACATGAACAAGGCTAATTATCATTGTAAATGGGCTGAGCAATGAGGAAAGATGGAGAGACTGAGGTCCTGTCGTCTAAAAATAGGACATAGAACATACAGTGCAGAAGGAGGCCATTCGGCCCATCGAGTCTGCACCGACCAATTTAAGCCCTCACTTCCACCCGATCCCCGTAACCCAATAACCCCTCCTATCCTTTTTGGTCACTAAGGGCAACTTATCATGGCCAAACTACCTAATCTGCACGTCTTTGGACTGTGGGAGGAAACCGGAGCACCCGGAGAACGTGCAGACTCCACACAGACAGTAACCCAGCGGGGAATCGAACCTGGGACGCTGGCGCTGTGAAGCCACAGTGCTAGTCACTTGTGCTACCATGCTGCCCTGTTCGGTGAGGCCAGTACGGGAATTGAACCCGCGCTGCTGGCCTTGTTCTACATTACAAGCCGGCTTTTTAGCCCACTGTGCTAAACCAGCCCCTTCAATGACGGTAGTTATTGGGTGTTATTGCAACTATAAAACAGCATAAACAATGTAAACCCAAAATATCCTTTTTTAAGTAAGCAGGAAGGGAGACATGGATTGCTAATGCAAGGTCACAGAGTTGAAATGTTAATTCTGTTTTTCTCCCCACCAATTCTGCTGGAGCATTTCCAACATTTTCCATTTTAATTTCAGATTTCCAAAATGTTGCATTTGTGTTACGATGAGATCAATTTAATTTGGGAAGTAGTGAAGGTGACTCCTCTTCGCTTTGCAGGAACACTAGCTTATTTATTTTAGGCTGGTCTCATCAATGTGTCTCTGCTCCTAAATGCTATCCAAAGTATTTTCATTGGCCCTAATTTCACGTGTTGTTTTTTTTAAAGTCAGCACAATATACAAAATGGTAAACCTCACTGGAATCAAACAAAATCTCAGCATGTCAGGCAGCATCTGTGGAGAAGGAGCATCAACCAATTTACACATTAGAATTGGAAGAGGTTAGAGAGATGTAACAGGTTTAAAGCACTTGCAGATGGAGGGAAAGGAGGAAGGAGAAAATCAGAAAGGAAAATCTGTGGTCGGGCGGAAGGCAGGAGAGATTAAATGACAAATGGGGTCATGGCGCTTTTGCAGAATACCTCTGTTCAGTCCGTAAGCATTGAGCCGAAGCTTCCAGTCATCTGGCATTTTAATTTTGAGCCCCATTCCCACACTCTGACCTCTCTACTTTTGACCACTACAGTGTGCTCATTGTGTCAATGGAAATTAACTATATACAGATGGAGGGTATTGACTGGACGGTTGCTTCAGCAAATGCAAAGAGACACTTACTGACATAAGACTTGAGTGGAGTCAGCAGCCATACACCTGCAATGTTACACTTTGTGAATAAATCTAACCCAAGTAAAGACTGTCTTTGAATACCTCCAGGAGTAGAACAGAGTAGCAGAGGGCAGTTGCTTAAACATAAAGATTGGAAACTAAGGGAAAAAATAGCTTTCAAACAGAAGATTTCAATCATAGAATCCCGACAGGGCAGAAAGAGGCCATTCAGCCCATCGAGTCACCACCGCCCCTCCAAAAGAGCATCCTACCTCGGCCCACTCACCCACCCTATTCCCTTGGCCTCACCTAACCTGCACATCTTTGGACTGTGAGAGGAAACCGGAGCGCCCAGGGGAAACCCACACAGATAATATGCACAGGCACTAAGGCTGGAATGTCCCTGGTGTTGTGAGGCAGCAGTGCTAACCACTGTGCCACTGTGTTGCCCTTGTGACATTTTGGAAAAAATGACAGAAAGCATGTGTAAATTGTCAGGGTATAATTACTCTGTGCTGTTTTCAGAGTCTAGCACCATATGACCATTGAAGAATGAAGTGGATATGTGGACATGGGATAATCCTTACCAAGGAAAGCATAAGGTAACGCCTTGGCATTATCGCTTCCTAATAAATGTCAAGGCAGAAGCGAAGGATTTTGTTCGCTGGATGCCTGTCAGATGGACACTAATGAGTATTCAGATCTATTAGGGTTCATGGATTAAATTTATAAGATTGATGACTTCATGGATGACTACAAAGCAATGTCAGGCTTTGATAGATTTGGTAAGAAATAGGGTCATTTCTTGGAAAACTATATCATGGGCTTTATCAGACTGTGTAAAAGATTGAGAAAATGTATTGTTGAGATTCCTGGTTCAGTATTAGCATTCAAATTGCTGGACTGTCCTAAGGTGTCACATATGGACAGGCTCCTGGTTCCAAATGGTGTTTGGTTCTTAGAGAGAGACAATCAAATGTATACTGCCTCTGCAAAATCAGGGGGAGTCATTTCTGGCAGCCTTGCTGGAACAAATGGCACATTCGGTGGTGTCAAAAAGAGTAGAGGACTAAATGTTAGCTGCATTTTGAGATCACCCAGATAAAGGACTGAATTCTCTGCCGTTGGGATTCTCCATTTTGCCAACAGCCCGGGGGTTTCCCGACGGCGTGGGGCTGCCCCACAGTGGGAAACCCCATTGACTAGCCGACGAAACAGAGAATCACAATGGCTTCTGGTGCGGCAGGAGGGAGAAACCCGCCCAAAGTGCCACAAAAAGTTACAGTCAGCAAGAATGAGATGTTGCAGTGGGCAGCACGGTGGTGAGTGGTTAGCACTGCTGACTCACGCCGCCGAGGTCCAGGTTCGATCCCGGCTCTGGGTCACTGTCCGTGTAGAGCATGTGCATTCTCCCCGTGTTTGTGTGGGTTTAGCCCTCATAACCCAAAGATGTGCAGGCTAAGTGGATTGGCCACGCTAAATTGCCCCTTAACTGGATAAAATTAATTGGGTACTCTAAATTGTTTTTTTTTAAAAGAATGAAATGTTGCAGATAGAAATTTTTGAAAGGTGATTATATTTTGGGATTTTCTATTTAATTTATCGTGAAAGGCATGAATGTAGGGGATCAAATCCCTGGAGTGAATACTACCTGGCTGAAAACCTAGGTGCCTTGGTTGTTAAAGGTTTCCAGCTTGTTCTCAAACAAGGAAGGTGCAAAATATTAACACCTGTTGACAATGGCTCAAGCATCTGTGCTGACATCAGGGAGACTGTTAGTCCCCAAGTTTCCCAGGAAGGCATTCGGAATGTCATGCTTTATAAATGGTTATACTTAAAACTGTCAATGCAATGTTGAGATAGAATGGAGTTGGACATCTCAAAGATAGGTAATTAGCATTTATACATGGATACGAGGCTCATGTGGCTCACATTGCTATTGGGGTGGGCTTTAGGAGCAAATTGTCCCAAGGAATGTAGCTATCTGGGATGGCCACTTCCAACTAGGCACAGAGAAACTCGCAAAGCATGGCGGGTAAAATAGACAAACCAAGAATCAGGCAAGCTCAGAGCCTGAAATGCATATTTGTCAGCGAAAAGTCCAGACGGTATCGAAACTCCGTCCAATTAGCATTTTAATGGGGCCCGATAAACATTTGATGGCTCATCTTCACCAAAACAAAGGACTGGTACTCAAGCAACCGGGACAGCCCAAGACATTTCGGCGCCACTCCCTGTTCAAGGGAAACGTAAACAACGGGGGCAGTGACCGCTTGGGACACGCCCAGCCATCCAGATCCCTGCCCACTTATTGGTTGAGGAATTGAACGGAGTGATCAGGGATCACCCAATTAGTAAGGCCCAAATCGAAGGACCGCCCAAAAGAGCGCGAAAACCCCCTGAGTATAAGAAGAAGAGTTAGCCATATAGTCGCTCTCTCTTGGCCTTGGTACCCCGGTCACGGTCATCGCCAATCGTAGCAACACCAGAAGCGAGTCCAAATTCAATGCCCGCTACCAGACGGATGAGCCCAGCTGAGCAGCAGTTACTCCTTCGAACCCGAGCGATCCAGAATTGAACAGCGGCCACTGTTTTCTGACCTAAGCCGGGTGCCCGAAGTTAAGTACAGGTTGTCTTAGCTGATGGGTGTAGTTAACTAGTAGTGTTTATGTTGCATGACTAATTGTGTGTAAATAAAGTACCCTTGACCTTGAACTAACTAACTGGTGTTTGGCTCTTTGATCGATAGCCGGTTGACACTTGTGGTGGTATCATTTGATGCCTGGCGACTCTAAGCATTCGGACATAGATAACATAAAAAGAAGAACAAATTCACTGATTGCCATAATTGGAATAAAGCCACAGAAAAGACAGAGCAGAAAAGAAGCACAACAGGAAGCCATTGTATGATAGGGTTGAAAGCTTTTGGAAGACATCCCTGAACCTCACAAATCTAGCTAGGAGAGAGAGTGAGAATTGTTTTAAAGTTACTTAGGCAATTTTCTCATTCATCTTGTTAAAGATTTAAAATCCCACTGAAGAAAGCATGTTGGTTGGTGAGAGCATATGCGGTTCATAAAAGAGTTTGTGCAATGTGAAAAATCTGCAAAAAGTATCTGAGGATGTCAACCCACTTCACTATAAGTCTTCCATTGGTATGTGACTTTAGCAAGGTAGTTGCCATGGATATACAACTGTGGGACAAAGACTGTATTGACATGGCAACCAGATTTAGTCTAACTACAGTTATAGAGAGCAAGGAGAAAAGGATTATTCTGGACAATGGTCGGAATGTTCATAATATCTGTCGGAGTATCAGGTTCAGGCTAAAAACCGTCATGGATCTCTCCAGGTGCACAGCCAAGTTTTCACTCTAAATTTTCTGGCACTCTTGCACCAAACACACAAGTATCTGGGCACTGCCCTCCCATTCCCCAGCATGCAAATACCTGGGCACTGCCCTCCTACCCCTCAACACGGAAGTATCTGGGCATTGCCCTCCTGCCCCAACATGCAAGTATCTGGGCACTGCCCTCCCAACCACCCTGTGGTAGTATGTATTGGGGGTCATGTGGGACTGGAAGCCCTAATGCCATTGGCTGACAGATCCCGGGTCCTGGTTGGCCGTTGACCTCAAGCTCCGCCCTGAAGGCGAAGTATAAGAAGCCGGTGTCTTCCCCCGCAGGTCAGTTTACTATCGGGCTGCTGGGGAACAGTCACGCTTAATAAAGCCTCATCGACTTCACTATATTCGTCTCATGGAGTCTTTGTGCGCTACACACCCCAACACACAAGTATCAGGGCACTTCCCCACACCTCTCCCACCTCACAGGTATCAGGGCATGCACCCCCTACACAAAACACATGAAGGGAACCCCCCGCCTTCCCCAAGCGGCTTCCCAGAGGGCCCATCCCTGGAAGTGTCAGGTTGGCACTGCCAGGTTGGCAGTTCCGGGGGCAGTGCTAAGGTTCTTTTCAGCCATATCCCTCTTCACCTTGTGTCTATACTTACCTGTGCACCCCAGCATGGTCATAACAACTGTTCATGTATGAAAACTGGTACTGATTCTCGCTGACATGTTATCACAGTTGGGAGGGACGATGTGGAGGGGGCAGAAGTAGTGGCCTGTAATTACATGCAAATGTATTGAACTATGCTAATAAGGCTTCCTTGGCGTGAACCTGGTCGCACCATCTGAGGGACGTCGGAAAGTTTACAAACCAAAATTTCGCCAGTGCAAATCCCATTTCGGGCCTCTTGCCCAATTTTGCGGCCATTACAGGATCTGCACCCCTGGCTAACGTGTCCACTAGACTGCGGCCATATATCATGGAGAAATAGAAAAAGACTGGACTTGGGACACCAGCTAAGCTCCTGACCAATAATCAAGGGAAATTTGCTCTTAACAAGTTTGGAGGTATGTCGGAAAGCATAAATATCATGGTTATGAATGCTGCAGCTGAAAGTCCTTTCAGCAATGTTCTCTGAACGGAATCACAAGGTGACCAATGAATTGCTGCAAAACCTTAGCAGATCAATCAGATTGCAAATTGACATTGCAAAGAGTACGAATGGAATCCCTTTATCCCAATCCTCTGGATAATCTTGACAATAAGCTCTCAACATTGTCTTTAATGTCTGATGCCACCTTTCTAACGCTCCCTGCGATTCTGGATGATACGCAGTTGATTTAAATTGTTTTATTCCTAAACTATCCATAACTTCTTTGAATAACTTTGAGGTAAAATTTGATCCTTGATCCGATTGAATTTCTGTGGGTAGTCCATATCTAGTAAAGACTTTAAGTAACTCCTCCAAAATCTTTTTAGCTGTAATATTACGTACCGGAATGGCCTCTGGAAACCTAGTAGACACATCCATTATAGTCAAAAGATATTGATTCCCACTTTTTGTTTAGGAAGCGGTCCTACACAATCAATTAGAACCCTTGTAAAAGGTTCCTCAAATTCTGGAATGGGTATTAAGGGCGCAGGTTTTATCACTACTTGAGGTTTCCCTATTACTTGACATGCGTGACATAATTGACAAAATTTAACTACATCTTTATGTAGTCCAGGCCAATAAAATTGTTTCTGGATTTTAGCTTGAGTTTTCCTTATCCCCAAATGACCTCCCACTGGTACCGCATGTTCCACTCGCAACACCTCCTTTCTACACCCTACTGGCAATACGACTTGATGAACTTCTGCCCACTTTTCTTCTGCCTGAATATGTACAGGTTTCCATTTTCTCATCAAGACATCACTTTTACGGTAATAACACTCTGGTATATTCTCAGATTCCTCTTCCGTATATGCTTTCTGATATATCCGTTTTATTTCTACATCTTTCTGTTGTAACTCCGCAAATTTTCCTGAACTAAAAATATCCGCCACATCCTCCACCTGTTCTTGTTCTTTTTCAACCATCTGATCAAAAATTGTTTCTGATAATTGCACTTCAACTTCATCTTCACTCTTTGATTTCTCCTCTTGTCTTAACCTGTGACTTTGCGACCTTGTTACTACGCAATCCGGAAAAAACCTAGGATATTCGTCCTTCAACACTTCAGTTGTCTGATTTTCCAGTGGCTTATCAACCACAGTAGGCATCACTCCCACCTGCGATCCAGCAATATCATTACCCAAGATAAACTGTATTCCTGGACAAGATCGTTTCTCCATTACTCCTACTACCACTTCACCACTCTTCACTGGACTGTCCAACCTTACCTTATATAATGGAACGCTACTCCTCTCACCCTGAATTCCACATATTACCACCTTTTCTGGCAACACTCTTCCCAAGCTACATAATTCCTCATCTCTTACCATTAAAGATTGACTAGCTCCTGTATCTCTTAAAATTGTGACTTCTTTCCTGCTCCTCCTGATACACATGAGTAAACTTTACCCACACAAGTAAGTTCTTTAAAGACATCTGGCACCTTCTTATCAATTACTTCTTGAACAGGCTGTACAATCATTTGCACCTCCTTCGCTTCCCTTGGGCTTTCCTTTACCACTCTAACAAACACCACTGTCTTATCCTGTTTTACCACATCAGCCTTCCCAGTGCTTTTCTTCAACCACCAACACTGCGACTTTACATGCCCTAATTTATTGCAGTGAAAACATTTGAAACTTTTCATTTCTCTTCCACCCTCCTGGATTTCTTTTTTAATCTGAGGTACACTCTCGTTATTATCTCCCATCAGATCACTTTTACCTTTACCACTTGAGTATTTCTCATGTTCCCAGTTTCTATCCCTCACCGGCTGAAACTGATGTCAGAAACCAAGCCTTGATTTATCAACTAATTCATAATCATCTGCCATTTCTGCTAGTAATCTCGCAGTTTTAACCCTCTGCTCTTCCACATGAGTTCTCACTACATCAGGAATTGAATTTTTCAACTCCTCCAAAAGTATAATTTCTCTGAGAGCTTCATACGTGTGGTCTATTTTTAAAGCCCTTATCCACCTATCCAAATTACTCTGTTTGAGCCTTTCAAACTCCATGTATGTTTGACCAAATTCTATCCTTAAATTTCTAAACCTTTGTCTGTAAGCTTCAGGCACTAGCTCATATGCACCTAAAGTGGATTTTTCCTCCTCCTCATACGTTCCAGATACCTCCTCCGGTAGTGATGCAAACACTTCACTCGCTCTACCTACCAGCTTTGTTTGAATCAGTAATACCCACATGTCCTGTGGCCATTTCATTTGTTTAGCTACCTTCGCAAATGAAATGAAAAAGGCTTCTACCTCCTTCTCATCAAACCTTGGCAATGCTTGGACATATTTAAATAGTTCCCCACCACATCTTCGATTATGACGCTCTGTCTCACTATCCTCATCAATCTCATCCAACGGTATGTTTCCCTTTGCGTCTGCCAATTTTAACTGATTTTCATGTTTCATAGCCATTTTATGAAGTTCAAACTCTCTCTCTTTTTCACTTTCCGCTCTATCTCTATCCTTGTTTCTTTCTTCTCTCTCCTTTTCTTTTCCTCTTATTGCATATTCAAGCTGCTTTAATTCTTTTTCATGTTCAAATTGCTTAATCTGCAACTGGAGCTTTGCCATTTCTAATGAGTCAGAATGTATCTCAGGCAAAATTAAATGCTCAGCTCCAGCGATAAGTACCTCATCTTTTCGCATTTTGCCAGGCAATGTTAACTGCAATGCATTTGCCAAATCTAACAGTCTGCTTTTAGTCTCTGTCAGTAAGGTATTGCGTGTCACCGTGTCAACCCCCAAATTCTCCTGAGCCTCTGAAACACACTCCCCACTTAAACTAAAATACCACACCTGAAAAGCAACCACAATATGCTCACCCCTCACTGTCTTTAAATTCACTAAGCCAATCCAATAGATAGACTTTTATCCCCCTCGAGCCCCCAATTGTTATGGGTCCAGGTTTACAGAAGCCCAAAGTGTTTCATGGACTTCAACCAACCCACAACTTTTAATAGATTGTGGTGTGGGAAGCACACGGCGTACTCTCCAGGTGTGATACAGCAGAAATGGATAAGTGGTTTTTAAAACAAAACAATGTTTATTCTTGGAACTCAAGTTAACCTTTTAAAAACAAACATTGAATATCTTAACACCCATTACTTCAAAGATAACCCCAAAAGACTACAACACTAAATAATCCTTCAAACTGTTCCTCTAAACATCCAAAAGACTTCAAACCTTCAAAAACAGACATTAGGTTACATTCAATATATTTCTCGTCTTTGGATTTACAGCAATCAACAGACCAGCTCTGTGTTTCTTCCTGCAGCCCTTAGCAAAACACACAGACACTCCTAGTTGCCTTCTCAAACTGAAACTCAAAAAAGCAGAAATGAGCTCAGCTCCCCCCACCCTCTGACATCACTTCAGTAATATGATCAGCTCCATTTCTTAAAGGTACATTGCTTAAACATCCATTTCTTAAAGGTACTCTCACATGACAATGTTCAAGAAGGAGTTAGAATTAGCTCTTGGGGCAAAAGGGATCGAAAGATATGGGGAGGGAGGTGGGAACAGGCTATTGAATTGGATGATCAGGCATAATCTTAATGAATGGCAGGGCAGGCTTGAAGGGGTGAATGGCCTACTCATGTTACTACTTTCTATGTTTCGATGTCTATGTTTCTAAACAAGGTAAAGTTCAACTCAGGAGATTTGGTTCATTACAAATGGAGGGCTTAATGAATGCAAAGTTTATGATGGCAAATAGTGATTCTCCAACATGACGACCAAACTGTTAACACTAATTTTTCATAGTTAATACGGATTAATTACAAAATCTCAGAATCTGAGAAGATAATAGAAGGTGGATAAGGTATCCTCTACCTCATAAACTCATATTTTGTTTTCACCAAAGTACTGAGGAACAGAATACACTAGATAGATAATCCATAAGCCATCTGCTTCGAGTAGGAACTAGAGTGACATAGATTGCAGAGGGGTCTAGAGAATGGAGGTGTGACAGAGTGGCTCCTTTGTGGGGCGATACTTCGCAGGCCTCGAACCTATGGAGACACAATGCGCAAACGTAAGCCTACCAGGAGTTGATGGGTGATCCTGGTCATTGCAAGTAATATAAAACCATGAGTTTCTTTAAATACATAAAAAGAAAGAGAAAAGCCAATGTGAACATAGACCCCTCAGAGAATGAGACTGGGGAAAGAATAATTGGGAACCAGGAAATAGCAAGGAGTTAAACAAATACTTTGCATCAGCCTTCATCATGGAAGGCACAAATAATATTCCAAAAATAAATAATCAAGGGGCAGAAGCGGGGGGGAGGGAGTGGGATAGAAAATAAAAACAATAACTATCTGTCGTGGAAACCATAATAAAGACAAATTCCTCGAGGTTCGATTTAAAGAAATTTATTTGCACAAATATACTTGTGGAGAGAGAATGTTTCAGCTGCAAAGCCAAGGCACTGCGCTCTGAGTTATGCAGTCAAAAACCATTTTTATATAGGTTGAAATAAACAACTTTGAAGAGATAAAGCTTGGGAACACACGCAAGAGGAAATATGAATGCCTTGCCCTTGGTTTAAAAACAATTCGAGTACGCATTTTGTTGTCCTTCGGAAGAACAACTTATTATCATAATAATGCAGAGTACAAAATACTAAGCAGTATTTAGTTTACATTACTTGACCTACTTATTTTCGCTCAAAAGCAGTGTTTAAATATAGTTCATATTCCCAGCATGCTTCTAAATTGGTAACTCATTAACTTCCCTTCCACGCTATCACTAGGGGAAATGTACAAGGGAAACTAGGGGCTAAAGGCCGATAAGCCCCCTGAATCTGATGGGTTTCATCCCAGGATATTAAAGGAAACGGCTACAGAGATGGTGGATGCACTGGTAGTAATCTTCCAAAATCCTTAAATTCTCAAATTTCCAGAGGATTGGGAAACTGCCAATGCAACACTTTTATTCAAAAAAGGAGGGAGACAAAAACAAGTTACTATGGGGAAGTTAGCTTAACTTTGGTCATTGGGAATCATAGAACCCGACAGTGTAGAAGGAGGCCATTTGGCCCATTGAGTCTGCGCCCTTGGTAAGAGTACCCTCTATTTAAGCCCACGCCTCCACCCTATTTGTAAAACCCAGTAACCCTCCTGAACCTTTTGCATACTTTAACATGGCCAATCCACCTAACCTGCACATCTTTGGACTGTGGGAGGAAACTGGAGCACCAGGGGGAAATCCACACAGACAAGGGAGAAAGTGAAAATTCCGCACAGTCACCCGAGGCCGGAATTGAGCCTAGATCCCTGGAGCAGTGAGGCAGAAATGCCACCGTGCTGCTGTAAAATATTAGAGTTCATTATAAAAGGTGTAATAGCAGAGCATTTAGAAATGCATAATATAATCAAGCAAAATCAGTATGACTTCATGAAGGGGAAATACAATGGGAACGAGCAGGATAGGTGAAGGGAAACCAGTAGATGTAATATACTTGGACTTCCAAAAATAACCATTTGATAAGGTACCACACAAATGGCTGCTTAATAAAATAACAGCCCATGGTGTAAGGGCAGCATATTAGCATGGATAGAGTATTACCTAACTGATTGAAAACAGAGAGCTGGGGTAGGAGGAGCATTTTCAGGATGGAAACCTGTAACTAGTGGAGTGCCACAGGGATCCATGCTGGGGCCACAATTACTCATAATATATATTGATGATTTGGACGAGGAAATGAATGCACTATTGCAAATTTTGCGGATGATACAAAAATAGATGGGAAGGCAAGTGGTTAGGATGGTACAAAGAGTAGATAGAGGGATATAAACAGATTAGGTGAGCAGCCAAATGGAGGAAAATGTGAAGTTAGGCACTTTGGTAGGAATAATAATGGAGCTGAATATTATTTAAATGGAGAAAAACTGCAAAGAATTTTGAGGTCCTCGTGCATAAATGACACAAAGCTAGCATGCAAGTTCAGCAGTTAATTGGGAAGGCAAATGGACTGTTGGCCTTTATTTCAAAGGGAATGGAATGTAAGAGTAGGGAAGTCCTGCTAAAATTATACAAGGCACGGGTTAGACCACACCTGGATTACTGTGAACAGTTTTGGTACCCTCATCTGAGGAAAGATATCCTGGCATCGGAGACGCTGCCAAGAATGTTCACTAGGTTGATTCTGGCTACAGTGGGATTTTCTTCTGAGGAAAGGTTGTGTAGATTCGGCCTGTACTTATAGGAGTTTAGAAGAATGAGATGTGAACTTATTGTGAGGCGTAGAATTCTCAGGGGGCTTGACAGGGCAGATGTTGTTTCTTTGAATTTGTTTCTTGTGCGAGAGCCTAGGACCAGAGGACATAATCAAAGAGCAAGGGGGTGAGCATTTAAGACAGAGATATGGAGGAATTTCTTCTCTCAGCGGGTAGTGAAGCTGTGGAATTATTTACCGCAGAGTGCTGTGGAGGATGGGTTGTTAAGTACGTTCAAGGCTGAGATAGACAGATTTTTAATCAAAAAGGGAATCAAGGGTTATGGGATAAGGTGGGAAAGTGGAATTGAGGATTATATCAGATCAGTCATGATCTCATTGAATGGCGGAGCAGACTTGATGGGCCAAATTACCTGTTTCTGCTCCTAAGTGTTCTGTTCTTATGGTCTACCTTGGCAACCTATTTTGGAGCGGCACTGAAGATATTGGGGATGGCATCCATAATAATATCATAGCAGAATCAGTCAACCAAGTTACCATTAATTGTTGTGGAGAGAAAGAGGCCAAGCCACATGGGGCATGATTGGCTGAAGAAAATCAAATTCAATTGGCTCAAAATATTCATTATCACTGATGAGGTTTTCCAAGAGCCTTTACAGAAATACCATGAGGTCTTCCACAGAAAGTTAGGATACTTCAAAGGTGTGATGGCAAAGATCTATTTGAGGCCGGAAGCAACACCAAAATGTTTTCGCACCAGGCCAGTGCATTGTGTTCTACAGCAAAAAGTGGAGGTGGAGTTGAAGCATCTGAAGGTCCTGGGGATAATTACTCCAGTGTAATTTCCAAAATGGGCCACACCCATCGTACTTGTACTGAAGCCAGACTGCACAGTCCGAATCTGTGTAATTATAAGATTATGGTGAACAAGGCAGCTGAGGGTGATAAATATCCTATACCTAGGATCAAACGTTTTTATGCTAAATTGGCTGGAGGTCCTAAATGCACCATGTTAGATTTAACATAGAACATAGAACATACAGTGCAGAAGGAGGCCATTCGGCCCATCAAGTCTGCACCGCCCACTTAAGCACTCACTTCCACCCTCACTTCCACCCTATCCCCGTAACCCAATAACCCCTCCTACGCTTTTTGGACACTAATGGCAATTTAGCATGGCCAATCCACCTAACCTGCCGTCTTTGGACTGTGGGAGGAAACCGGAGCACCCGGAGGAAACTCACGCAGACACGGGGAGAACGTGCAGACTCCGCACAGATAGTGACCCAGCGGGGGACCGAACCTGGGACCCTGGTGCTGTGAAGCCACAGTGCTAGCCACTGTGCTACCATACTGCCCACTAGCTATGTGCTTAAGCTATGTATACCAGCAGCTTGAGAAGGAAGAAGAGTCAAGAATGTTTGTCTGTTTTGTATTGCGCTGAAAGTAGAAATTGTTATGTGTTATATTTTATATCTAGAGGGGTGGAGTTTAAGACTAGGGAGGTTATGCTGCAACTGTATAAGGTGTTAGTGAGGCCACAGCTGGAGTATTGTGTTCAGTTTTGGTCGCCTTACCTGAGAAAGGACATACTGGCGGTGAAGGGTGTGCAGAGGAGATTCACTAGGTTAATCCCAGAGCTGAGGGGGTTGAATTATGAGGAGAGGTTGAGTAGACTGGGACTGTACTCATTGGAATTTAGAAGGATGCGGGGGGGGGGGGGGGGGGGGGATCTTATAGAAACATACAAAATTAGGAAGGGAATAGATAGGATAGATGCGGACAGGTTGTTTCCACTGGCGGGTGAAAGCAGAACTATGCGGCATAGCCTCAAAATAAGGGGAAGTAGATTTAGGACTGAGTTTCGGAGGAACATCTTCACCCAAACGGCTGTGAATCTATGGAATTCCCTGCCCCATGAAGCAGTTGAGGCTCCTTCATTAAATATTTTCAAAATAAAGATAGAGGCTGGGATTCTCCAAAATCCGGACAAGTGTTGATGCCAGCGTAAACACCAGAGTGTTTCACACCGGCATCAACGGGCCTCTTGGCCCAGCGATTCAGGGGGCCAGCACTGTGACGGAGTGCTGCGCGCTGCTCCGGCATCGATACGTGGCCTTGCGCTGCCGGCATGGGTCCGCGCATGCGCATGATGGCTGTTTCTGCGCCGGCGCCACACAACATGGCGTAGCGACACAGCGGGCCTGCGTGGAAGGAGGTAGACCCCTCCAGATTGCGCCCGCTCACCGATCGGTAGCCCCCGATCGCAGGCCTGGTCATCGTGCAGCCCCCCCCCCCCCGAGTCTGATCCCCCGCCTCCCCACCAGGACGGCCACCGCGGCCGCGGGTCCGAGCTCCCACCGGATGATACCAGGTTGGAACCACGCCAGCAGAACTCGGCAGGAACTCGGCCTGTCAACTGCGGAAAATCGCTGGGGGGCGGGGGGGGTGGGGGGTGGGGGGGTTTTCAACAGCCCCCGACCGGTGCCGTGTTGACTGCCTGCGCGCGACTGGCAGCGATTATCCGGTCACCGGAGAATCGCGTCCCGGCATTGGAGTGGCGTGGCGGGAATTTCCGGCATCACCACGAATTCTCCGACCCGGCGCAGGCTCGGAGAATCCCGGCCAGATAGATTTTTGAAGAATAAAGGAATAAAGCGTTATGGTGTTCAGGCGGGAAAGTGGAGCTGAGTCCACAAAAGATCAGCCATGACATCATTGAATGGCGGTGCAGGCTTGAAGGGCCAGATGGCCTACTTTTGCTCCTAGTTCTTATGTTCTTATGTTCGTTCAATGGCCTCCCCAGCAAATGCTCACGCTGGCACCGATTAGTACCCTTTTTGAAAAATGTGAACCTGGCGGAAGGGCTTCTGTGTGGAGCCGAGGAGGTGAGTAGCCATCGTTGCCCAGAGGCAAAGAGACTGGGAGCGTTAGGTTTGCCACCTCAGTGCTCGGCGGGGAATGGGAGTCCCTCGGCGGGGAGTCGGGACCCTCCGTGGGTTGGGGGTGCTCCCTGGTTGGGGGGGGGAGTGCATTGGTGTGGTGGGGGTGGGGGCCTACTCACTTGTGCTGTTCAGTGTTGGTTAAAGAGCAGATAGTAAGAAAATGCAGTGTGGGTTCTAATAGTGGATTTGAGCGTAGCTCCCGTATTAGAAAACATTCATATACTGGAGAAAGAATCAGCAACCATACAAGAGTCAGGTCCTGCAGTAGTAGTCCCAAAGGGTAACAGCCTGTAAGCAGAGACTGCAGCTTGATTGGGTTACACAATGAGATGGGGTCCATAGAACAGCCTTGAGTTAGAACAAGAAACAAAAGCCCTCATGACCGTGAGGTTTTGGTGGCTGGTAATAAACTTGGAGATAAACTAACGAGAGGAAAAATAAAAGGAAATAGATAGCTGAAAGGAATTTGGAGTTTATTCTGAGGTATCAGATTGGGAACAACCAACCTTGTCACATAAATGGATTTGTACTGAAAAAGTCCTTTCAGTTGGGGCTTATAAAACTAAAACAAGGCTAATTGCTCGGGATTTTGAAGAGGGTCTGGGTGATACAGATGTTGAAGTGGTCTCTCTCACAGCGGGATCTGATAATCTTTTGGCTATGCTTTCATGGGAGTTCACATCAATAATATAAAAGCCACACTTCTACAGGGTGTTAACTTTCAGAGAGAAGTGTTTCTCAAACCGTCTAAAGAGGAAAGCAATGCAGAAATGAAACTAAATAAATAGCCTCTCAAGCCTGAAGATGAATGATGCTTTGAGGGGGCGTTGCTTTTCAATGAGATATGTTTTGCTCAGAATAGGCTGTGTTCAATTAAAAGCAGATTGTCATTTGGTAGTACAGATCTGTGTGAGTATTGCTGGAAAAGGAAAGACTGTTAAAGCTGTGTGCCTTGCGCTCGTCAGGACAGATACGCAAGAATTGTAATTTTAAAGAGAACAAAAATTAATACTATATGAGACGAGGATGTTGATTGGCTGGCAATTGGACTCTGGAAGAGCTGTTGTCATGGAGAATGCATCAGAGAACAGTTCATTACCAAGCTGTTATTTAAATTGAGAAATGTTAACTCTGATTAGCCAAGCCATGGGGAATGAACCATGGAATTGTAGCCCCCAAGATTTTGTTTAATTGTAAAAGGTGCAATGTACGGACATGAAAAGGACAGGGTGGTTTGAATCCAAACAAAAGCTTGGCAGTTAACTGTTCTCTGGTGTGTTCTCCAAGTGAACACCTCTATCAACCAGAGTCCACTTGCCAACCAACTCTCTACTCATGCAGTCTAAATTGTTATTCCTTTTAAAATTTGTATTTTGTGTCCTGTAGAGTGCAAGACAAAAATCTTCATAAACTTTCCCCTTGTGGCAGCAGTAAAGGAAGGTTCCACAATGGTTTATCAGTATCATGCAGGGAAACATTGAAGTATATTCATGGTGCATGTTGATGATTTCTTATGGGGCAGTACTGCGGAATATGAGAAATGTGTTATTAATATGATTCAAGATAAATTTCATATTGAATTGTGGGTTTTTTAATTTATTGATTTAAATATTGAGTAGAGTAGGCTTTGAATAACTTTAAACCAGCAATACAATTTAAGAGAGTATTATATCCCAATTAATCATGCTACATTATCATAGAAAGGCAGCAGTTGTGGAGCTTGCTTATTCAGTTGAATTGGTTATGTACTCATCCAAGACCAGAGTTTTGATGTATTGGAATTAAGTGCTACCCTTAGGTCGAGAATGTTTTATGGGCAAATAAAACTTCAAAAATTAAATATTGAGAAACGTGTAGTTAAATTTGCATCCTTCAGTGCCCCAAGGAAAATGAAATAGGTTATTTTTAATGATGCTTCACATGTTAATTTTCCATGATGGGTATTCAAATGCAATTAATTTTATAATATTGTTGCTAGTTGAAAATGGGAAATTACCCTTTTGCTTGGGAAGATCAGAAATTCAAAGTACTTTATCTGTAGAAACACTGTCTCTTGTGGAAGTAGTGGATATGGAATTCGACCTGTAGGGGAAATTCTATACATAAAGATTATGGATTAGCCTTGGTGGATTGAAAGAAATGTTGGAGAAAAAGGATCTTCCCAGCAATGTATTGGTTTGATCCAATTAGCAAATTGCTTCATAAAAATAAGTGCTTTGACGAATACATTTTTGGCGTCATAGAGTTATAAAGTCATGGATGGTTTACAGCATGGGAACAGGCCCTTCGGCCCAGCTTGTCCAGTTTCCATCACTAAGCTAGCCCCACTTGCCTGCATTTGGCCCATATCCCTCTGTACCCACCCTACCCATGTAACTGTCTAACGGCTTTTTAAAGGACAAAATTGTACCCGCCTCTACCACTGCCTCTGGCAGCCCGTTCCAGATGCTCACCACCCTCTGTGAGCATGCTTTGTACAGAATATTTATTCCTTGATTTGTTTTGAAATCTTTTTTGTGCACATTAACTGTTAACTGAGAAAGAAATTAACTTGTTAATTGTGACAATTGAAATGTGGAGGGCAATGACTCGAAGGTTACTTAAGCACATTTAAAGTGACATTTACGAACACAAGAGTTGGGTGGAGCTAGCAGATACACACATGTCATCTTTCACTCTGTGAAGAAATCCCTGGGAGCCCTAAACACTGGCTGCATGACCTCATGAAGTCTCGTGACATCAGGTCAAACATGAGCAAGGAAATCTCCTATTGATTACCACTTCCCACCGTCCCTCAGTTGATAAATCAGGACTCTACAGTGCTAAACATCACTTGGAAGAAGGACTGTGGGTAGCAACAGCACAGGATATACTTTGGCTGTGAAAATCCAATGTCCATCACCAACAATTGCTCGTAGCATCATCTGACCACGTCCTGGAGGATGTATTTACCAGACTAACCCTGTATCAGGTAATGGGAGAACCAAAAAGAGGGAAAGAAACATCTCGACTTCACCTTTACCAATCTACTTCTGCCGATGCATCTCCATGGCAGTATCAGTGCTGGCCTGTGCATAGTCTTGTGGAGATGTTCCACTATTATAGTGAGTATGCCCTCTATAACATTGTGTGGGACTAGAAAAGGGATCGATTCAGAATTGGCAGCTCGGAATTGGGCATCCACCATGTAATTTAGATGATCATCAGGGACAACATGCAAGACAGATCAAGAGTTCTAGAGATTAAAGAGATCAAGAGAAATGAGGACAGTGTGGGAAAATAGTGTTGAGGTAGAAAATCAACCATGATCTAGTCGAATGCTGAAACAAGTAAAAGGGCTGAATGGCCTACTCCTGTTTCATATGTACCAATGTCATTCAGGTTTGGGTTGAGAAGTGGCAAGAAACATTCATACCATACAAGTGTCAGGCAATGGCCATCTCTGACAAGAGTCTAACTATCTCCCCTTGATATTTAACAGCAATATCATCGCTAAATCCTTCTGCATCATAGGGATTCTACATACCTTTGACAAGAAACTTAATTGGACCAGCTGTGTAAATGCTGTGATTACTACATTAGACAGAGCCTGTGAATTCTAAAGCAGCTAACACACTTCCTGGCTTCCCTGTCTAACATTTACAAGGCGCAAGTTAAGTGTGTGATGGAATACTTGCCTGAAAGCATACAGCTCCAGCAACGTTCAAGAGGCATGACCATCCAAGACAAAGTAGTTTCTTTGATTAGCAACCTATCCACCATGTTCAACATTCATTCCCTCCAGCAGTGAGGCACACTTGAAACAATGTGCACCATTTACAACATGTACTGCAGCAACTCACCAATACTCCTTTGACAACATCTTCCAAACTTGTGACCTCTACCACTTAGAAGCACAAGGGCAGCAGGTGCATGGGAATGCAATCACCGGCAAGTTCCCTTCGAAGCGACACTTTGAACTATTTTGCGATTCCCACATCGTCGCTGGGTCAAAATCTTCAAACTTCCTGACAGCAAGGTAAGTATACCTATACCATAGGGGCTTCAGCGGTTTAAGAAGATGGCTCACCATCACTTTCTCAATAGCAATTCAGAATGTGTCATTAATACTGGCCGAGCCTGCGACGTCTACTTCCCGTAAATGAATAAATTAAGAAAAATCTACCGAAAGTCTCCAGATTCTGGTGAAGGCAAAAGAAAAAACAATGCGTTGGATTCTCCGCCGTTGGGATGCTCCGTTTTGCCGGCAGCCCGGCGGTTTCCCGACGGCATGGGGCTGCCCCACAATGGGAAACCCCATTGACCAGCCGGTATAACGGAGCATCCCGCTGGCGGGGTGAAACGGAAATGTGGCACGGCAAGACGGAGAATCCAGCCCAACAACATTGAAACAAACTACATCACCATTAACTTCCCTGTTGCTGAACAGGAGATGAATTGCAGCAGTTCAAAAAGGCAGCTCACAACGATCATCTCGAGCAATTCGTGACTAAAAAATAAAGTTCAGACTTTTCTGTAATGGATAAAGCAAAGACAACAAGAAGACTTGGGAATTGGAGAGAATAAACTTGTGGACTGAATTGAGACTGCAGTTTGCACACTGCCTCCTTCTATGTTCCTTCATTTTGACATATATCCACAAAGTGGACATCAGGATCTAAAGGTTAAATGTATAATGGCTCTTCTTGTAGTTGGCTGTCATCCAAGATAAAGGTGTGGCTTTCTTCAAAGTAAAATATTGCAGTGCTGTCCACACTATTATATTTTCGCAAACCTACTGAATGTCATGTGACTTCTGCTTGGTCCATTCCTAACCTCAGCCCTCGCCACCATCTTCCTCACACCACAGACAAGTACCTACCTGAAGGCTGCTGCTGGAAGGCAGTCAGTCCAAATTAATCACCCTGGAGCCTCGGTGCACATTCAAAGATGCTGGACAACTCATTGCGGCTTCTGTAGCCCCCTCCAAGATCAGGAGTGTTTTCCTCCAACTTACAGTCAAGTGAGCAGCTTTGTCAATCCTTGGCCTCCTCAGCACTGGAAAACAGTGACTGCAGGAGAGGCCGGAGTGTTGATGCTGGGGTGGGGTGTGGAACTGTCACCTTCCATGGGTAAGGGCTTGGGGAGTGGGTCAGGGTGAAGGTCCATGCCAGCAGCAGTGCATCTTTACTGAGTCGTCAGTGTGGGAGGCGGGAGAGACATGGGACTGCCATTCTCACACTCCACAGGGATGAAGCACTGAGTGTGCACGGAGATTCGCAGTGCATGGCACCATGAAATGACAGGATGGAGAATCTGCTGGTGAACAAAGTGATATTTAATACAAGAGGTATATTACAATGGTGACCTATCTCGACTAGTGCCTATGTAAACCCATGCCCACTAGGTGCCTACCGTTTCAAACTCTTCCTCGCCCTTCCGCTATGTCTAGGTGTATCCAAAGCTGAGGTTGAGGCAGTCTTCTGCTTTCCACACCCTGTTGCCTGAGGTGACATTGGCGGGTGTCCCCTGGGGAGCTTGGTCCTTGAGGGTCTGGGCCTACTTTTAGGCTGCACAGGTGTTGCAGTGCTTCCGTCCTCTGTGTGCATCACAGGGAGATGGGTGTCTGATGGGCTGGACACCTCCAGGGTCTGCTGGGTTTAGGTCCCTGGGCATCACTCCAGCTCCCTTTGGGTGCGCAGAAGCTCCTGTGCTCCTCCATGGGATAGAAGGGCAGCTAGAATGAGATCCAAAAGCCCCGCCATGCCCTGGCATTGACACCTGTCCCACCAGTGCCTGCATTATACAGTTGAAGCCCTGCAGCACAGAGCTCATGCCCTTAGTCATAAATGTCGTGAACTGAACCATGGAGTGGACATGCCCACCATGGAGTGCACCTCCTACACAAACGTCTTCACTGCAGATGCCATCCTTGCAATGTTGCCCTCACTGCATTGGAGTGACGGCACCATCTCCTCTGGCAGAAGATAATGGGACTCCTCCAATTGGCCTTGCAGTCCAAGGAGGGATCATCCCTTCCTGAAACCCGAGAGTCTGCTGTAATGATAGGTATATAGTTAGGTTAGTGAAGGGTTAATTATTACATCTCTGTGTAAATCAAACATGAGAGATTGCTTCCACTGCTCTGTATTTAAGTCAGACCCTGAGGGAATTCTGGGAGTAGCATAAGGAGAAAGCATGGTGATATCATTAGAAGAAGATTAGATTAGACAGAGTTAACACGAGGTTAGATCATAGTGTAGTTAGTGACTATTTTGATTATTGAATACTGCTAGTCAGATTCAATATTATTTAATTATTATCTATAGCTCAGTAGAGTGAGCGAACTTCATTTAATTAATAGTATTATAATAAATTAGTTTTGTTTCAATCTTTTGATCGATGGATTCTTTGACAACAACACATCAATCATTCTGGAAGAAAAGACAAAGAACACAACACATTACCAAGAACGGCAATATAATATCTGCCTTTACAGTTCTAGCAGCTCTAGGATGACCGGCCCCCGGGGTGTCTCATTGGTCAGGTGCTCAGCAGAGTCTTGGGCTCCAATATCCCTCCAAGTGCCAGTTCCCTGGGACATTCCTGCCTCCGCCTACTGTGAGTCTTCGATTCTGAAGTGCTGAACAGTATACGCGACCCAGAAGCCTGCCTACTAGTTAATCTCACCGAGGCGTGGGTACCTTCGCTGATGGAGGGTGCGGGCGACTGAGGTGCTGCCTCTTCTGTGCTGTTCTCCAAGAAATCTCCCTTATGGCTGTTCAAGTCTGTGGTGTCCATAGATTGTGGGGATGGGAAGGGATATGACATTAGTGTATCACAGGAGATAACTGATGGGAGAAAGGTTACTCACATGAGGTTTGAACCATGACTGAGTATCTTGAAGGTCCTCACTTTTGTCTGCTGCCCCTACTTTGCTCTCTGTTCATGTACAGTCTTGCTTCTCACTGGCCAACTCAAGGGCTCCTTTCTCAAAGTGCATGAGGCATCTGAGTTCGGGCATGACTCCGGCTGGCTGTGCCACTCACGGTAGTTATGCTCGAGTTTGTCCTGCAAAGAGGCAGATGGCGAGAGTATAGACAGGAATCCTGCCAGTTCAGATGGTAATGAAGTCTGGCACGCATGAGACTTGAGTGGGAGTGGGGATTGAGGAGTAGATTATCTACTGGGGAAATATGGGGAGTGGGGGGGGGGGGGTGCAGAGAGGGGCACATGGTAAGTGTTGGGAATCCGCAAGGTGTGGGTGAGAGATCACTGTGGAGGTGTGAAGGGGTACAGCGGGAGGCATGAAGAGGCAAACTTAACCCTGGCGGCGTGAAGAAGGTCATTCATCTTCTTGCGGCATTGTTACTTATATTAAACAATATGTTACTCCGTCATTTTCTGTAAAGAGCTGGCACTCACTAACGTTGCCACTGCCTTCCAGGTGGGGGTGGCAGCCTTGGTGGCTGGACGTCTGCGGGAATGTGGGCACAGGACATCCTGGAGTTTGGTCAGGACCCCCTTGCAGAATCTTAGTGCTGGCTTCCTGGCAGCTATCCCCTCCACAGGATTCTTCAAAAAAAAAAAATTATTCGGGATGTGGGCATTACAAGCTGTGCTAGCATTTATTGCCCATCCCTAATTGCCTTGAAGAGGCAGTTAAGAGTCAACCACATTGCTGTGGGTCTGGATTCACATGTAGGCCAGACCAGGTAAGGACGGCAGATTTCCTTCCCTAAAGGGCATTCATAAACCAGATGGGTTTTTGACAATCCACAATGGTTTCATGGTCACCATTAGACTTTTAATTCCAGATATTTATTTAATTCACCTGCAGTGGCACGATTTGAACCTGGCCCCCCTGATCATTACTCTGGGTTTACTAGTCGAGTGACAATACCACTACCGCCTCCAAAGTGCTGGACAGGCATTTATAAGGAGCGCCCCACTGATTGCAGTGATTAAGTCATCCCTGAGCATGTAAATAATCAGCAGGCTGCCATGAGCAGGGCGTGATTCTCATGGTTAAAAGAAATTTTGTTAGAGGTTAAATATTCTGTGAGATTTCCCTTCGCCAGTACCAGGGGGATTCAATGTTGTTTGCTCACCTGAACTGACACTTGAAACAATATGGTAAGATTCTGCCCTATATCTGTGGATGTAGCTGGGTATGTGCCTAGTACACAGCAAAGCAACTTACTCCTGAGGTCTTCGCTGTGGATGGCTGGAAGCCCTTTTTGCACTAGCATTGAGAAGACTTTCATTCCCAAGACTGTGTGAATAGTTAATTATTTCTGCGGTTCTTGTTGAACTCAATGCCAAACATTAGTCTTGCTGCGTGTTACATTCTCTGTGGAGACCAATTATGTTCAAGAAGAAATTCAAATTTCCAGTTGTTAACGAAAAGAATGACACATCAAGACTCAATTTTTTAGAAACCTTTATTTTATCAAATGACTTAAAAACACTATTCCTTAAACATGATTACCTTCTGTAAGCAACTTATCCTTTCAACTATAGAAATAAAGAGTTCCTTGTTATTTAGCAAACATCACCCTCTACATGGAGTCAGTTCCAATAGCAAACAGTTCACAATTGCTCCAGCTTTCCATGGGTTGCTTCATTTTTTATAACATGCCCAGCCACGTAATTTCTCACCTCAGAACCGCTGTGAGAGTTATGCTGTAGACTATTTCCTCCAGCTCCTAGATAGGTGAATCTTCCAACCTCCTTTGTCACCTCACAAATTCAGTCTCCAATCTAAGCACGAGTCCACACCCATGTTCTGTGTAGCGAACAATAGGCTCAGCATTTTCTACGCTTAAGGTGCAGACCTGACTGATTCTATTGCTTATTCTATATTTCTCAGTTGGCTGAAGACCACAAAAGACCATACTGCAACAGTTCTCTGTTTGTGATACGCCAGGGTTCAGAGGGAAGCCTATAACCCAATCTCCCTCCATTATTCCCCATGGCAAAGGTAAATGCATTAGTTTTTTCATCTGGAGAGAAATACTAATTAGTTAAATCTGATCCGAATTCTCTTTCATCTCAGAAGTAAAGGGACAGCATAATGTTTTACAATGTAATAGCCTCTGTGACTTTGGGAGACTTGGGGTCTATTCATGTTATATTCAGCACCTGCTTATTGTCGCCAAGCCAAAAATACCATCTGAATAAAACTCAGTTTTCCTCAGATACCTAACAATTAAACCATCCAGGCTGACTGTCGGGCAGATGCCACCGAACCAGGTTACATGACCCCTTTCTGGTATCCTACATTTGAAGCTACAGTTCCAAAATATAAAAGAAAAATACTGCAGATGAAGGAAATCTGAAATAACAACAGAAATTCTGGAAAAACTCAACAGGTAGCATCTACGGAAAGAGAAAGAGAGGCTGGAATTCTCCCCAAAACATTCGGGACCCTGGCGGGAAATGAGGTGTGATTCCCGATGCATGATTGGGCGTGACCCAGATAGCAATCCACCCACACTTTGAATCTTGTTTGTCAGGGGGCAAGTTTTGCATCTGCACTGAGAAGAGTGGGACCTAAACATGCCCGCAAGCCCGGCTTCACAGAGATTGATGCACCATTTTTAAAGGGTGCCCTGATCTGAAAGTGTAGTTAAAATCCGCCCCACACATCGCCGGCATCGGGGCTTCAGTGACCCTCCCACCCCCCTGATGTGTTGGATGTTCTGGATCACAAACAGGCCACTAACACTGGAGGTGGTGCAACTCTATTTTATTATAAGGTTAACTATATTAACATACTTGAACTGTGGGTAAATGCAATACCAGCTTTAACTGTTGACCCTTGCCTAGTCCTAACCAGGTGATGCACTCAGCACATGGTGAATGTCTGTGTTGCAGGCTGTGAGCTCTGTGCTCCGAACTGGCTGCTACTAGAATGAGCGGGAACTCTCCTGTCCCCAGTCTTTATAGTGCGTGTGCTCTCACTGGTGATTGGCTGCGGTGTTGTGCATGCTGATTGGTCCCACTGCATGTCCATCAGTGTATGTGTGTGTGTCTGCACCATGATATACTGGTGTATATTATGACATTCCCCCTTTTATATAAAGAATATGTGCCTGCGTGACAATAAATATTGTGTAGTGAATGTACCTGACTATGTGTGTGCGTTATATTTACATGACTATGTACATGAGGCTAATCTATTTACACGGGAAGGTGCCTGGTGCCGAGAAATAGAGTGTCACACCAACAACAAAATGAACATTATATACAAACTACTGGAACGATGAAACAGGATAACCGAACAGATCAAAGAGTCCAACATCGTAAAACTCATAAGTCAAGTCTCTGAGGTAGGCGACGAATTCTGGTTGACCATCACTATGGCAACCACTCGTCGTCTGGATCAATGCTGTGCACCGACAGCAGCTGGTGGTTTTGATTCGGGGACAACCTGTTCTTTGTTATAACCGTGACTCGAAAAGGCTCCCTCGGGTCCTCGGTGTCACTGGTCTGCGGGAAGTCGGAATCGGACTCGGTTTGGGGGTAGATAACTGCTTGTTGCAGGGTTCTTCGGGAGTTTATTTCATTTCCTGGTTCAATTTGAGACATTGTACTGTCATTCCAGGTGAAGGAAGGTTGTTTTATAGCTTTAAAAGATTTTTTCTTTGATTTGGGACGTTTCCCCTTTAAATGGGTGTGGTCCGGGGCCTCTGACGTCATGACGCGCGTGATGTAGCACGTAGGAGGTGTTTGCTCATGCGCAGATCGCGGTTCCTTTACTGATGGCCGTTTTCGTGATTGCGCATGCGCGGCGTCGCGCAACTGCACACGTGCAGTCCCTTTAGAAAGATGGCCGCCGACCAAAATCGTTCTCTGCTCCGGGATTTCGGCCTCGAGGTGAGTACTGGCGCTTCTCTTACCTTTTCTTGCTGGTTGGAGTGTGTTTTCCTCACAATATTTGCCAAATTTGTCCAGGGCCGCCTGGAGGTCGCTCCTGTTTTGCCCCTTGGAGAACTTAAATTTTTTAAGATTTCTTCTGCTCTGGCACCGGCGATGGTGAGGAGAAGCTCTGTTTTTTCAGGATCGGCCAGGTCTTCTAGTTCGGCTGCCAGCAGGAAGATTTCAAACTTTTGCCGGAATGCCCGCCAGTTTTCACAGAGATCGCCGTGGCACTGGAGCTGCTGCGGAACCCGGATCTTGAACATCTTGCCTGGGTATCGTTGCTGGTTGTCACTGTACGCTGAGGTGCCGGCGAGGCGGAGCGGCGGCGGGTTGATGTTCTCCATACTTCAGGATGCTGGAATGCTTATTAGTTGCAGGTGGGTCTCAGAAGTGCTAGTATGCAACCACTACTTGTACCATGATGTGTTGGGTGTTCTGGATCACAAACAGGTCACCATCACTGGAAGTGGTGCAACTCTATTTTATTATAAGGTTAACTATATTAACATACTTGAACTGTGGGTAAATGCAATGCCAGCTTTAACTGTTGACCCTTGCCTAATCCTAACCAGGTGATGCACTCAGCACATAGTGAATGTCTGTGTTGCAGGCTGTGAGCTCTGTGCTCCGAGCTGGCTGCTACTAGAATGAGCGGGAACTCTCCTGTCCCCTGTCTTTAGAGTGTGTGTGCTCTCACTGGTGATTGGCTACGGTGTTGTGTATGCTGATTGGTCCCACTGCATGTCCGTCAGTGTATGTGTGTGTGTCTGCACCATGATATACTGGTGTATATTATGACACCCCCCATCATCCTCGTCTGCATCAACCGTTCCCCATCACTACCCAGGTAATGCTGGCGGCAGACATCACAACCCTTCCAGTGGGTCTCCCTTAAAGTCATGCCCCCATTTTCTCTGGCATCAAACCCGTCCACCCCAATTGCCAGTATCAGCCGTCCCTCCTTAGGTGAGTGACACCCTGCTATGGGTTCACCAAATGCTCCCCCTTCAATCACTCCTTCATGTCCTGACCCTCTTCATGCCATCCTGAGTTCGGTTTTGAGTCATAAATCACCGAATCCTGAGTTTTAAATTGGCACAGGTGTAAAAATTGGTATAATTTGGGCGCATAAAAATGTCAGCTGCAGCGAGCTGTCTGTACCCCATTTAGGAGCTCTCCCAATCTTCTCCTGAAATAGTGGGAAGTATGCCAGGCGCAACACGGGATGAGAACTGCCCCCCAGAGGTAATGTTTCGAGTCCAATGTGACCTTTCTTCAGAACATGGTTTCTCTCTCCACAGATGCTGCCAGGCCTGCTGAGCTTTTCCAGCACTTTCTATTTTTAGGCCCAAAATATAGTCATCTTACGAACCAAAAGGTACAATTTGAAAACATAATAATCTTATAAACCTCACAGCTGTAAAACTGAGTACAAACTCAAATTTACTCATGCATTTCTACTCTGTCACACACAGATAACAGATTCTGTTGCAGTGCGCTTAATAATAGCTGCTGCATGTATTGTGCTGTCTAAGTTCCTTCCTTCTTTTCCATGATTAGCCATTAACTTGGGTTTAACAAGAACAAATTGCCTTTTTGTTTTGAATGTTCATTAATAGAATGGATAGTTGGGCATTCCTCCAACCCTCAATCTGAATGTTTTCCGCCATTTCAAATCTTCTTACGTCCCGAAAAAATCCCTAACATTGGCAGCATTGGGAAGATGGACACCTACAGACAATAAAACCCCTGTTGTTTCTGGTTTGAAGCCCTATCAGCAATACTAATTCTCTTGTTTTTTCCGACAGATTGATCTACTCATTGTAAGTCTTTAGGATTTTGTATGGATTAAATTTATATGTTGCTCCTGAGTGAACTACATTGTATAAGCCAGCTGGTATCATTCTAGATGATTGTATGGTTTTACTCACACAGCACTATCATTCGCTGCAGTGTTACTCACCACTTACAGCAAATAATTTTGAATTTTTCCAGATTTGTGCATCGCTCTATTTTCTTTTATTGAGCAGCACGTCAGTTGGTCATATCATTCAGCAATTTAAAGCTTTTCCTTAGGCCGCTACAATTTGAAGGCGGCTTGGCCTGTTAAATGGATGGTTACTGGCAAGCTGAAACATCATGACCCTTACAGCAAAAAAATACGTAAATCAAATCTGGCCTGAAATTGGCCTGAGTACAATTTAGAGTCATAAATCACCAAATCCTGTGTTTTAAATTGGCACTGATGTAAATAATGATGCTAATTTGGACACATAAAGAATCTGTCAGCATATACCAGTGACAGGATTCACAAAGCTCAATTGCAGGCATATTCCTCCTCTGGCAGTCTTATAAACACTCCCAAATATATTTTGAAAGGGAGTTAAAAGCAACATTTGGAATTTACTGACGATGGTGATGCTGCAAAATCTGGCAGGGTTTATTTCATGAACATCCGCTTGTCAATATGGGCTTCCATATAGCTATAATTTCAGATTGCGAGTTCAAAATAATATTTCAGCTCACTAAGCTCTCAGGATAACATCCACTGATATAAAATCCGCACAACCATTGCAAGTTATTGATTCTTCCAACGTCTTCTTCTGAAATTTGATCACGGCTCACAGCTTTTGGAGATTCACAATGACATGTAAGTGTTGAATCTCCCGCATTGTGCCCGGTAAACTCTTATTCTCTGAGTGCAAAACAACAGGGACAAAAGGCTAAGTTGTGGTGCCAGATGCTGCATTTTTATTACCCTGGGACTTAAAGGCTTTTCCTTGGACACCAATTGCCTCTCTTCACAACAGGTGCATATCATAGGCTACCAGAGTAATAAGGTTGAAGGGGCATTCTGCTACTTTAATTTTTTCCCTCAGAATCCGAAAGATGACAAAAGAAGTTTCCCTGAAAAGATAACTCTATTCCACTCCCCATGGGTGCTGACAGGCCTTCTGAGAATTTACAGCATTTTTCAGGGACAATGAAATATCTGTATACCCAATGCTTCTCCAAACCGACATGAACAGCAGCAAAGGCAACAGAACCCAATAGAAGTTTCTGGTGATAGATTTAAAACATAACACAATAATTATCAGAAATTAATTTGTCACCTAAGCCTTGGAACATTTCTTACAAGGTTTCCTCACCCTTCATTGCCAAAAGAGGTCCTTCCCAAGGATCCCATTGTTTCCTCAGCAACTATTGGAGAAAAGCTGCTGTCCCTCATGTTTGGATCACTAGAATGCTTTGGGCCAGAGATTCCTCAAGCCTGTGAGAGCCCAGCTGCTGGTGGCTGCATCTTGGCAGTAACTAGGGCCCAGCTGACTATGGCGGGTCCTGTCGAGTATATGAACATATATCCTTGAATATATGCTACTAGTAAGTAAAAGTAAAGTCGCGATTGTCTCAGATGACCATAGGCCGGTTTGCCCCTTTGAGGGGAGAGCTGACTGGTGGTGATTTAACCTGAGTATCACCACACTTCATGTGAGGGACAAGATTGAGGAGGTGGGCCTTCATGAATGACCTCAGCCAGTAAGAGAATTGAACTCGTGCTTCACAAGCCAGCTATCCAGTCAACTGAGCTTAACCAGCCCTCATATACTGCTATATACTTGCTTGTTCATGTGTCTGGTAAAGTTGTTTGCTTGATTAATAAGGAAAGGAGGCTGGATGTTGCTAAGCTCTCCTCCTTTTCAAAGATGAGAGACACAATGTAGAGGTACGGAAATGATTCAATAGTCAAAGCAACTTGTAATAAATTTTGCGAAAGCAAAATACTTTAGATCTTATGAAACCTAACACAGAAGCAGAAGATGCTCAGAAGATTCAGCAGGCCAGGCAGCTTCTACAGAAAGATAGCAACAGAGTTTATGTTTCAGTCAATGATCTTTCATCAAAATTGGGAAGAGTTAGAGGTGCAACAGGTTCTTAGCCAATTTGGGTTTTGATATCATCCAAGGATTGCAAGCATTGCTGCTGTAGCCAACATTTATTGGCCATTTCTAATTCCCCTGAAGCAGGTGGTGGTGAGCTGCATTTTGAACTGCTGCAGGGCATCTCATGTCGATACATGGTGCTGTTAGGAAGGGAGTTTCAGGATTTTGATCAGTATGGTCGTCACCACTGTTGTATTATATTGTACATATGGGTATTACGGTAAGGCCCCTGTACTACAGGTACGGGGATAGATCCCTGCCAGCTGGCTCCGCCCAGGAGGCGGAGTATAAATGTGGGCGCCGCCATCTTGCTTGCCTCAGAACCAATGGGCACCGCCATCTTTCCTGCCCCAGGACACGTGCAGCCCGAGGGCGCCGCCATCTTACCCGCCTCAGGGCCCCTGCCCGTCAGGCACCTCATCGGGCCGCTCATCGCCTGCAACCGCCGAGGACCAGCCGCGTCTCGCCTCGGTCACGATCGACCAGTCTCGACCGCACAACCTCGCGACCGCTTCGACACAGGTGAAGGTCGACGGGCACGAGATAACCTGCCTTCTGGACTCTGGGAGCACTGAGAGCTTCATCCACCCCGATACGGTAAGGCGTTGCTCCCTCACGGTACACCCTGCTAACCAAAGAATCTACCTGGCCTCCGGATACGACTCCGTGGTGATCCGGGGGTACTGCATTGCCACCCTCACCGTCCAGGGCGTAGAGTTCAGCGGCTTCCGGCTCTACATCCTCCCCAATCTCTGCGCTGCCTTGCTACTCGGCCTGGACTTCCAGTGCAACCTCCAGAGCCTAACCCTGAAATTTGGCGAGCCCATACCACCCCTTACTGTTTGCGGCCTTGCGCCCCTTAAGGTCGACCCGCCTTCCCTGTTTGCAAACCTCACCCCGGATTGCAACCCCGTCGTCACCAGGAGCAGACAGTATAGCGCCCAGGACAGGACCTTCATCAGGTCTGAGGTCCAGCGGCTGCTGCGGGAAGGTATCATCGAGGCCAGCAATAGCCCCTGGAGAGCCCAAGTGGTAGTGGTGAAAAAGGGGGAGAGAAACAGGATGGTCGTTGACTACAGTCAGACCATCAATCGGTACACGCAGCTCGACGCGTACCCCCTCCCACGCATATCTGATATGGTCAATCAGATTGCACACTACTGGGTCTTCTCGACAGTGGATCTGAAATCTGCCTACCACCAGCTCCCCATCCATAAGGCGGACCACCCACATACTACGTTTGAAGCAGACGGCCGCCTTTACCATTTCCTTAGGGTTCCCTTCGGCCTCACCAACGGGGTCTCGGTCTTCCAACGGGAGATGGACCGAATGGTTGACCGGTACGGGCTGCAGGCCACTTTCCCGTACATGGACAATGTCACCATCTGCGGCCACGACCAGTAGGACCATGACGCTAACCTTTCCAAATTTCTCCACACCGCCACACTCCTCAACCTAACTTACAACAAGGAGAAGTGTGTGTTCAGCACAAACCGATTAGCCATCCTCGGCTGTGTGGTCCAGAACGGAGTTCGAGGGCCTGACCCCGATCGCATGCGCCCCCTCATGGAGCTCCCCCTTCCCCATTGCCCCAAGTTCCTCAAACGATGCCTGGGGTTCTTTTCGTATTACACCCAGTGGGTTCCAAACAATGCGGACAAGGCCCGCCCACTCATTCAATCCACCGCTTTCCCACTGATGACTGAGGCTCACCAGGTCTTCAACCGTATCAAGGCAGACATCGCCAAGGCCGCGATGCACGCGGACGACGAGACGCTCCCCTTACAAGCCGTGAGCAATGCATCAGACGTCGCTCTGGCCGCCACCCTCAACCAGGCAGGCAGGCGCATGGCATTCTTTTCCCGCACCCTCCATGCCTCTGAAATTCAGCACTCCTCCATCGAAAAGGAGGCCCAAGCGATCGTTGAAGCTGTGCAATATTGGAGGCATTACCTGGCCGGCAGGAGATTCACTCGCCTCACTGACCAGCGGTCGGTTGCCTTCATGTTTAACAACACACAGCGGGGTAAGATCAAAAATGATAAAATCTTGAGGTGGAGGATCGAGCTCTCCACCTACAATTACGAGATTTTGTATCACCCCGGTAAGCTCAACGAGCCCCCCAATGCCCTGTCCCGAGGTACATGTGCCAGCGCACAAGTGGACCGACTCCGGACCCTGTACGACAATCTCTGTCACCCGGGAGTCACCCGCTTTTACCACTTCATTAAGGCCCGCAATCTGCCCTACTCCGTCGAGGAAGTCAGGGCTATCACCAGAGACTACCAGGCCTGCACGGAGTGTAAACCACACTTCCATCGGCCAGACCGTGCGCGCCTGAAGGCCTCCCACCCTTTTGAACGCCTCAGCGTGGACTTCAAAGGGCCCCTCCCCTCCACCGACCGCAACACGTACTTTCTTAATGTGGTCGACGAGTATTCCCGATTCCCCTTCGCCGTCCCATGCCCCGATATGACGTCTGCCACCATCATCAAAACCCTCAACACCATCTTCGCTCTGTTCGGTTTCCCCGCCTACGTCCACAGCGACTGGGGATCCTCATTTATGAGCGAGGTGCTGAGCCAGTACCTGCTCAACAGGGGCATTGCCTCGAGCAGGACGACCAGCTACAACCCCAGGGGAAACGGGCAGGTGGAGTGGGAGAATGGGACGGTCTGGAGGGCCTTCCAGCTGGCCATACGGTCCAGAAACCTCCCGGCCTCCCGCTGGCAGGAGATCCTCCCCGATGCACTTCACTCCATTTGGTCGCTCCTGTGCACCGCGACCAACGAAACCCCCATGAACGTCTCTTTGCCTTCCCCAGAAAGTCCACCTGCAGGGTTTCGCTCCCAACGTGGCTGGCAGCTCCAGGACCTGTTCTCCTCCGCAAGCACGTGCGGCTCCACAAGGCGGACCTGTTGGTTGAGAGAGTACAGCTACTCCATGCGAACCCGCAGTACACCTACGTAGCGTACCCCGACGGCCGCCAAGACACAGTCTCCCTCAGGGACCTGGCACAAGCTAGGTCCCCACTCATCCCCCCCCCCCCCCGCCCCGGCGCCACCCTCCCCTGCCCCAGCACACCCCACTGCAGCCCCCGCTCCAGAACAATCCGTCCTCCCCTTGCTCCCACCCGGGGATGAAGAGGATTTCGACACGCTCCCGGAGTCACCGAAGTCTAAGCCGACGCCCGAGTCGCCACCAGCACTGCGGCGCTCTCAATGACAAATCAAGCCGCCCGATCGTCTAAATTTGTAACCTTCTCTGTAATTTAAAAACCAATCTGTATGTATATAGTTTTCCACTACCCCGCTGGACTCATTTTTAACAGGGGGTGAATGTGGTAGTCACCACTGTTGTATTATATTGTATGTATGGGTATTACGGTAAGGCCTCTGTACTACAGGAACGGGGGTAGATCCCTGCCTGCTGGCTCCGCCCAGGAGGCGGGGTACAAATGTGTGTGCTCTCCAAACAGCAGCCATTTTGTAAGCTGCTGTAGGAGGCCACACATCTCTGTGTAATAAAGCCTCGATTACATTCTACTCTCGTCTCGTCGTAATTGATAGTGCATCAATCAGCGACAGTGAAGGAATGGCAATATCGTTAGGTTAATCATTAGATATCGATAATGCTGAGATTATTAGAATCTTGTTTGTTGGAGATGTTACTTGCAACTTGTCAACCCAAGCCTGGACGTCATCCACGTCTTTCTGCATGTGGGCATGGTCTGCTTCATTTTCTGACGCATTGTGAGTAAGTGGTACTGAACACTGCGATCAGCAAAGCATATCCCCACTTCTGACATTATATTGGAGAGAAAGTCGTTTATGAAGCATTTCAAGATGATTGGGCTATTTGACATTTGTGTGGCAAGTTGCAAATGCTTCCGCCTTGTCCTTTGTATTGATATGCTGGGAGTCCCTCCGTCATTGAGGATGGGGATGTTTGTAGAGCCTCCTGCTCCTTTTAATTGTTTGCTGATGTAGCAGGATTGCAGGGTCGATGTAGTTCTGCCCATATGCTGCATCCACTGTTAACCATGTATGTAGTCCTGTATTGTAGCTTTACCAAGTTGGCACTTCATTTTTACGTATGCTTTGTGCTGCTTCTTTCATACTCTCCTGCACAACTCATTGAACCTGCGTTGATCATTTGTCTTGATGTTAATGGTAGAGTGAGGGATATGCCAAATCATGACTGTGATTGAATATAATTCTGCTGCTGTTGATGGCCCTCAGTAGTTCATGAATGCCCACTTTTGAACTGCTAAACATGATCAGAATATAGCTCATTTAGCATAGTGCTGGTGTCACAGTAAATGAGGGAACATCTATTCAGTGTGAATGTGGGACTTTGCCTCCACAAGTGTGCTGGTCACTCCGTGGTCATGGTCAGGCACATCTGCAACAGATAGATTGGCAAGGAGCTGAAGCAGATTAGCGCTGTGGCTTAGATGGTTAAAGCGCCTGTCTAGTAAACAGGAGATCCTGAGTTTGAATCTCAATGCCTTCATATCTTTAGGCCAAAGCAAGTAACTTGAGAAGAAATGCTCCCAGTTTCATGGTAAATGCAGAAACTGTTGTAGGTGGCACAGTAGCCCAGTGGTTAGCATTGTTGCTTCACAGCGCCATGGTCCCAGGTTCGATTCCCGCTTGGGTCACTGTCTGTGCGGAGCCTGCATGTTCTCCCCGCGTCTGCGTGGGTTTCCTCTGGGTGCTCCGGTTTCCTCCCACAAATCCTGAAAGACGTGCTTGTTAGGTGAAATGGACATTCTGTGTACCCGAACAGGTGCCAGAATGTGGCGACTAGGGGATTTTCACAGTAACTTAATTGCAGTGTTAATGTAAGCCTACTTGTGACAATAATAAAGATTATTATAAGAATTATGATGTTATTGACATGGACTATTTCAATGAAAACATCTGCATTTCTCCAGGAAATGTGTTACCCTTTGCCTATCATAGGGAACTATTAGAGGTTTTAAACTTGGATAATTAGTGTTTTAATTGATAATTGATGTTATTAATCATACTCTTATTAATCATACTCCAATTTAAGGTTTGTGTGTGATGAAGTGGTCATTTTTAGACTGTTATCTGTCAGGAAAATGAAAGAGGAAATATTTTTCAGCTATTGTGCATCTCATCTCCGCTGTCCACAATATGCTCATTAATTATATGGAAATACAATGGCTATTGCCAGCATCATGATCAATCTGGATGAGTGCCCAGATCATTGCCTTCAAATATGTGATCAGTTATCCCCTTGTTGGTGTGAATTAAAGGATCAGTGCAAAGAATCCGATCACTGAAACTTAGGATTATATGCTCTGTGCTAGGAAACGATGCTTTGCTTCAACACGACAAACAGTGTCAGACAGTGAACCTGCTGAACAGCTGCATTTCAATCCCATCTGAATTTCAATAGGAAGAGACAAAAGGAACAGTCGTTGCTTGAAACTGAACTCAGGGACCATAAATCCTTGTCCCTTTCAGCACATTCCTGCCATAACTTCAATAAGAATACAATGCAAAGGTCACAAGATAGTAAGCTCCTGGATCTGTCAGGGCGTAACAAGGGACAGAGACACAAAGGAAATGAAGCCAGAGGTAGAGTCCCCATGACCTCAAAGGCCTTCCAGAACCCAATCCATTGAGAAGGACTGTACGTAATGTTTCACAGCAGAAATGGAACAAACCTCAGTTGTGGCCTCGATCTTTGAAGACGATTAATGTTTTCCCAAGTAATTGGCCTCATCCTTACCTGGATCATGGCCTATCGATTTTCAGGGGACCAGATCATAAAAGCAATGAGGGTCTAATAAATACCAATCCTTTTTTTTAATATAAATTTAGAGTACCCAATTATTTTTTTTCCCAATTAAGTGGCAATTTAGCGTGGCCAATCCACCGAGCCTACAAATCTTTGGGTTGTGGGGGTGAAACCCATGCACACACGAGGAGAATGTGCAAACTCCACACGGACAGTGACCCAGGGTGGGGATTCGAACGCAGGTCCTCAACCCCGTAGACAGCAGTGTTAACCACTGTGCCACCTGCCGCCCAATAAGTACCAATCCTTGATTTTGTATTTTAATAAAATCAGTTAGCTACAGTTTATTATATTTATGATGTGGAGATGCCGGCGTTGGACTGGGGTGAGCACAGTAAGAAGTCTTACAACACCAGGTTAAAGTCCAACAGGTTACCCCATCTCTGGATCTGTAAAGATTTAATCACCTGCTAATGGTAGCATTCCAAGCATTGTTTGGCATCTTTGAATTTGTCTATATATGTGTTTCTGGAACATACCTTTTCATTCACCTGAGGAAAGAGCAGCGCTCCGAAAGCTAGTGACATCGAAACAAACCTGTTGGACTTTAACCTGGTGTTACAAAGAACAAAGAAATGTACAGCACAGGAACAGGCCCTTCGGCCCTCCAAGCCCGTGCCGACCATGCTGCCCGACTAAACTACAATCTTCTACACTTCCTGGGTCCGTATCCCTCTATTCCCATCCTATTCATATATTTGTCAAGATGCCCCTTAAATGTCACTATTGTCCCTGCTTCCACCACCTCCTCCGGTAGCAAGTTCCAGGCACCCACTACCCTCTGCGTAAAAAACTTGCCTCGTACATCTACTCTAAACCTTGCCCCTCTCACCTTAAACCTATGCCCCCTAGTAATTGACCCCTCTACCCTGGGGAAAAGCCTCTGACTATCCACTCTGTCTATGCCCCTCATAATTTTGTATACCTCTATCAGGTCTCCCCTCAACCTCCTTCATTCCAGTGAGAACAAACCGAGTTTATTCAACCGCTCCTCATAGCTAATGCCCTCCATACCAGGCAACATTCTGGTAAATCTCTTCTGCACCCTCTCTAAAGCCTCCACATCCTTCTGGTAGTGTGGCGACCAGAATTGAACACTATACTCCAAGTGTGGCCTAACTAAGGTTCTATACAGCTGCAACATGACTTGCCAATTCTTATACTCAATGCCCCGGCCAATGAAGGCAAGCATGCCGTATGCCTTCTTGACTACCTTCTCCACCTGTGTTGCCCCTTTCAATGACATGTGGACCTGTACTCCTAGATCTCTTTGACTTTCAATACTCTTGAGGGTTCTACCATTCACTGTATATTCCCTACCTGCATTAGACCTTCCAAAATGCATTACCTCACATTGTGGTGTTGTAAGACTTCATATTATATTTAAGTATTCATCTCCTTGAACTGGTTGGGGAAAAGTCGAGGAGTAGCATTTAACTTTCACCTCTGGAATTAATAGCTCCCATTACATATTCTGTCCAATTTTCCTTTCCACTAACTTCGATATTTTCATATAAATTGTATTCTATTCCTGCCTGTTTCAAATATTAATTACAGACTATCTCTGTCCTGTTTCTTTTTTCCTCAGGTACCTTGGGTATGATTGAGTGCTGACTAAGGGCTGGCGCCAGCGGGATAACCGGAGTGATTCCCACTGCCGCTAGGAGCGCTGAAGAGGTGAGATTTAGTTCATACAAATGGGCAATCACTCTGCCCACATGAATTTTGCCAGATTCCCGATTCTCCAGGCGAGTGATTCGCTGGGAATGGGAATCACCTGTACTCCCTGGCGAGCTGGAGCGGCTTCTAAATGCCCCCCTCAGCACCAACTTTCATTCCAGCCAGGAAGATGGCTGCAAGAAGACCAGCACAAAGATTCCTGGATGCGGGCATCAATAGGATGGTGGACGTTGTGGAGGAGAGGAGGGACATCCAGTCCCGTCCAGATGACCCCTTCCCCCTCGGCAATGGTGTCATGTTCTGGTGACAGTGAACGCCCCTGGGTTCCCCCATTGCTGCGAGCCTATAACTGCCTCTTCCTCTGAGCCATGTTTGGATATTGAACCAAATGAGTGGGGAGCATGGAAATCTACATGAACAAGAGACCTCCCAGCTCTTCAATGAAACTGACAGTATTCAACAATATTACCGGTCTGGTACCTGAAATTAACATCTAAGGAGTGAGGTCCTAGTCTCACACAGCACCATTAGGAGGCTCAGCCATGGCATCCCCATCCTGATGGGGAGCACCCTGCACCCCGAGTATAAGCCCTTGCCACCAATGCGAAACCCACTACCCCCAGGTAACCTGACAAACCCCCCTCTGCAAGCCAGAATACATTCTGAACTGTACTTACCTCCTTCCTCCTTCTTCAGAGTCCATGGTGCCAGGAACCCATTTTCTAATACTTGCACCAAATCACGCCCATGTGACTCCCAGCTGGGAGAAACGGTAACATCACAAACAGCAATTGAATTGGACTTCCAAATTGATAATAGCATTCAAATGAATGCTGGTGTGCACTTTGCATGTACCCACCAGCGCAGGGCGCGAAACCCATCATGGTCAGCAGAGCGGGCCCGGAAACTCACAACGGGTCTGACACCTTTCACGAGCCCTGATTTTGCCCAATGTCTGATTCAGTAGGCCATCGCGAATCCCACCGCTCGCAGGCAGCTCCAGAGAATCCCAGCCCAAGTGTCTAATGATCAAATCAATGGACATATATGAAAGGATTTAAATGTGAAAGATAGTGAATGTTCTTGTGACAACCATATTTTAAAAAATGGTTTTATGCTGATGAAGAACCTGCGATTCAAAGTCAGTTCAAGATTCTTGGTGACCTCTACACCTCTTTAACTAATTAGAGGAATTCTTCAGAAGACGTGGACAGCCATTGATGTTTTGTTCCGTACAAAGATAACATTCTCTGTAACATTTAGAAGAAACATATGAGATTGGTCTTTCATAATTATTTATATGCTGCTTTTAGAGGATGGCAATCTCATCGAACACCCGCCAACACTGATTTGCATCCATTTCAAAAGTGCTCATATTAGCAACACTGATTCAGGACCTTTGCTTCCTAATTATTGCTGCTTACATCAAACCCCATCCTTTCATGCTGATTTCAAGTGTAATGTCAAACCTTGGGAAGTAAAACAATTGTTAAAGCAAGTTGAGTATGTAACTTGGCAGGACAGTTGGGAGAGTTGGATTGTGTTCCTGTGTGACACAACTTGAGCAGTCACCCCACTTTTGACCTTGCCAGGTAAATTTCACAAATAATTGGTAAAACAACTGTTGTTGACTGTCCAGATTATTTACTAAATTGGCTAAATATCAATAATTCCTCAGTTGCAGTATATATCATTGAGACTTTTTCGTCAGCCTCTAAAATTCTCATCTCTGGTGATTTCAACCCCCATCTCAACTCGCCATGGTATTTCTCCTCTGAATTCACTCTTATCCTCCCTAAATCACTCCCTCCAGAGTGTCGGCGCATATAGGATAATTTAACTACCTAAACTACTTGTCGAACTGCAGGCAACAGTCGAGTTATATTTCTATAGTTGAAAATTAGGTGATGTGTTGCAACTGTAGCATGTGGGAGCTGGTGGGCACCAGTGTGAATCACAACAACCACATCTGCAACTTTGACTACAAGTTGATGTGTTGGAGTCGTCTGAGATTCAGACACTGTGATGCATTAGGGAGGTGGAGGCTATCTGAACATTTTGCTTCAGGAGGCAGTCACACACCTTAGGCTAGGTCCTTCAGACCTGGTTCATGGTTAGGGACTGGAGAGTGTGACTACAAGTGAGGAGGGCCTGGGAGAGGGGATGCAGCCAATACAAAACATCAGGACCCGGGGACTAGGGGAGCCCGAGCTCAGTGTTGAGCTCAGACGGATAAATTAGAGCTGCAGATCTGGAAGAACAGAACTATGAACCTGATATTTGAGATTTTTTGAAAGCCAGTCTTTCAGGTCAGTTTCACAGAGTTGCTGCTTCTAACCTTGGGGCAGCTTCCTGGTTCTGAGTTTATCATCTACACTGAATGACTTGTGATAACATGTTCCGGGAGCAGAGAATGGAATAAAAGCTGGGATCTTCTGCCAGTAACAAGGCCGGAGCTGCCTTGGGAGAAGCTCAGACTCATGCCAGCTGTCATCCATGTCTGCAGCTTGAGCCAGCGATCAGGAACTTTGCTTCCAGTGATACTGAGTTTCCTTGAGCAAAGTGAGAGAGTGCTCTGTCCAGTGTATCCAGAGAGGAGCGAGCAAGGGCAGCCGCAAATGAACCATTCTCTCTCCTCTCTCTCTCCCTCCCTTCCTCCATCCCTTCCTCCGCTTTCCTTTCTCCAAATCTCCAACATTAGAGGGGTGAGGGGGCTCCTCAAATGTGGATGTGGGAGGGTCAGCCATCGGGGTTGGGTTGATCGAGGGATTGGAGGAGGGTCAGGGAGCGGAGGTCCAGCTAGAACCAAAGAGAAAATGCTGGAAAATCTCAGCAGGTCTGGCAGCATCTGTAGGGAGAGAAAAGAGCAAACGTTTCAAGTCCAGATGACCCTTTGTCAAGACCCTTTGCCGACAGTTAACCCTGGCATTAGGTGAACGGGAAGTTGAATGGATGTATGGGATCAGCGATTGAATCAGCATGGAGCACATCAAAGACACCCCCGTCATGACCTTGAATGGGGTGAGTGATCATAGACCTCACCATCACACCTTGCATAGGGTTGCACATCAGTGTAACGTATGAACATTAGAGTTCAATGTCTAGGACCAACACTTCCAACTAATTTGGTGCAAATTTAATAACAAGGAAACTAAATGAAACAAACTGAGGGCCAAATTAAATGAACAAGGCCAAATCACAAATGAAACTTATAACATCAAACCAAAATGTGATAAGGGGTCGAGAAGGCACCCCAGTCCCCGTGGTGCACACCGAGCACGGAAGACCTCAATGGTGCAAGTGGACACAGTGCGCTCCCTCTGTAGCAGAGGTCAAGGTGTTGCTGCACCTCAGCACTCTAAATATGGACGCCTCTGGGGTGCAAAACGGCTCTAGGTGGCTCGAGGCTTTTGTGGTTCTGTCTGCAGCCCGTCTCATGGAGCCCTGCTCAAGGGGCTGCGACAGCACATTCTTCTTTCTGTCTTTTACTTTTCTTCTCCCTTGTGGGTGGAGCGCGATCTTGGGTGGCAGGGACATCACTCCCTCTTCATCAGAATGAATTTTTATAACTCCATGAGTCGTGGAATCCCCTCCCCCCCCTACTTGCCCTCTCCTCAACGTTCTGCCCACTGGGCCCGTGCCTGGGTGTGTCAACCCTTTCTAAGAAGATCAGCGGCTCAGTGTCACATGCGTCAGCATCGCTGGACCCGCGTGCCCACAAACAAATTACTCCAAGCCCAGCACGTGACACCCAGGCGTCAATGGACCTGAATTTACCCGATGAAGCGAGGCCAGAGGAAGATGATTTTTTTTCTCCTGAGCCGGTGGTAAGAGGTGTCTGAGTTTCAGTGGTTAGGGGTTTTCCCTGCTTCATCTTCGTCACGCCTTGCAGATGCATAGAGGTTGTCCCCACGCCTCGTCGGCAGCAAATGTATTGGATGGCGCCGGCATGATCTCCACTTGGTGGGGGGGAGCAGTTGGAGTGTTGTTGAGGGGAGCAGCGGCGGGGCCAGCCCCGGCCTCATGGGTGTTTTATTCAGCTCTGGAGGTGGGGAGTTCTTGCGGACAAATCTCTGAGCTAACTCTGAAGAAGATTCATACGGACCAGAAACGTAAACTGCTTCCCTCTGCACAGATGCTGCCAGACGTGCTGAGTTTTTCCAGCACTTTATTTCTGTTTCAGATATTCAGCATCCACAATATTTTGCTTTTATACAGGAACCGGTGTGACAGTTGTTATGGGCGAGGCGTTTTCAGAACCCCAAAATGTATCATGGAGTTCAACCAACCTCCCCCTTTAATGGATTTGTTGCTTTTCCTAGCACATGGCTTTTTCCCTCGGTGTGGGATTACAATTATGGACATGTGGGTTTTTAAACACAAAACACTGTTTGTTCCATGAACTCAACTTAACATCTTAAATAAACATTGTATCTCTTAACACCCCTTACTTCAAGGATAACTCAGAAAATATTGCAACAGTAAATAATTCCTTAAAATGTTCCTTCAAACTTCCAAGAGACTTTACACCTTTAAACAAAATCGCATCAGGTTAAAGGCTTCACTATTATAAGTTTAAATCACCCAAATGATCCAGAGATAGTCTTTCATGGCAGAGATCCAGCTCACTGCAAAACACAGACACACACCCAGCTCTTTTCCTCCAAACTGCAAAACTAAATTACAAAATGGCTGACCTGAACTCAGTCTCACCTACTCTCTGACATCACTGTTTTCTTAAAGGTACATTGCTTAAACATCCATGTCTTAAAGGTCCTCTCACATGACACCTCCCCCCAAGAAAAATAAATAAACCATCAACTTCAAGATGGTTTCATTTTTCACTTTTGCACCATCCACTAAGAAATGTACACAGTAAATATACCTTTTTGTTTTTTAAATAACAACACATGCAAACAGGTATAACAATATAGTCCATTTTTCTTTGTTCTTCTTCCTCCAACCGAAATCCTCCTCGATTGACAGTCTCTTTGAACAAAGTCTCTGCACGATCCATCCATTCCTCTACTCCTCGGCATTTCTCTTTAGAATCAGATACTTTAGTTCAATCTGACCACAGAGTCCCTTGCAATTCTCCAATACAGGAACATTGGTTACCACAGCTTTCAGGCACTTAAATGCCTGTTGAAAGTCCGCTGTCCAATGAAATTTCTTACGTTTCTTCAGCAATTCCATCAGTGGAGTAATCACGCCACAAAACTTTTGCACAGCTGTTCGATCAAATCCACTCATGCTAAGAAATCGCATTATTTCTCTTCAACTTGAGGATATCGGCATCCATGTCTTATAGGTACCCTCACATGACACAGTTCTGTCAGATAAGGAACTGTAGCTAGTGAAACAATGTCTGAAGATACCTACAACAGTTATTTGGACCAGGAGACATCAAGTTCCGGGTGAAAGGTACATTGCAAGCAATGTTCCAATATAAAAGCAAACAAATACAGGAGGCGTTATCAGTGCTCCACAAGAATTATCGCCCCTGCGCCAAAATGTCTGTGTCAACCTCAACCCCATCCAAAAGATTGACGAGATTAACCAGCAAGGATCCGGTTTCAATTTGACATTTCACTGGGCTGAAGACTGCATACAGCATAACATTGGGAAAGGATACCAAACCTGTGTGCTTATTTACACCACAGACACTTATGAAGCAAGTACTACAGCAACTTGATGAGATGACCAGAATGGAAGTCATTACCCCCCCACCCCCCCCAGTCACTCAGCTGATAGAATGGGGTGGTCTCCGTTCCAAAGCCAAATGGGTGTTTTTGCATCAGTGTCGACCTGACACAACTCAACATGGCAGTGGCAAAGGAAACCCACCCAACGTCCTCGGAGGACTACATCTTGACCAAACTCTCTAAAAGCACAATGTTCCCGAAAGCGGTTCCCAGCAGATTCAGGTAGACGAGAATTCTCAGTTGTTGACAACTTTTATCATCCCATTTGGCAGATTCAGCTTCAATCATTTGCCCTTCGGCATTATCTAAGCACTTGAGAATTTTTGGTGCATGATGTCAGTCATCTTACAAGGCCTAAAAGGAGTCATCTGTCATATGGACAATGTTCTTGTCCACACTACGACATGTTGACGAGCATGACAGTAGTCTCATAGATGTTTTGAAACACTTGCAAGAAGCAGGATTGACGCCGAAAGACGTGTGAGTTCTCTTCGACCTTCATTCGATTCTTATGTCGTATTGCAAACAGCAAAAGGCATCATGGTGGACCCACACAAACCTAAGGCAATGAGTGACTTTACAACCCTGTCATCCATTCCAGGTCTCTAAAGTTTCCTGGGCAGTGTGAACCCGTTGGAGCAGGCCACAGATCCTCTGCAACTCCTTCTTAAAAAGTCTCAAGCTTGGTGTTGAAGTAGACACCAAGAGCAAGCATTCCATCAGACCTAAGATACTATTCTCATCATGTATCCTGGCTCATTACAACTAGTCCCTGGCAATTACAATCGCAGCGTATTCCTGATTTCAAGATTAGGGGAGATTCTGTCCCAAAAGCATTTTATAAATGACTTGGATGAGGAAGTGGAAGGGTGGGTTAGTAAGTTTGCCGATGACACGAAGGTTGGTGGAGTTGTAGACAGTGTTGAGGGCTGTTGTCGGTTACAACCTGTGTGTGTATTTACAGGATGCAGAGCTGGGCTGAGAAGTGGCAGATGGAGTTCAACCCAGATAAATGTGGTGATTCATTTTGGATGGTTGAATTTGAATGCTGAATACAGGGTTAAAGGTAGGATTCTTGAAAGTGCAGAGGAACAGAGGGATCTTGGGGTCCACGTACATAGATCCCTCAAAGTTGGCACCCAGGTTGATAGGGTTATTAAGAAGGCAAATGGTGTGTTGGCTTTCATTAACAGGGGGATTGAATTTAAGAGCCGTAAGGTTTGCTGCAGCTTTATAAAACCCTGATTCGACCACATTTGGAATATCGTGTCCAGTTCTGATCGCCTCATTATAGGAAGGGTGTGGATGCTTTGGAGAGGATGCAGAGGAGATTTACCAGGATACTGCCTGGACTGGAGGGCATGTCTTATGAAGAAAGGTTGAGGGAGCTAGGGCTTTACTCACTGGAGTGAAGAAGGAAGAGAGTTGACATGATAGCGGTGTACAAGGTGATAAAGGCATAGATAGAGTGGTTAGCCAGAGGCTTTTCCCCAGGGTGGAAATGGCTATCACGAGGGGACATAATTTTAAGGTGATTGGAGGAAGGTATAGGGGAGATGTCAGAGGTAGGTTCTTTACACAGAGAGTGGTTGGTGCATGAATGTACTGCCAGCAGAGGCGGTGGAGTCAGAGTCATTAGGGACATTCAAGCGACTCTTGGACAGGCACGTGGACAGCAATAAATTGAAGGGGTGTAGGTTAGCTTGATCATAGATTAGGATAAAGGTTAGGCACAACATCATGGGCCAAAGGGTCTGCACTGTGCTGTACTGTTCTACGTTCTATGTTCTATGTTCTATGTTCTAAAAACAGCTGAATGGATGACGCCAACCAATATATTATGCATGTAGGGGCTGTCAGACACAGCGATGCGGAGTGCAGTTCTTTAAAAAGAGGCCCTTGGGTGACGGGAGTTGTGATACATTCTCCAACTATATTGTTGGGCAGAAAGCCATCATTGAGACAGATCAAAAACCATTGGTCTCACCCTTGGATGAGAAAGACTCATCGGGATGTCCCCCAGAATTAAAAGATTCCACTTGTGTCTCATGTGCGTTGCGAGTGAGACAGTGCACATCTAGGAAGCACAGTACGAAGTCTTACAACACCAGGTTAAAGTCCAACAGGATTATTTCAAACACTAGCTTTCGGAGCACTGCTCCTTCCTCAGGTGAATGAAGAGGTATGTTCCAGAAACATATATATAGACAAAGTCAAAGATGCAAGACAATACTTAGAATGCGAGCATTTGCAGTTAATTAAGTGTTTACAGATCCAGAGATAGGGGTAACCCCAGGTTAAAGAGGTGTGAATTGTCTCAAGCCAGGACAGTTGGTCGGATTTCGCAAGCCCAGGCCAGCTGGTGGGGGATGAACGTAATGCGACATGAATCCCAGGTCCCGGTTGAGGCCGCACTCATGGGTGCGGAACTTGGCTATATGTTTCTGCTCGGTGATTCTGCGTTGTCGCGCGTCCTGAAGGCCGCCTTGGAGAACGCTTACCCGGAGATCAGAGGCTGAATGCCCTTGCCTGCTGAAGTGTTCCCCGACTGGAAGGGAACATTCCTGCCCTGGTCATTGTCGCACGATGTCCGTTCATTCGTTGTCGCAGCGTCTGCATGGTCTCGCCAATGTACCACACTTCGGGACATCCTTTCCTGCAGCGTATGAGGTAGACAACGTTGGCCGAGTCGCACGAGTATGTACCCCGTACCTGGTGGGTGATGTTCTCACGTGTAATGGTGGTATCCATGTCGATGATCTGACACGTCATGCAGAGATTGCCATGGCGGGGTTGTGTGGTGTCGTGGTCGCTGTTCTGAAGGCTGGGTAGTTTGCTGCAAACAATGGTTTGTTTGAGGTTGCGCGGTTGTTTGAAGGCAAGTAGTGGGGGTATGGGGATGACCTTGGCAAGATGTTCATCTTCATCGATGACGTGTTGAAGGCTGCAAAGAAGATGTTGTAGTTTCTCCGCTCCGGGAAAGTACTGGACGACGAAGGGTACTCTATCGGTTGTGTCCTGTGTTTGTCTTCTGAGGAGGTCGGTGCGGTTTTTTGCACTGTTGGAACTGTCGATCGATGAGTCGAACGCCATATCCCGTTCGTACGAGGGCATCTTTCAGCATCTGTAGATGTCTGTTACGCTCCTCCTCGTCTGAGCAGATCCTGTGTATAGGGTGGAAGCTGGGGAAGTGGAGCATCGTGAGGTTATCCGTGGGCTTGCGGTAAAGCAAAGTCCTTTAAACTTCAACCGACGTTATTCACCAGATACATCGATGACATTTTTTTCCTTTGGACCCACGGCGAAGAATCACTGAAACGACTACACGATGACATCAATAAGTTCCATCCCACCATCAGACTCACCATGGACTACTCTCCAAAATCAGTTGCATTCTTGGACACACTCATCTCCATCAAGGACGGTCACCTCAGCACTTCGCTTTACCGCAAGCCCACGGATAACCTCACGATGCTCCACTTGTCCAGCTTCCACCCAGTCAGAAGGCTGTGGTTAATATTCATGACCGGAGCATAAAAGTCTCAAAGTAATATTGAAGAACTGGTCGAGGTGCCATCTTTTGGATGGCAGGTTAAGCTGAGGCCCTAACTTCCCTCTTAGGCACACTTAAAAAGATTACATGGCACTATTTTGACTGGGGCCACAGGAGTTATTTCTGTGTGCTAGTCAACACCTAGCCCTCAATCTACATCGTGAAGAAAAAGATTATCTGATGTTGCTGTTTGTGAGAGCTTGCTGTGTGCAAAATTGCTGTTGCATTTTCTACATCACAGCAGTGACTGCATGTGGTAGTACCAGGTATTGCGGTACCTAAGAGGTGGATGACCATTGGTTAGACCCATCTACCATTGGCTGTTGTACATAGCTCCGCCCTGAGAGGCGGAGAATAAGAACCGGTGCCGTCCCAGCAGTCTTCACTTTCTGTATCGAAGCTGCTGGGGAAGAGTTCTAGCAGATGAAAGCCTTCAGTTATGAATCACTTCGTCTTGAGTAATTGATTGCGCATCAATTTAATCTGCTACAACTTCAGTTGTAAGGATGGATCTCCGTATCAAACCGGAGTGCCTTCAGCTCAGCCCCCACGCGGACAATTCTGCTGCCATTTTCAAACATTGGCCGGCGTGCTTTAAGGGCTACCTCGACACGGCCGCCGACACCCCCACGGAAGGACAAAAGATGCATCTCCTACGCTCACGGGTCAGCCCTGAGATCTACCCTCTTATCGAGGAGGCGGAGAAATATGCTGCCGCGATCGAACTGCTAGAAGGACATTAAATCCGCCCTGTGAACCAGGTCTACGCTCGTCACCTGCTGGCAACAAGGCGGCAAAGCCCCGAGGAAACGTTGGAAGACTTCTACTGGGCGCTGCTGGTGCTGGGCCGAAACTGTGGCTGCCCGACAGTTTCGGGGAGCGAGCACACAGAACTTTTGATCAGGGATGCATTCATGGCAGGTATGAGCTCCCCCGATATCCGCCGAAGACTCCTAGAAAGGGACACTCTGGGACTTACTGAGGCACGAGCCCTGGCAGGGTCCATGAACATTGCCTATAAAAACGCGCAGTTCTTTGCGCCTGAACACGCGATGGCCCCCTGGGCTGCGTGGCACCCCGCAGCGGCAGCCCCTCAGACCTTCCCCCTGACCCCGCAAGCCTGCGTGACGAGATGGCCCGCTGATGCCACTGGGCCCCACTGTTTCTTCTGCGGGCAGGTGAATCATCCCCGCCCGCGCTGCCCAGCCCACACCACTGCCTGCGAAGGGTGAGGCAAGAAGGGCCACTTTGCGGCGGTCTGCCAGGCCCGCGCCGTGGCCACGGTCTCCAGCGAATATCGGCAACCCCCCCTTCGGGCCCCAACCACCCAGCGCTCACCGCCATCCCCCTATCCTAAGGCCACGTGCGACCCACGGGCACGGTCATTTTGCCCCCCGGACACCATGCTGGACGGATGGGCACCGCCATTTTGTCCCTCACCGCCGCCATCTTCTTCATCCCCGGACACCATGTGCGACCCATGGGTGACGCCATCTTGGATGGGGCCCCAGGCCCCCAGCACAGCCGACTACACGCTGCCCGACCAGAACCCTCAATTACTTCAGCTGGCCTCGGTGACTCTGGACCAGAGTCGGCCCCGGACGCTTGCAACAGCTACAACGACGATCTCCATCAACGGCCACGAGACGTCTTGCTTGATTGAGTCTGGGAGCACGGAAAGCTTTGTTCACCCCGACACGGTAAGGCGCTGTTCTCTTGTCACCCATCCCGTAAATCAAAGGATCTCCCCGGCCTCCGGGTCACACTCGGTGGAGATAAAGGGGTTCTGCCTAGCGAACCTCACTGTCAAAGGCAGGGAATTCAACAATTTCCGCCTGTACGTCCTGCCGCACCTCTGCGCAGCCACCCTCCTTGGGCTGCATTTCCAGTGCCACCTGCAAAGCCTGACCTTTAAATTAGGCGGCCCTATACCCCCCCTTACTGTCTGCGGCCTCACGACCCTTAAGGTCGACCTGCCTTCCCTGTTTGCGAACCTCACCCCGGATTGCAAACCCGTCGCCACCAGGAGCAGACGGTACAGTGCCCAGGACCGGACCTTTATCAGGTCGGCGGTCCAAAGGCTGCTGAGGGAAGGGGTCATCGAAGCTAGAAACAGTCCCTGGAGAGCTCAAGTAGTGGTGGTAAAGACCGGGGAGAAACATAGGATGGTCATTGACTACAGTCAGACCATCAACAGGTTTACGCAGCTGGATGCGTACACTCTCCCCCGTATAGCCGACCTGGTGAACAGGATCGCGCAATACAAGGTTTTCTCCACGGTGGATCTCAAGTCTGCCTACCACCAGCAACCCTCCGTAATGGTGACCACAAGTACACTGCCTTTGAAGCAGATGGGCGGCTCTATCACTTTTTAAGAGTTCCCTTCGGTGTCACGAACGGGGTCTCGGTCTTCCAGCGAGAGATGGACCAAATGGTTGACTGGTACAGCTTACGCGCAACGTTCCCGTATCTGGAAAACTTCATCATCTGTGGCCATGACCAGCAGGACCACGACACCAACCTCCGTAAATTTCTCCAGACCGCAGAAATCCTTAATTTGACATACAATAAGGATAAATGCGTGTTTAGCACTGACCGTCTAGCCATTCTAGGCTACGTAGTGCGAAGTGGAGTCATCAGCCCCGACCCCGAGCACATGCGCCCCCTCATGGAGTTCCCCCTCCCTCACTGCCCCAAGGCCCTAAAGCGCTGCCTCGGGTTCTTCAGCTATTATGCACAGTGGGTCACCAATTACGCAGACAAAGCCCGACCCCTGATCCAGTCCACAATCTTCCCCCTGTCGACGGAGGCCCGGCAGGCCTTCAGCCGCATCAAAGCAGACATTGCAAAAGCCATGATGCGCGCCATCGACGAGTCCCTCCCCTTCCAGGTCGAGAACGATGCGTCCGACGTAGCTCTGGCGGCCACCCTCAACCAAGCGGGTAGGCTTGTGGCTTTCTTCTCCCGTACTATTCATGCTTCCGAAATTTGCCACTCCTCGGTCGAAAAGGAGGCCCAGGCCATAGTAGAAGGTGTGCGACATTGGAGGCATTACCTGGCTGGTAGGAGATTCACTCTCCTCACTGACCAATGGTTGGTTGCCTTTATGTTTGATAATGCACAGCGGGGCAAGATTAAGAACGAAAAGATCTTGTGGTGGAGGATAGAACTCTCCACCTACAATTACGAGATCTTGTACCGTCCGGGGAAGCTGAACGAGCCTCCTGATGCCCTGTCCCGTGGACCGCCTCCGATCCCTCCACGAGGACCTCTGCCACCCGAGGGTCACTCGTTTTTTTCATTTTATCAAGACCCGCTACCAGCCCTACTCCATCGAGGAGGTCAGGACAGTCACCAGGGACTGCCAAATCTGCGCGGAGTGCTAACCACACTTCTACTGGCCAGAGAGGGCGCACCTGATAAAGGCTTCCCGTCCCTTTGAACGCCTCAGTATGGATTTCAAAGGCCCCCTCCCCTCCACCGACCGCAACACATACTTCCTTGATGTGATTGATGAGTACTCCCGGTTCCCATTCGCCATCCTCTGCCCAGACATGACCACAACCACCGTCATCAAGGCCCTCCAGGGTATCTTTACACTGTTCGGTTTCCCCGCATACATTCACAGTGATAGGGGGTCCTCCTTTATGAGTGACGAACTGCGTCAATTCCTGCTCAGCAAGGGCATCGCCTCGAGCAGGACGACAAGTTACAACCCCCGGGGAAACGGGCAGGTAGAGAGGGAGAACGGAACGGTCTGGAAGACCGTCCTGCTGGCCCTACGGTCCAGGAATCTCCCAGTCTCCCGCTGGCAGGAGGTCCTCCCGGTGGCCCTCCACTCCATCCGGTCACTGCTCTGTACAACCACAAATCAGACACCTCATGAACGTCGCCTTGTTTTCCCCAGGAAGTCCTCCTCCGGGACCTCGCTCCCAACCTGGCTAGCGGCACCCGGACCCAACCTGCTTCGGAAACATGTGAGGGCGCACAAGTAGGACACATTGGTCGAGAGGGTCCACCTGCTGCACGCCAACCCCCAGTATGCCTACGTAGCGTTCCCTGACGGCCGCCAGGACACAGTCTCCCTTCAGGACCTGGCGCCCGCCGGAGCCCCACGCGCACCCGAACCATTGCCCCCACCCTCCCCACAGCACCTGACTGGAGGGTCAGTACTCGCGCCACTCCTGCCTAGGCACGACCACACACCAACACCCCCTAAAGGCGCTTTCCCCCCCTGTCCACCTTTTGCCCCAACAGCGCTGCCCAGGGGTGACGAAGCTGCCAGGGAGGACGACATCACGCTCCCATAGTCGCAACCGCCGGGACCCCCATCAGAATCACCGCTGAGGACGATCAGGCCACCCGATTGCGCATCACTGCATATCACAAGTATTTCATTGACTGTGAAATGCTTTGGAATGTCCTGAGATTGTGCAAACACCAGATAACTGCACTGACTGCAATATATAAATGTAAGTTGTTATTATCAGAGCAGTGGAAGATTATTTTCTTTAGTTTTAGACACATAGGAAAGTGTCATTGACTATGTTTCTCAGTCCGTCACAAATTATAATCAGAGTTTTCACACCATCAGCTCTTCTTCCATCTTAGAGTTTATCCCACATTGCCATGGAGGTGATTTGGCATTATTCCTTCTGCAATGCTAGATAGCAACATGTTTTTACCACAATGTAGATCATAACAATTACCCTTAGAGCAGTAATGTGTAGTAGTTTAGAATGAAAAAATTATATTTTATATGAAAGTCTATCTGTGGCAAGGTATCTTTTATACATAAGCCTCAGAGGGTGGAATTTTATGGAGGCAATGAATGTCTCAGCCATTGGCTGGAGAGTCGGTGAGAGTTCCTTGTTGCCCTTTTGCAGAAGGCCCACCATATCTTGTTCCACTTAGACACTTGACAGGCAAGCATTAGGCCGTCTCCCAAGATCAATGACTCCGAAACAGAAACACCGGTTGATGAGAGCTGCCAGCCAATCAGAGGCTGGCAGTTCTATTAAATGGCAGGGCCATGGTGGCTGTTATTGGTGCAACACTAATCCAAGGCCCAGGATTGCTGCTTGATCCCAAACCAGAGCTGAATAATGGCAGGAGGTTGGGGGGGTGGGGGGGGGGGGGGGGGGAGGTTTCCAACACGTGGTTGAGGTGGAGAAGTGTTGACAGTGAGGACAGGGGATGGCCCTTAGCAACCCACTCCCCCTCACCTTTCAGATGCCGCGTCCCTCACTAAGGTACAGAGTGCTTTGAATGAGGGATTATCCCCCTCTATGGAGCCCAAAAGAAGCCCCTTATGAATTTTCTCATCATATTTTGCACATGAGGAGCCCCACCCCCTGCTGTTGGGTTCATAATAGTGTCAGCAGGATGAGGCCCTTAAGTAGGCCTCAATTGTCCATTTAAGAGCCTCAATTGGCAGCAAAGTAGGAAGACAATCCATGGGTCTTCCTACTACAGGTTTAATCCAGGTGGAGGTGGGAATGTGGCAGGATCAGCACCCTCTACCCTCCCAGCTGATTAAATGACCTCACCAAACTCACCTTGGGGGAAGAGCACGTGATTCTGCTTCATCTAATCCCATTTGTTTTGTATATCACATTCAAATTATGTTTTTTTAAACCTGACTCAGGCAGAAGCTGTATGATGCATACCAACTAGTATTTTGATCAGATAATATATTCCTCTCATTCATGAAATGACTAATTATTTCTCATAGCTCTCTATTTCAATAAGGGGTTTAATTATGGAAAGCTTATCAATGCTTCACAAGCTCCACTGCCATAGATCATTTGCTGAAAGTTTTCATTTAAATGAAGCTATTATCAGTAATTACTGGGATGCATTTCAAAGAAAGCCAATCAAAATTGATTTGAACCGCATATTCATCAATATTCACAAATTCATCAATCACTGCAGTGCAGTGCTATGTTTAATATTCAGCATCCCTATTTTCAAAGGGGTATCGATATATTGGGACAGGCTCAGAGTTACTAAATTGTATTGTTTGGGAACCCAAGATTCGTGCCACATTTTTCTGCTCCAGGTTCATATAAGTTCAAAATTGTTTTCAGGAGGGGCGGGGGGTGCCAAGTGGAGCAATATTTACTGCTGAATTTCACAACTTCCAAGGTCGCTCTTCCACACTCAAAACAATACTAAGTTTGTACTTATATTCTGGGCATTCAAAACCAATCCACTTCTTGTTAAAGAAGTAGTCAAAACCCCATGACATGTCATTTAGTAACCCAAAGCAAGGTCAGATCCTCGTGTTCAGCAAGGTTAGAAGCTAAGATAATTGGACCAGGGATAGTGCGGAGAATTAATTAATTTCCAATATAATTGTGATACATTCTAACCATATTTCATATTGCACTTAAATTTGATGTTATTCATTTTAGCATTATTCAAAATGAAACAACAAAGCTTGTGACAATTTGGGAAGCAACGGTGTAGTTGCCTGGCATGCTTAAGCTTCCCTGCAATACAAGCTGAGGAGCCTGCAAGACTGGGTGACACTATACTGCCACCGGTGGTAGAAAAATGTAATACCAGGTGTCCTGCCCTCCGATGAGAGATTTGAACAGAGAATGTGTGGTGCAAATCGTTGACATAAGTGTAACAAAACCTACCAAAAACTCAAATTAAGGCTTTGCATGCAAGAAACACATGGAGATGTAACATGTTGTAGAGCTAAAGAGTGTTAATGAATCTCCCATCGATGATTGCTGCTTTCAGCCAAGGGAGAAATTGTTATTGCTACAGGTTACCGTTCTTAGCAATCGGCCAGGAGTTATCCTTTTATCAGAAAGGCTGTCACCAAATAATTTATTGATCCAGTGAGTACAAGTATTGCCATCACCAGCCAGGGCTGTCCACATTGTATAGATCCGAAAAGCCTTTTTTTTGTTAACATTTATCCTTGGAGTTCACATTTTATGCCACAAAATAACCAGGCAAAACAGTTACAAAGTGAGAGCACATGCCCTGAAGACACAGTTCTGGTAAATACTTACCTGTTGACAACTTGTGAAATCGGTCTTTAAAAAGTTAACAGCAGTGTTGTACAATGTAACAATTGATCGCAATAATGTCAATGCAAGGTGAGGCTCCCCTAAGATGATGATTGGTGCAGGTAAATTCTTCAAAAGCAAGAAATATGTATTCAAGGTTAAAAAGAAGAGTTAGTGAGGTGAAAGAGGCACAAACAAAATATATAACAGTGATAAAAATAGGGAAAATAATCCACGGTGCTGGTTACAAGGAGAAAGGATTAACATGTACATATTCCAAGAAGCAGACGGAATAATTTTGGAGAACTAAAACCAATAATACTATTCAAAAATATGACCGCTACTTTTCTCAAAATTTAGTACCTCAAAGGTTATGTCTGTGATTAAACTTCTTCAGATTATGAAACCTCTGGAAAGAAATAGGGGTGAAGCATTATTTATTGAAAAAAGGGTACTCCACCATTAGAAAGGAAACATTTAGCAAGCAGCAATATTTGGAGTGCGTTTCCATGAGTTGAGCTGATGAATATAAAGGGCTCAGCTGAAATGTTGGGTTGCCGTTTACAAACCACTTAATTGATTGAAAGTTATTGAATAAGCCTTTCAAATGTGTGCGCGATTAAGTACCCAATTCATTTTTTCCAATTAAGGGGCAATTTAGCGTGTTCAATCCACCTACCCTGCACATCTTTGTGTTGTGGGGGCGAAACCCACGCAAACACAGGGAGAATGTGCAAACTCCACATGGACAGTGACCCAGAGCCGGGATCGAACCTGGGACCTCGGCACCGTGAGACTGCAGTGCTATCACTGCGCCACCGTGCTGCCCTGTGTGCGCGATTAATAAGGAATAACCATGACGGAGAGAAGCTAGGAGATTGTCTCCAGTGGAGGCCTTAAATACATTTATTAAGTAAGTACATAATGAGCCCTACAAAGAAAGATCCAGAACTCAACTTGAGTTTTCAGGAATTAATCAGAACAAGTCAGCAACATTCACCTGGAGGGAAAATGATGAATCCACAAACATAACTTAATGAATTTTAGTATTAATCCTGAGATAGAAAGACGAGTTAAAAATGAAGGTAATTGATTGAAGAGCTAATTAAATGGTGGGGCAACTTGCAAGAAATAGCTCCAGGCTTTGCAAGTAGCACCACATTGCTTTCAGAGGTTTGTCACTGGCAATTCCCTACTGACCAGACCAGCAGTAAGGTGGGGGTGACTTTTATTGGGCTGCAGATCTAGAGCTCCACTGGGGAAGGGGGACAACAAGCCTCAGGCAGGGGAAGGGGCTCTTGGGCTAGGCCTGCACTGGGGGTTACGAAAGGGGAAAGTTGCACTCAGACACATGTCTGGGGAAGGGTGTGTTTGTGTCGGGGGGCGGGGGGGGGGGGGGGGGGTGGGATGGGGGGCGGTGATGGTCTATGTTGAACAGTGTATTTGGCCGCAAAGTGGGGATGGGTGTAGTCCACTCAGGCCATAGGCACATTCACTTCAAAATGTTCAGGGACTAACAACAGAAGCACAACGGGATCAAGGAATATAGGGGGTGGATGGAGAGGTTTGTGAGGCCAAATAGTGTTTTGCTGAAGTTGGGTTTTTGAATATTTTGGGGGCAGAAGGGAATGAGGTCACCTCGGCAATCTCAAGACAATCTTGGCATGGGAGTAATTGCCACTTGGTGCAAGAAGTAAAACAGTAATCTGGTCTTCTGTGAAAAACAAAGGGTCATCTGGACTTGAAAAGTTAGCTCTTTTCTCTCCCTACAGATGCTGCCAGACCTGCTGAGATTTTCCAGTATTTTCTCTTTGGATTCAGATTCCAGCATCCGCAGTAATTTTCTTTTATCTGGTCTTCTGTGGTGGCCCCAGGCAACAATGATGGGGCTTCTTGTCTCACAAAAGGGTTTATTGAGGACAGCAAAAATGTCAACTATATACAGGCACAGAGGTCTCTTAAATGAGTCTTCACGACTCCTGAATCCCTGCTCCCAGGGCCTTGCGCTTTTTCCCCATTGGTCGCTGTGCTTCCTCACCGTCTACCTTGCAAGTCCACCAGATATGAAAACGGACCAGATCTTGTCACAATTTTGCCAATATCCACAGTAGCCAAGATGAGTGGGTGTCAACTAGTATCCGAAACATTCTACCCAGGAAAGGGTAGAATTCTACCCAAAATCAATATGTAATCTTGTGCATGGTCGGCCAGGCCATTCTCATGGTTGCAAGTGGGCGGCAGATGGAAAGCTTGCTGTGCCTGACAGAAGTCATGATAATGAAGCAGATTCTCGATATCCTTGTCAATGCCAGGCCACCATATGTAGTACCTCAACTTTCTGGTGCATAGCACAAGGGATGGGCCTCGCACTGTAGAACCTCGGTGAGAATTCAGGGTTCACGTAAATGTCGGCCTTCATAATAATAATAATCTGTATTAGCGTCACATTAACACTGCAATGAAGTTACTGCGAAAAGCCCCTAGTCGCCACACTCCGGCGCCTGTTCGGGTACACAGAGGGAGAATTCAGAGCACATTCTGAAACACCTCATTTAAAATTACACATGACTTCCTGAAAAACGCGATCTGATATCCTGAAAATTTCTAGCCAGTTTAATTTGATCTGATGCAGCCAACCTCACCCATTGAGGCTTGGTCTTTGTCCTTCCACAGCAATCATGGGGAACTGGGCAGCTTGTCGCTAATATGGCACTGGCATTGTCATTGTATCCAAAATCTTCAAGGTTTCCCCTGGATACATCACCAACTTAGTGGTTGTGCAACTTAGGCTCAAAGGCTGAACTTCTCCTCAAAGATATTTGAAGGTTTGTTCACCCACAGCAGTGCCAATGTCCTTGTGTCGACCTCCATGCTTACTGATCACCCGTTGACCATAAGGACTATTTCTATTGGAGCTGTTTTGCTTATTTTTACCATTTCCAGCCTGTAAATCTTTGATTCCTATCCGGAGTTCTCCTCTGCTTTTATTCACTGGCGTCACTGTGTGTTTTGTTTTTAGACTGGGTGTCGTCTGTCGTGGCAATGTATTTGAATGTGACCCTTCCTGTTGCACCTCAAACTAATGAAATATCGATGGTGGCAGGTTTCTTGGAGGTGATCTCCCCCGCATTTATAACATTCGTCATAATCCCTCTGACTACAATCCTGCTCCTGGGATTTCTGTTAAGCCTCCTCTGTGCCTGCCAGTCTCGGTCTTCGCCTTACAGCCATTCCACCCCACAGTTGATTTACCTTGGCTGATACTTTATAAGGTACAAACTGAAGCTCCAAAGTGACATACCTCTGCCAGAAATTGCCTTTGCACATTAATTTTGTTGATGTCACACACCAGACCTTCGTACAACATGTCAGTTAATGCTGTTCCAAACTCACAGTGATTGGCCATTTGGTGGAGTCTGGCAACAGAAAGCAAATTGTCTCTCCTGGGCCCCTGACAACTGAACTAAACTTTCACACTCCAGTATATTGGAGAGTCTGGGGCTGAATTGCTCCAGACAAGAATCAGGGGGCAGCACGGTAACACAGTGGTTAGCACGGTTGCTTCACAGCACCAAGGTCAACAGGTTTGATTCACGGCTTGGGTCACTGTCTGTGTGGAGTCTGCACATTCTCCCCATATCTGCGTGGGTTTCCTCCAGGTGCTCCGGTTTCCTCCCACAGTCCAAAGATGCGCAGGTCAGGTGGATTGGCCATCCTAAATTTCCCTTTGTGTCCAAAAACGGTTAGGTCGGGTTAATGGGTTCCAGGGATAGGGTGGAGGTGTGCGGCTTAAGTATGTGCTCTTTCCAAGGGCCAGTGCAGACTTGTAGTGCACAAAGACTCCGTGAGACGAATAGAGTGAAGTCGATGAGGCTTTATTAAGCGTGTCTGTTCCCCCGCAGCTCAATAGTAGACTGGCCTGCGGGGGAGGACTCCGGCTTCTTGTACTCCACCTTCAGGGCGGAGCTAGAGGTCAACGGCCAACCAGGACCCGGGATCTGTCAGCCAATGACATTAGGGCTTCCAGTCCCACATGACCCCCAATACATACTACCACATTCACCCCTTGTCAAAAATGAACCCGGCGGGGTGATGCTTCGTATGGTGGTAACGGTTTACAGAGCTGGTCCTGGGAGGAAAAAAAACATTCACATGGCAATACAGTATTGTACAATTTTGTCCTGTTTCAACTATTTACAGAGGGTATAGGGAGAAAAGCAAAATGTTCTTGTGAAAAAGTCCATATTTGATTTAGATCGACGCCACGAGTCGGTCGGGCGGTCTGGTCGTCCGTGTCGATCGCTTCGGCCCCGGTGGTAGTGGTGGTGCTTGTACCGGTGATGTCGTCTCCGGGAGCCTTACGGTTTCAGCTTGGGCTTTATTCTTGGTCGGGCCTGAGGGGAGGGGAACCGATCCTCCTGGGAAGGGGGCGGTCGCGGGGTGCGGCGGTGGCAGGAAGGGGGGGGGGGGTTGGGTGAATGGTGTCGGGGGGGGGGTGTGTGTTGCCGGCGGGCGCCAGATCCCGCAGGGAGACCGTGTCCTGTCGGCCGTTGGGGTACTCCACGTAAGCGTACTGCGGGTTCGCGTGGAGGAGGTGAACCCTTTCGACCAACGGGTCCGCCTTATGTGCCCGCACATGCTTTCGGAGCAAGATGGGTCCTGGGGCTGCCAGCCAGGTCGGCAGCGACGTTCCAGAGGAGGACCTCCTAGGGAAGACAAGGAGACGCTCATGAGGCGTTTGATTAGTGCTCGTACATAATAACGACCGGATGGAGTGGAGAGCGTCCGGGAGGACCTCCTGCCACCGTGAAACTGGGAGGTCCCTGGACCGTAGGACCAGTAGGACGGCCTTCCAGACCGTGCCGTTCTCCCTCTCTACTTGCCCGTTCCCCCGGGGGTTGTAGCTGGTCGTCCTGCTTGAGGCTATGCCCTTACTGAGCAGGAACTGGCGCAGCTCGTCACTCATGAAAGAGGACCCCCTGTCGCTGTGGACGTATGCGGGGTAACCGAACAGTGTGAAGATGGTGTTCAGGGCTTTAATGACTGTGGCCGCGGTCATGTCAGAGCAGGGAATGGCAAAAGGGAAGCGGGAGTATTCGTCCACCACATTAAGAAAATATGCGTTGCGGTCGGTGGAGGGGAGGGGCCCTTTGAAATCGAGACTGAGGCGTTCAAAGGGGCGGGAAGCCTTAATCAGGTGCGCTCCATCCGGCCTGAAAAAATGCGGTTTGCATTCCGCGCAGATGTGGCAGTCCCTTGTGACTGTACGGACCTCCTCTAAAGAGTATGGGAGATTGCGGGACTTGATGAAGTGGAAAAACCGAGTGACCCCCGGGTGGCAGAGGTCCTCGTGGAGGGTTTGGAGGCGGTTAATTTGTGCGTTGGCACATGTGCCGCGGGATAGGGCATCGGACGGCTCGTTCAGCTTTCCGGGACGATACAAAATCTCATAGTTGAAGGTGGAGAGCTCGATCCTCCACCTTAAGATCTTGTCGTTTTTGATTTTGCCCCGCTGTGCATTATCGAACATGAAGGCTACCGACCGTTGGTCTGTGAGGAGAGTGAATCTCCTGCCGGCCAGGTAATGCCTCCAATGTCGCACAGCTTCCACTATGGCTTGGGCTTTCTTTTCCACTGAGGAGTGGCGGATTTCTGAGGCGTGGAGGGTTCGGGAGAAAAAGGCCACGGGTCTGCCCGCTTGGTTAAGGGTGGCCGCTAGAGCTACGTCGGAGGCGTTGCTCTCGACCAGGAAGGGGAGGGACTCGTCGATGGCGCGCATCGTGGCCTTTGCGATATCCGCTTTGATGCGGCTGAAGGCCTGGCAAGCCTCTGTCGACAGAGGGAAGGTCGTGGTCTGTATTAGGGGGCGGGCCTTGTCTGCGTACTGGGGGACCCACTGGGCGTAGTATGAAAAGAACCCCAGGCAGCGTTTCAGGGCTTTTGGGCAGTGCGGGAGGGGAAATTCCATGAGGGTGCGCATACGTTCGGGGTCGGGGCCTATTATCCCATTGCGCACTACGTAGCCCAGAATGGCTAGCCGATTGGTGCAAAAAACGCACTTGTCCTCGTTGTACGTGAGGTTCAAGGCTTTGGCGGTCTGGAGGAATTTTTGGAGGTTGGCGTCGTGGTCCTGCTGGTCGTGGCCGCAGATGGTTACATTGTCGAGATACGGGAACGTGGCCCGCAACCCATGTTGATCAACCATTCGGTCCATCTCCCGTTGGAAGACCGAGACCCCGTTTGTGACGCCAAAAGGGACCCTTAGGAAATGGTATAATCGCCCGTCTGCCTCGAAGGCTGTGTACTTGCGGTCACTTGGGCGGATGGGGAGCTGATGGTAGGCGGACTTGAGGTCCACGGTGGAGAAGACTTTATATTGGGCAATCCGATTGACCATGTCGGACATGCGGGGGAGAGGGTACGCGTCTAGTTGTGTGTACCTATTGATGGTCAGGCTATAGTCTATGACCATCCTTTGTTTCTCCCCTGTCTTCACTACTACCACCTGCGCTCTCCAGGGACTATTGCTGGCCTGGATTATGCCCTCCTTTAGTAGCCGCTGGACTTCGGACCGAATGAAGGTCCGGTCCTGGGCGCTGTACCGTCTGCTCCTTGTGGCGACGGGTTTGCAATCCGGGGTGAGGTTCGCAAACAAGGACGGAGGTTGCACCTTGAGGGTTGCGAGGCTGCAGATAGTGAGTGGGGGTATTGGGCCGCCGAATTTGAACGTAAGGCTCTGTAGATTGCATTGGAAATCTAATCCCAGCAAGGTGGGGGCACAGAGTTGGGGCAGGACGTTTAGTTTGTAGTTTTTGAAGTCCCTCCCCTCCACCGTGAGGGTAACTATGCAGAATCCTCGGATCTGTACGGAGTGGGATCCTGCAGCTAGGGAAATCTTTTGTGCGCTGGGATAGGTGGTCAAGGAACAGTGTCTTACCGGGTCGGGGTGGATAAAGCTCTCCGTGCTCCCGGAGTCGACTAGGCATGGCGTCTCGTGGCCGTTTATTAGCACCGTTGTCGTCGTCGTCTGGAGTGTCCGGGGCCGAGCTTGATCGAGCGTAATTGAAGCGAGACGTGGTTGTAGTAGTGGAGTGGGGTCCGTTGTTGCCGTCCAAGATGGCGTCGGGGATGGACAAAATGGCCGCCCCCATACATCGCACGTGGCTGGTGGGTCACAAGATGGCGACGAGGGTGGACAAAATGGCCGCCCCCACACGTTGTACAGGTCTGGGGCGGTCCAAGATGGCGGCGCCCTTCCTCCCCTCATGGTGGCCGGGACCCAAAATGGAGGCGTCTGCGGGTCGCACATGGGGCGCTGGGGGGGCTGGGGAGCGCTAGGACCGCGCGGAGGTCGGGACCCAAGTTGGTGGTGCCGGCGGGTCAGACGTGGGGCGCGGGGTGGGGGTTAGGGGGGCGTTAGGGATGCGCAAAACTCCGTCTTCTCCGTGGAGAGTGGTGGCCGGGACGCAAAGCGGTAGCGCCGGCGGGTCATACGTTGGGTACGGGGAGGGGGTTGGGAGCGTAAGCGGCGTGCAGGGCTCCCTGTTCTCCCGGGACCGCGGTGGTCGGGACCCAGAGCGGCTGCGCCTGCGGGTCGTACATGGCGTGCTGGGGGGGTTGGGGCGCGTAAACGGCTTGCAGAGCTCCCTGTTCTCCCGGGACAGCGGCGACCTCGCGGGACCGGCACACAACCGCGTAATGGCCCTTTTTCCCGCAGCTCTTGCAGATAGCTGCGCGGGCCGGGCAGCGCTGCCGGGGATGTTTCGCCTGGCCACAGAAATAGCAGCGGGCGCCCCCGGTGCGACTTGGCGTTTGGACCGTGCAAGCCTGTGGGGTGTACGGGGGGGGTTTGTCGCGACGGGTACGTACGGAGCCCAATGGGCTGCCGCGCGGTCGGGAATCCACAAAAGCATCGCGCATTAACATGTCCGTGTGTTCATTTGCGTTCACCGAAGGGCAGCTGCAGGCTCGTCCCAAAATCAGCAGCGCGGCGTAGAATTCATCCATCGATTCTCCGGGACCTTGCCGTCTCGTCGTGAGCTGGTAGCGAGCGTAGATTTGGTTAACTGGGCGGACATAGAGACTTTTCAGTGCTGCGAACGCCGTCTGGAAATCGTCCGAGTCTTCGATGAGGGAGAAGATTTCCGTGCTCAACCTCGAGTGCAGGACCTGTAGTTTTTGGTCTTCTGTGACCCGGCCATCTGTGACCTAGGCCTCGAAGCAAGTCTGCCAGCGCTTGAAGGCTGCTGCCGCGTTCACTGCGTGGGGGCTGATCCTCAGGCATTCCGGAATGATCCTGAGCTCCATAGTCCTTTTTAGGCACGCTTAATAAATTGTAGCGCACAAAGACTCCGTGAGACGAATAGAGTGAAGTCGATGAGGCTTTATTAAGCGTGTCTGTTCCCCCGCAGCTCAATAGTAGACTGGCCTGCGGGGGAGGACTCCGGCTTCTTATACTCCACCTTCAGGGCGGAGCTAGAGGTCAACGGCCAACCAGGACCCGGGATCTGTCAGCCAATGACATTAGGGCTTCCAGTCCCACATGACCCCCAATACATACTACCACAAGACTCAATGGGTCAAATGGCCTCCTCCTGCACTGTAAATTCTATGTGATGTGATCACCAATTGGTCAAACGATTTTGTGCCAGCGGCTTCCGGGGGCATTAAATTCCTAATGAGGTTGTAGGTCTGGGGCCCACAAACCGCGGCAAAATGGCCTTTTGCTTATCTTTGCTGTGATCTCATTGGCAGTAAAGAAATTCTGGAACCACCCAATATATTGGCTCCAGGCTTTGGCCCCCTGGTCGAATGGATCGAGTTTCTCTATCATGGCATGGTTTCTCACTCACTGTTTTTCCGCTGACTTCATTCCTTAGAGGCTTCCCATGCAATCCCTTCCCTCCAAAATTCCAACTTCTGTGATGACTTGTAATCATTGTCCAATTTAGGCTCAGTGTGATGGCTCAAGGCAACACTGAGGAGTCTTCTTGTACAACAAAAGGGGTTTATTGAGAACAGCAAAAAGTATTAACCATATACAGGCACAGAGGTATCTTAAATAAGTCTCTCTACAACACCCGGGTTCACAATGCTTCCAGGGCCCTGTGCTTTTTCCGCATTGGTCGGGGTAATGCACGACAGGCCCAGAGTTGGTCACGTGGTCAGTGAGCGATGACCTTAAAGGGAACACATTACCACATCTTCAACATTAGCATTCCTCATCGTGATGAGCACAAAAAGATTAACCGACCAAACATCGACAATAAGATACAAATACAGGTGGTATGCAAGAGTTAGTAGTATATAGTACATTTCTATTGATTTGCAAGACATGGTTGGTCATGCAACTAACTTTGTCATATGCATTTGAATAACCTGTTTCATCATTACATTTAATTTATGTAATTACGCATTCGCTGCTGTTAATCTGGTGATTTCACATTTCTGTTCCATAACCTTGGATGCAGGTTAATGATAGGCCTCTCAAAGTTTTATTTTGGGTAGGACAACAGTCAGTGATCATAAATCAACATTGATCTTCCTACAGACCTAACGTTTGATTGAGTTTCATCTGCAGTCTGGAAGTGAGATATTGCAGCTGTTATCTATAGAAACTATGGTATGCTGGAAGCGGAACAAAAACATCCCAAACCCATTTCACGGCCATTCAATCGCTATGCAAGGAGGCACAATTTGTATTTCCATTAGTCTGAACTGTTTACAAACTACCAGAAGTTAAGGGAACAGAGTTAGCCACACTCTATTTTGCCAACTGATTATTTACACTGGACTGATGACAATGGAACATTAATTAAATTTGGATTGTACCGCCATTCAATTCCAGTTCCTTGTGCAACTTCTCAGATAATGAGCCAACATACGGCAAGACCTGGGCAACATTCAAATTTGAACAAACTTGGGTAAGTAACATTTACGTCACACACATGCCAGGCAATGACCATATGCAGCCAGAGAAAACCTAACCATCTCCCTTTGACATTTAACAGCCCACCAGTGATCTGCCGTGTTTTCCATGCATACATAATTAAGGAGACGGGAAGCGGATGATAAGGTGCAAAAACCCACCATTACGGCCAGTGGGAAAAACCTTGTTTTTTTCTACATCCGCTCCCGTACTCAGTGCAATGCGGGGAAAATCCCACCCACAGTATCAGTTTTCACAGGTACAGATACCCACTTTAACTTTCCACCTCCTCTCTCAACCCTTCCACTGTCCCAAATTATTGGACCTCTTTTCCGACACCATGGACTGGATGAGCAGAAGTTTCCTTCAAATAAATATTGGGAAGACTGAAGCTGTTGTCTTTGGGCTCACCAATAAACTTTGCTCCATAAAGCCACTGGCACCATCCCTCTCCCTGGCAATGCTGGGGCTGAACCAAACTATTCCTAACATTGGTAACCATTGCTGACCCCGAGATGAACTTCTGACAACATGACCATACTACCTCCAAGAAAGCCTGTTTCCAGCTCTATAACATCACCTGACTCTGCCTTGTATTAGCTCATATGCTGCTGAAAACTTCATCCACAACTCTAGCGTTGACGATTCAGATGGTCTTGATTGGCCTCCCGCAGTCTCCCCTCTGTAAATTGAGGTTTTCCAAAACTCTGATGCCTGAACTCTAACTCATGTCAAATTCCATTCACCCATAATTTTATGCTCACTAACTGGTATATGCCCCAGCCAAGCGATGCCTCAATTTTCAAATTCTCATCCTTGCTTTGAAATCCCTCGGTGGCCCTTTCCCTATGTCTGTAATCTCCTCCAGTCCTACAACCCACCGAGCTGCACTCATCTCATTCTGGCCCCTTGATCATCCCGAATTTTAATTTCTCCACCAATGGTGCCTGTGTCTTCAGCTGCTTTCAGCCTTAATCTCTGGAATTGCCTATCTGCCTCTCTCTCTCCCTTCCCTCCTTTAGAAACTATTGAAAACCAAACTCACGAACCAAACATTTGACTACCTGGCCATCCAGTTTCTTATGTGGCTTGGTATTTGTTTTATAACGCACTTGCAAAGCACCTTGGGACATTTTATTATGTTTAAGACAGAAAATCACAAGTAAAAAGAATTGTCTTCCTTGGGGAAGATCTATTAATATCTTGCTTGATATTTCAAGTTATTACTTCAGTCAATGACATTTGGGTGCTTCTGATCTAGGTTTTTGATTCTGTGGACGGGTGATTTATATATTTCTGTCAGCAGTAAATGTGAGTGGCATTTTAAATTAAAACTTGAAAATAATTGCAGTAATGAGGAAAAAATTGAATGCTGGACATGGTAATGACATTTGTATCAAGCTAATTGTAATCCAAAGAGGAAATGCTTTTGCATTTCTATCACTTTTATATAACAATTTGTTAAACTGCTTTCTTCAATATAGGCTTTGGTCCATGTTGATTTTGTGCAATTAATTTGGTTGATCAAATCAACCTTTGTTTCACCAACATAAAAGAAATCAGGGGTTTTATGACAGAAAGGTAGATGTAACATTTGCCTTATTCAGACTATCTGATCATTGAAGAACGTTAGATTGATCTTTTGAATTATTGCAGCTATGTATAGTTGTACAGCATAAATTATACGCTCAGCATCGTTTTATTCATTTCCAAACAAAAGCCAATTCTGTTGCATAGGGCTAGAAATTGGATAGCCCTGGATTTGGGGGGTGATTGGGGTGTGGGGGAAGGGAGAGCTGGGAGGTCGGGGCGGGATCACAATTTGCGAACTGCCACTTCAGAACAAAATAGGCAGCATGGAAGTTGTTGCACGTACCTCATTTCCATGATTGTTGCCTAGCCCTGAGCGGACTCCGGACTGCACTGTTCTCTACAGCACTTCCAGCAGTCTCTGCACACTGTACAGGGACGATTAGGATCAGCAAACCCTTGCTCCGGGCAGTTTTCTGTTTTAACAGGTGCAGCCCCATCATGCTGGCTGGTGACTTTAGACATTCAGGCTCAAGGGGATGTCCTCCCTGTAGGAGTGTTCCCAAGGACTGAGTATTGAGCTATCTTTTAAGTGAGATTCCTCCCTCTTAGTTACAGATCAGCTGAACACACAGAACTGCGGACACATCAACTTTGGTTAATATGGTTTTATTTTTCCAAGCTTGGTCCAGGTACATGGGAGAGAGATCTGGATAAATGCTAAATTCACTCTGGCTGACACTGGTACAGACATCCCAATTATACAGTTTTCCAAAAATCAATAGCCCACCCCAATTGAACTTGATCCAATCCTTGGTGCTGTCAATTTTATATTGACCAGTGAAATTTATTTTAAACAACCTGACAACTGTGATCAGCTTACAATTTAACCCCATCCTGCCACTTGTTGTTTACCAGGATATTGTATCCATTGTAAAGTTTTTTTTCTGCCATTCCCATGTTACTTATCGCAGCTAGTTCCTGCCCACCTCATTGTTCATCTAGGGGCAGGATGCTAAAGTTCGTTCCCCTTGACACCATGGTTTGTCTGAGGCAGGATATTGGGAGCACTGACAAGAACTGTTTACTGAGCTGACGGTGTTATTGCTGACCACACTATTTCTGTCTAATCCTGTTTGTCTCAAAAACATGGGCAAGTTAGCTAGCCTAAATCCCATCATGCATTGTGGCCACTGCTTGCAGCAAGAGTTTGAATGCTTATTACTGCTATGTCCGAAAATTACATGTTTAATGGTTAATAATGACTACTGAGTATACTTTCTATGATTAATCTCAATCCTTAATAAACTAATTTATGCAGAACTATTCTAGTATTATCCTAGCTATCTGGTTTTATGGGGTCTCATCTCAGGACACCCCTTCACTCCCTACACTTGGGAAAGTCCTCCCCACTTCTGTGATGCCACTGTGTAAGCATTGGCCAGAGAACTCAAGGAAAGAAGATAAATCATGGGTGGGGTTCTCCGGTCCCCCAGCCGTGTGTTACTCGGTGGCGTACTGTTCACTGGCAGTGGGATTATCTACTCCTGCCGCGTGTCATTGAGATTTCTCATCGAAGCCATTCCAGGGAATCAATACTGGTTGGGGTGGGGGGAATGCGCTGCCAGCAGGAAAAGAGAATCCCAACGGCCGGAGAAATCTTGCCCATGTTTCAGCAAAGTGTAACTGGAAACTTACGACAGACCTCAGAATACAATAGGAGCATATAGAAAGAGAAGCCAAGTGCTGCCCCAAGAACTCCTAAGAGGGTGAAGCTGTGAATAAATTCTGCTGCGAGGAACTCAGATGAGGACTACATTGCAACAAGCGACAGGAAAATGGTGATGATGGTGCATATTGAGATGCATAGAATATGGAGGACTCTAACTCCAATGTGATAGAGGCCCTTGGGCAGAGTTTGGAGCCTATCCTTTCCAATTGGACCCATGATGGAATACCAGCTGACCACTGTCTCAGTTTGTACTGTAGTGCAAGAGAAGGCTTCCCAACATTTCAGTCGTGCAGAAGAAGCTCAGATAGAGCTAAGGAGATACATGGCGGATGGTACACAGTCTCAGACTGTTGCTGTAGTCTGAACAGATTTCAGCATGTGAGCGCTTACTTTAGTCCGGCAATCTGTTCCCCAGCAGCCCATAAGAACTGTTGAGAGGCTGCTCCATCGGACTGACAGTGGCTCTATGGAGGGAAAACCTGCTCTCCTCTCTGAGGATGCCAACACTGCTAGTGATCAGGCTGTTGTTTCTCAGCCACCCGACATAGGCTGCTGCTGCCCATGCCAAGGTGGCACTATCCAAAGCTGGGCTCTCACGGCTCAGAGCTGCTCATACACATCCTGCAAGTCTCTCTGCAGTCTCACCTTGTGAAAGTCAGCATCGTCTTTCAAGCGACAGTTGATTAGGATTCAGGAAAGTCACGTTCCTGAGAGAATGGAGGATAAGTATGGGAAGTTTAGGGAGCCTTGGATAACGAGGGATATTGTGAACCTCGTCAAAAAAAAAAGGAGAATTTGTACAGTCTAGAAGGGTGGGAACAATCAAAACCATTGAGGAGTATAAAGAAAGGAGGAAGGTACTAAAGTGAGAAATTAGGAGGGCTAGTAGGGGTCATGAAATGTCCTTGGCAAGTAGGATTAAGGTGAATCCCAAAGCTTTTTATTCATATGTGAAAGGTAAGAGGGTGGCCAGGGAAAGGATTGGACCACTTAAGGAGAGTGGGTGGAATCTATGTGTTGAGCCAGAGGAAATGGGCAAGGTACTAAATGAATACTTTGCATCAATGCTCACTAAAGAAAGGGACTTTGTGGAAGATGATTCTTGGGCAGGGTTTGTGGACAGTCTGGAGCATGTCAACATAGAAAAGGAGGAGGTAATGGGTCTTTTAAAAGATATTAAGGTAGATAAGTCTCCTGGGCCGGTTGGGATTTATCCCAGTATACTGAGGGAAGCAATTCAGGAAATTGTTGGGACCTTGACTGACATCTTTGTAACCTCATTGGCTACAGGTGAGATCCCAGAGTACTGGAGAATAGCTAAAGTAGTATCACCGTTTAAGAAAGGTAGCAGGGATAATCCTGGAAACTAAAGGCCAGTGAGCCTCACGTTGGTGGTAGGTAAATTATTGGAGAGAATTCTCAGGGACAGGATTTATACCCATTTGGAAACAAATGGACTCATAAGCGATTGACAGCATGGCTTTGTGAAAGGGAGGTCATGCCTCACAAACTTGATCGAGTTTTTTGAGGAGGTAACAAAGATGATTAATGAGGGTAGAGCGGCGGATGTTGTTTACATGGACTTCAGTAAAGCCTTTGACAAGGTGCCTCATGGCAGATTGGTATAAAAGGTGAAATCACACGGGATCAGAGGTGAGGTGGTAAGATGGATACAGAACTGATTCGATCACAGAAGGCAAAGGGTAGCAGTAGAAGGGTGTATTCTGAATGGAAGGTTATGACTAGTGATGTTCCACAGGGATCTCTGCTTGGGCCTCTGTTGTTTGTGGTGTACACAAAAGATTTGGAGGAAAATGTCGCCGGTTTGATTAGTAAGTTCACGGATGACACCAAGTTTGGTGGAGTGGCAGATAGTGTTGAGGATTGTCAGAAGGTACAGTAGGACATAGATAGGTTGGAGACTTGGGCCGGCAAATGGAGTTTAATCCGGACAAACGTGAGGTAATGCATTTGGTAGGTTTAACATGGAGGGGAAATATACCGTAAATCGTAAAACTCTTAGGAATATAGAAGGTCAGAGAGATCTGGGCGTGCAGTTCCACAGATCTTTGAAGGTGGCAACACAAGTGGACAAGGTGGTCCAGAAAGCATACGGAATGCTTGCCTTTATTGGACGGGGCAATGAGTATAAAAACTGGCAAGTCATCCTACAGTTGTATAGAACCTTGGTAAGGCTGCAATTGGAATATTGCGCACAATTCTGGTTGCCACACAACCAGAAGGATGTGGAGGCTTTGGAGAGGGTGCAGAGGAGGTTTACCAGGATGTTTTCTGATCTGGAGGACGTTAGCTATGTGGAGAGGCTGAATAGACTCGGACTGTTTTTTTGGAAAGACGGAGCTTGAGGGGTGACCTGATAGAGGTCTACAAGTTTATGAGGGACATGGATAGAGTGGAAAGGCACTCTTTCCCAGGGTGGAGGCATCAGTCACCAGGGGGCATAGGTTTAAGGTTGGTGGGGCAAAGTTTCGAGGAGATGTACAAGGCAGGTTTTTTACGCAGAGGGTGGTGAGTGCTTGGAATGCTTTGCCGGAGGAGGTGTGGAAGCAGATACATTAACGGCATTCGAAAGGCATCTTGGCAAACACATGGATAGGATGGGTATAGAGGGATACGGCACAAGGAAGTGCTGAGAATTTTGGCAAAGTTTGGTATCATCGTCGACGCAGGCTTGGAGGGCCAAAGTGCCTGTTCCTGTGCTGTATTGTGATTTATTCTTTGTTCTACCAGGCATGCTACAGCACCTGGAATACCTGCATGAGGGCATGAGGTTAGTTAAAGGCATCTATAAGACAAACACTGAGGAACTATACAAGGATGATTAGTTCCTTTGTTATTATTGTTACATATTATTGATGTTCAGTTGGATAAAGTTATTGAAGGAAGGCATTTGCTGATGGTCTTTTGTGATATTGGTCGAGGAGGCCTTGTGATGGGGAGTCAGATCCGAATAATCTCTTGGGGATGATGGGTCCATGTTCCGGCCGTGAAGTACCTATTAACTGAAGTGAAGCCTTATGGTGCAGCTCCCTTTGCTCTGTCCAAATGCATGTATTTGGTGTTACTCCCTCCCTACATTCTCCTCCTCTTTCTCCACATTCTGACATGTATGTTAGGTTGGAGAGAACATGGCATACTACCATGAACATGGAGAATGTCTTGGGCACACACAGCAGATCGAGATCGCCTCGAAAAACCAAGGCAGTGAAACCTTTGCCACATGAGACCAAAGGCTTACACCATGGTGTTGCAAGTCACTCTGTGGCTTTTGCTGAAGGCCCACTTACCTGGTTTGGTGACATTGCAGAAGAGCGTCATGTGCCCCGTGTGATGTGTCTTTAAGGCAATTGGTATTCCACACTAGCACAGGATGAAAGTATCATGGGTTCACAAAGATGTACTTTTTGGTTTGGGTATCCTCCCTGTTGATATGGTGACCTGCAAGGTCAGGTTTGTGCAGTCAATGGCATCAATGGGGACGACTGCAAATTCAAATGTCCTTTCCTGCAGTTGTGTCTAAAGGATGAATTTTCCTTTCCTTCTATCCAGTCTCTCTGTGATGCGTCCAAGTAAGGTGAATTGTGAAATGTTACTGACGATCTCTTTTGTGAATAATAGCTCTCCTGGTACTGCTTTTGACTCACGGAATAAATTGGACTGTGCTTCTGGAAGACCCTTTATTAATAAGGCCTTCTCTGGAGTACCCGGCTTCTTCTCACTCCTCACTTAGCTTGCCCTTTCCATGTTCTGGTCATGTTGTGGAGCAAGAGACATTGCAATTGCTACTTGCCTATGTAAGGGGCAGTTTTCCTTCCCTTACTGTCTGCAATAAATATTCCCATTGCTCCAGCAAATCGAAACAGTGCTTCCACAAACTGGCCTGAGCAAAAGTAGGTCAAAAACGATTCACCTGCAATGCACTGAGTGCCCCTTAAATGGTCCCAGAATAGGCCCCAACTTGCTTCATAATGCTTGGTGTTTCAGGGGTGAAGAAGTTGCCTGCCAATGCATTGATCAAATTAAGCATCCAGCATTGCATGCGCCCGCTCAGGTTACAGATGCCGTAAAATCCATTCAAGATCCTTGGGTGCACGTAGAAGGGCATGTGCCATTTTCATTTCGTAATGTGCTGCATAGGAAGAGGCCAATGGTGAATTTCATGCAGGGACAACTACGGTAGACCTCTTTGCGCCATTAGATGTGGCACTACACAACTTAATTTCATGCCCACAATGTGTGCTATGTCCAGATTTATTTTTCTGAAGGAAAGTGAATAATGATTTGTAGAAATTATTATTCTGAACACTCGAAGGGATTTTCATCAGCATACTGTTCAATTCAGAGTTTGAGAAGAAAAGAAGCTACCGGCAAGCAAAATGCAAAGTTAGCAAAGCTAACTGGTTGAAGAGCAAATTAACCAGAAAATATGGATTGTCCTATTGATAATTAGCAGGGGGTTGTTTCAAAGGCAACTGACTGGAAATTTACCTGTAGAAGACTTTTTCTTCACTTAAAGAACATGAGAAACAGGAGCAGGAGCAGGCCATTCAGCCCTTTGAGCCTGCTCTGCATTCAGTTTGAACTTGTACCTCAGTTACACCTTCCCAGACTATTAAATATCCCTTGATCCCCTTAGTGTTCCCATAGATTCTTTTAGTGTCTAAAAGTCCCTAGTTATCATCGGCCTTGTTCATCAAAAATGACTATCCTCTTTTAAACACATTTAACAATTTGTTTGCTGAATATATTGAAGGTGAGTATGGTTTCGCCTATTCATTTTGAATAGTCAAGTAATTTCAATGAGAGGAAGGTTATGATTGAGTTTCACTGGTTCTATCCCAAGTATTGAGTCTTCAGGCTTGAAGGGCCAGATGGCCTACTCCTGCTCCTAGTTCTAATGTTCAGTGTTCATTGGAACAGATACCTTGCATCGCCCCTATATTCCACCCCTCCAGGCATGTCTTGCTTTCTGAGAATATTCTAAATATCAACATTTTCCTTTGAATCCAGGGATCATAATGTTTTAATTATTCAAGAATTTACATATTGTGAGATTGGATCACAAATTCGCTGTTTAACCAGAGAGTGAATACTTAGATTTACTCAGATTTTTGAGGGACAGTTTCAAAACATTGCTCCTTCACAGCATAGACATGAAACATGACCAAGCTATTTTTCTAGAATGCTGGATCTTAATTTAAATACAGCTTGAGACAATAAAATGCACTCAATGCTGTGCAACTAAATTTCTCTCGCTTTCCCCTCAGCAAATTCTTCCTTCAGAGTCAGTCTTGAAACTAAATAAGGATAAAGTCTCGTTCCAAGAATTTGCCTGGTTTTGTTTATCCACCAGACTGCCCTCAAATTCTTATGTTAAAATCAACAATCTAACAGGTGAGGAAGAAATTGAGTTTTTAAAAGAATGTACTGACTTTTGTAAAAGGTTACTTCATTGTCCACAATTATCAAAGGTCCCGTTAAAATGCATGGAAACTCAAGTTCTTAGTTCACACAATTGTCCAATTGTACAAGTTTCCCAGAATGAAGTCACGTCCTATTTATCATTTTCAACAGATTGATGGGTAGGACAATCATTCTCTGACGTTATGATAATCATATTAGTTCAAGGGATTTGCAAGGGTTTTACTCTATGATTGAAGACAAACTGCAAAGGATCATGTATAATGTAGGATGCTATTACGACTTAGTAGGCAGTACGTGGAAGCCCTCTGGGAATTTCTATCTAGGTTACCTTTTAGCTCTATTTTGCATCAACTGGTCTGGCATATATCCTGGAGTTTCTTCAAAGTTATCCGAGAGTGTTTTGTGTTCCCATCTGCTCTTCAATTTAGCAAACCTGTGTCGTTCCAGTTAACAGGCTGTGTTGTCGAGATCTAGATTTAAGCAAATTAAGTAGGAATAAATTCTTTCTTTGTCACAATGCTTGAGAATAATATACAGTATTTGCAGGGTATGTGGAAGGATAAAAAATCATTATGTCAGGTAGCCTGCAGCTGGCTTTTCAAACAAATTTGTTTCAGCACTGCATTCTAAATGTGTTGTTGACACATTAATCCTGCAGTGAAATTGAGCCAGTGATGAGTACAGGCTGTGGAAGTCCATGTGATATGTAGGTAGAAACCAGGGGCGAGATTCTCCGACCCCCCGCCGGGTCGGAGAATCGCCAGGGGCTGGCGTGAATCCCGTCCCCGCCGGTTGCCGATTTCTCCGGCAGCGGAGATTCGTCGGGGGCGGGAATCGCGCCGCTCCGGTTGGCGGGGCCCCCCCCGTGATTCTCCGGCCCGTATGGGCCGAAGTCCCGCTGCCAGAATGCCTGTCCCACCGGCGTGGATTAAACCACCACTCTTACCGGCGGGACAAGGCGGCGAGGGCGGGCTCCGGGATCCTGGGGGGGGGCGCGGGGCGATCTGGCCCCGGGGGGGTGCCCCCACGGTGGCCTGGCCCGTGATCAGGGCCCACCGATCCGCGGGCGGGCCTGTGCCATGGGGGCACTCTTTTCCTTCCGCCTTTGCCACGGTCTCCACCATGGCGGAGGCAGAAGAGACTCCCTCCACAGCGCATGCGCAGGGATGCTGTGAGCGGCCGCTAACGCTCCCGCGCATGCGCCGCCCGGCAATGTCATTTCCGCGCCAGCTGGCGGGGCAGCAAAGGCCTTTCCCGCCAGCTGGCGGGGCGGAAATCAGTCCGGCGCGGGCCTAGCCCCTCAAGGTGAGGGCTCGGCCCCCCACGACGCGGAGGATTCTGCACCTTTGAGGCGGCGCGATGCCGGACTGATTAGCGCCATTTTTGGCGCCGGTCAGTGGACATCGCGCAGATACTGGAGAGACTTCTTATTGCAGTAAAATATTTAAAAGTAGACTTTCCATTTTGGATATAGTGGGGAGATTAGATGCAAATTGTGCTTGAAATTGCAGTAATTAGGTCAGTTTTTTTCAAACTTGTTTTGCCGAGACCCACTTTTGCCAATTAGCCAAGCTTTGGGACCCACGTCGGCCGAGCTTTGGGACCACGCCATGTTTGCTAACCCAGTCTATCCTGATTCAAGGTGGTGTTTGAGACACTAAAGTTTCCTTGCCCTGGGCAAGGGAGTGTAAATGATCATTTGGTTTTCCTGTTCTAATTCGTTATCCAGTAGTCTCTGGGTCATTGAATTTATGTCAACATTGAGGGAGGCCAGGATCATATATACCTGTGATGTCCTCCTATCTAGCAGAATTCACTGCCCAGCGCCACACATTAAGGATAGTTACTCATGAGAGATACTATAGCTGCCAACAATTGTGAACCTGCATTCATCGTGGGACAATACCATGAGGAAACAAAGAAGTAAAGGAAGAAGACTAAGGTGAGGAGATCAAAGAGCAGCTATCAGTGTGAGACAGCCATGTGAGGTTCTTGTAAATAAAATAGCCACAAACCTGAAGATAGTGATTTTAAAATCATGATTTATAATTGGCTTAAATGCAATGCAATTATTTGATGCAAATTTATTCAACTTCAACGTACACTATTGGAAAAAAGTTCACCAATATTGATGAATGCTGACAACACTGTAACTCACCCACAGACAACTGACAAACAAACTGTTCTAGTTGTCATTCATCAAAAATTATGGGCATTGAAAAATGTTTTCTTAAATATTCTTAAAAATCAATGGGGCTGGTTTAGCACACTGGGCTAAATCGCTGGCTTTTAAAGCAGACTAAGGCAGGCCAGCAGCACGGTTTGATTCCCGTACTAGCCTCCCTGAACAGGCGCTGGAATGTGGTGACTAGGGGCTTTTCACAGTAACTTCCTTGAAGCCTACTCGTGACAAATAGCGATTTTCATTTCATTTTCATTATTTTCTCAGATTTCCAATTGTGGCTTTGTTGAGGATAGTGATGTCAGAAGTTTGAACAGTTTTTCTAATAGCGGGGTGAGTCACAGCCATTCACCATTCTCTCTCTTCCTTCAATTGTTCACTGGCTGTTGATGTTCAGGAAATCAAGGCTGAGCTGAGTTCTGCTGTTGGCTGTTCTAGAGATACTGGCCAAGGTTTTCATCTGGAAGGCTTCAGCATCTTATAAGAAATATGAACATTTTAGTTCCACAGAGCTGGGAAATGAACAAGTGCAATTGAAGAAAATGGTAATGACACTGTTGAGAAATTGAGGGGGCCAAGGAGGTATAATGCCTCACAAAAATAACCAGAACCCTTATATTTATAGAGTTCCCTGAATGTAATAAAAATAATTTCATGGCCTGGCAGCAAGCCACGTTAAAAAAAAATTGCTGTCAGCATTCAAATCAAAAAAACTAGGCCAATGTATTTTGGAGTTTCGGATGAGAACTAGCACTTGGTTTTGGTCCGGTGGAGAAATCAGGAGGATGTACCTGCACAGGCCTGGACTTATAATTACAGTCTATTCCCAAATATGTGACCTGGGCCCTAACTTCATCTTTAAAGAAGGCCGTGGCAACTTTAGTGGGAGGTGGCCTTGGTGCAATTTCCTACCGAGCAGGGGGGGGGGGGGGGGGGTTGTTAAAAATACAAAAAGTCACCCTCTCCCCCATCCTGCCCTGCAATAAAGCCCCATAAAGCCAGATGAGAAATCAGGTTACATGAGTTTGTATTTAACTCTAGCTCTTAAATCATAGAATCCCTACAGTGCAGAAGGAGGCCATTCGGCCTATCGAGTCTGCACCGACCAAAGAAAAAGCACTCTACCTAGGCCCACCCATATCTCCGCAAGACTATCTAATTTTCTTGGACACTCGGGGACAATTTTAGCACAGCCAGTTGTCATGTGAGAGTACCTTTTAAGAAATGGATGTTTAAGCAATGTACCTTTAAGAAATGGAGCTGATCATATTACTGAAGTGATGTCAGAGGGTGGGGGGGCTGAGCACACTTCTGCTTTTTGAGCTTCAGTTTGAGAACGCAGCTGGGAGTGTCTGTGTGTTTTTGCTGTGAGCTGCATGAAGAAACACAGAGCTGGTCTGTTGCTGCAATCCAAAGACTATAAATATATTGAATGTAACCTAATGTGCTCCTATTTTTGAAGGTTTGAAGTCTTTTGGATGTTTAAAGGAACAGTTTGAAGGATTATTTAGTGTTGAAGTCTTTTGGGGTTATCTTTGAAGTAATGGGTATTAAGATATTCAATGTTTGTTTTAAAAAGGTTAACTTGAGTTCATAGAATAAACATTGTTTTGTTTTAAAAATCACTTGTCCATTTCTGCTGTATCACACCTGGAGAGTACGCCGGGTGCTTCCCACACCACAATCCATTAAAAGTTGTGGGTCGTTTGAACTCCATGAAACACTTTGGGGTTCTGTGAACCCAGAAGCATAACAGTTGGGGGCTCGAGGGGGATAAAAGTCGATCGATTGGATTGGCTTAATGAACTTAGAGACAGTGAGGGGTGAACATATTGTGGTTGCTTTTCAGGTGTGGTATTTTAGTTTAAGTGGGGAGTGTGCTGTGGACAATGGTTCTTTCAGAGGCTAAGGAGTTTTTGGGGGTGGACACGGTAACATGCAATACCTTACCGACAGAGACTAAAAGCAGACTGTTAGATTTGGCAAAACCATTGCAGTTAACATTGCCTGGCAAAATGCGAAAAGATGAGGTGCTTACCGCGGTAGCTGAGCATTTAAATTTGCCTGAGATACATTATGACTCATTAGAAATGGCAAAGCTCCAATTGCAGATTAAGCAATTTGAACATGAAAAAGAATTAAAGCAGCTTGAATATGCAATGAGAGAAAAAGAAAAGGAGAGAGAAGAAAGAAACAAAGAAAGAGATAGAGAGGAAAGGAAAAAAGAGAGAGAGTTTGAACTTCATAAAATGGCAATGAAACATGAATATCAGTTAAAATTGGCAGACGCAAAGGGAAACATACAGTTGGATGAGATCGATGAGGATAGTGAGACAGAGCATCATAGTCGAAGACGTGGTGGGGCTCTATCTAAATATGTCCAAGCATTGCCAAGGTTTGACGAGAAGGAGGTAGAAGCCTTTTTCATTTCATTTGAGAAGGTAGCTAAGCAAATGAAATGGCTACAGGACATGTGGGTATTACTGATTCAAACAAGGATGGTAGGTAGAGCTAGTGAAGTGTTTGCATCACTACCGGAGAAGGTATCTGGAACACATGAGGAGGTGGAAAAAATCCATTTTAGGTGCATATGAGCTAGTGCCTGAAGCTTACAGAAAAAGGTTTAGAAATTGAAGGAAATAATTTGGTCAAACATACATGGAGTTTGAAGGGCTCAAACAGGGTAATTTTGATAGGTGGATAAGGGCTTTGAAAATAGACCAAACGTATGAAGCTCTCAGAAAAAATATACTTTTGGAGGAGTTGAAAAATTCAATTCCTGCTTTAGTGAGAAATGGATGTTTAAGCAATGTACCTTTAAGAAATGGAGCTGATCATATTACTGAAGTGATGTCTGAGGGTGGGGGGAGCTGAGCTCACTTCTGCTTTTTGAGCTTCATTTTGAGAATGCAGCTGGGAGTGTCTATGTGTTTTTGCTGTGAGCTGCATGAAGAAACACAGAGCTGGTCTGTTGATTGCTATAAATATATTGAATGTAACCAAATGTGCTCCTATTTTTGAAGGTTTGAAGTCTTTTGGATGTTTAAAGGAACAATTTGAAGGATTATTTTGTGTTGGAGTCTTTTGGGGTTATCTTTGAAGTAATGGGTGTTAAGATATTCAATGTTTGTTTTAAAAAGGTTAACTTGAGTTCATAGAATAAACATTGTTTTGTTTTAAAAACCACTTGTCCATTTCTGCTGTATCACACTTGGAGAGTACACCATATGCTTCCCACACCACAATCTATCAAAAGTTGTGGGTCGGTTGAACTCCATGAAACACTTTGGGGTTCTGTAAACCCGGACCCATAACACAATCCACCTAACCTGCATTACCTTCAGCTGTGGGAGGAAAGTCGAGCACCCGGAGGAAACCCACGCAGATACAGAGAGAAAGTGCAAACTCCACATAGACAATTACCCAAGATCGGAATCGAACCCGGGTCCCTGTGACTGTGAGGAAGCAATGCTGACCACTCTGCCACCGTGCCTCCCAAATTTCACTAACAGTTCCCTGGTTTTCACATTCAAGCACCAAAGATTTTAAAAGGTTCTTAGATTGCTTGATTCGTTTGATTTCTGGCACTGGAAGAGTTTTCTTAATTCTTAATTTAAAATAATACAACACAGGAAATCCTTGTTGCAGTTGCACAGAGCATTGGTGAGACTGCACCGGGATTAGTGTGTATGGTTTGAAGGGCAATTTTTGGCTGCGTTGTGTCCGGCACAAATTCCGCTATGTTGGGAAAATGTTGCTTGAGGCCAAAAACGGGATTTGCGCCTGGTGGAAAAGTTTGAGCCCAGGACATGAGGGTATATAGGGAGTACCCTCCTGGGGCCTTCCTGCTGTTGTGAACTGGACCTTACCCAGAAATGAAGAGGAGCTGATTAGCATGCATTTGAATACATTTTCATATGATTAGCACGTTCAGCCCAACTTCCAGCCTCCCAGAATGCTGCCCCCCACTCCTCCCCCCCCCAGAAGGAAGTCACCTTGGGTGCAAATTACTACTGGTCCACAAAAGCTGGTACCAGACCCCATGGACTTTTGAAGTTGATGGTTTATATGGGGGAGCAAGGAGATAAATACCGCTCAGTACACAAGGGCAAATCAGCCACTGCCAAGGTAAAGAGAGCGGCAGGTAGAGGGAGGTCCTTCAAGGGTGCTGCTGCTTGCTGGGGGTGGGGGTGGGGTGGGCTTCAGAGGGCTTCAGTTCAGTGGTCTCACCAAGAATGGGGCCAGCATGCGGAAAAACCTTTGACTTAAAATTATTTGAGGTCCGTTTCAAAGCCCAGTCAGGTTGCAATGGCTTTCCTTGTTGACATTCCATGTCATGCCCCATTAACTTTTAAAAATCTCGGAGCTTTTCTGATATTAACACGGCAGTTCTTTTTAATTTGTTCATGGGATGGGGGTGATGCAAGCTTTACCAGCATTTATTGCCCATCCCTAATTGCTTTAAGGGGCAATTAAGAGTCAACCACATTGCTGTGGGTCTGGAGACACATGTAGGCCAGACCAGGTAAGGATGGCAGATTTCCTTCTTTAAAGGACATTAGTGAACCAGATGGGTTTATCCGACAATCAACAATGGTTTCATGGTCATCATTAGACTTTTCAATACCAGATATTTTATTGAATTCAAATTCCATCACCCGCCATGGTGGATTCGAACCCAGGTCCCCAGATCATTACCCGGAATCTCTGGATTATCAGTCAAGTGACAATATCACAATGCCACTGCCTCCCCACATAGCTCACACTTGATTAACTCTGAAGTGCTTCCCAGAATGTGCATCTGTTCTGCCTGAGTTTCTTTGTTTTAAATGAGATATGTTCAGACATATCTTTAATGTCTGAATTGCATTTCCCTGGGAAAAACAAACCCCATCCTTAGCACTCACATATCCTTCACCTTCATCCATTCCCTATGTACCCTCATGTCCCCACACCATGTCCTGTCCGACTGTCCACATCTCTATGTCCCCCCATGCCGCCTAAGCCAATATCTGCCTTCCACCCACCTCCTAGATTCCCATAAGCCCCAATGCCAAATTCTATCCTTCCTCCTACCTGCTATGTCCCCTCATGCCTCCTATGCCAAGCCCTTCCCTCCACTAATGTGGCACGGGACGTATGAGGGGCAGCATTATCAAAGACCCCTCCCATCCAGCTTACTCACTCTTCCAACTTCTGCCATCGGGCAGGAGATACAGAAGTCTGAGAACACGCACAAACAGACTCAAAAGCAGCTTCTTCCCCACTGTTACCAGACTTCTAAACGACCCTCTTATGGACTGGCCTCATTAACAATACACCCTGTATGCTTCGCCCGATGCCAGTGCTTATGTAGTTACATTGTGTACCTTCTGTTGCCCTATTATGTATTTTATTTTATTTCCTTTTCATTTCATGTACTTCATGATCTGTTGAGCTGCTCGCAGAAAAATACTTTTCACTGTACCTTGTACACGTGATAATAAACAAATCCAATCCAATCCAAAATGGTGGAAGGGCAGAGTTTGGAATAAAGGGCATGAGGGGGCATAAAGGGTGGATGGACATGCAGAGCTTGGCATAGCAAACATGAGGGGCCTTGGAAATGGGTGGAGGATATGCAACTTGGCATAGAGGGCATGAGGAGCTTGCCTTTTAGAAGGTCCCAACATGCACTCTGTGGTTCACGACTCCATTAAGGGACTGTGAACCATGACTCTTTAAAAACCTGTCCCGATTCCATGAAAATTGTGGCGGAGTAGGGCACACAATGGAGCTGGCCTGGTTGGGAATGCCAGATGCGGGCTTTTCCCTTTAAATGCACTTCCAAAGATTAGACAGCCCTGGAATATGCCTGTCATTTTTAAAAGACTCTTGAACCAACCTGTTTCTGTGGAAACCAGGCTAATGTCTCCTGCGTAATTCATACCCCTCACCCCCAGCACTGTCACTTCATCCCCTATTCCCCTGGCTAGCTTTGAGTTCACAAACCAACTTTGGCAGTTGGAAGACAGTTTTTAAATTCTGGAAATAAGCGATTGGCACAATAAAAGTAACCATAAGACTGTCAAATTCTCATAAAAGCCAGGCTAAAAGCAGCCTGCTTTAAAATTTTCCTTATTTTCTTCACTGTTGATTTCAGAGTAGGATCTATTGTTGCCTGCATGCCCAGTGAAAAGACGAGGTATGAGCGATGAACATCATTCTGTTCATAGTTATTCATTAATTAAATGGAAGAAAGCAAATTTGACAAACTTTGATTTCCTTATTTTGTAAGCAAGAATTTCTCAGTTAATCATCCCTATTCACAAACCCCCAGACAGATTTTGTAGTACATAATTTGGGTTTACAATAGGAGTGTTCAGATTCAGCTTTCTGGTCATGTTCATTCACCCGTATAATCATTGAAAATATAGAGAGCCGACTCATCATGTTGTTTGAGGCAGCATCCTTGATATTCCTTCTTCAAATTTTTATCTGTCACCATCCAAGGCTGCCCAGGATTAAATGTCCACAGGAGAGCTTCAAAGGTAAGCCGGAATAACAATGCTGATCAATAAACTCTGAACAGCTTTGATGTCCAACCCTTTCTTCAGAAAGAATAAAATAGGGCTAACAGAAATATTGAAAATACTTGAATTGGAATACACACAAATATTGTTGGGAATACATAGCAAGTACAGTGTGTTGTGCTTGATCCCTTGTACTTTATGAAGTAACTCACCAAACACACAAAATATCCAAACCAGGATCCTTTTATTGTGTCTCGTGTGGTAAGATGGCAATCGGATACAGAGCATGTTATCATGGAGTCTTGCTACTCCTCTGGAACTCACACCTAGCGCTGACCAATTACATGTACGTCTTATCCTCTCAATCTTCTTCTTAAGATGGCCGGATGTGCCTCTCTTTATATCTGGGTCCCAGGTCGCACCACCTTGGTTCCGCCACCTGCTGGTTGGAGGTCGCACACCATCTGATTATGAGAAAGCCCATAGTCAGATCACCACATAGTGCACACCTAGAAGAAGAAAAGGTAAATTTAATAGATCTAACTCGATCTAAGCTTTCAGAAATGTTTAAAATAGAAATCTGCTGGACTCAGGTGCACAGATGAGAAAGAATTACATCATGACAAAAGAAAGACCAAGTGGATCACAGGAACTGTGAATATTGAAATTGAAATATAATTAAAAAACAAGTAAACAAAGCAGATCAGCTCCACTCACCCAGGACCTGGCAATGATGGAAAGTTGCACCTGGTAACTTAAAAGGATATCACAAAATGCTACTGCAGTCTAAGAACTTTTAATAACTGGTGGTGCTGTGTAGAAGTCGCATTCAAACGGCACTTGGGAGAAAGTCATGTCAGTGAAATGAAATGAAAAAAGCAGTCAAATTCAGACGGATCGAGGTTATGTTTGCTTTGCGATGCTTAAAAATGAAAAATCTGGGTGCAATAGAATAGTGAACACATGCAAAAATATTTTTGAATCACTTGTATCCCCAGTGAAATAGGTTTATAACTTAACAAGGGATCAAAATGAGGATATTACCAAAGATGGTCGATATTGGATCAATGTACATTACTGGTTAATTAAATAGTTGGAGAGGTCTCAAGAGTGAATCACCAATGAATTGGATTTCGAGAAGGGTATTACTGGGCGGCACGGTAGCACAGTGGCTAGCACTGTTGCTTCACAGCTCCAGGGTCTCAAGTTCAATTCCCGGCTTGGGTCACTGTCTGTGCGGAGTCTGCACGTTCTCCCCGTGTCTGCATGGGTTTCCACCGGGTGCTCCGGTTTCCTCCCACAAGTTCCGAAAGACGTGCTGTTAGGTAATTTGGGCATTCTGAATTCTTCCTCCATGTACCCGAACAGGCACCGGAATGTGGCGACTTCATTGCAGTGTTAATGTAAGGCTACTTGTGACAATAAAGATTATTACTAGGGACAGGATTGCTGCCATGTGTCAAGGTTTCTGCCTCTGCCACCATTGGGAAACAGCTCTTATCATCATAGCTGGATTTAAAATTGATCCTCTGAAATATGGACCCTCTGCTCATTATTTGAGAATGGGCATTTATTCCCTTTCCATGGACGAATGGCTCTTCAGGTCCCAAATCCTCATTCCCACTAATATTGCTATAGCCATTCTCTTTCTACCTAAATTAATGTCTGTGCAGTGATGCTTTTACAGATAAAGAAACGAATGATTGAATGGCCTTCTTCTGAACGGGACAACTATCAGACATCCCGGAAATCCTGCATTGAGACAATAAATATACTGGATTTTTAAAAGGTGTTTAAGTTAGAGATGAAAGGTCACAGTCTAAAGTTGTAGAACTCAGTGTTGTGTCCTGAGGGCTGTAATATGATGAATCAAAAGATGAGTTGCTGCTCCTCCAGTTTGCTCCAGGCTTCACTGGAGCATTTGCAGCAGGCGAAAGAACATGTGGGCATAAGAACAAGGTGCTGAGTTAAAACGGCATACAACAGGGAAGGTTGGGGTCATGCTTGTGGACTGAGTGAAGGTGTTGCACAAGGCAGGTCACCCAGCCTGTGTTTAGTCAGCCCAATGTAGAGGAGACCGCAGGGGCAGCAATGAATATGGCAGACAAAATTGAAGGACATTCCAGTGTGGGAATGGCCAGTTTGAGGGTCTATCCAGTATGGGAGTGACCAGTATGAGGGCCTATTCAGTGTGGGAAGCACTGCTTAGCCTGGAAAGAGTGTTTGGGCTTTGAATGGTGAGGCAGGAGGACGCAAAGAGGAAGGTTCTGCACCTTCTGCAATTGCATGGGAAAATGCCATGGGAAGGGGATGGGAGTTGGGCATGATGAAGGAGTGGACCATGATGACATAAAGAGAGGAGCCCCTATGGAATGCTGATGGGAGGGGGGGGGGGGAGGTGGTGAGGGGAAGATGTGTTTTATCGTGGCATCATGCTGGAGTGGTGGAAATGTGCAGGATTAGAACAAGGAGTGTTCCATTTAACCCACCAAAAGACAAGTATTACTAGGGCCCATGCAGGTGCCCACAGCCACGCCTTTTACTTGCAGGAAATGAGCCAAGTTAAAGGAGAAATCATTTAGTGGCAGAACATGTTCAACAAGATGGAGGAGCGCAGTGGTGGATGGGGATTGTTCAGGCATCTGCTCAAGGAAGAAGCAGAGAGTCCTCAGACCATCTGTGGTGGTAGGTATTAGGGGTATTACGGTACCCTGTGATGACAAGAGGCTATTGGTGGATAGACGCTGGGTCCCGATTGGATCAGCCACCTATTGGCTCCACCCATTAAGGCGGAGTATAAGAGCCCAGGTTCTCCCAGCAGCCGCATTCTGTAACTGTGCTGCTGGGGAACAAGTCTGCGTAATAAAGCCATTGTTTGACTCCTTCTCATCTCGTCTCGTGAGTGATTGATTGTGCTACACATTCCTAGTGGGGGATGAGGATGTAGAGGGATTGGACATCCATAGTGAAAGGAGATAGTTAGGGACAGGGAACTGGAAATTGTTGATATGGCACATTATAATATCTTCTTGACTCAGTATCAATTTTTATGATAATTTTGCTTTGAACATTCCGTATGGGAGTGACCAGTGTGAGCATCTATCCAGTATGGGAGTGACCAGCAGGAGGGTCTATCCAGTATGGGAGTGACCAGTGTGAGCATCTATCCAGTATGGGAGTGACCAGCAGGAGGGTCTATCCAGTATGGGAGTGACCAGCAGGAGGCTCTATCCAGTATGGGAGTGAGCAGTGTGAACATCTATCCAGTATGGGAGTGACCAGTGTGAGCATCTATCCAGTATGGGAGTGACCAGCAGGAGGGTCTATCCAGTATGGGAGTGACCAGTGTGAGCATCTATCCAGTATGGGAGTGACCAGTGTGAGCATCTATCCAGTATGGGAGTGACCAGTGTGAGCATCTATCCAGTATGGGAGTGACCAGCAGGAGGCTCTATCCAGTATGGGAGTGACCAGCAGGAGGGTCTATCCAGTATGGGAGTGACCAGCAGGAGGGTCTATCCAGTATGGGAGTGACCAGCAGGAGGGTCTATCCAGTATGGGAGTGACCAGTATGAGCAACTATTCAGCATGGGAGTCAGAAGCAGGGTAGTCCATCCAATATGGGAGTTAGCAGTGTGAGGGCTTATCCAGTATCGAGTGACCAGTTTAAGGATCTATTCAGTATGGGAATGACCAGTTTAAGGTTCGATCCAGAATGGGAATGACCAGTCTGAGGGTCTGTCCAGTATGGGAGTGACCAGTAGGAGGGTCTATCCAGTATGGGTATGACCAGTGTGAGAGTGCATCCAGTATGGGAGTCGCTGGCTTTGAAAGCAAACCAAGGCAGGCCAGCAGCACGGTTCAATTCCCGTACCAGCCTCCCCGAACAGGTGCCGGAATGTGGCGACTAGGGGCTTTTCACAGTAACTTCATTTGAAGCCTACTTGTGACAATAAGCGATTTTCATTTCATTTCATTTTCATTTCATTTCATTTCATTCATTTCATTTCATTTCAGAAGGAGAGGAGTCTATCCAGTATGGGAGTGTGCAGTGTGAGCGTCTGTCCAGTATGGGAGTGACCAGTAGGAGGGTCTATCCAGTATGGGAGTGACCAGCAGGAGGGTCTACCTAGTATGGGAGTGAGCAGTAGGAGGGTCTATCCAGTATGGGTATGACCAGTGTGAGAGTGCATCCACTATGGGAGTGAGAAGGAGAGGGGTCTATCCAGAATGAGAGTGACCAGTGTGAGGATCTCTCTAATATGGGAGTGACCAGCGTGAAGGTTAATCCATATGGGAATGAGAAGCAGGGGAGTCTATCCAATATTTTTGTTTTTATAAATTTAGAGTATCCAAATCATTTTTTCCAATTAAGGGGCAATTTAGCATGGCCAATCCACGTACCCTGCACATCTTTTGGATTGTGGGGGAAAAAACCTACGCAAACATGGGGAGAATGTGAAAACTCCACACGGACAGTGACCCAGAGCCGGGATCGAACATGGGACCTCGGCGCCGTGAGGGAACCGTGCTAACCACTTGCGCCACCGTGCTGCCCTCATGTATCTAATATGAGGCATTACCAGTGTGGGGAACTATCCAGTATGGGAATGATCAGTTTGAGGGTCTATCCAGTATGGGAGTGACCAGTATGACGGCATATCCAGTATCGGAGTGACCAGCTTCAGGTTCAATCCAGTGTGGGAATGACCAGTGTGAAGGTCTATCCAGTATGAGAAAGGCAAGTGTGATGGTCTATCCAATATGGGAGTGACCAGCTTAAGAGTCTATCCAGTGTGGGAATGATCAGTGTGAAGGTCTATCCAGTATGGGAAAGACAAGTGTGATGGTCTATCCAATATGGGAGTGACCAGCTTAAGAGTCTATCCAGTATGGGAATGACCAGTGTGAGGGGATATCCAGTATGGGAGTGACCAGCTTAAGGGTCTATCCAGTGTGGGAATGACCAGTGTGAGGGTATATCCAGTATGGGAGTGACCAGCTTAAGGGTCTATCCAGTGTGGGAATGAGCAGTGTGAGGGTCTATCCAGGATGGGAGTGACCAGTGTGAGGGCCTGTCCAGAATGGTAGTGACCAGTGTGAGGATCTATCCAGTGTGGGAATGACCAGTGTGAGGGTCTATCCATAATGGGAATGACCGTGTGAGGGTCTATTCAGTGTGGGGATGACCAGTGTGAGGGTCTATCCAGTGTGGGAATAACCAGTGTGAGGGTCTATCCAGTATGGGAGTGAGCAGTGTGAACATCTATCCAGTATGGGAGTGACCAGCAGGAGGGTCTATCCCGTATGGGAGTGACCAGTGTGAGCATCTATCCAGTATGGGAGTGACCAGCAGGAGGGTCTATCCAGTATGGGAGTGACCAGTGTGAGCATCTATCCAGTATGGGAGTGACCAGCAGGAGGGTCTATCCAGTATGGGAGTGACCAGCAGGAGGGTCTATCCAGTATGGGCGTGACCAGTGTGAGCATCTATCCAGTATGGGAGTGACCAGCAGGAGGGTCTATCCAGTATGGGAGTGACCAGCAGGAGGGTCTATCCAGTATGGGAGTGACCAGTGTGAGCATCTATCCAGTATGGGAGTGAGCAGTAGGAGGGTCTATCCAGTATGGGAGTGACCAGTGTGAGCATCTATCCAGTATGGGAGTGAGCAGTGTGAACATCTATCCAGTATGGGAGTGAGCAGTAGGAGGGTCTATCCAGTATGGGAGTGACCAGTGTGAGCATCTATCCAGTATGGGAGTGAGCAGTGTGAACATCTATCCAGTATGGGAGTGACCAGTGTGAGCATCTATCCAGTATGGGAGTGACCAGCAGGAGGGTCTATCCAGTATGGGAGTGACCAGTGTGAGCATCTATCCAGTATGGGAGTGACCAGTGTAAGCATCTATCCAGTATGGGAGTGACCAGTGTGAGCATCTATCCAGTATGGGAGTGACCAGCAGGAGGCTCTATCCAGTATGGGAGTGACCAGCAGGAGGGTCTATCCAGTATGGGAGTGACCAGCAGGAGGGTCTATCCAGTATGGGAGTGACCAGCAGGAGGGTCTATCCAGTATGGGAGTGACCAGTATGAGCAACTATTCAGCATGGGAGTCAGAAGCAGGGTAGTCCATCCAATATGGGAGTTAGCAGTGTGAGGGCTTATCCAGTATCGAGTGACCAGTTTAAGGATCTATTCAGTATGGGAATGACCAGTTTAAGGTTCGATCCAGAATGGGAATGACCAGTCTGAGGGTCTGTCCAGTATGGGAGTGACCAGTAGGAGGGTCTATCCAGTATGGGTATGACCAGTGTGAGTGTGCATCCAGTATGGGAGTCGCTGGCTTTGAAAGCAAACCAAGGCAGGCCAGCAGCACGGTTCAATTCCCATACCAGCCTCCCCGAACAGGTGCCGGAATGTGGCGACTAGGGGCTTTTCACAGTAACTTCATTTGAAGCCTACTTGTGACAATAAGCGATTTTCATTTCATTTCATTTTCATTTCATTTCATTTCATTCATTTCATTTCATTTCTGAAGGAGAGGAGTCTATCCAGTATGGGAGTGTGCAGTGTGAGCGTCTGTCCAGTATGGGAGTGACCAGTAGGAGGGTCTATCCAGTATGGGAGTGACCAGCAGGAGGGTCTACCTAGTATGGGAGTGAGCAGTAGGAGGGTCTATCCAGTATGGGTATGACCAGTGTGAGAGTGCATCCACTATGGGAGTGAGAAGGAGAGGGGTCTATCCAGAATGAGAGTGACCAGTGTGAGGATCTCTCTAATATGGGAGTGACCAGCGTGAAGGTTAATCCATATGGGAATGAGAAGCAGGGGAGTCTATCCAATATTTTTGTTTTTATAAATTTAGAGTACCAAATCATTTTTTCCAATTAAGGGGCAATTTAGCATGGCCAATCCACGTACCCTGCACATCTTTTGGATTGTGGGGGAAAAAACCTACGCAAACATGGGGAGAATGTGAAAACTCCACACGGACAGTGACCCAGAGCCGGGATCGAACATGGGACCTCGGCGCCGTGAGGGAACCGTGCTAACCACTTGCGCCACCGTGCTGCCCTCATGTATCTAATATGAGGCATTACCAGTGTGGGGAACTATCCAGTATGGGAATGATCAGTTTGAGGGTCTATCCAGTATGGGAGTGACCAGTATGACGGCATATCCAGTATCGGAGTGACCAGCTTCAGGTTCAATCCAGTGTGGGAATGACCAGTGTGAAGGTCTATCAAGTATGGGAAAGACAAGTGTGATGGTCTATCCAATATGGGAGTGACCAGCTTAAGAGTCTATCCAGTGTGGGAATGACCAGTGTGAAGGTCTATCCAGTATGGGAAAGACAAGTGTGATGGTCTATCCAATATGGGAGTGACCAGCTTAAGAGTCTATCCAGTGTGGGAATGACCAGTGTGAGGGTATATCCAGTATGGGAGTGACCAGCTTAAGTGTCTATCCAGTGTGGGAATGACCAGTGTGAGGGTATATCCAGTATGGGAGTGACCAGCTTAAGGGTCTATCCAGTGTGGGAATGAGCAGTGTGAGGGTCTATCCAGGATGGGAATGATCAGTGTGAGGGTCTATCCATTGTGGGAATGACCAGTGTGAGGGTCTATCCAGTGTGGGAATGACTAGTTTCAGGGTCTATCCAGTATGGGAGTGATCAGTGTGAGGACCTATCCAGTGTGGGAATGACCAGTGTGAGGGTCTATCCATAATAGGAATGACCAGTTTGAGGGCCTATTCAGTGTGGGAATGACCAGTGTGAGGGTCTATCCAGTGTGGGAATGACCAGTGTGAGGGTCTATCCAGTGTGGGAGTGACCAGTGTGAGGGTCTATCCAGTGTGGGAATGACCAGTGTGAAGGTCTATCCAGAATGCGAATGACCAGTGTGAGGGTCTATTCAGTGTGGGAATGACCAGTGTGAGGGTCTATCCAGTGTGGGAATGACCAGTGTGAGGTTCCATCCAGTGTGGGAGTGACCAGTGTGAGGGTCTATCCAGTGTGTGAATGACCAGTGTGAGAGTCTATCCAGTATGGGAGCGAACAGCATGAGGGTCTATGCAGTGTGGGAGTGACCAGAAGGTGGGTCTATCCAGTACATGAGTGAATGAGTGTAATGGTATATCCAGTGGGGGAGTGACCAGCATTAAGGTCTATCCAGTAGGGGAGAGACTAGCATGAGGGTCTGTACAGTATGTGAATGAGCAGTGTGAGGGTCTATCCAGTGTGGGAGTGAGCAGTGTGAAGGTCTATCCAGTGTGGGAGTGACCAGTGTGATGGTCTATCCAGGATGGGAGTGAGCAGTGTGAGAGTCTATCCAGTGTGGGAATGACCAGTGTGAGAGTCTATCCTGTATGGGAGTGAACAGCATGAGGATCTATGCAGTGTGGGAGTGACCAGAAGGTGGGTCTATCCAGTACATGAGTGATGAGTGTAATGGTATATCCAGTGGGGGAGTGACGAGCATTAAGTTCTATCCAGTAGGGGAGAGACTAGCATGAGGGTCTGTACAGTATGTGAATGAGCAGTGTGAGGGTCTATCCAGTGTGGGAGTGAGCAGTGTGAGGGTCTATCCAGTGTGGGAGTGAGCAGTGTGAAGGTCTATCCAGTGTGGGAGTGACCAGTGTGAGGGTCTATCCAGTGTGGGAGTGAGCAGCGTGATCGTCTATCCAGGATGGGAGTGAGCAGTGTGAGGGTCTATCCAGTGTTGGAATGACCAGTGTGATGGTCTATCCAGTGTGGGAGGGACCAGTGTGAAGGTCTATCCAGGATGGAAGTGAGCAGTGTGAGGGTCTATCCAGTGTGGGAGTGACAAGTGTGATGGTCGATCCAGTGTGGGAGTGACCAGTGTGAGGGTCTATCCAGGACAGGAGTGAGCAGTGTGAGGGTCTATCCAGGATGGGATTGAGCAGTGTGAGGGTCTATCCAGTGTGGGAGTGAGCAGTGTGAGGGACTATCCAGTGTGGGAGTGAGCAGTGTGAGGGTCTATACAGGATGGGAGTGAGCAGTGGGAGGGTCTATCCAGGATGGGAGTGAGCAGTGTGAGGGTCTATCCAGGATGGGAGTGGCCAGTGTGAGGGTCTATCCAGTATGGGATTGAGCAGTGTGAGGGTCTATCCAGGATGGGAGTGGCCAGTGTGAGGGTCTATCCAGTATGGGATTGAGCAGTGTGAGGGTCTATCCAACAAAGAAATACAAAGAACAAAGAAATGTACAGCACAGGATCAGGCCCTTCGGCCCTCCAAGCCCGTGCCGACCATGCTGCCCGACTAAACTACAATCTTCTACACTTCCCGGGTCCGTATCCCTCTATTCCCATCCTATTCATGTATTTGTCAAGAAGCCTTTTAAATGTAACTATCGTACCTGCTTCCACCACCTCCTCCGGTAGCGAGTTCCAGGCACCCACTACCCTCTGCGTAAAAAACTTGCCTCGTACATCTACTCTAAACCTTGCCCCTCTCACCTTAAACCTATGCCCCCTAGTAATTGACCCCTCTACCCTGGGGAAAAGCCTCTGACTATCCACTCTGTCTATGCCCCTCATAATTTTTTATACCTCTATCAGGTCTCCCTTCAACCTCCTTCGTTCCAGTGAGAACAAACCGAGTTTATTCAACCGCTCCTCATAGCTAATGCCCTCCATACCAGGCAACATTCTGGTAAATCTCTTCTGCACTCTCTCTAAAGCCTCCACATCCTTCTGGTAGTGTGGCGACCAGAATTGAACACTATACTCCAAGTGTGGCCTAACTAAGGTTCTATACAGCTGCCACATGACTTGCCAATTCTTATACTCAATGCCCCGGCCAATGAAGGCAAGCATGCCGTATGCCTTCTTGACTACCTTCTCCACCTGTGTTGCCCCTTTCAATGACCTGTGGACCTGTACTCCTAGATCTCTTTGACTTTCAATACTCTTGAGGGTTCTACCTTTCACTGTATATTCCCGACCTGCATTAGACCTTCCAAAATGCATTACCTCACATTTGTCCGGATTAAACTCCATCTGCCATCTCTCCGCCCAAGTCTCCAAACAATCTAAATCCTGCTGTATCCTCCGACAGTCCTCATCGCTATCCGCAATTCCACCAACCTTTGTGTCGTCTGCAAACTTACTAATCAGACCAGTTACATTTATATATACGACAAAGAGCAAATGTCTCAGCACTGATCCCTGTGGAACACCACTGGTCACAGCCCTCCAATTAGAAAAGCATCCTTCCATTGCTACTCTCTGCCTTCTATGGCCTAGCCAGTTCTGTATCCACCTTGCCAGCTCACCCCTGATCCCATGTGACTACACCTTTTGTACTAGTCTACCATGAGGGACCTTGTCAAAGGCCTTACTGAAGTCCATATAGACAACATCCACTGCCCTACCTGCATCAATCATCTTAGTGACCTCCTCGAAAAACTCTATCAAGTTAGTGAGACACGACCTTCCCTTCACAAAACCGTGCTGCCTCTCACTAATACGTCCATTTGCTTCCAAATGAGAGTAGATCCTGTCTCGAAGAATTCTCTCCAGTTATTTCCCTACCACTGAAGTAAGGCTCACCGGCCTGTAGTTCCCGGGATTATCCTTGCTACCCTTCTTAAACAGAGGAACAACATTGGCTATTCTCCAGTCCTCCGGGACATCCCCTGAAGACAGCGAGGATCCAAAGATTTCTGTCAAGGCCTCAGCAATTTCCTCTCCAGCCTCCTTCAGTATTCTGGGGTAGATCCCATCAGGCCCTGGGGACTTATCTAACTTAATATTTTTTAAGACACCCAACACCTTGTCTTTTTGGATCTCGATGTGACCCAGGCTATCTACACACCCTTCTCCAGACTCAACATCCACCAATTCCTTCTCTTTGGTGAATACTGATGCAAAATATTCATTTAGTACCTCGCCCATTTCCTCTGGCTCCACACATAGATTCCCTTGCCTATCCTTCAGTGGGCCAACACTTTCCCTGGCTACCCTCTTGCTTTTTATGTACGTGTAAAAAGCCTTGGGATTTTCCTTAACCCTATTTGCCAATGATTTTTCGTGACCCCTTCTAGCCCTCCTGACTCCTTGCTTAAGTTCCTTCCTACTTTCCTTATATTCCACGCAGGCTTCGTCTGTTCCCAGCCTTTTAGCCCTGACAAATGCCTCCTTTTTCTTTTTGACGAGGCCTACAATATCTCTCGTCATCCAAGGTTCCCGAAAATTGCCGTATTTATCCTTCTTCCTCACAGGAACATGCCGGTCCTGAATTCCTTTCAACTGCCACTTGAAAGCCTCCCACATGTCAGAAGTTGATTTGCCCTCAAACATCCGCCCCCAATCTATGTTCTTCAGTTCCCGCCTAATATTGTTATAATTAGCTTTCCCCCAATTTAGCACATTCATCCTCGGACCACTCTTATCCTTGTCCACCAGTACTTTAAAACTTACTGAATTGTGGTCACTGTTACCGAAATGCTCCCCTACTGAAACACCGACCACCTGGCCGGGCTCATTCCCCAATACCAGGTCCAGTACTGCCCCTTCCCTAGTTGGACTGTCTACATATTGTTTTAAGAAGCCCTCCTGGATGCTCCTTACAAACTCCGCCCCGTCTAAGCCCCTGGCACTAAGTGAGTCCCAGTCGATATTGGGGAATTTGAAGTCTCCCATCACCACAACTCTGTTGTTTTTACTCTTTTCCAAAATCTGTCTACCGATCTGCTCCTCTATCTCCCGCTGGCTGTTGGGAGGCCTGTAGTAAACCCCCAACATTGTGACTGCACCCTTCTTATTCCTGATCTCTACCCATATAGCCTCACTGCCCTCTGAGGTGTACTACCGCAGTACAGCTGTGATATTCTCCCAAACCAGTAGATCAACTCCGCCTCCCCTTTTACATCCCTCTATATCCCGCCTGAAACATCTAAATCCTGGAACGTTTAGCTGCCAATCCTGCCCTTCCCTCAACCAGGTCTCTGTAATGGCAACAACATCATAGTTCCAAGTACTAATCCAAGCTCTAAGTTCATCTGCCTTACCCATAATACTTCTTGCATTAAAACATATGCACTTCAGGCCACCAGACCCGCTGTGTTCAGCAACTTCTCCCTGTCTGCTCTATCTCAGAGCCCCACTGTCCCTATTCCCTAGTTCTCCCTCAATGCTCTCACCTATTGCTCCCGTGCCCACCCCCCTGCCATACTAGTTTAAACCCTCCCGTGTGACACTAGCAAACCTCGCGGCCAGGATATTTATGCCTCTCCGGTTTAGATGCAACCCGTCCTTCTTATACAGGTCACACCTGCCCCGGAAGAGCTCCCAGTGTTCCAGATAACGGAAACTCTCCCTCCTACACCAGCCACGTGTTTAGCTGCTCTATCTTCCTATTTCTAGCCTCACTGGCACGTGGCACAGGGAGTAATCCCGAGATTACAACCCTCGAGGTCCTGTCTATTAACTTTCTGCCTAGCTCCCTGAACTCCTGCTGCAGGACCTCATGCCCCTTCCTGCCTATGTCGTTAGTACCAATATGTACAACGACCTCTGCCTGTTTGCCCTCCCCCTTCAGGATGCCCTCTACCCTTTCGGAGACATCCTGGACCCTGGCACCAGGGAGGCAACATACCATCCTGGAGTCTCTTTCACGTCCACAGAAGCGCCTATCTGTGCCCCTGACTATAGAGTCCCCTATTACTATTACTCTTCTGCGCTTTGACCCTCCCTTCTGAACATCAGAGCCAGCCGTGGTGCCACTGCTCTGTCTGCTGCTGTTTTCCCCTGATAGGCTATCCCCCCCGACAGTATCCAAAGGGGTATACCTGTTCGAGAGGGGGACAACCACAGGGGATTCCTGCACTGACTGCCTGCCCTTTCTGGTGGTCACACAATTCTCTGCCTGCACCTTGGGTGTGACCACATTTACATAACTGCGATCTATGACGCTTTCCGCCACCTGCATGCTCCTAATTGCATCCAATTGCTGCTCCAACCGAACCATGCGGTCTGTGAGGAGCTCCAGTTGGGTGCACTTTCTGCAGATGAAGCCATCCGGGACGCTGGAAGCCTCCCGGACCTGCCACATCTCACAGTCAGAGCACTGCACCCCTCTAACTGACATTGCGTCAATTAATTAAAATTAAAATTACAATTTAAAAAAAAAATTAAATATTTTGTTTTAAATTTCAAAGTTACTGTTAACTATCTGTTTCCTAGCACTAGATTTCTAATAGAAATGCGAAAGCTAAATATAGTACTCTCCGATCTCTGGCTTAGATAACCCTCTAAATTATAATGAAGTAATTATGTTTAATTAGTTACCAATGCTTAATATTTTTAATTTAGTGTAGATTCCCAACCAGCCACTCAGGTCACAGCTTTTCTGTGATGTCACTTCAGTTTCCCCCGACACACATAATTTGAAAAAGGTATAAAAGTAAAAATGAGTAAAAATCACTTACTTACCTTCTGAGTGTCTTAGATGTTCTCACGTTCTCTCCCTGACAGAGACTGCTCCTTCTCCTCCGAATGGCTCCCGAATCTAGGCCGCGATCTTTTAAAATCTCCGCTATCCAGTATGTGATTGAGCAGTGTGAGGGTCTATCCAGGATGGGAGTGACCAGTGTGAGGGTCTATCCAGTGTGGGATTGAGCAGTGTGAGGGTCTATCCAGTATGGGATTGAGCAGTGTGAGGGTCTATCCAGGATGGGAATGGCCAGTGTGAGGGTCTATCCAGTGTGGGAGTGAGCAGTGTGAGGGTCTATCCAGGATGGGATTGAGCAGTGTGAGTGTCTATCCAGGATGGGAGTGGCCAGTGTGAGGGTCTATCCAGTGTGGGAGTGACCAGTGTGAGGGTCTATACAGGTTGGGAGTGAGCAGTGTGAGGGTCTATCCAGGATGGGAGTGGCCAGTGTGAGGGTCTATCCAGTGTGGGAGTGACCAGTGTGACGGTCTATCCAGGTTGGGAGTGAGCAGTGTGAGGGTTTATCCAGTGTGGGAGTGACCAGTGTGATGGTCTATCCAGTGTGGGAGTGACCAGTGTGAGGGTCTATCCGGGATGCGAGTGACCAGTGTGAGGGTCTATCCTGTGAGGGAGTGACCAGTGTGATGGTCTAACCAGTGTGGGAGTGACCAGTGTGAGGGTCGATCCAGGATGCGAGTGACCAGTGTGAGGGTCTATCCTGTGAGGGAGTGACCAGTGTGATGGTCTAACCAGTGTGGGAGTGACCAGTGTGAGGGTCTATCCAGGATGGGAGTGGCCAGTGTGAGGGTCTATCCAGGACGGGATTGAGCAGTGTGAGGGTCTATCCAGTGTGGGTGTGACCAGTGTGAGGGTCTATCCAGTGTGGGAGTGAGCAGTGTGAGGAACTATCCAGTGTGGGAGTGACCAGTGTGAGGGTCTATCCAGGATAGGAGTGAGCAGTGTGAGGGTCTATCCAGGATGGGAGTGAGCAGTGTAATGGTCTATCCAGTGTGGGAGTGACCAGTGTGAGGGTCTATCCAGTATGGGATTGAGCAGTGTGAGGGTCTATCCAGGATGGGAGTGGCCAGTGTGAGGGTCTATCCAGGACGGGATTGAGCAGTGTGAGGGTGTATCCAGTGTGGGAGTGACCAGTGTGAGGGTCTATCCAGTGTGGGAGTGAGCACTGTGAGGGTCAATCCAGTGTGGGAGTGACCAGTGTGAGGGTCTATCCAGGATGCGAGTGACCAGTGTGAGGGTCTATCCAGTGAGGGAGTGACCAGTGTGAGGGTCTATCCAGGATGCGAGTGACCAGTGTGAGGGTCTATCCAGTGAGGGAGTGACCAGTGTGAGGGTCTATCCAGTGTGGGAGTGACCAGTGTGAGGGTCTATCCATGATGTGAGTGAGCAGTGTGAGGGTCTAGCCAGGATGGGAGTGACCAGTGTGAGGGTCTATCCAGGATGGGAGTGACCATTGTGAGGGTCTATCCAGGATGGGAGTGACCAGTGTGAGGGTCTATCCAGGACAGATGTGAGCAGTGTGAGGGTCTATCCAGTGTGGGAGTGACCAGTGTGATGGTCTATCCAGTGTGGGAGTGACCAGTGTGAGGGTCAATCCAGGATGGGAGTGAGCAGTATGAGGGTCTATCCAGTGTGGGAGTGACCAGTGTGAGGATCTATCCAGGATGGGAGTGACCAGTGTGAGGGTCTAGCCAGGATGGGAGTGACAAGTGTGAGGGTCTATCCAGGATGGGAGTGACCAGTGTGAGGGTCTATCCAGGACAGGAGTGAGCAGTGTGAGCGTCTATCCAGTGTGGGAGTGACCAGTGTGAGGGTCTATCCAGGATGGGAGTGAGCAGTGTGAGGGTCTATCCAGTGTGGGAGTGACCAGTGTAAGGGTCTATCCAGGATGGGAGTGACCAGTGTGAGGGTCTATCCAGTGAGGGAGTGACCAGTGTGAGGGTCTATCCAGGATGTGAGTGAGCAGTGTGAGGATCTAGCCAGGATGGGAGTGACCAGTGCGAGGGTCTATCCAGGATGGGAGGGACCATTGTGAGGGACTATCCAAGATGGGAGTGACCAGTGTGAGGGTCTATCCAATACAGGAGTGAGCAGTGTGAGGGTCTATCCAGTACGGGAGTGAGCAGTGTGAGGGTCTATCCAGGATGGGAGTGAGCAGTGTAATGGTCTATCCAGTGTGGGAGTGACCAGTGTGAGGGTCTATCCAGGATGGGAGTGGCCAGTGTGAGGGACTATCCTGGACAGGATTGAGCAGTGTGAGGGTCTATCCAGTGCGGGAGTGACCAGTGTGAGGGTCTATCCAGGATGCGAGTGACCAGTGTGAGGGACTATCCAGTGAGGGAGTGACCAGTGTGAGGGTCTATCCAGGATGCGAGTGACCAGTGTGAGGGTCTATCCAGTGAGGGAGTGACCAGTGTGAGGGTCTATCCAGTGTGGGAGTGACCAATGTGAGGGTCTATCCAGGATGTGAGTGAGCAGTGTGAGGGTCTAGCCAGGATAGGAGTGACCAGTGTGAGGGTCTATCCAGGATGGGAGTGACCATTGTGAGTGTCTATCCAGGATGGGAGTGACCAGTGTGAGGGTCTAGCCAGGACAAGAGTGAGCAGTGTGAGGGTCTATCCAGTGTGGGAGTGACCAGTGTGATGGTCTATCCAGTGTGGGAGTGAACAGTGTGAGGGTCAATCCAGGATGGGAGTGAGCAGTGTGAGGGTCTATCCAGTGTGGGAGTGACCAGTGTGAGGGTCTATCCAGGATGGGAGTGAGCAGTGTGAGGGTCTATCCAGTGTGGGAGTGACCAGTGTAAGGGTCTATCAAGGATGGGAGTGACCAGTGTGAGGGTCTATCCAGTGAGGGAGTGACCAGTGTGAGGGGCTATCCAGGATGTTAGTGAGCAGTGTGAGGGTCTATCCAGGATGGGAGTGACAAGTGCGAGGGTCTATCCAGGATGGGAGTGACCATTGTGAGGGTCTATCCAGGATGGGAGTGACCAGTGTGAGGGTCTATCCAATACAGGAGTGAGCAGTGTGAGGGTCTATCCAGTACGGGAGTGAGCAGTGTGAGGGTCTATCCAGGATGGGAGTGACCTGTGTGAGGGTCTATCCAGGTTGGGAGTGACCAGTGTGAGGGTCTATCCAGGATGCGAGTGACCAGTGTGAGGGTCTATCGTCTATCCAAGATGGGAGTGACCAGTGTGAGGGTCTATCCAGGATTGGAGTGAGCAGTGTGATGGTCTATCCAGTGTGGGAGTGACCAGTGTGAGGGTCTATCCAGGATGCGAGTGAGCAGTGTGAGGGTCTATCCAGGTTGGGAGTGAGCCGTGTGAGGGTCTATCCAGGATGCGAGTGACCAGTGTGAGGGTCTATCCAAGATGGGAGTGACCAGTGTGAGGGTCTATCCTGGATTGGAGTGAGCAGTGAGGGTCTATCCAGGATGGGAGTGAGCAGTGTGAGGATCTATCCAGTATGGGAGTGACCAGTGTGAGGGTCTATCCAGTGAGCGAGTGACCAGTGTGATGGTCTATCCAGTGTGGGAGTGAGCAGTGTGAGGGTCTATCCAATACAGGAGTGAGCAGTGTGAGGGTCTATCCAGGATGGGAGTGGCCAGTGTGAGGGTCTATTCAGGTTGGGAGTGAGCAGTGTGAGGGTCTATCCAGTGTGGGAGTCACCAGGGTGAGGGTCTATCCAGGATTGGAGTGACAAGTGTGAGGGTCTATCCAGGGTGGGAGTCAGCAGTGCGAGGGTCTATCCAGGATGGGAGTGACCAGTGTGAGGGTCTATCCAGTGTGGGAGTGACCAGTCTGAGGGTCTATCCAGGACAGGAGTGAGCAGTGTGTGGGTCTATCCAGTGTGGGAGTGAGCAGTGTGAGGGTCTATCCAGGATGGGAGTGAGCAGTGTGAGGGCCTATCCAGGATGCGAGTGACCAGTGTGAGGGTCTATCCAGTGAGCGAGTGACCAGTGTGATGGTCTATCCAGTGTGAAAGTGAGCAGTGTGAGGGTCTATCCAGAATGGGAGCGGCCAGTGTGAGGGTCTATCCAGGTTGGGAGTGACCAGTGTGAGGGTCTATCCAGGATGCGAGTGACCAGTGTGAGGGTCTCTCCTGGGTGGGAGTGAGCAGTGCGAGGGTCTTTCCAGATTGGGAGTGACCAGTGTGAGGGTCTATCCAGTGTGGGAGTGACCAGTCTGAGTGTCTATCCAGGACAGGAGTGAGCAGTGTGAGGGTCTATCCAGTGTGGGAGTGCGCAGTGTGAGGGTCTATCCAGGATGCGAGTGACCAGTGTGAGGGTCTATCCAGGATGGGATTGAGCAGTGTGAGGGACTATCCAGGATGCGAGTGAGCAGTGTGAGGGTCTATCCAGTGAGCGAGTGACCAGTGTGATGGTCTATCCAGTGTGAGAGTGAGCAGTGTGAGGGTCTATCCAGAATGGGAGTGGCCAGTGTGGGGGTCTATCCAGGTTGGGAGTGAGCAGTGTGAGGGTCTATCCAGTGTGGGAGTGACCAGTGTGAGGGTCTATCCAGGATGCGAGTGACCAGTGTGAGAGTCTATCCAGGGTGGGAGTGAGCAGTGCGAGGGTCAATCCAGGATGGGAGTGACCAGTGTGAGGGCCTATCCAGTGTGGGAGTGAGCAGTGTGAGGGTCTATCCAGGATGGGAGTGACCAGTGTGATGGTCTATCCAGTGTGAGAGTGAGCAGTGTGAGGGTCTATCGAGAATGGGAGTGGCCAGTGTGAGAGTCTATCCAGGTTGGGAGTGAGCAGTGTGAGGGTCTATCCAGTGTGGGAGTGACCAGTGTGAGGGTCTATCCAGGATGCGAGTGACCAGTGTGAGGGTCTATACAGGGTGGGAGTGAGCAGTGCGAGGGTCTATCCAGGATGGGAGTGACCAGTGTGAGGGTCTATCCAGTGTGGGAGTGACCAGTCTGAGGGTCTATCCAGGACAGGAGTGAGCAGTGTGAGGGTCTATCCAGTGTGGGAGTGAGCAGTGTGAGGGTCTATCCAGGATGGGAGTGAGCAGTGTGAGGGTCTATCGAGGATGCGAATGAGCAGTGTGAGGGTCTATCCAGGATGCGAGTGACCAGTGTGAGGGTCTATACAGGATGGGAGTGAGCAGTGTGATGGTCTATCCAGGTTGGGAGTGAGCAGTGTGAGGGTCTATCCAGGATGTGAGTGGACAGTGAGCGGGTCTATCCAGTGTGGGAGTGACCAGTGTGAGGGTCTATCCAGGTTGGGAGTGTGCAGTGTGAGGGTCTATCCAGTGTGGGAGTGACCAGTGTGAGGGTCTATCCAGGATGCGAGTGACCAGTGTGAGGGTCTACCCAGCGAGGGAGTGACCAGTGTGAGGGTCTATCCAGGATGGGAGTGAGCAGTGTGAGGGTCTATACAGTGTGGGAGTGACCAGTATGAGGGTCTATCCAGGATGGGAGTGACCAGTGTGAGGGTCTATCCAGGATGGGAGTGAGCAGTGTGAGGGTCTATCCAGTGTGGGAGTGACCAGTGTGAGGGTCTATCCAGTGTGGGAGTGACCAGTGTGATGATCTATCCAGTGTGGGAGTGACCAGTGTAAGGATCTATCTGGGATGGGAGTGACCAGTGTGAGGGTCTATCCAGGTTGGGAGTGAGCAGTGTGATGGTCTATCCAGGTTGGGAGTGACCAGTGTGAGGGTCTATCCAGGTTGGGAGTGAGCAGTGTGAGGGTCTATCCAGTGTGGGAGTGACCAGTGTGAGGGTCTATCCATGATGCGAGTGACCAGTGTGAGGGTCTATCCAGTGTGGGAGTGACCAGTGTGAAGGTCTATCCGAATGGGATAGAGCAGTGTGAGGGTCTATCCAGTGTGGGAGTGACCAGTGTGAGGGTCTATCCAGTGTGGGAGTGACTAGTGTGAGGGTCTATCCAGGGTGTGAGTGAGCAGTGTGAGGGTCTATCCAGGATGGGAGTGACTAGTGTGAGGGTCTATCCAGTGTGGGAGTGACCAGTGTGTGGGTCTATCCAGTGTCGGAGTGACCAGTGTGATGGTCTATCCAGTGTGGGAGTGACCAGTGTGAGGGAATATTCAGTGAGGGAGTGACCTGTTTGATGGTCTATCCAGTGTGGGAGTGAGCAGTGTGAGGGTCTATCCAGGATGGGAGTGGCCAGTGTGAGGGTCTATCCAGGATGGGAGTGAGCAGTGTGAGGGTCTATCCAGTGTGGGAGTGACCAGTGTGAGGGTCTATCCAGGATGCGAGTGGCCAGTGTGAGGGTCTATCCAGGGTGGGAGAGGGCAGTGTGAGGGTCTATCCAGGACGGGAGTGACCAGTGTGAGGGTCTATCCAGTGTGGGAGTGACCAGTGTGAGGGTCTATCCAGGACAGGAGTGAGCAGTGTGAGGGTCTATCCAGGATGCGAGTGACCAGTGTGAGGGTCTATCCAGTATGGGAGTGAGCAGTGTGAGGGTCTATCCAGGATGCGAGTGACCAGTGTGAGGGGCTATCCAGGGTGGGAGTCAGCAGTGTGAGGGTCTATCCCGGATGGGAGTGACCAGTGTGAGGGTCTATCCAGTATGGGATTGAGCAGTGTGAGGGTCTATCCAGGATGGGAGTGGCCAGTGTGAGGGTCTATCCAGGATGGGATTGAGCAGTGTGAGGGTCTATCCAGGATGCGAGTGACCAGTGTGAGGGTCTATCCAGGTTGGGTGTGAGCAGTGTGAGGGTCTAGCCAGGATGGGAGTGATCAGTGTGAGGGTCTATCCAGGATGGGAGTGACCAGTGTGAGGGTCTATCCAGTGAGGGAGTGACCAGTGTGAGGGTCTATCCAGGATGTGAGTGAGCAGTGTGAGGGTCTAGCCAGGATGGGAGTGATCAGTGTGAGGGTCTATCCAGGATGGGAGTGACCAGTGAGAGTGTCTATCCAGGATGGGAGTGACCAGTGTGAGGGTCTATCCAGTGTGGGAGTGAGCAGTGTGAGGGTCTATCCAGGATGCGAGTGACCAGTGTGAGGGTCTATCCAGTGAGGGAGTGACCAGTGTGAGGGTCTATCCAGGATGTGAGTGAGCAGTGTGAGGGTCTAGCCAGGATGGGAGTGACCAGTGTGAGGGTCTATCCAGGATGGGAGTGAGCAGTGTGAGCGTCTATCCAGTGTGGGAGTGACGAGTGTGATGGTCTATCCAGTGTGGGAGTGACCAGTGTGAGGGTCTATCCAGGATGGGAGTGACCCGTGTGAGGGTCTAGCCAGTGTGGGAGTGACCAGTGTGAGGGTCTCTCCAGGATGGGAGTGACCAATGTGAGGGTCTATCCAGGATGGGAATGAGCAGTGTGAGGGTCTATCCAGGATGGGAGTGAGCAGTGTGAGGGTCTATCCAGGATGCGAGTGACCAGTGTGAGGGTCTATCCAGTGAGGGAGTGACCAGTGTGATGGTCTATCCAGTGTGGGAGTGAGCAGTGTTAGGGTCTATCCAGGATGCGAGTGACCAGTGTGAGGGTCTATCCAGTGAGGGAGTGACCAGTGTGATGCTCTATCCAGTGTGGCAGTGAGCAGTGTGAGGGTCTATCCAGGATGGGAGTGACCAGTGTGAGGGTCTATCCAGTGTGGGAGTGAGCAGTGTGAGGGTCTATCCAGAGAGGGAGTGACCAGTATGAGGGTCTATCCAGTATGGGATTGAGCAGTGTGAGGATCTATCCAGGATGGGAGTGGCCAGTGTGTGGGTCTATCCAGGTTTGGAGTGAGCAGTGTGAGGGTCTATCCAGTGTGGGAGTGACCAGTGTGAGGGTCTATCCAGGATGCGAGTGACCAGTGTGAAGGTCTATCCAGGGTGGGAGTGAGCAGTGTTAGGGTCTATCCAGTGTGGTAGTGACCAGTGTGAGGGTCTATCCAGTATGGGATAGAGCAGTGTGAGGGTCTATCCAGTGTGGGAGTGACCAGTGTGAGGGTCTATCCAGTATGGGATTGAGCAGTGTGAGGGTCTATCCAGGATTGGAGTGACCAGTGTGAGGGTCTATCCAGTGTGGGAGTGAGCAGTGTGAGGGTCTATCCAGGATGGGAGTGACCAGTGTGAGGGTCTATCCAGTGTGGGAGTGACCAGTGTGAGGGTCTATCCAGTGTCGGAGTGACCAGTGTGATGGTCTATCCAGTGTGGGAGTGACCAGTGTGAGGGACTATTCAGTGAGGGAGTGACCAGTGTGAGGGTCTATCCAGTATGGGATAGAGCAGTGTGAGGGTCTATCCAGTGTGGGAGTGACCAGTGTGAGGGTCAACCAGGATGGGACTGAGCAGTGTGAAGGTCTATCCAGGTTGCGAGTGACCAGTGTGAGGGTCTATCCAGTGAGGGAGTGACCAGTGTGATGGTCTATCCAGTGTGGGTGTGAGCAGTGTCTGGGTCTATCCAGGATGGGATTGAGCAGTGTGAGGGTCTATCCAGGATGCGAGTGACCAGTGTGAGGGTCTATCCAGTGAGGGAGTGACCAGTGTGATGGTCTATCCTGTGTGGGAGTGAGCAGTGTGAGGGTCTATCCAGGATGGGAGTGGCCAGTGTGAGAGTCTATCCAGGTTGGGAGTGAGCAGTGTGAGGGTCTATCCAGTGTGGGAGTGACCAGTGTGAGGGTCTATCCAGGATGCGAGTGGCCAGTGTGAGGGTCTATCCAGGGTGGGAGTGAGCAGTGCGAGGGTCTATCCAGGACGGGTGTGACCAGTGTGAGGGTCTATCCAGTGTGGGAGTGACCAGTGTGAGGGTCTATCCAGGACAGGAGTGAGCTGTGTGAGGGTCTATCCAGTGTGGGAGTGACCAGTGTGAGGGTCTATCCAGGATGCGAGTGACCAGTGTGAGGGACTATCCAGGGTGGGTGTGAGCAGTGTGAGGGACTATCCAGGATGCGAGTGACCAGTGTGAGGGTCTATCCAGTATGGGAGTGAGCAGTGTGAGGGTCTATCCAGGATGGGAGTGGCCAGTGTGAGGGTCTATCCAGGGTGGGAGTGAGCAGTGTGAGGGTCTATCCAGGATGCGAGTGACCAGTGTGAGGGTCTATCCAGTATGGGAGTGAGCAGTGTGAGGGTCTATCCAGGATGCGAGTGACCAGTGTGAGGGTCTATCCAGGGTGGGAGTGAGCAGTGTGAGGGTCTATCCCGGATGGGAGTGACCAGTGTGAGGGTCTATCCAGTATGGGATTGAGCAGTGTGAGGTTCTATCCAGGATGGGAGTGGCCAGTGTGAGGGTCTATCCAGGGTGAGAGTGAGCAGTGTGAGGGTCTATCCAGGACGGGTGTGACCAGTGTGAGGGTCTATCCAGTGTGGGAGTGACCAGTGTGAGGGTCTATCCAGGACAGGAGTGAGCTGTGTGAGGGTCTATCCAGTGTGGGAGTGACCAGTGTGAGGGTCTATCCAGGATGTGAGTGACCAGTGTGAGGGACTATCCAGGGTGGGTGAGAGCAGTGTGAGGGACTATCCAGGATGCGAGTGACCTGTGTGAGGGTCTATCCAGGATGGGAGTGAGCAGTGTGAGGGTCTATCCAGGATGCGAGTGACCAGTGTGAGGGTCTATCCAGGATGCGAGTGAGCAGTGTGAGGGTCTATCCAGGATGCGAGTGACCAGTGTGAGGGTCTATCCAGGGTGGGAGTGAGCAGTGTGAGGGTCTATCCCGGATGGGAGTGACCAGTGTGAGGGTCTATCCAGTATGGGATTGAGCAGTGTGAGGGTCTATCCAGGATGGGATTGAGCAGTGTGAGGGTCAATCCAGGATGCGAGTGACCAGTGTGAGGGTCTATCCAGTGAGGGAGTGACCAGTGTGAGGGTCTATCCAGGATGTGAGTGAGCAGTGTGAGGGTCTAGCCAGGATGGGAGTGGCCAGTGTGAGGGTCTATCCAGGATGGGAGTGACCAGTTTGAGGGTCTATCCAGGATGGGAGTGAGCAGTGTGAGGGTCTATCCAGTGTGGGAGTGAGCAGTGTGAGGGTCTATCCAGTGTGGGAGTGACCAGTGTGATGGTCTATCCAGTGTGGGAGTGACCAGTGTGAGGGTCTATCCAGGATGGGAGTGAGCAGTGTGAGGGTCTAGCCAGTGTCGGAGTGACCAGTGTGAGGGTCTATCCAGGATGGGAGTGACCAGTGTGAGGGTCTATCCAGGTTGGGATTGAGCAGTGTGAGGGTCTATCCAGGATGGGAGTGAGCAGTGTGAGGGTCTATCCAGTATGCGAGTGACCAGTGTGAGGGTCTATCCAGTGAGGGAGTGACCAGTGTGATGGTCTATCCAGTGTGGGAGTGAGCAGTGTGAGGGTCTATCCAGGATGCGAGTGACCAGTGTTAGGGTCTGTCCAGTGAGGGAGTGACCAGTGTTATGGTCTATCCAGTGTGGGAGTGAGCAGTGTGAGGGTCTATCCAGGATGGGAATGGCCAGTGTGAGGGTCTATCCAGGTTTGGAGTGAGCAGTGTGAGGGTCTACCCAGTGTGGGAGTGACCAGTGTGAGGGTCTATCCAGGATGCGAGTGACCAGTGTGAAGGTCTATCCAGCGTGGGAGTGAGCTGTGTTAGGGTCTATCCAGTGTGAGAGTGACCAGTGTGAGGGTCTATCCAGTATGGGATGGAGCAGTGTGAGGGTCTATCCAGTGTGGGAGTGACCAGTGTGAGGGTCTATCCAGTATGGGATTGAGCAGTGTGAGGGTCTATCCAGGATGGGAGTGACCAGTGTGAGGGTCTATCCAGTGTGGGAGTGACCAGTGTGAGGGTCTATCCAGGGTGTCAGTGAGCAGTGTGAGGGTCTATCCAGGATGGGAGTGACCAGTGTGAGGGTCTATCCAGTGTGGGAGTGACCAGTGTGAGGGACTATTCAGTGAGGGAGTGACCAGTGTGATGGCCTGTCCAGTGGGGGAGTGACCAGTGTGAGGGTCAACCAGGATGGGATTGAGCAGTGTGAAGGTCTATCCAGGATGCGAGTGACCAGTGTGAGGGTCTAACCAGTGAGGGAGTGACTAGTGTGAGGGTCTATCCAGTGTGGGAGTGAGCAGTGTGAGGGTCTATCCAGGATGGGAGTGGCCAGTGTGAGGGTCTATCCAGGATGCGAGTGACCAGTGTGAGGGTCTATCCAGTGAGGGAGTGACCAGTGTGATGGTCTATCCAGTGTGGGAGTGAGCAGTGTGAGGGTCTATCCAGGATGGGAGTGGCCAGTGTGAGAGTCTATCCAGGTTGGGAGTGAGCAGTGTGAGGGTCTATCCAGTGTGCGAGTGACCAGTGTGAGGGTCTATCCAGGATGCGAGTGGCCAGTGTGAGGGTCTATCCAGAGTGGGAGTGAGCTGTGTGAGGGTCTATCCAGGACGGGTGTGACCAGTGTGAGGGTCTATCCAGTGTGGGAGTGACCAGTGTGAGGGTCTATCCAGGACAGGAGTGAGCTGTGTGAGGGTCTATCCAGTGTGGGAGTGACCAGTGTGAGGGTCTATCCAGGATGCGAGTGACCAGTGTGAGGGACTATCCAGGGTGGGTGTGAGCAGTGTGAGGGACTATCCAGGATGCGAGTGACCAGTGTGAGGGTCTATCCAGTATGGGAGTGAGCAGTGTGAGGGTCTATCCAGGATGCGAGTGACCAGTGTGAGGGTCTATCCAGGGTGGGAGTGAGCAGTGTGAGGGTCTATCCCGGATGGGAGTGACCAGTGTGAGGGTCTATCCTGTATGGGATTGAGCAGTGTGAGGGTCTATCCAGGATGGGAGTGGCCAGTGTGAGGGTCTATCCAGGGTGGGAGTGAGCAGTGTGAGGGTCTATCCAGGATGCGAGTGACCAGTGTGAGGGTCTATCCAGTATGGGAGTGAGCAGTGTGAGGGTCTATCCAGGATGCGAGTGACCAGTGTGAGGGTCTATCCAGGGTGGGAATGAGCAGTGTGAGGGTCTATCCCGGATGGGAGTGACCAGTGTGAGGGTCAATCCAGTATGAGGGTCTATCCAGGACAGGAGTGAGCTGTGTGAGGGTCTATCCAGGGTGGGTGTGACCAGTGTGAGGGTCTATCCAGGCCAGGAGTGAGATGTGTGAGGGTCTATCCAGTGTGGGAGTGACCAGTGTGAGGGTCTATCCAGGATGCGAGTGACCAGTGTGAGGATCTATCCAGGGTGGGAGTGAGCAGTGTGGGGGACTATCCAGGATGCGAGTGACCAGTGTGAGGGTCTATCCAGGATGCGAGTGACCAGTGTCAGGGTCTATCCAGGATGCGAGTGACCAGTGTGAGGGTCTATCCAGGTTGGGAGTGAGCAGTGTCAGGGTCTATCCCGGATGGGAGTGACCAGTGTGAGGGTCTATCCAGTATGGGATTGAGCAGTGTGAGGTTCTAACCAGGATGTGAGTGACCAGTGTGAGGGTCTATCCAGGATGGGAGTGAGCAGTGTGAGGGTCTATCCAGTGTGGGAGTGACCAGTGTGAGGGTCTATCCAGGATGCGAGTGACCAGTGTGAGGGACTATCCAGGGTGGGTGTGAGCAGTGTGAGGGACTATCCAGGATGCGAGTGACCTGTGTGAGGGTCTATCCAGTATGGGAGTGAGCAGTGTGAGGGTCTATCCAGGATGCGAGTGACCAGTGTGAGGGTCTATCCAGGGTGTGAGTGAGCAGTGTGAGGGTCTATCCCGGATGGGAGTGACCAGTGTGAGGGTCTATCCAGTATGGGATTGAGCAGTGTGAGGGTCTATCCAGGATGGGATTGAGCAGTGTGAGGGTCAACCCAGGATGCGAGTGACCAGTGTGAGGGTCTATCCAGGTTGGGAGTGAGCAGTGTGAGGGTCTATCCAGGATGCGAGTGACCAGTGTGATTGTCTATCCAGTGAGGGAGTGACCAGTGTGAGGGTCTATCCAGGATGTGAGTGAGCAGTGTGAGGGTGTAGCCAGGATGGGAGTGACCCGTGTGAGGGTCTCTCCAGGATGGGAGTGACCAGTGTGAGGGTCTATCCAGGATGGGAGTGAGCAGTGTGAGGGTCTATCCAGGACAGGAGTGAGCAGTGTGAGGGTCTATCCAGTGTGGGAGTGACCAGTGTGATGGTCTATCCAGTGTGGGAGTGACCAGTGTGAGGGTCTATCCAGGATGGGAGTGAGCAGTGTGAGGGTCTAGCCAGTGTCGGAGTGACCAGTGTGAGGGTCTATCCAGGATGGGAGTGACCAGTGTGAGGGTCTATCCAGTATGCGAGTGACCAGTGTGAGGGTCTATCCAGTGAGGGAGTGACCAGTGTGATGGTCTATCCAGTGTGGGAGTGAGCAGTGTGAGGGTCTATCCAGGATGCGAGTGACCAGTGTGAGGGTCTGTCCAGTGAGGGAGTGACCAGTGTTATGGTCTATCCAGTGTGGGAGTGAGCAGTGTGAGGGTCTATCCAGGATGGGAATGGCCAGTGTGAGGGTCTATCCAGGTTTGGAGTGAGCAGTGTGAGGGTCTATCCAGTGTGGGAGTGACCAGTGTGAGGGTCTATCCAGGATGCGAGTGACCAGTGTGAAGGTCTATCCAGGGTGGGAGTGAGCTGTGTTAGGGTCTATCCAGTGTGGGAGTGACCAGTGTGAGGGTCTATCCAGTATGGGATGGAGCAGTGTGAGGGTCTATCCAGTGTGGGAGTGACCAGTGTGAGGGTCTATCCAGTATGGGATTGAGCAGTGTGAGGGTCTATCCAGGATGGGAGTGACCAGTGTGAGGGTCTATCCAGTGTGGGAGTGTCCAGTGTGAGGGTCTATCCAGGACAGGAGTGAGCTGTGTGAGGGTCTATCCAGTGTGGGAGTGACCAGTGTGAGGGTCTATCCAGGATGCGAGTGACCAGTGTGAGGATCTATCCAGGGTGGGTGTGACCAGTGTGAGGGTCTATCCAGGCCAGGAGTGAGATGTGTGAGGGTCTATCCAGTGCGGGAGTGACCAGTGTGAGGGTCTATCCAGGATGCGAGTGACCAGTGTGAGGATCTATCCAGGGTGGGAGTGAGCAGTGTGGGGGACTATCCAGGATGCGAGTGACCAGTGTGAGGGTCTATTCAGGATGCGAGTGACCAGTGTCAGGGTCTATCCAGGATGCGAGTGACCAGTGTGAGGGTCTATCCAGGTTGGGAGTGAGCAGTGTCAGGGTCTATCCCGGATGGGAGTGACCAGTGTGAGGGTCTATCCAGTATGGGATTGAGCAGTGTGAGGTTTCCTACCAGGATGTGAGTGACCAGTGTGAGGGTCTATCCAGGATGGGAGTGAGCAGTGTGAGGGTCTATCCAGTGTGGGAGTGACCAGTGTGAGGGTCTATCCAGGATGCGAGTGACCAGTGTGAGGGACTATCCAGGGTGGGTGTGAGCAGTGTGAGGGACTATCCAGGATGCGAGTGACCTGTGTGAGGGTCTATCCATTATGGGAGTGAGCAGTGTGAGGGTCTATCCAGGATGCGAGTGACCAGTGTGAGGGTCTATCCAGGGTGTGAGTGAGCAGTGTGAGGGTCTATCCCGGATGGGAGTGACCAGTGTGAGGGTCTATCCAGTATGGGATTGAGCAGTGTGAGGGTCTATCCAGGATGGGATTGAGCAGTGTGAGGGTCAACCCAGGATGCGAGTGACCAGTGTGAGGGTCTATCCAGGTTGGGAGTGAGCAGTGTGAGGGTCTATCCAGGATGCGAGTGACCAGTGTGATTGTCTATCCAGTGAGGGAGTGACCAGTGTGAGGGTCTATCCAGGATGTGAGTGAGCAGTGTGAGGGTGTAGCCAGGATGGGAGTGACCCGTGTGAGGGTCTATCCAGGATGGGAGTGACCAGTGTGAGGGTCTATCCAGGATGGGAGTGAGCAGTGTGAGGGTCTATCCAGGACAGGAGTGAGCAGTGTGAGGGTCTATCCAGTGTGGGAGTGACCAGTGTGATGGTCTATCCAGTGTGGGAGTGACCAGTGTGAGGGTCTATCCAGGATGGGAGTGAGCAGTGTGAGGGTCTAGCCAGTGTCGGAGTGACCAGTGTGAGGGTCTATCCAGGATGGGAGTGACCTGTGTGAGGGTCTATCCAGTATGCGAGTGACCAGTGTGAGGGTCTATCCAGTGAGGGAGTGACCAGTGTGATGGTCTATCCAGTGTGGGAGTGAGCAGTGTGAGGGTCTATCCAGGATGCGAGTGACCAGTGTGAGGGTCTGTCCAGTGAGGGAGTGACCTGTGTTATGGTCTATCCAGTGTGGGAGTGAGCAGTGTGAGGGTCTATCCAGGATGGGAATGGCCAGTGTGAGGGTCTATCCAGGTTTGGAGTGAGCAGTGTGAGGGTCTATCCAGTGTGGGAGTGACCAGTGTGAGGGTCTATCCAGGATGCGAGTGACCAGTGTGATGGTCTATCCAGTGTGGGAGTGACCAGTGTGAGGGACTATTCAGTGAGGGAGTGACCAGTGTGATGGTCTATCCAGTGGGGGAGTGACAAGTGTGAGGGTCAACCAGGATGGGATTGAGCAGTGTGAAGGTCTATCCAGGATGCGAGTGACCAGTGTGAGGGTCTAACCAGTGTGGGAGTGACTAGTGTGAGGGTCTATCCAGTGTGGGAGTGAGCAGTGTGAGGGTCTATCCAGGATGGGAGTGACCAGTGTGAGGGTCTATCCAGTGTGGGAGTGTCCAGTGTGAGGGTCTATCCAGGACAGGAGTGAGCTGTGTGAGGGTCTATCCAGTGTGGGAGTGACCAGTGTGAGGGTCTATCCAGGATGCGAGTGACCAGTGTGAGGATCTATCCAGGGTGGGTGTGACCAGTGTGAGGGTCTATCCAGGCCAGGAGTGAGATGTGTGAGGGTCTATCCAGTGTGGGAGTGACCAGTGTGAGGGTCTATCCAGGATGCGAGTGACCAGTGTGAGGATCTATCCAGGGTGGGAGTGAGCAGTGTGGGGGACTATCTAGGATGCGAGTGACCAGTGTGAGGGTCTATCCAGGATGCGAGTGACCAGTGTCAGGGTCTATCCAGGATGCGAGTGACCAGTGTGAGGGTCTATCCAGGTTGGGAGTGAGCAGTGTCAGGGTCTATCCCGGATGGGAGTGACCAGTGTGAGGGTCTATCCAGTATGGGATTGAGCAGTGTGAGGTTCTAACCAGGATGTGAGTGACCAGTGTGAGGGTCTATCCAGGATGGGAGTGAGCAGTGTGAAGGACTATCCAGGATGCGAGTGACCTGTGTGAGGGTCTATCCAGTATGGGAGTGAGCAGTGTGAGGGTCTATCCAGGATGCGAGTGACCAGTGTGAGGGTCTATCCAGGGTGTGAGTGAGCAGTGTGAGGGTCTATCCCGGATGGGAGTGACCAGTGTGAGGGTCTATCCAGTATGGGATTGAGCAGTGTGAGGGTCTTTCCAGGATGGGATTGAGCAGTGTGAGGGTCAACCCAGGATGCGAGTGACCAGTGTGAGGGTCTATCCAGGTTGGGAGTGAGCAGTGTGAGGGTTTTTCCAGGATGCGAGTGACCAGTGTGATTGTCTATCCAGTGAGGGATTGACCAGTGTGAGGGTCTATCCAGGATGTGAGTGAGCAGTGTGAGGGTGTAGCCAGGATGGGAGTGACCCGTGTGAGGGTCTCTCCAGGATGGGAGTGACCAGTGTGAGGGTCTATCCAGGATGGGAGTGAGCAGTGTGAGGGTCTATCCAGGACAGGAGTGAGCAGTGTGAGGGTCTATCCAGTGTGGGAGTGACCAGTGTGATGGTCTATCCAGTGTGGGAGTGACCAGTGTGAGGGTCTATCCAGGATGGGAGTGAGCAGTGTGAGGGTCTAGCCAGTGTCGGAGTGACCAGTGTGAGGGTCTATCCAGGATGGGAGTGACCAGTGTGAGGGTCTATCCAGTATGCGAGTGACCAGTGTGAGGGTCTATCCAGTGAGGGAGTGACCAGTGTGATGGTCTATCCAGTGTGGGAGTGAGCAGTGTGAGGGTCTATCCAGGATGCGAGTGACCAGTGTGAGGGTCTGTCCAGTGAGGGAGTGACCAGTGTTATGGTCTATCCAGTGTGGGAGTGAGCAGTGTGAGGGTCTATCCAGGATGGGAATGGCCAGTGTGAGGGTCTATCCAGGTTTGGAGTGAGCAGTGTGAGGGTCTATCCAGTGTGGGAGTGACCAGTGTGAGGGTCTATCCAGGATGCGAGTGACCAGTGTGAAGGTCTATCCAGGGTGGGAGTGAGCTGTGTTAGGGTCTATCCAGTGTGGGAGTGACCAGTGTGAGGGTCTATCCAGTATGGGATGGAGCAGTGTGAGGGTCTATCCAGTGTGGGAGTGACCAGTGTGAGGGTCTATCCAGTATGGGATTGAGCAGTGTGAGGGTCTATCCAGGATGGGAGTGACCAGTGTGAGGGTCTATCCAGTGTGGGAGTGACCAGTGTGAGGGTCTATCCAAGGTGTGAGTGAGCAGTGTGAGGGTCTATCCAGGATGGGAGTGACCAGTGTGAGGGTCTATCCAGTGTGGGAGTGACCAGTGTGAGGGTCTATCCAGTATCCGAGTGACCAGTGTGATGGTCTATCCAGTGTGGGAGTGACCAGTGTGAGGGACTATTCAGTGAGGGAGTGACCAGTGTGATGGTCTATCCAGTGGGGGAGTGACAAGTGTGAGGGTCAACCAGGATGGGATTGAGCAGTGTGAAGGTCTATCCAGGATGCGAGTGACCAGTGTGAGGGTCTAACCAGTGTGGGAGTGACTAGTGTGAGGGTCTATCCAGTGTGGGAGTGAGCAGTGTGAGGGTCTATCCAGGATGGGAGTGTCCAGTGTGAGGGTCTATCCAGGACAGGAGTGAGCTGTGTGAGGGTCTATCCAGTGTGGGAGTGACCAGTGTGAGGGTCTATCCAGTGTGGGAGTGTCCAGTGTGAGGGTCTATCCAGGACAGGAGTGAGCTGTGTGAGGGTCTATCCAGTGTGGGAGTGACCAGTGTGAGGGTCTATCCAGGATGCGAGTGACCAGTGTGAGGATCTATCCAGGGTGGGTGTGACCAGTGTGAGGGTCTATCCAGGCCAGGAGTGAGATGTGTGAGGGTCTATCCAGTGTGGGAGTGACCAGTGTGAGGGTCTATCCAGGATGCGAGTGACCAGTGTGAGGATCTATCCAGGGTGGGAGTGAGCAGTGTGGGGGACTATCCAGGATGCGAGTGACCAGTGTGAGGGTCTATCCAGGTTGCGAGTGAGCAGTGTCAGGGTCTATCCCGGATGGGAGTGACCAGTGTGAGCGTCTATCCAGGATGGGATTGAGCAGTGTGAGGTTCTAACCAGGATGTGAGTGACCAGTGTGAGGGTCTATCCAGTATGGGATTGACCAGTGTGAGGTTCTAACCAGGATGTGAGTGACCAGTGTGAGGGTCTATCCAGGATGGGAGTGAGCAGTGTGAGGGTCTATCCAGGATGGGAGTGAGCAGTGTGAGGGTCTATCCAGGATGCGAGTGACCAGTGTGAGGGTCTATCCAGTGACGGAGTGACCAGTGTGAGGCTCTATCCAGGATGTGAGTGAGCAGTGTGAGGGTCTAGCCAGGATGGGAGTGACCAGTGTGAGGGTCTATCCAGGATGGGAGTGACCAGTGTGAGGGTCTATCCAGGACACGAGTGAGCAGTGTGAGGGTCTATCCAGTGTGGGAGTGACCAGTGTGATGGTCTATCCAGTGTGGGAGTGACCAGTGTGAGGGTCTATCCAGGATGGGAGTGACCAGTGTGAAAGTCTATCCAGGGTGGGAATGAGCAGTGTTGGGATCGATCCAGTTTTGGAATGACCAGTGTGATGGTCTATCCAGTGTGGGAGTGACCAGTGTGATGGTCTATCCAGTGTGGGAGTGACCAGTGTGAAGGTCTATCCAGGATGGGAGTGAGCAGTGTGAGGGTCTATCCAGGTCGGGAGTGGCCAGTGTGAGGGTCTATCCAGTATGGGATTGAGCAGTGTTAGGGTCTATCCAGTGTTGGAATGACCAGTGTGATGGTCTATCCAGTGAGGGAGTGACCAGTGTGATGGCCTATCCAGTGTGGGAGTGACCAGTGTGAAGGTCTATCCAGGATGGGAGTGAGCATTGTAAGGGTCTATCCAGGTTGGGAGTGGCCAGTGTGAGGGTCTATCCAGTATGGGATTGAGCAGTGTGAGGGTCTATCCAGTGTTGGAATGACCAGTGTGATGGTCTATCCAGTGTGGGAGTGACCAGTGTGAAGGTCTATCCAGGATGGGACTGACCAGTGTGAAAATCTTTCCAGGATGGGAGTGATCAGTGTGGGGGTCGACCCAGTGTTGGAATGATCAGTGTGAGGGTCTAACCTGTGTGGGAGTGACCAGTGTGATGGTCGATCCAGTGTGGGAGTGGCCAGTGTGAGGGTCTATCCAGGATGGGAGTGGCCAGTGTGAGGGTCTAGCCAGTATGGGATTGAGCAGTGTGAGGGTCTATCCAGGATGGGAGTGGCCAGTGTGAGTGTCTAGCCAGTATGGGATTGAGCAGTGTGAGGGTCTATCCAGGATGGAAGTGAGCAGTGTGAGCAGCTATCCAGTATGGGAGTGACCAGCAGGAGGATCTATCGAGAATGCGAGTGACCAGTGTGAGGGTCTATCCAGTGTGGGAGTGACCAGTGCGAGGGTCTATCCAAGATGGGAGTGAGCAGTGTGAGGGTCTAGCCAGGATGCGAGTGAGCAGTATGAGGGTCTATCCAGTGTGGGAGTGACCAGTGTGATGGTCTATCCAGTGTGGGGGTGACCAGTGTGAGGGTCTATCCAAGATGGGAGTGAGCAGTGTGAGGGTCTAGCCAGGATGCGAGTGAGCAGTGTGAGGGTCTATCCAGTGTGGGAGTGACCAGTGTGATGGTCTATCCAGTGTGGGAGTGACCAGTGTAAGGGTCTATCCAGGATGGGAGTGAGCAGTGTAAGGGTCTATCCAGTGTTGGAGTGACCAATGATGAGGGTCTATCCAGGATGGGAGTGACCAGTGTGAGGGTCTAGCCAGGATGGGAGTGACCAGTCAGAGGGTCTATCCAGGATGGGAGTGACCAGTGTGAGGGTCTACCCAGGATGCGAGTGAGCAGTGTGAGGGTCTATCCAGTGTGGGAGTGACCAGTGTGAAGGTCTATCCAGTGTGGGAGTGACCAGTGTAAGGGTCTATCCAGGATGGGAGTGACCAGTGTGAGGGTATATCCAGGTTGGGAGTGAGCAGTGTGAAGGTCTATCCAGTTTGGGAGTGACCATTGTGAAGGTCTATCCAGGATGCGAGTGACCAGTGTCAGGGTCTACCCAGTGAGGGAGTGACCAGTGTGAGGGTCTATCCAGGATGGGAGTGACCAGTGTGAGGGTCTATCCAGGTTGGGAGTGAGCAGTGTGAAGGTCTATCCAGTTTGGGAGTGACCATTGTGAAGGTCTATCCAGGATGCGAGTGACCAGTGTGAGGGTCTACCCAGTGAGGGAGTGACCAGTGTGAGGGTCTATCCAGGATTGGAGTGAGCAGTGTGATGGTCTATCCAGTGTGGGAGTGACCAGTGTGAGGCTCTATCCAGGATGCGAGTGACCAGTGTGAGGGTCTATCCAGGTTGGGAGTGAGCAGTGTGATGGTCTATCCAGGTTGGGAGTGACCAGTGTGAGGGTCTATCCAGAATGCGAGTGACCAGTGTGAGGGTCTATCCAAGATGGGAGTGACCAGTGTGAGGGTCGATCCAGGATGGGAGTGAGCAATGTGAGGATCTATCCAGTATGGGAGTGACCAGTGCGAGGGTCTATCGAGTGTGGGAATGACCAGTCTGAGGATCTATCCAGTGTGGTAGTGACCAGTGTGAGGGTCTATCCAGGATAGGAGTGACCAGTGTGAGGGTCTATCCAAGATGGGAGTGACCAGTGTGAGGGTCTATCCAGGATGGGATTGAGCAGGGTGAGGGACTATCCAGGATGCGAGTGACCAGTGTGAGGGTCTAATCAGTGAGGGAGTGACCAGTGTGATGGTCTATCCAGTGTGGGAGTGACCAGTGTGAGGGTCTATCCAGGATGCGAGTGACCAGTGTGAGGGTCTATCCAGGGTGGGAGTGAGCAGTGTGAGCGTATCCAGTATGGAATTGAGCAGTGTGAGGGTCTATCTAGGATGGGAGTGGCCAGTGTGAGGGTCTATCCAGGATGGGAGTGAGCAGTGTGAGTGTCTATCCAGGATGGGAGTGGCCAGTGTGAGGGTCTATCCAGGATGGGAGTGAGCAGTGTGAGGGTCTATCCAGGATGGGAGTGACCAGTGTGAGCATCTATCCAGTATGGGACTGACCAGCAGGAGTGTCTATCCAGGATGCGAGTGACATGTGTGCGGGTCTATCCAGGTTGGGATTGAGCAGTGTGAGGGTCTATCCAGTGTGGCAGTGAGCAGTGTGAGGGTCTATCCAAGATGCGAGTGACCAGTGTGAGGGTCTACCCAGGATGGGAGTGACCAGTGAGAGGGTCTATCCAGGATGGGAGTGACCAGTGTGAGGGTCTACCCAGGACAGGAGTGAGCAGTGTGAGGGTCTATCCAGTGTGGGAGTGACCAGTGTGATGGTCTATCCAGTGTGGGAGTGACCAGTGTGAGGGTCTATCCAGGATGGGAGTGAGCAGTGTGAGGGTCTATCCAGTGTGGGAGTGACCAGTGTGATGGTCTATCCAGTGTGAGAGTGACCAGTGTAAGGGTCTATCCAGGATGGGAGTGACCATTGTGAGGGTCTATCCAGGTTGGGAGTGAGCAGTGTGATGGTCTATCCAGTTTGGGAGTGACCATTGTGAAGGTCTATCCAGGATGCGAGTGACCAGTGTGAGGGTCTATCCAGTATGGGAGTGACCAGTGTGAGGGTCTATCTAGGATTGGAGTGAGCAGTGTGATGGTCTATCCAGTGTGGGAGTGACCAGTTTGAGGGTCTATCCAGGATGCGAGTGACCAGTGTGTGGGTCTATCCAGGTTGGGAGTGAGCAGTGTGATGGTCTTTCCAGGTTGGGAGTGACCAGTGTGAGGGTCTATCCAGGATGCGAGTGACCAGTGTGAGGGTCTATCCAGGATGCGAGTGACCAGTGTGAGGGTCTATCCAAGATGGGAGTGACCAGTGTGAGGGTCTAACCAGGATTGGAGTGAGCAGCATGAGGGTCTATCCAGGATGGGAGTGAGCAGTGTGAGGATCTATCCAGTATGGGAGTGACCAGTGCGAGGGTCTATCGAGTGTGGGAATGACCAGTCTGAGGATCTATCCAGTGTGGGAGTGACCAGTGTGAGGGTCTATCCAAGATGGGAGTGACCAGTATGAGGGTCTATCCAGGATGGGATTGAGCAGTGTGAGGGTCTATCCAGGATGCGAGTGACCAGTGTGAGGGTCTAATCAGTGTGGGAGTGACCAGTGTGATGGTCTATCCAGTGTGGGAGTGACCAGTGTGAGGGTCTATCCAGGATGCGAGTGACCAGTGTGAGGGTCTATCCAGGTTGGGAGTGACCAGTGTGAGGGTCTATCCAGGATTCGAGTGACCAGTGTGAGGGTCTATCCAGGGTGGGAGTGAGCAGTGTGAGGGTCTATCCAGGATGGGAGTGACCAGTGTGAGGGTCTATCCAGTGTGGGAGTGACCAGTATGAGGATCTATCCAGGACAGCAGTGAGCAGTGTGAGGGTCTATCCAATGTGGGAGTGACCAGTGTGAGGGTCTATCCAGGGTGGGAGTGAGCAGTGTGAGGGTCTATCCAGGGTGGGAGTGAGCAGTGTGAGGGTCTATCCAGGATGGGAGTGACCAGTGTGAGGGTCTATCCAGGATGCGAGTGACCAGTGTGAGGGTCTAGCCAGGATTGGAGTGAGCAGCGTGAGGGTCTATCCAGGATGGGAGTGAGCAGTGTGAGGGTCTATCCAGGATGGGATTGAGCAATGTGAGGGTCTATCCAGGATGGGAGTGAGCTGTGTGAGGGTCTATCCAGAATGGGAATGACCAGTGTGTGGGTCTATCCAGTGTGGGAATGACCAGTGTGAGGGCCTATCCAGAATGGGAATGACCAGTGTGTGGGTCTATCCAGTGTGGGAATGACCAGTGTGAGGGTCTATCCAGTGTGGGAGTGACCAGTGTGAGGGTCTATCCAGTGTGTGAGTGACCAGTGTGAGAGTCTATCCAGTGTTGGAATGACCAGTGTGAGGGTCTATCCAGGATGGGAGTGAGCAGTTTGAGGGTCTATCCAGGATGGGGGTGAGCAGTGTGAGGGTCTATCCAGGATGGGAGTGAGCAGTGTGAGGGTCTATCCAGGATGCGAGTGACCAGTGTGAGGGTCTATCCTGGTTGGGAGTGAACAGTGTGAGGGATTATCCAGGATGGGAGTGACCAGTGTGAGGATCTATCCAGTGTGGGAGTGAGCAGTGTGAGGGTCTATCCAAGATGGGAGTGAGCAGTGTGAGGGTCTATCCAGGATGGGAGTGACCAGTGTGTGGGTCTATCCAGGATGGGAGATGAGCAGTGTGAGGGTCTATCCAGGACGGGAGTGAGCAGTGGGAGGGTCTATCCAGGATGGGAGTTGCCAAGGTGAGGGTCTATCCAGTGTGGGAGTGACCAGTGTGAGGGTCTATCCAGGACGGGAGTGACCAGTGTGAGGGTCTATCCAGTGTGGGATTGAGCAGTGTGAGGGTCTATCCAGGATGGGAGTGAGCAGTGTGAGGGTCTATCCAGGATGGGAGTGACCAGTGTGAGGGTCTATCCAGTATGGGAGTGAGCAGTGTGAGGGTCTATCCAGGATGGGAGTGAGCCGTGTGAGGGTCAATCCAGTGAGGGAGTGAGCAGTGTGAGGGTCTATCCAGGATGGGAGTGAGCAGTGTGAGGGTCTATCCAGTATGGGAGTGAACAGTGTGAGGATCTATCCAGTATTGGAGTGACCAGTGTGAGGGTCTATCCAGTATGGGAGTGAGCAGTGTGAGGGTCTATCCCGGATGGGACTGACCAGTGTGAGGGTCTATCCAGGATCCAAGTGACCAGTGTGAGGATCTATCCAGTATGTGAGTGAGCAGTGTGAGGGTCTATCCAGTATGGGAGTGAGCAGTGTGAGGGTCTATCCAGTGTGAGAGTGACCAGTGTGAGAGTCTATCCAGGATGGGTGTGACCAGTGTGAGGGTCTATCCAGTGTGGGAGTTTGCAGTGTGATGGTCGATCCAGTGTGGGAGTGACCAGTGTGAGAGTCTATCCAGGATGGGTGTGACCAGTGTGAGGGTCTATCCAGTGTGGGAGTTTGCAGTGTGAGGGTCTATCCAGTATGGGAGTGACCAGTGTGAGGGTCTATCCAGGATGCGAGTGACCAGTGTGAGGTTCTATCCAGTGTGGGAGTGAGCAGTGTCAGGTTCTATCCAGTATGGGATTGAGCATTTTCAGAGTCTATCCAGTATGGGAATGATCAGTGGGAGGGTCTATCCACTATAGGAATGACCAGTGTGAGGGACTATCCATTATGGACTGACCATCAGGAGGGTTATCCTGAATGGGAAAAAACAATGTGAGAGTCTATCCTGTGTGCGAGTGACCAGCATGAGGGTCTCTAGAGTATGGGCGTGACTAGCATGAGAGTCCATGCAGTATGGGAGTGACTAGCATGAGAGTCCATGCAGTATGGGAGTGACTGGCATGAGAGTCTATGCAGTATGGGAGTGACTAGCATGAGAGTCCATGCAGTATGGGAGTGACTAGCATGAGAGTCTATGCAGTATGGGAGTGACTAGCATGAGAGTCCATGCAGTATGGGAGTGACTAGTATGAGAGTCCCTGCAGTATGGGAGTGACTAGCATGAGAGTCCATGCAGTATGGGAGTGACTAGCATGAGAGTCTATGCAGTATGGGAGTGACTAGCATGAGAGTCCATGCAGTATGGGAGTGACGAGCATGAGAGTCCATGCAATATGGGAGTGACTAGCATGAGAGTCCATGCAGTATGGGAGTGATTATTGTGAGAATCTATGCAATATTGGAGTGACCAGCATGAGGGTCTATACATTATGGCAGTGATCAGCATGAGGGTCTATACAGTATTGGAGTGACCAGCATTAAGGTCTTTACTATATGGCAATGAAGGTCTGTCCACAATGGGCGTGACTAGTGTGAGGGTCTATCAAGTATGGGAATGACCAGTGTGTGAATCTATCCAGTATGTGAATCACCAGCAGAAGGGTCTATCCAGTGTGGGAATGACCAGCAGGAGGTTATATCCAGTATGGGAGTGCCCAATGTGAGTGTTTACCCAGTATGTGAATGGCCACCATGAGTGTCTACTCAGTATGTGAGTGACTAGCATCAGTGTCAATCCAATATAGGAGGGACCAGCAGGAGGGTCTTTCCAGTATGGGAATGACCAGTGTAAGAGTGTATCCAGTATCGGGGTTACCAGCAGGAGGTTCTATACAGTGTGGGAGTGACCAGCAGGAGGATCCATCCAGTATGGGAGTGGCCAGTGTGAGGATCTACCCAGTTTGGGAGTGACCAGTGCGAGAGTGTATCCAGTATTGGTGTGACCAGCAGGAGGAACTTTCCAGTATGGGAGTGACCAGTGTGAGGGTCTATCCAATATGGGAGTGACTGGCATGAGGTTCTACCCAGTACGGGAGTGACCAGTGTGAGGGTCTTAGCATGGGAGTGACCAGTGTGATGGTCTATCCAATATGCAATGACCAGCGTGCTGCCGCATTCACACATCCAAAATTTAAAATTGTCTGCAATGATCGAGATGCAATAATCACAGTGTGGTAGTCTGTGTAGAGGTATTATGGGACCTAGTAATGCCGGAACACCATTGGTAGATATTGTATGTTTCCCATTGGTCAAGCTGTATGGTAGCTCCACCCTGCAAGGCGGGGTATAAGAGCCCATGCCGCCCCAGCAGCCTTCTTTCTGTACTGAGCTGCTGGGGGAAACATCTAGGTTATTACAGCCTTCAGTTGGACTACAACCTCGCTTTAGTAGTCATTGATCATGCATCAATGTAATAAGCTAGATTTAAAAGGATGGAGCTCCGAATCAAGCCGGAGTGTCTGCAACTCAGCCCCCACGTGGCAAACTCAGCGGCCACCTTCAAGCACTGGCTGACGTGTTTTAATGGATATCTCGGAACGGCCGAAAACACACCCATGGGAGAACAGCAATTGCAAGTCCTGCACTTGAGGGTGAGCCCAGTAATTTACACCCTCATCGTGGACACGGACGACTTTGATGCAGCAATGGAGCTGCTAAAAGGACATTATAGTCGCCCGATAAACCAGGTCTACGCCCGACATCTGCTAGCAACGATGCGACAAATCCCTGGGGAATCGCTGGAAGAATTCTACCGTGCGCACCTGGTGTTGGGGAGAAACTGCAGCTGCCTACAACTTTCGGCGAGCGACCACACAGAACTTTTGATCCGGGACGCTTTTGTTGCAGGTATGCTGTCCTCCCAAATCCGCCAGCGATTGCTGGAGAAAGACACCCTAGGCCTTAAGGAGGCACGGGCCCTTGCCGGCTCCCTGGATGTGGCCTCCGACACGCCCGCGCTTAAGTCCCCGACCATGCGGCAGACCCTGGGCAGCATGGAACCACCCCACGGCCGACCCCGAGACATCTCCCATCCCACAAGCTTGTGCTGCAAGGGGGGCCCCGCTGCTATTTCTGTGGGCAGGCCAAGCACCCCCGGCAGCGCTGTCCGGCCCGCGCATCCACCTGCAAGGGATGCGGTAAAAAGGGCCACTTTGTGGTGGTATGCCAGGCCCGGGAGGTCGCTGCGGTCTCCGGTGGCGAATGTGGGCCGCCACCACAATCCTCTCCACGGTCCCCGTGCGGCCAGTGGGCACCGCCATCTTCCTCCTCCAGGGCCACGTGCAGCCCCCAGGCGCCGCCATCTTGTCCCGTGAACGCCACGTGCGATGGATGGGTGCTGCCATTTTGTGCACCTCCAGCCATGTGCGACCAATGGCGCCGCCATCTTGGATGGACTCCCAGGACCACATCGGCTGACCACACACCGCCTGAAGAGAACATTCAACTGCTGCCGCGATTAGCCTCGGTGACCCTGGACCAGTCCCGGCCTCGAACACTCTCAACTGCTGCAACAACAGTACTAATCAACGGGCACGAGACGTCCTGCTTAATTGACTCCGGGAGCACGGAGAGCTTCATACACCCCGACACGGTAAGGCGCTGTTCTCTCCCCATCCACCCCGTTAATCAAAAAATCTCGCTGGCCTCCGGTTCCCACTCAGTAGAGATAACGGGGTTTTGTGTAGCAAACCTCACGGTCCAGGGAAGGGAGTTTAAAAATTACCGGCTCGATGGCCTTCCCCACCTCTGCGCGGCCACACTCCTAGACTTCCAGTGCAACCTAAAAGTCTTTCAAATTCGGCGGCCCTCTACCCCCTCTCACTGTCTGCACCTCGCGACCCTCAAGATCGATCCGCCTTCCCTGTTTGTGAACCTCACCCTGGATTGTAAACCCGTCGGCACCAGGAGCAGAAGGTACAGTGCCCAGGATCGGATCTTTATTAGGTCAGAAGTCCAATCGCTACTGAGGGAAGGAGTCATTGAAGCTAGCAAAAATCCCTGGAGAACTCAGGTTGTGGTGGTAAAGACCAGGGCGAAGCATAGGATGGTCATCGACTACAGTCAGATCATCAACAGGTTTACACAGCTGGACGCGTACCCTCTCCCCCGCATATCCGACCTGGTAAACAGGATCGCGCATTACAAGGTCTTCTCCAAGGTGGATCTTAAGTCCGCCTACCACCAGCTCCCCATCCGCACTAGTGACCGCAAGTACACTGCCTTCGAGGCAGATGGGCGGCTCTACCACTTCTTAAGGGTTCCCTTCGGTGTCGGTCCACTACCGGGGTGTCGGTATTCCAGCGCGAGAAGGACCGAATGGCTGACCGGTACGGTTGACGAGCAACATTCTCGTATCTCGATAATGTCACCATCTGCGGCCACGACCAGCAGGACCACGACACCAACCTCCGAAAATTCCTCCAGACCGCAAAGATTCTTAACCTTACGTATAACAAGGATAAATGCGTGTTTAGCACCGACCGCCGAGCTATCCGCGGCTACATAGTGCGAAATGGAGTTATAGGCCCCGATCTTGAACGCATGTGCCCCCTTATGGAGTTCCCCCTCCCTCACTGCTCCAAGGCCTTGAAGCGCTGCCTAGGTTTTTTCTGTTACTATGCCCAGTGTTCCCCAACGATGCGGACAAGTCCCGTCCCCTGATCCAATCCACAGTTTTTCCCCTGTCGATAGAGGCCCACCAGGCCTTCAGCCTCATCAAAGCAGACATTGCAAAGGCTACAATGCATGCCATCGACGAGTTCCTCCCCTTCCAGGTCGAGAGCGACGCGTATGACGTAGCTCTGGCGGCCACCCTCAACCAAGCGGCAGATCCGTGGCCTTCTTCTCACGTACCCTCCATGCTTCCGAAATCCGCCACTCCTCAGTCAAAAAGGAGGCCCAGGCCATAGTAGAAGCTGTGCGACATTGGAGGCATTACCTGGCCGGCAGGAGATTCACTCTCCTCACTGACCAACGGTCGGTCGCCTTCATGTTCGATAATGCATAGTGGGGCAAAATAAAGCACGTTAAGATCTTGCGATGGAGGATCGAACTCTCCACCTATAACTACGAGATCTTGTATCGTCCCGGGAAGCTAAACAAGCCTCCTGATGCCCTGTCCCACGGCACATGTGCCAACTCAAAAGTGGACCGCCTCCGAGCCCTCCACGAGGTCCTCAGCACCCCGGGGGTCACTCGCTTCTCCCACTTTATCAAGACCCGCAACCTGCCCTACTCCATCGAGGAGGTCAGGACAGCCATCAGGAATTGCTAAATCTGTGCGGAGTGCAAACCGCACTTCTACAGGCCAGAGAAAGCCCACCTGATAAAGGCTTCCCATCCCTTTGAACGCCTCAGTATGGACTTCAAAGGCCCCCTCCCCTCCACCGACCGCAACACGTACTTCCTGAACGTGATTGATGAGTACACCCATTCGCCATCCCCTGCCCCGACATGACCGCAACCACCGTCATCAAGGCCCTCCATAGCATCTTTACGCTGTTCGGGTTCCCCGCTTACATACATAGTGATAGGGGGTCCTCCTTTATGAGCGACGAACTGTGTCAATTCCTGCTCAGCAAGGGCATTGCCTCGAGCAGGGCGACCAGTTACAACCCCCGGGGTAACGGGCAGGTAAATAGGGAGAACAGAACGATCTGGAAGACCGTCCTACTGGCCCTACAGTCCAGGAATCTCCCGGTCTCCCACTGGCAGGAAGTCCTCCTGGATGCCCTCCACTCCATACGGTCACTGCTTTGTACCACTACCAACCAAACACCTCACGAACGTCTCCTTGTCTTCCCCAGGAAGTCCTCCTCTGGGACCTCGCTCCCGACCTGGCTGGCAGCTCCGGGACCCATCCTGCTCCGAAAACACATGCGGGCGCACAAGTCGGACCCGTTGGTCGAGAGGGTCCATCTTCTCCAAGCTGACCCCCAGTACGCCTACATGGCGTACCCCGACGGCCAACAAGATACGGTCTCCCTATGAGACCTGGTGAGCGCCGGATCCCCACGCACACCCCAACCACCAGTCCCAACCTCCCTCCCACCGGTGCATCTTACAGCCGCCCCCTTCCCAGGAGGATCGGTTCTTCCGCCGGCCCCGCCTAGGCCCCTCCCTCCCCCCCGCCCACCGACGCACCCCGCAGACGCTCCCTTCCCAGGTCAATCGGCTTCCCCACCAGTGCCGTCTAGGGGTGCTGAAGCTGCCACAGAGATCGAGGCCATGCTCCCGGAGTCACTGACACCCAAGCCTCCACCAGCGTCACCACCAAAGCTTCGACAATCACAGAGGACGACCAGGGCCCCCAATCGACTGATTGCTTCATTTTAAAGTGTATATAGTTAATTGTGAAATTGTAAATAGTTATGACAATAAGACAAAACACTGTATGGGGGTATTACGGTACCTCCATAACTATAACTTCTACCACGTTACCATGTTGTAATACTAAGCCACCACCCCCGCCGGACTCTTTTTTAACAGGGGGTGAATGTGGTAGTCTGTGTAGAGGTATTACGGTATCTAGTAATGCTGGAACACCATTGGTAAATATTGTAAGGTCCCCATTGGTCAAGCTGTATGGTCGCTCCGCCCTGCAAGACGGGGTATAAGAGCCCATGCCGCCCCAGCAGCCTTCTTTCTGTACCTGAGCTGCTGGGGGAAACATCTAGCTTATTAAAGCCTTCAGTTGGACTACAATCTCGCTTTCGTAGTCATTGATCGTGCATCACACAGATTAATTGCAAATACCTATAATGTAATTGTCCAAGCGGAATATTTAATTGTAAACAAGTTTATTACATTTTTGGATCCAATACTGTCTAACTTTACATTTAAAGTGTAAATTAAATGCCTCGTTAATGAGAAGAATTGCATTTGCTGCTACCTTTATGATCCACAATTCATCCACATCTCAGACTAATATTCTCCACCATATTAACTCCTGCTGCTTATATAGATGTTTTCAATGTAGTCCAGGAGAGGTAAGTCTACCATTAACAAGAGAATTCCTTATTCTATCTCACAGTTCACCAGCAACAACCTCATAATTGTACATTCAAAATCAGATCGATTCGATGCAAGATTGCTGAAACATTGAAATGTAACCAACTTTGAATTAGTACAATGGGATAAAAGGACAAAAGAATGATCAAAACGTTTGCCTGCAAAGCATAATAAATGGCATTGACTAAATGAGGCAAAGATAGTGCAGGGATGTCAGCTGTCACGAGGCATCTTTGGGCATAAAAAACTAATCTAGGTATTTGTGGCTGATGGATATTTATCACCACTCTCCTACTTAGCTCGTAATGTACTACTGAAAATACAAAGGATACTTTTCAATGTCAGCATGGTATTTCCACATCTTTTGTCGCAAAGGTCAGTGTTTCCAGCGTTCTTAACGTTGATAGAGATGAAATGATGCAATCAGCATCACATTAATTATGTGTCATTTTCCATGTCTCTTATCACAAATTTATCGTTGTATTTTGTGGAATAGAAGATGATATACAGATGTGGCAGCTACAGTATGTTTATGATGTGGCATGTATCACGCAGAGTATTAGAAATAGTTACACAATGTTCTCAAACTGCATCAGCCTTTAATATCATCAGCTCGTAACATCAAAGAATATTTGACAAACTAAATAAAACGTCATCAACTTTCATGAGTGGGAGGAGAAATTACTATAATATTGTTCCAATGTTTAAAGTACTTGTATGAATTCCACCTCCATTTTATTTTGTCGAGGTTTTTCAGCTTGCACTCACCAGAATGTTTTATATTCTTGCGAAATGCCCTGATGAATGCAAGATAAAATGCTTTGATGAAAAATGTATATTTTGCAGAAATACACTCAAGTTCATGAAGATGTCAGTTAGTAGAAGGAAAAATGTGCTATAAGTCAGTTACGCACCATGCAGTGATATGATTCTGTAGGCTACAAATTTGACAAGGCCCATGAACAGGTGCAGGATCGTAATGCCTGATTAGTCTGCACCAAATTGAAGTGATGCAGGCAGCATGCAAGCTTTGTGTAGTCTGCTCATTTCAATGATCATAACATGCAACCAATGTTAAACACACTGCTGAGTGGTTGTATGTCAGCAGGGATCCCAGGTTTGTGCCAGGCTAGCACTAATTATAGCTAGCCAAAGCTGGCCTGCACCAGATATGTTGCAATCCCAGACCAGACCCCAACAGTGGCTAGGATACTGGATCAAAACTTTCATGCTTTGGATTATTTGTAAGATTGTGCGGAAAGAATGATTCACTCCAGGAGTGATTGCATGAAGAAATAGGGCGTGGTTATTTTTAAAACAAAACTTTATTATGACTACAATATTAAACTTTGTTCACTTCCACCCAAAAAGAACAGATTAAAATTTACACCTGAAATACTATTACTCAATTTCCCATTACACAGACATACAGATCTCAATCTGTCTTACTGTGGACTCAGAATCAATCAGATCAGAATTCAACTCCTCTCTCCAAATTTTCTCCACCAACTACTTCTCTCCACAACTTTTTCCAAAAACTGCCTCTCTCCACAGCTATCTCCAAAATCTTCTTCTCTCCACAGCTTATCAAAATATCTCTCTGCCTTCCTGGGTTCCACCCTGCAATGACCTCATCTCCCGAAGCTGAAAAATCAATTATCTCTCCAAGCTGCAAAGCACATTACCTCCCCAGCGGCTTACCCAGTCAAACCACAGACCATTAGCCCATACTAAAAAATACATTCCTTTGTCAATTTCACTTTATGGCAGCTAAAAACACTCAGGCCTTGCAAAACTGATTTATTTTTAAAAAGAAACATGACCATTGCAGTCAAACACACGCTAACCCCAGTCTTTTAATCCTTAAATTCAGATGTAACAGTGGCACCTGCACAGCAGTGGCCTATTCAGTCATGCTCAGTTAGAGTTCTGCCAGAGCCATTTAACTCCAGCCTTGGTGCCAATATGGACAAAAAGACTGAATTCAAGAGGTGAGGTGAGAGCGACTGGGCAGGATTCTCCGTCCCCCCGCCGGGTCGGAGATTCCCCGGGGGGCGGCGCGAATCCCGCACCGTCGCCCCGATGACGGATGCCGTATTCCCTGATGCCGGTTTTCAGGCGGAGGCGGGGATCACGCCACGCCAGTCGGGGGCCGTTGGCAGCGGCCCCCCCGGCAATTCTCCGGGCCCCCATGGGCCGAGCGGCCATCCGTTTTTGGCCAGTCCCGCCAGCGTGGATTAGACATGGTCCCACACGGCGGGACCTGGCAGGTAAGTTGGCCGGTGTGGTCCTCAGGAGGGAGCGGGGGGATCCGACCCCAGGGGGGGCCCCCTCGGTGGCCTGACCCGCGATCGGGGCCCACCGATCTGCGGGCGGGCCTATCCATTGGGGGCACTCTTTCCTTCCGTGCCGGCCTCTGTAGGGCTCCACCATGGCCAGCGCGGAGAAGACAACCCCCTGCGCATGCGGCAGAATATGCCGGCCGGTCTGCGCCTGCGCGGAACCACGCCGGCAGTTCTGCGCATGCGCAAGATCATGCTGGCCCTTCGGCGCATGCGCTAACTCCGCACTTTCGGGGGCTGTTGACTCCGGAGTGGTTCGCACCGGTTTTCCCACCGGCGTGGGGACTTGGTCCCCGCACAGGAGAATCCCGCCTACTGCTGATAGTTGCACAATAGTCAGTGCCATTTGTGACTTATCAGATTCTGAAGCAGTCAAGGCCTCAAGAAACCTGAGCAAACGGATGTCAAACGGAGTCAGGGGGGAAGTGTCCTATGATTGGAGTCATAACCAGCACAAAGGAAGATGGGTGTGCTTGTTTGAGGCCAAACATCTCAACACCAAGACAAGACTACAGGAGTTCATCAGAGTAGTGCCCTCAGCCCATCCATCTGCAGCTTCTTCATCAATAACCTTCCCTCCATCATAAGTTCAGAAGTAGGGATGTTTGCTGATGATTGCGGTATTAACTTCCATTCATGACTTCCCAGATAATGAAGCAGTCCCTGTCCAAGTCTTCGACATTATTCAGGCTTGAGCTGATAAATGAGAAGTAACATTTATGCAAATGCCAGGCAATGATCATCCCCAAGAGAGAATCTAACCATCCCCCCATGAGATTCTGTTGTATTACTTTCATTGAATCCACCACTATCATGACCTCGGGGTTACCATTGGCCAGAAGCTTAACAGGATCAGCTATATAAAGACTGTGGCTACAAGAGCAGGTCAGAGGCTGAGGATCTGTGGCAAGTAACTCACTTCCTGACTTCCCAAAGCCTGTCCTCCATCTGCAAGGTATGTGATCAAATACTCTCTGCCTAGATGAGTGTAGTTCATACAACATTCAAGAAGCTTGATAACATCAAGGATTCAGCAGCTTGCTTGATCGGCACCCTGTTCATCACCTTAAATATTCACTTCCCCTACCATTGGTACACAGTGGCAGCGGTGTGTAAAAAATACAAGATGCACTGCCAAAAATCATGAGGCTCCTTCGGCAGCTCTTTCCAAAATTATAACCTTTTTAAAAATTCATTCAAGAGCTGGGGGCTTTGCTGGCTAGGCCAGCATTCATTGTTCATCCCGAATTGCCACTGAGAAGGTGGTGATCTTCTTCAACTACTGAGGTCCATGTGGTGTAGGTATGTCCACAGTGCTGTTTGGGAGGAAATTCCAGGATATTAGCCAAGTAACAGTGAAGGAACAACAAAATATTTCAAAGTTAGGATGGTGAGTAACTTGGAGGGGGACTTCTCGACGGTGGTGTTCCCATGTACCTGATGTCCTTGATCTTCTGGATAGTAATGGTTGTGGGAAAGGTTTAGTGGAGTCAGGAGGTGAGTTACTTACTGTAGAATTTCTAGCCTCTTGCCATCATGGTAGTTGAATAGCTCGTCCAGTTCAGTTTCTGGACAATGGTAACTCCCAGGATGTTGATAGTGGGGGATTCAGCGATGGTAGTGCCATTGAATGTGACCAGGTAATGGTTAGATTCTCTCTTCTTGGAGATGGTTATTGCCTGGCACTTGTATGGTATGAATGTTTCTTGCCACTTTTCAGCCCAAGAATAGGTATTGTCCAGGTCTTGTTGCATTTGGACATGAACTGCTTCAGAATCTGAAAAGTCACGAATGGCGCTTACCATTGTGCAACTATCAGCAAACATCCCAACTTCTGACCTTATGATGAATGGAAGGTGTAATGATGCATGCTCATTGACTACATTAGAAACTCAAAATGCGTTTATTAACAAGAAAAAACGTTCAGAGGCTAGCAGCCACATGGTTGCCCTAGAGTAGCCCACCAGGCTGCCCCAGTCCCAATATGTCTGCTCCATGTCTTTTAGATGCTTTCTGCCTAAGGGGGGACTCCACCTCCTGGGATGATTACATACTGTCATTCCCAATTGACCCTCTTCTGCTGTGTTGTCCTTAAATATACAATCACCACAAAGCACCACAGAAAGTCATTGATGAAGCAGCTGAAGATGGTTGGGCCTGGGACACTCCCCTGAGGAACTCCTGCAATTATTGCCTGGAGTTGAGATGCCTGACCTCCAATAACCACAGCCAATCAGCAGAAAATTTCCCACCTGATTCCCTCTCATTCCAGTTTTGCTCAGGCTGCTTGATGCCATGCTCGGTCAAATGCAGCCTTGGTATCAAGGGCAGTCACTCTCACCTCATCGCCGGAGATCATTTCTTTTGCCCATGTTAGAACCAAGTTTGTAATCAGGTCAGGAGCTGAGTGGTCCTGGCAGAACCCAAACTGAGGGTCAGTGAGCAGGTTATACCTAAACAATGGCCAAATAGGACAAGAATGGCAGACACATGGGAAAACCACCATCTGCAAGTTTTCCTCCTAGTCACCCGCCATCCTGACTTGGAACTATAATCACCATTCTTTCACTGACGCTAGGTCAAAAGCCTGGAACTCCCTCCCGAACAGCACTGCAGATATACCTGCATCACATGGACTACAACAGTTCATGAAGGTGGTTCACCACCACCTTCTCAACGTAATTAGGGATAGGCAACAAATGTTGGCCTTGCGAGAAACATTCACAGCTATGGAAGAATGGAAAAAATATGCAACGGGATTCTCCGTCCCGCCAGCTCCATTTACTGGCAGGGCGCGCCCCCACAGGCAGCGGGATTCTCGGTCCCTGCACCCGGCCAATGGGGTTTTCCATTGTGGCCACCAATGCCATCAGGAAACCCGCGGGCATGGGTGCACTGCCTGCGAAGCGGAGGATCCCGCCGGCGGAGTGGCCAATTAATAATCCAAATCAAAGCTGTGTGGACAAGCAGTTGGGTCTACAATGAGAGAATTATTTCTTGGTGTGAGGGGAAACCTACTGCCGGTGGTTTGAGAAGGTCCTGAATAAGGCCAGGCTTGGGTTGGAATAGAACTCCTCCAGTAGCTGCCTGTTGCAATTACCCTCCAGATGTGGGAGGGAGACGAGGGGGTTTCAACATTGCTCAGGACCAGGAGCCAGGAGAGGTGAGTTAGTCAAAGGGCACCTGTGATGATGCGCATTATTGAGCTGATTTATATATCGATAATTTGGTGTGGGCTGATTGGTGCCATACTGCAGCGTAGTATTCTTCAGTTGAGTACTTGATAGCAAGAGCAGCGGTCCTAGGGTCTTGGGCTGTGGCCCCCTTGAGGCATCGGCCAGTTTGCTGAGGATCTTACTGCGGTGTTTATTGTTTTCTGTACGGGAGTGTTCTGTCAAGGTAGGCACCTAGTAAACAGAATGGGGATCGCGCTTTGGTCTCTGGCCATCCAGGGTGATGTTCAGTTCCCTCTGAGTGCTGGCAGTATGAAGGGAAAATGTGCTACAGACTATTTTACTGGTGCATGCTTTCAGTCACCATGTCTTGCAGTAGTCGGCCAATTTTGCAATGTCATTGTTTATCTTCTGGCTCAAGGAAATTCTGGATGGACCGAAGGTGTTCTGCAAAGCGATCACCCAGTTTGCGTTTCATCTCTCCAATGTGGAGTAAACTGCACTGGGAGCAGTGAATGCAACAGACCAGATTGAAGGAGGTGCACGTGAAGTGCTGCCTCACTTGAAAAGAGTGTTTTTCTGAGATAGTGAGCAGGGAGGAGGTAAAGAGGCAGGTGCTACATCTCCTACGATTGCCTGGGAAGGTGCCGTGGGAAGAAGGTGAGGTGTTGGGGTGATGGAGGAGTGGACCAGGGTGTACCAGATGGAATGGTCCATGCGAAATGCTGACAGGGAGAGTGAGGGGAAGATGTGTTTAGTGGTGGAATCATGCTGGAGATGGTGGAACTAGTGGAGGATGATTCTTTGAATGCGGTCAGGATGGTGGGGTGAAAAGTGAGGACTAGGGGGACCCTATCTTGTTTCTAGGAGGGAAGAGAGGAGGTGAGGGCAGAGGTACGCAAAATGGGTCAGACACGGTTGAGAACCCTGTCGACCACAACGGGTGGGAAACCACGATTAAGGAAGAATGAAGACATATCAGCAGCACCTTTTTGGAAAGTAGCATCCTCAGAACAGATACGACGGAGACGAAAGAACTGAGAGAATGGGATGGAGTTGTTAAAGGATATGGGGTGTGAAGAGCTGTAGGTGAGGTAGCTGTGAGAGTGGGTGTGTTTGTCATGGATATTAATGGACAGTCTATTCCCAGAAATTGAAATAGAAAGGTCAAGGAAGGGAAGGGAAGTGTCGAAGATGGACCATGTGGAGTAAATAGAGGGGTGGAAGTTGGAAACAAAATGAATAAATGTTTCCAGGTCCAGACGAGAACATGGGGCGACATTCTCCGACCCCCCGCCGGGTCGGAGAATCGCCGGGGGCTGGCGTGAATCCCGCCCCCGCCGGTTGCCGAAGTCTCCGGCACCGGATATTTGGCGGGGGCGGGAATCGCGCCGCGCCGGTTGGCGGGCCCCGCCGCTCGATTCTCCGGCCCGGATGGGCCGAAGTCCCGCCGCTAAATTGCCTGTACCGCCGGCGTAAATTAAATCACCTCCCTTACCGGCGGGACAAGGCGGCGCGGGTGGGCTCCGGGGTCCTGGGGGGGGGCGCGGGGCGATCTGGCCCCGGGGGGTGCCCCCACGGTGGCCTGGCCCGCGATCGGGGCCCACCGATCCGCGGGCGGGCGGGCCATGGTGGAGACCATGGCGAAGGCGGATGGAAAAGAGTGACCCCACGGCACAGGCCCGCCTGCGTATCGGTGGGCAACGATCATGGGCCAGGCCACTGTGGGGGCACCCCACGGGACCAGATCGCCCCGCGCCCCCCCCCAGGACCCCGGAGCCCGCCCGCGCCGCCTTGTCCCGCAGGTAAGAGAGGTGGATTAATCCACGTCGGCGGGACAGGCATTCCAGCAGCGGGGCTTCGGCCTATCCGGGCCGGAGAATCGCCGGGGGGGGGGGGCCGCCAACCGGCACGGCGCGATTCCCGCCCCCGCCGAATCTCCGGTGCCGGAGAATTCGGCAACCGGCGGGGGCGGGATTCACGCCAGCCCCCCGGCGATTCTTTGACCCGGCGGGGGGTCGGAGAATCCCGTCCCAGAATTCTTTGGCAGGTAGGATCAAGGATAACCCGAAAGATTTCTATAGATATGTCAGGAATAAAAGAATGACTAGGGTAAGAGTAGGGCCAGTCAAGGACAGTCGTGGGAAGTTGTGCTTGGAGTCCGAGGAGATAGGTGAGGTGCTAAATGAATATTATTAGTCAGTATTCAGACAGGGAAAGACAATGTTGTCGAGGAGAATACTGAGATACAGGCTATTAGACTAGAAGGGCTTGAGATTCATAAGGAGGCGGTGTTAGCAATTCTGGAAAGTGTGAAAATAGATAAGTCCCCTGGGCCGGATGGGATTTATCCTCGGATTCTCTGGGAAGCTAGGGAGGAGATTGCTGAGCCTTTGGGTTTGATCTTTAAGTCACCTTTGTCTGCAGGAATAGTGCCAGAAGACTGGAGGATAGCAAATGTTGTCCCCTTGTTCAAGAAGGATAGTAGAGACAACCCCAGCAACTATAGACCAGTGTGCCTTGCTTCTGTTGTGGGTAAAGTCTTGGAAAGGTTTATAAGAGATAGGATGTATAATCACCTGGAAATAAATAATTTGATTAGAGATAGTCAACACGGTTTTGTGAAGGGTAGGTCGTGCCTCACAAACCTTATTGAGTTCTTTGAGAAGGTGACCAAGCAGGCGGATGAGGGTAAAGCAGTTGATGTGGTGTATATGGATTTCAGTAAAGCGTTTGATAAGGTTCCCCACGGTAGGCTATTGCAGAAAATATGGAGGCATGGAATTCAGGGTGATTTAGCAGTTTGGATCAGAAATTGGCTAGCTGGAAGAAGACAAAGGATGGTTCTGGTGCACGATCAATGACCACTAAAGCGAGGTTGTAGTCCAACTGAAGGCTTTAATAAGCTAGATACTTCCCCCAGCAGCTCAGGTACAGAATGGAGGCTGCTGGGGTGGCATCGGCTCTTATACCCAGCCTTGCAGGACGGAGCTACCATACAGCTTGAACAATAGGAAGCATACAATATCTACTAATGGTGTTCCAGCATTACCAGATACCATAATACCTCGACACAGACTACCACATTCACCCCCTGATATTACAACATGGTAATGTGGTAGAAATTAGAGTTATGGAGGTACCGTAATATCTTCGTACAGCGTTTTGTAACTATTTACAATTCTATTTACTATTTACAATTTATTACTCATAATTAACTGTACACTTTAAAATGAAGCAATCAGTCGATCGGGGGCCCTGGTCGTCCTCTGTATTCGTCGAAGCTTCGCTGGTGACTCCGGTGGAGGCTTGGGCGTCTGTGACTCCGGGGGTGTGGCCTCGATCTCTGTGGCAGCTTCGACACCCCTATACGGCGCTGGTGGGGAAAACGGTTGACCTGGGAAGGGAGCATCTGCGGGGTGCGTCAGTGGGTGGGGGGGCCTAGACGGGGCCGGCGGAAGGACTGATCCTCCTGTAAGGTGCACTGGTGGGAGGGAGGGTGGGGCTGCTGGCTGGGGTGTGCGTGGGGCTCCGGCGAGCACCAGGTCTCGTAGGGAGACCGTATCCTGTCGGCCGTCGGGGTACACCACGTAGGCGCACTGGGGTTAGCGTGGAGAAGATGGACCCTCTCGACCAACGAGTCCAACTTGTGCGCCCGCACGTATTTTAGGAGCAGGATGGGTCCGGGAGCTGCCAGCCAGGTCGGGAGTGAGGTCCCAGAGGAGGACATCTTAGGGAAGCCAAGGAGATGTTCGTGAGGTGTTTGATTGGTTGTGATACAAAGCAGTGACCGGATGGAGTGGAGGGCATCCGGGAGGACTTCCTGCCAGCGGGAGACTGGGAGATTCCTGGACCGTAGGGCCAGTAGGACGGTCTTCCAGACAGTTCCATTCTCCCTCTCTACCTGTCCGTTACCCCGGGGGTTGTAACTAGTCGTCCTGCTCGAGGCAATGCCCTTGCTGAGCAGGAATTGACGCAGTTCGTCGCTCATAAAGGAGGACCCCCTATCACTATGTATGTAAGCGGGGAATCCGAATAGTGCAAAGATGCTATGGAGGGCCTTGATGACGGTGGTTGCGGTCATGTCGGGGCGGGGATGGCGAATGGGAACCGAAAGTACTCGTCAATCACGTTCAGGAAGTACATGTTGCGGTCGGTGGAGGGGAGGGGGCCTTTGAAGTCCATGCTGAGGCGTGAAAGGGACGGGAAGCCGTTATCAGTTGCGCTTTCTCTAGCCGGTAGAAGTGCGGCTTGCACTCCGCGCAGATTTGGCAGTCCCTGGTGGCTGTCCTGACCTCCTCGGTGGAGTAGGGCAGGTTGCGGGTCTTGATAAAGTGGAAAAAGCGATCAACCTCCGGGTCGCAGAGGTCCTCGTGGAGGGCTCTTGGCGGTCCACTTGTGCGTTGGCACATGTGCCGCGGGACAGGGCATCAGGAGGCGCATATAGCTTCCCGGGACGATACAGGATCTCGTAGTTGTAGGTGGAGAGTTCGATCTTCCACCGCAAGATCTTATCGTTTTTTATCTTGCCCCGCTGTGCATTATCGAACATGAAAGCAACCGACCGTTGGTCAGTGAGGAAAGTGAATCTCCTGCCGGCCAGGTAATGCCTCCAATGTCGCACAGCTTCTACTATGGCCTGGGCCTCCTTTTCGACTGAGGAGTGGCGGATTTCGGAAGCATGGAGGGTACGGGAGAAGAAGGCCATGGGTCTGCCCGCTTGGTTGAGAGTGGCCGCCAGAGCTACGTCAGACGAATCGCTCTCGACCTGGAAGGGGAGGGACTTGTCGATGGCATGTATCGTGGCCTTTGCAGTGTCTGCTTTGAGGAGGCTGAAGGCCTGGCGGTCCTCTATCGACAGGGGAACAGCTGTGGATTGGATCAGGGGACGGGCCTTGTCCGCATAGTTGGGGACCCACTGGGCAAAGTAAGAGAAAAACCCTAGGCAACGCTTCAGGGCCTTGGAGCAGTGAAGGGAGGGGGAACTCCATAAGGGGGCACATGCATTCAGGGTCGGGACCTATAACTCCATTTCGCACTTCGTAACCGAGGATGGCTAGGCGATCGGTGCTAAACACGCATTTATCTTTGTTATATGTAAGGTTAAGGATCTTTGCAGTCTAGAGGAATTTTCGGAGGTTGGTGTCGTGGTTCTGCTGGTCATGGCCGCAGATGGTGACATTATCGAGATACGGAAATGTTGCCCGTAAACCGTATCGGTCAACTATTCGGTCCATCTCGCGCTGGAATACTGACACCCCGTTGGTGACACCGAAGAGAACCCTTAAGAAGTGATAGAGCCGCCCATCTGCCTCGAAGGCAGTGTATATACGGTCACTAGTGCGGATGGGGAGCTGGTGGTAGGCGGACTTAAGATCCACCTTGGAGAAGACCTTGTAATGCGCAATCCTGTTTACCAGGTCGGATATGCGGGGGAAAGGGTACGCGTCCAGCTGCGTAAACCTGTTGATGGTCTGACTGTAGTCGATGACCATCCTATGCTTCTCGCTGGTCTTTACCACCACTACTTGAGCTCTCCAGGGACTGTTGCTAGCTTCAATGACTCCTTCCCTCAGTAGCCTTTGGACCTCTGACCTAATAAAGATTGGGTCCTGGGCACTGTACCATCTGCTCTTGGTGGCGACGGGTTTGCAATCCGGGGTGAGGTTCGCAAACAGGGAAGGCGGATCGACCTTGAGGGTCGCGAGGCCGCAGACAGTGCGGGGGGGTATAGGGCCGCCGAATTTGAAAGTTAGACTTTGGAGATTACACTGGAAGTCTAAACCTAGGAGTGTGGCTGCGCAGAGGTGGGGAAGGACGTAGAGGCGGTAATTTTTAAACTCCCTTCCCTGGACTGTGAGGTTTGCTACACAAAACCCCTTTATCTCTACTGAGTGGGAACCGGAGGCCAGGGAGATTTTTTGATTAACAGGTGGACGAGGAGAGAACCGCGCCTTACCATGTCGGGATGTATGAAGCAGGATGTCTCATGCCCGTTGATTAGTACCGTTGTTGTAGCAGTTGAGAGTGTTCGAGGCCTGGACTGATACCGAGGCTAATCTCAGCAGTTGAGTGTTCTCTTCGGGCGGCGTGCAGTCAGCCGAGCTGGGGTCCTGAGAGTTCATCCAAGATGGCGGCTCCCATTGGTCGCACATGGCTGGGGGTGCACAAAATGGTGGCACCCATCCATCGAACGTGGCGTCCACGGGACATGATGGCTGCGCCCGGGGGCCACAAGTGGCCCTGGAGTAGGAAGATGGTGGCATCCGCTGGCCGCATGGGGACCATGGAGAGGTTTGTGGTAGCGGTCCGCCTTCGCCGCCGGAGAACGTGGCGACCGCACGGGCCTGGCGTACCACCACGAATTGGCTCTTTTCACCGCATCCCTTGCAGGTGGATGCGCAGCCCAGGCAGCGCTGCCGGAGGTGCTTGGCCTGCCCACAAATGTAGCAGCGGGGCCCCCCGGGGTTGCCAGGCCGCCTTGCAGCACAAGCTTGTGGGAGGATGGAGGATGTCTCGGGGTCGGCTGCGGAGGCGTTCCACGCTGCACAGGGGGCTGCCGCGCGGTCGGGAACGTAAGCGCGGGCATTTCTGGAGGCCACATCCAGTGAGCCTACAAGGGCCTGTGCCTCCTTGAGGCCGAGGGTGTCTTTTTCCAGCAATCGCTGGTGGATTTGGGAGGACAGCATACCTGCCACAAAAGTGTCCTGGATCAAGATTTCTGTGTGTTCGATCGCCGAAACATGCGGACAGCTGCAGTTTCTCCCCAACATCAGGAGCGCACGGTAGAATTCTTCGAGCGATTCCCCAAGGATTTGTCGCCTCGTTGCTAGACCTGGTTTACCGGGCGAACATAATGTCCTTTTAGCAGCTCTATTGCTGCATCGAAGTCTTCCGCGTCCTCGATGAGGGTGCAAATTTCCGGGCTCACCCTCGAGTGCAGGACTTGCATTTTCTGTTCTCCAGTGGGTGTGTTTTCGGCCGTTCTGAGATATCCGTTAAAACACGCCAGCCAGTGCTTGAAGATTGCCGCTGAGTTTGCTGCATGGGGGCTAAGTTGCAGACACTCCGGCTTGATTCGGTGCTCCATCCTTTTAAATCCAGCTTTTTAAATTGATGCACGATCAATGACCACCAAAGCGAGGTTGTAGTCCAACTGAAGACTTTAATAAACTAAATGTTTCCCCCAGCAGCTCAGGTACAGAATGAAGGCTGTTGGGGGGGCACGGGCTCTTATACCCTGCCTTGCAGGGCGGAGCTACCATATAGCTTGACCAATAGGAAACATACAATATCTACCAATGGTGTTCCAGCATTACCAGGTACCATAATACCTCTACACAGACTACCACAGGTGGTTGATGGGAAATGTTCAGCCTGGAATCCAGTTACTAGTGGTGTACCACAAGGATCTGTTTTGGGGCCACTGCTGTTTGTCATTTTTATAAATGACCTGGAGGAGAGCAGAGAAGGATGGGTGAGTAAGTTTGCAGATGACACTAAATTCGGTGGAGTTGAGGACAGTGGGGAAGGTTGTTACAAGTTACAGAGGGACACAGATAAGCTGCAGCGCTGGGCTGAGAGGTGGCAAATGGAGTTTAATGCAGAAAAGTGTGAGATGATTCTTTTTGGAAGGAATAACAGGAAGACAGAGTACTGGGCTAATGGTAAGATTCTTGGTAGTGTGGATGAACAGAAAGATCTCGGTGTCCATGTACATAGATCCCTGAAAGTTGCCACCCAGGGTGAGAGGGTTGTTAAGAAGGAGTACGGTGTGTTAGCTTTTATTGGTAGAGGGATTGAGTTTCGTAGCCATGAGGTCATGTTGCAGCTGTACAAAACTCTGATGCGGCCGCATTTGGAGTATTGCGTGCAATTCTGGTCGCCGCATTTTAGGAAGGATGCAGAAGCATTGGAAAGGAGGAGATTTACCAGAATGTTGCCTGGTATGGAGGAAAGATCTTATGAGGGAAGGCTGAGGGACTTGAGGCTGTTTTCGTTAGAGAGAAGAAGGTTAAGAGGTGACTTAATTGAGGCATACAAGATGATCAGAGGATTAGATAGGGTGGACAGTGAAAGTCTTTTTCATCGGATGGTGATGTCTAGCACGAAGGGACATAGCTTTAAATTGAGGGGAGATAGATATAGGACAGATGTCAGAGGTCGGTTCTTTATTCAGAGAGTAGTAAGGGCGTGGCATGCCCTGCCTGCAAAAGTGGTGGACCCTCCAACACTAAGGGCATTCAAATGGTCATTGGATAGACATATGGACGATAAGGGAATAGTGCAGATGGGCTTTAGAGTGGTTTCACAGATCGGTGCAACATCGAGGGCCTGTACTGCGCTGTAAAGTTCTATGTTCTACAGTGACTTGATGCTCGGTGGTGAGGAAGTGTCTGAGAGTTTGCGTTCAGCCTCTGTGAGGTAGAGGTCAGTATGCCAGGCAACAACAGCCCCACCCTTATCTGCGGGTTTGATGACCACGTCAGTGTTGGACCTGAGAGAGCGGAGTACAGCCAGTTCAGAAGGTGACAGATTAGAGTGGGTGAGAGAAGCAGAGAAATTGAGATGGTCGATGTCACTCCGACAGTTCTGAATGAAACATCAAGAGCAGGTAAACAGCTAAAGGGAGGGATCCAGGTGGAGGGAGAATGCTGGAGGCTGGTAAAAGGAATTGTTGAATGGGGAGAGAACTCCTGCCCGAAGAAATGAGCATGGAGACAAAGGTCGCGGAAGAAAAGTTCAGCATCGTGTCAAGTCCGAAATTCATTGAGGTGGTAATACTTTATGATCATCAAGTGTAAAGGATGTGCACACAATATTTGCAACTGTGACAGCAAAGTATGATTCCTGAAATTTGTTGAGAGCTATGTGCATCCAGTCAGCATATCCAGATCAGGTGTATCATGTACTGTCCCTCCTGAGTTACTTGATGAATATATTAGAAGATTGTGGGTCCAGAGACCTGAGCATAAACATTTAGACTGACACTTCAGTGCTCTAGTAAGGGAGTGTTGTGCCGCTAGAGGTGTCACTTTTTGGATGAAACTTTTCTCATATATTCTGTCAGGTGGACTTGTTAGACACCGATGGCACTACTTCAGTGCCACTGGAGTTGTCTCCAGTGTCCTGGAAAATATTTATCCTTCGACCAATATCACTACAAAAGTGTTATCTGCTCATTATCAAATTGCCATTTGTGTCAGCATGGTATGTGTAAATTAGCTGTCACATTTCCTACATCACCATACTACACTTCAAAGGTCTTTCATTTGCTGTAAATTGCTTTGGAACATGCTGAGGTTGTGAAAGATATTATAGATGTGCAAGCCTTCCTTTTTTAATGGGCCTGTTCAACAACAGATGATTTTCCAACACAAAGCTTGGACTTATTGCCAAACACATGACAGCGAAAGCGGATTAATTTGTGTGGTATTTTTAAAGGACCACGAAGATAAAAAGAAACAAGAGCTTTATCGGAAAGGTGTTTTCTTACAGATGCCGGAACAGACTAACCCGGCCAAACTGACAAAGGTGACATTTGTGTGTCACGTGTTCGGACTCTTAAAGTGACCTTGTTCCAACCAGAAACAAACAAGAATAAAGAACACATTCCACCCCTTTTACATCAGAGGTTTGCAATGAAACACAGTATAACATTAACCATCAACATTTATAATATGAACAATTAATAAACATAACAGTCAATTAGTTAGACATTTTGGAAGACGTTGTTTTCTATGTGGTTGTCAGTGACCCTCAACTTGGGTACTGTCTTCCACGGTTGTTTCTGGTTTTGTCAGGTTCTCAGGTGTGTACATGTCTTCACTTGGCATAGTTTGTTGCAGACATTCGGTTGACTCTGTCTCGGGCCACCTTGGGCAGGATTCCCAGGTTCCCAAGCCACGTGTTTCTCGGCGGTGCGCCACTCGCTGGTGGTGAGATTCGCAGTTCCCACCGCTTGTCAATGGTATTTACTATTGCAGCCACCCAACACCGCCAGGAAACCCATGGGCGGGGGTGTGGTACCGGCAGGGACAGAGAATCCCGACAGTGGAGAATTCCGGTCCGGGTGGGATTCTCCGTCCAGCGACACCGGGATTGCAAAAGGTGATTGGGCGAAGAATCGCAAGTGAGACGAAAATCAGGACCGGCGCCAGGCGCCCGATAGAATGCCATGCTGCAGTGCCTCGTCAGCAGTGTCAATGCATTCTACTCCACACATACAGGAAACACCATTGGCAGATGATTAACAGGCCTACGGGGTATTTTCCGCGGCCTCCGCGATTCTCCGCCTCCACCAGGAAGAATTACTGACAGCAAGTATCACTTGTGGTTTTAAAAATTGGGAACCAGGCGTCGTGGAAGGGAGAGGACATCGGACATGCAGAAGTGCGACCACTGGCTTTAGGGCAGGGTGGGGGGAGCAGTTGGGGTGGCAGCTGCCATGGCCGGGAGGGTGCAGCAGGGGTGACAGGGGGCGTCAGAGATTGGCCTTGGCGTCAGAGTGAACCCCGGGATTGCGTGACCAGGCACGGACTGCCATTGCCAACCATCTCGCTGTGCACCCCACTGACCGCCCACTGTGGCTCATGCCTGCGCAGAGTGACATTGACCATGTGTGTGCCCACACCCCACCGCCCATGCACCCCGCTCCCCACCCTCACACCGCGCCCCATCACACCTCCTCTGCCCCACCAACTCTGCCTCCCCAAACCGGGCACCATCCGCTGGCAGGGCATCACACAGCCCACCCATGGACAAAGCCCAAGTAGCCCCTACAGGAGGGTGCTGGATGGGGCCACAGAACACAGCACAGGCATGGGTAGAGCCAGCCACCGATACGCCTACCAGCAGGTGCCTGTTGGCAGGGATGAGTGCCGGGGCCAGGGGTGTGGTACAGAGGGCAGAGACCAGGGTAATGGCTGATGGTTGGTGTCTGGATGGAGGAGGAGGGAGGGGGGAGACATGGGGGGGGTGGAGGCAGGGAGAGGGCTTGTGTGGGTGGTGGTGTGGAGGGAGTGTTGTGGGGTTGGTGGTGGAGTGGTGGGAGGGGAGTGGGTGTGGGGTTGGCGACAGATGTGCCATGGGGAACCGCAGTTCAGCGTGGTCTCCATTTGCTTGGCCGATGCCGAACTCTGTCTTGGTAACTGCCCTCTCTCCGGGCCCACTGACCAGGTTCAGTACCGTTTCTGCTGCGGTGAGGGGGTCACAGGTCCAGCGGGCCCCCTCTGTTTTTTTTCCCTCTCCCGGTGGTTGTGGGCCACCTTCTCCTGGAGTGAGGTGGCGGGGCAGGGGTTGGGGGGGAGAGAAAGAATACACACAGTGTTAGACAGTCGGACGCATGCAGCACAGGTGGTCTACATGGCCAGGGCACCCTGAGAGGATTGTGCAGTTTTTTATGGCGCTGCTGGTCGGTCCTGGTGGTGTTGCCCACAGCGCTCATGCCTCTTCCACCTGCCCCCAGGCACGGCGCAGAGTGGAGGGTGGCAAACTCCTACCCATCCCGGGACACAGGGTGGCCTGTCTCTCTTCCACTGCGTCCAACAGGGTCTCCAAATCAGCATTGGTGAAACGTGGTGCCGTTTTCCTTGCTGCCATCTTGTTGGCTGAGATGAGTGTGTGTGTGGGTGGAGTGCTTTTATGTGGCTGCAGCTTGTCAGCCTCTCGAATGTCAATCCCGACTCCCGTGAATTGGACATTGTTTTTTATTGGAATCGATTGCGTTCCTCGTGGCGCCGGTGCTAGCCCATTAACGGTTGATGGCTCCGGGAATGCCACCAATTTTGCTCTTGTAGAACTCCAACGATTCAGTCCCAGTGTCAACGCTTAGGGTTGGATTCACCGATTTGGAGGCTAAGTGCCGACGCCAGCGAGGGAACTGTGGTATTTTATGCCGCTAAATTCAGTGCCGAAACTTCACCGATCCTGCGACCAGTGAGGGGCTAGCATCCGCGCCAGCTAAAACTCCGGCTCCCACAAAAAAAAAGCTGGGTAATGGCCAGGTCTGTGGCAGTGCATGTGCACGGCGATGACCTGCAGCGGTCAAGCTGTAAAACATGGCGCGGCTATATGCGGACCCGACCTGCCAAATACTGCCACCCTGACCACCCCCTGGCCACCCCGCACCAGTCCCCCTAGCCCTCACGGAAGCCATTCCTGCCAGCAGCACGGCTCCCGACCTACTTTGGCGGCATTGACACAGTCCTCAACCCCCACACCTGGGGCGAAATTCTCCGTTATCGGCGGAAAGTCCTGCCGATCGGCGCAAAAAACGACGCAAATACGACTTGCGTCACGTCGGAAAAATGGGTCGAAAGTCTCCGGCCCGAAATGGGCTCGCAGCGACGTAACGGGATCCGCGCTTGCGCAGTGGTTCACGCCGTGCAGCGTCATACGCGCCGCACGGCGTGACGGCTCATAAGGCCACGCTGCTCCCCCCCACCCGACCGGAACACCCGACCGCAACACTCGACTGGATGGCTGGCCACCGCTCAGCCCCGAGGTTCGAGTCACGGGATGTGGAGGCGCGCCTGGACGCGGTGGAGCAGAGGAGGGAAGCCTTGTACCCCGGGCACGGCCGCAGAGTTGCCCCACGCCACAGCCGGCGTCTGTGGAGGGAAGTGGCAGAGGCCGTCACCGCTGCGGCCCTGACACCACGGACAGGCACCCAGTGCCACAAGAAGGTGAACGACCTCGTCAGAGCAGGCAGGGTGAGCCTCCCCCATATCCCCCCTCCCCCATATCCCCCATATCCCCCCTCCCCCATATCCCCCATATCCCCCCTCCCCCATATCCCCCCTCCCCCATATCCCCCCTCCCACATATCCCCCTCCCCCATATCCCCCCTCCCCCATATCCCCCCTCCCCCATATCCCACCCTCCCCCATATCCCCCATATCCCCCCTCCGCCATTTCCCCCATATCCCCCCTCCCCCATATCCCACCTACCCATATCCCCCTCTCCCCCATATCCCCCCCTCCCCATATCCCCCCTCCCCATATCCCCCCTCCCCCATATCCCCCATATACCCCCCCATATCCCCCCTCCCCCATATCCCCGCTCCCCAATATCCCCAATATCCCCCTCCCCATATACCCCATATCCCCCCTCCCCCATATCCCCCCTCCCCCATATCCCCCATATCCCCCCTCCCCATATCCCCCCTCCCCCATATCCCTCCTCCCCCATATCCCCCCTCCCCCATATCCCCCCTCCCCCATATCCCCCATATCCCCCCTCCCCCATATCCCCCATCCCCCATATCCCCCATCCCCCATATCCCCCCTCCCCCATATCCCCCCTCCCCCATATCCGCCCCTCCCCCATATCCCCCCTCCCCCATATCCCCCTCCCCATATCCCCCTCCCCATATCCCCCATATTCCCCCTCCCCATATCCACCATATCCCCCCTCCCGCATATCCCCCCTCCCCATATCCCCCTCCCCATATCCCCCCTCCCCCATATCCCCCTCCCCCATTTCCCCCATATCCCCCCTCCCCCATATCCCCCCTCCCCCATATCCCACATCCCCAAATCCCCCATATCTCCCCTCCCCATATCCCCCTCCCCATGTCCCCCATAGCCCCCCTCCCCCATATCCCTCCTCCCCCATATCCCCCATATCCCCCTCCCCCATATCCCCCCTCCCCCATAACCCCCATATCCCCCCTCCCCCATATCCCCCTCCCCCATATCCCCCATATCCCCCCTCCCCCATATCCCCCATATCCCCAAGTGAATCCAGCCCTAACCTTAACCTCTGCAATGCACGCGCAACCGATGGCGTGCATTCATATACCTGCCTAACAGTGTTGCCTTTTACCCCTGCCACCGCCCCCCCCCCCACAGGATAAGCGCGCACACAACAATAGGGAGCATGTGAGGACTGGAGGAGGCCCCGCTGATGAGAGGCCACTGACCGAACACGAGGAAAGGGCCCTGGAACTGGCTGGCGGACTTGACGACCGGGAGGTTGCTGATGCAGAGGTCGGTGGCGGAGTAGCAAGTGAGCCACCAACAGCCCGTCCCCATATCCCCCCTCCCCTATATCCCCCTCCCCCATATCACCTGATCACTGCCTGATGTCTAACCATGCATGCTTCATTGTGTATCGCAGGACCAAACGTCCAGGCACCCATCCCCGCAGATGCAGACCGCCCGCAGGATGCCCCTCGGAGGCCACGGGAGACGGAGAGACCCGGGCCCTCCAGCAAGCGACGCCCGCAGGATGCCGCTCGGAGGCCACGGGAGACGGAGAGACCCGCACCCTCCAGCATGCGACGCCCGCAGGATGCCCCTCGCACACCACGGGAGACGGAGAGACCCGGACCCTCCAGCATGCGACGCCCGCAGGATGCCCCTCGGAGGCCACGGGAGACGGAGAGACCCGCACCCTCCAGCATGCGGCGCCCGCAGGATGCCCCTCGCACACCACGGGAGATGGAGAGACCCGCACCCTCCAGCATGCGATGCCCGCAGGATGCCCCTCGCACACCATGGGAGACGGAGAGACCCGCACCCTCCAGCATGCGACACCCGCAGGATGCCGCTCGGAGGCCACAGGAGACAGAGAGACCTGGAGCACCAGGGAGACGACACCCCCGTCACGTGCGGGAGCGACCACCCAGCGACGAGGGGGGCAGCCACAGGCCCCCGTCACATCCGAGCCAGGACACCACTACCCAGGACACCACTACCCAGGACACCACTACCCAGGACACCACTACCCAGGACACCACTACCCGGGACACCACTACCCGGGACACCACTATCCGGGACACAACTGCCCAGGAAGACGAAATACCGGACTGTGACTCAGAGTGGATGGGTGGAGACGAACCCCCACCCCAAAGTGCCATGGACTCAGAGTGGGACGAAGAGCACGACACAATGCCACTGCTGTCACCAACACCCTCCACCATCGCAGAAACACTCACCTCGGTTGGGCACTTTAGTGATGAGGCGTCTGGTACATTCACTGGTGCGCACAACACAGCCGTCCCGGTACAGCAGGTGGAGGTAGGAGCAGCAGAGGGACCGGGCGGTCGGAGGGCAGCCCAGCCCAAGCGAACATCTGCACCCAGATGGATCCCGGGTTCCTGAGTTACCACACCCACACATAGATCCGATGCAACCACCGACCCGGAGACGAGCGAAGAGGGTGACGGGCGGCTTGCGGCGGCTGCAGTCGCAGGTGGAGGAGTCCACCCGCGTCCAGGAGCTGGGAGTGGTGCCGGTCATGCGTGCCACCCAAGCTGACACCGCACGGGTGGCGTCCGCGGTGGAGGCAATGGGTGCAACGGTGTCAGACATGGGGAACGGTTTGCGAGGCCTGGGGCTTTCCGTGCAGGCGGCGTCTGTGGCCCAGAAAATGGCTGCCCTCTCACAGGAGGCCTTGAGCCAGTGCCACGCCAGATGGCAGAGGAGCTCAACGCCATAGCCCAGTCTCTGCAGGCCATGGCCCAGTCTCAGCAGGCCATGGCCCAGTCTTTGCAGGCCATCGCTGAGGGCATCGGCGCCAGTGGCCATGTGCGAGCCGGCGTCGCACTGTCACAGACGGGGTTTGACAACCCCCTGGGCTCCATGGCTGCAAACCTGCAGACCCCTGTCGATACCAGCACGGGCCTCCAGGACTGGCAGCGCCAGATGTCGGGGGGGCGTCGGATGGCCAGTCCGTTCGCATCCCCCACCCATGTAGAGGCCTGGGGGCCATCGGGCACCCCGAGGAAGGAGGAGGTGGTGTGGTCCATCCCGGCTCCCCCTGTAGGGGAGGTCCCGGCACACCGCGACACCTCGGACTCCCCCCCTTCCGTCCCAGGTGCATCGGGTGGGCAACGGGCAGGACAGGCTGGCAGCTCGCCATCCCAGTCGCCCGGGCCGCAGCCTGGCCCATCTAGGCCAGGACGCCCCAGGAAACGGCCGCCAAAGGGATCCAGTGTCAGAGGGCAGGAATCACAGGAGTCCACCTCCAGTTCTGCTGTACCGTCTGGGGAACCACGTAGACGTAGTCAAAGGGCCCGTAAGGCCAAACAATTAGACACTGAGTAAGTTGGCACGGGTGCAGGGCACAGATAAGTTTTAGGGGCTAGGGCACGTGCATGAACTCCTTTGGTTATTAAAGTCAATGGTACACCTACAGAAGCTGCCTTTGTGCTCTGTCCAAAGCATGCGGGGGGTGTCATGTACGTTGAGCGCAAGTGTGTGTGTGAGGGGTGGACTTACCTCAGCCCCAGGTGAGTCTGCCCCCTTCCCCCTGGGCCGCCATCAACATCCCCCGGGCAGAGGACGGGACCGTGCGCTGCAGTGTCACAGCCGCATGCAGGGATGGTCCGGGTGGATGGTGGTACTGTGGCCATGGGTCAGACATAGTCCAACGATGTAGAGCCAGGAGCTCACCGCAGGGCGGGTTGTCATCATCCTCCATGGCCTGCAATAGACACACGTCACCCGCAACTGTGTGAGCCCGGCCCGTTGTGCCGCAGGTGGATCGGCAATGGGGAGGGGTGGTGGGCATGCGGGTGGGGTGGGTGGGGTTGGGGAGGGGGGTGAGGGTGCTGGGTGGGAGGATGGGTGGGGGGTGTGGGTGGTCGGCTGTTGCCATGGTGTGCGGTCTGTGGCCATACTACCCGATTCCCATGCCCATCTAGTCAGTGAAGCGGGCATCTATCAGTCTGTCCCATGCCCGCTGGGCCAGCCGGTAACGGTGGACAGCCACCCGCCTGTGTCTACCCCGTCTGCCCTGACCATTACCCCCATCCCCCTCATCTGGGGAGGACTGCGCCTCTTCCTGCTGCTCCTCCACTCCGCCCTCCTCTGCCTGCGGCACATCGCCCCTCTGCTGGGCTATGTTGTGCAGGACGCAGCACACCACAATGATGTGGCCGACCCTATCGGACCGATACTGGAGGGCACCCCCAGAGAGGTCCATGCACCTGAAACGCATCTTCAGCACGCCAAAGCACCTCTCTATCACTCCCCTTGTCGCTACATGGGCATCATTGTAGCGGTTCTCCGCCTCATTGCGTGGCTTCCGTCATCAGCCACGATCGCAATGGATAGCCCCTGTCGCCCAGCAACCAGCCCCTCAGCCGGGGATGGCGTCCCTCGTACATGCCGGGGTTGGATGACCGCGACAACATGTATGAGTCGTGTATACTGCCTGGGTAACGGGCGCAGACGTGCAGGATCATCATGCGGTGGTCGCAGACCACCTGTATGTTCATCGAATAGGTCCCCTTCCTATTTGTGAACACGGCCCTGTTATCTGCAGGTGGCCGCACGGCGACATGCATCCTATCGATCGCGCCCTGGACCATGGGGAATCCGACAGAGAAGCCCACGGCCCGGGCATCTTGGCTGGCCCGGTCCACGGGGAAGCGGATGTAGTGGTGCGCCATGGCATATAGGGCATCTGTCACTGCCCGGATGCACCGATGCACCGATGTCTGCGATATGCCGGACAGGTCCCCACTCGGTGCCTGGAAAGACCCCGTTGCATAAAAGTTCAGGGCCACCGTAACCTTGACGGACACGGGGAGAGGGTGTCCCCCACCAGTGCCACGCGGTGACAGGTGTGCCAGCAGGTGGCAGATGTGTGCCACGGTTTCCCGCCTCATCCGGAGTCTCCTCCTGCATTCCCGGTCCGTGAGGTCCTGGTATGACTGCCGGGGCCGGTACACACGGGGCGCCCTCGGGTGCCTCCGTTGCCGTGGGGCCGCGACGTCCTCCTCCCCCTCCTCGTCCTGTCAGTCAGGTGTCCCTCCAGCCTGGGCGGCTGCCGCCTGTCCCTCTGCGGCAGCCTGCGCCGCCTCTCTGGCACGCTCCTCCTCCTCCTCCTCATCCAGGGCAACGTAGACATGAACGGCTGCCGCCACGGCGGCCAACATCGCTGGATGATCGGAAAACATGACGGCCTGGTGGGGGGGAGGGGAACGACGACATGTCATCATTGCCCATATCCCCTCCTCGCCCCAGACAGGTGGCAATGAGCGCATGGGTCCAACTGTTGGAGGCTGGCACCTGGCCAGGTGGACCAACTCACTTGCCCTCGCATCCCCCTCCCTGGCACGGACCCCCCATCCCCCTCCCCGGCATGGACCCCCCATCCCCCTCCCCGGCACGGACACCCCCCCAACCTCCACCCCGGCACGGACCCCCCATCCCCCTCCCCGGCACGGACCCCCCATCCCCCTCCCAGGCACGGACCACCCATCCCCCTCCCCAGCACGGACCCCCCCCCAACCTCCACCCCGGCACGGACCCCCTCCCAACCTCCACCCCGGCACGGACCCCCCCCCAACCTCCACCCCGGCACGGATCCCCCATCCCCCTCCCCGGCACGGACTCCCCCCAACCTCCACCCCAGCATGGACCCCCCCCCATCCCCCTCCCCGGCACGCACCCCCCCCCAACATCCACCCCGGCACGGACCCCCCATCCCCCTCCCCGGCACGGACCCCCAATCCCCCTCCCCGGCACAGAGCCCCCATCCCCCTCCCCGGCACGGACCCCCATCCCCCTCCCCGGCACGGACCCCCCCCCCCAACCTCCACCCCGGCACGGACCCCCCCCCCAACCTCCACCCCGGCACGGACCCCCCATCCCCCTCCCCGGCACAGACCCCCCCCCCAAGCTCCACCCCGGCACGGACCCCCCATCCCCCTCCCCGGCACGGACCCCCCCCAACCTCTACCCCAGCACAGACCCCCCCCCAACCTCCACCCCGGCACGGATCCCCCATCCCCCTCCCCGGCACGGACCCCCTCCCGGCACTCCCCCGGAGCCCAGCCTATTCTAACCACCCCCCCCGCCCCCCCCGCCGCGCACACACACACACAATCCGAGACACACCTCTCCTCACGCAATCAGACTGCGGCCACGCCATTTCCTGCCCAGAGCCAACCCCCCAGGCCGTCACTCACCTCCACGCTGGTCGGCGTGAGCCTGGAGCACTGGGTCACGCCGATGAAAAGGAGGTTTGATTCACGTCGACGTGAACGGTCATCACGTCGACGGGACTTCGGCCCATCCGGAAGGGAGAATATCGGCAGGCCGAAAATCGGCTGCCTTGCGCAGACCCGTGACATTCTCCGCGGCAGCGGCGCCATTAACGCCCCGCCGACTTTTCTCCCTTCGGAGACTTCGGCGGGGGCGGGGGCGGGATTCACGGTGGCCAACGGCCATTCTCCGACCCTCTGGGGGGTCGGAGAATGACGCCTATGGTGTGGCGGCTACCCATCGGGGGTGGAGCTTCAGGGCAGAGCTTTCAGGTGATGCGGTAACGGCGTTCCAACGGAGTGTAGTATGTGACACAATGAAGCCATTTCGGAAGGGGGGGAGGATAGGGATACTCCGCCCGATGGCCAATTGCGATATCGACGTCGGGCAACGGTGAATCCCGCCCTTAGTTTCTGAAACGGAGAACCCTGCCAATAGTCCGTAAAATTCTACCTTTGGTTTGCAGCATCTGAATTTTGAAGATGATCTTCTTCATTCTTTTCAGTAACTAAGACATTGTCGAAGTAGCACTGGACTCCTTCTAGTCCGCTTAGAATTTTATCCATGAAACGTTGGAATAACGCAGGTGCATATGTTATTCCAAATGGAAGTCTGTGTCACAATTAACTATTGCTATGAATATGGATCCACATTTATCTGGAGATAAGCTTCACTCAGGTCAACTTTACCGACATGCTGGCCTCCAGCAACCCAGCAAATAAATCATCAATTAAAAATAGAGGGTACTGCTCTGCACACAGTACGAGATTGGTAGTGACTTTAAAATCACTACAAATTCGCACCGGACCATCCTTCTTCATCATGGGTACGGTGGACATGGCCCAATCACTGACCAGCCTCTCTAATTCTGACTCAACCATAGACCTAATGGTGTAGGGCACTGACCAGCCTTTAAGCACCTTGCTTGGCTTTCATCCTTAATCTTTAACTTAACTGAGATCTCTTTAATGCTTCCCAGCTCTCCATTGAAGACTACAGCATGTTCCTTTAAAATCTTTGGTAGACCCGCTTCAGACTCTGATATGAGATTCACCTTGACCCAGATTCTCTCCAGCCAGGTTCTCCCCATTAGCGTTGGATAGTTACGTTCAACTACATGCAGGGACAGGTCTATGGCCTGTCCATTTAGCTGCCCATTCACATTGATATGGCCCCCTCACGGAACCACATCTCTGGTGTAGGTTTTGAGTATTATCTTGGAGGGCTTCAAGGCGCTGTGTAACGGCATCTTTTGGTAAACAGTTTCTGGGACCAACGAAATAGCTGCACCAGTGTCCATTTTCACCAATTGTCCGTCCTGTACAGGAGTGACTCAGTAATGGTTGTTTGGCCCGCAATGGTTAGCGCGTATGACAACAAGTCATCATCTGACTATGACTCTGGTCCTTTTACACACCCTTTTTGTATCGTAAGAATACTCTTCCCTCGATTTGATTTTTCATTTGATGTATTTGGTTCTTGATTTAATAATTCTTGTTTGAAATTTCTTTCTTTCTCTAATATGCACGTTCAGTGTGCCTCTTTTTACCACAAATCTTGCATTTGCATTTTTATTCCAGCAGTCAGTTGCTGGTTTTTGCACATCATTAGCAATTTCAAACCTGTGCCTTTGTTAGGGTCTCCGCCAAATTTTTATGGATATTAGTGCTCAACCTTAATTGTTGGGCTTCCTTCGTTATTAATTTCATAGAGATCACAACTTCCAAAACCTTCTTTAGGTCTAAGTTCCTTTCTGTTAACAGCCTTTTCTGGATGGCTTCACTTCTTAACACACACGCAAGACTGTCACTAATGGTGTCATTCAAGACATCTCCAAATTCACAGTATTCAGCTAATTTCTTCAAAGTAGCTACAAATTGTGCGATTGATTTACCTTCTTGCTGGTTATGTTTGTGGAACCTGAACCTCTCGGTGATGGCCATGGGTGTCGTTGAGAAATGGCCCTGCAATATCTCCACAATTTCACCATAAGTTTCTGAGCCTGTTTTTTGTGGTTTCACGAGACTTTGCAGGACTTTGAAAGCTTTTCCCTCTCAAGGAAGTCATGACTACTATGTCCACCAAAATTTTGTTTGCCTGGATAAAATATTGGAATTTTTCAGTGTATGAGCTCCAGTGCTCGGTGCTTTCATCATACGGTCCCATATTGCCAAAACATCTACCATGTTTACTATGGGAAGGTTCGCATAAGCACAAATGTGCCACAAAGTTTTCAGCACTACCTCGCTTCTTTTTCTTTCAAATTAGATAATCCTGAACTTAGCCTGTTCCTTTCTGAATGTGGCAAAGCATGTTGCAAAACACCCCAAGCTCTCAATTAATTTGTCAGGAACCTGTTACTTTACTTGCTATGCATAGTAGAAGGGGCACTGTTCCAGACCTATCTGGGCAGAGCACGTTACAAGCTTCTTTTCAATGTTGTTTTCACCTAAATCTTTGTTTAAATTTTGGTTCCTTTGATGGCTGCTGCTATTATTCGGCACCCCTCCATTGCCAGCTTTGTGTTGTGATATTTTTCGCTTCTTAATCCTTTTTGGGTGCCTGTGTGTGCATCAATAATTTTTCTAAATATTTTTTTCTCAGGGAGTCTGCCAGTGTGGCTCTAACCTCCTCGTCGCCAGTTTTCTTTGTGGTATTTTTAAATGATAGGCTTGCAGACCCCGAAGATACAAAACAAACAAGAGGTTTATTGGAAAGGTGTTTTCTCACAGGCTGCTAGAATAGACTGACTGTTAGCCCATCCAATCTGGCGATGGCATCATCAGAATGTTGCGTGATCGAACTCTTAAAGGAACTCCAATTAGGAACAAACATGAATACACAACAAGTTGGACAAAATATATTACATTGTCTGTTTGAACAGGGGCAAATTGACCAGTGAAAATTGCAGTGGCAACCTCAGCAACACACATCAGAAACAGCCTTAAGTGATTCTTTCATTAATGATTCCGCTGCTGCTACAGATGAAGCTCCAAATATTTGGTAGAAAACAATTCAACTAAAGGGAAAAGTAAAAGCGGCATCCCCTCCAAGGGATACTGCCTTAAACAAAAATAAAGATCAAATTAAACTTAAAACATCAAACCAAGGTGTGATTAAAAAGGTCAAAAATGCACTCCAGACCCTGGGAGGCCCACTGGGCACGGAAAGCCTCAATGGTGCCGGTGAACACAGCATATCAGCTCTCCAGGAACACCCGATCATGAATATGGCTGTGGCAGAGGGGCAGACAGGTCAGATGACCCCCTCAAATAGGTCACTCCATTTATGCCAAGTTTGGCCAGGAGCAGGAGAAGGTTCACAAGGAAGTCCTCGTGAACCTTCTTGTGGAAATTATACAGATTCATCAAGAATGAGCCTCAGATACAAGTTGTGGCCCAACTGCATCTCATGCCATCCATCAGTTGGAGGAGCAGACTCCCATTACTGTTAGTCCCAGTCCTCAAGAATACTCAGGGTACACACACAAGGCACACACAGATGTTCACAATTCACAGGATTGCTGAAAAACACATTAACATGCTCACCACGTGCACTGAAACACTGAATTAAATTAGCTCACTGCAATATATCTTACAGCTTGTCATTCTTTTAATGCATATAAAAAGCTTGTTATCCAAATGTAAACCTGAACGAAATGTTCCTCATTCTTAACAAAAACTAAATAGGTGCGGCAAGTAGCAGTTCCATCAATAATCATTTGACCACATCTCATTACTAGGTGCTTCTACAGTGAAATCAAGCATCCTTCATTGTCAAGCTGACAAGATGTTAAATTGCTGTGTTGTCTGGAAAATTATGCTTACAAAAAATTTAGCAAGGCCAGATTTCTTTCCTGAAAGGGGCTCTAATCAGTTTGAGTGTAAAACCAGACGAAAAAAAGTTCCACGTGCATTTTGAACAGTAAACTAAAAGCACTTAATACCACTGAATCATGGGTGTGCCATTTGAACTCTGCATAAAACTAATGATGCAAAAATTTATTTTAAGAGACCCTCAACACTATTCAGCAGAAATTTTAATCACGCCTTCTTCACTTTAAATGATTCGTTACTGGTTAGCCAAGAAATAACTGCCCTTGTGCATCGACTAAACTTACGTACAACGGGGCATCTGCCACCCGCAGACACACATCAGTCCAAAACAAACATTTTGGATAATGCCAACCTTCACCACAGAGTCCTATAAGAGCTTTCTTAATAACACAGGAGAGATGTTATTGTGTGGCTGTAAAGATATTTGCTGGGTTTTTTTTGTTTGTTGTTAAAAGTACTAAAGTTAATTATAGCCCACTGATAAAGCTAAGTGAATCCAGCCCTGGTTTTGTTGCTGGGGGAAATGCACTTGACGCATGTAGAGGAAATGATAGTCAACAGTTGCATGAATCTATTCAATGTATTTATGATAGGTCCCAACTGCAATTGTTAACTGCATCTGTTTGCCAGTTCTACAAAAGACCCAAAAGGGCAGCACGGTTGCATAGTGGTTAGCACAATTGCTTCACAGCTCCAGGGTCCCAGGTTCAATTCCTGGCTTGGGTCACTGTCTGTGCGGAGTCTGCACATTCTCCCCGTGTTTGCATGGGTTTTCTCCGGGTGCTTCGGTTTCCTCCCACAGTCCAAAGATGTGCAGGTTAGGTGGAGTGGCCATGCTAAATTGCCCTTAGTGTCCAAAATTGCCCTTAGTGTTGGGTGGGGTTACTGGGTTATGGGGATAGGGTGGAAGTGTGGACCTTGGGTAGGGTACTCTTTCCAAGAGCCGGTGCAGATTCAATGGGCCGAATGGCCTCCTTCTGCACTGTAAATTCTATGATTCTATGATCATGGCAAGAACAGACAGGAAAGTATTATTTCCTACGTCGATTAGAATAATCCTTATTTGTTCTTCGGTAAATATACTGATTTGCTTGTTTTCATGTTAGTGTGCTTTGGCGATGTTAGCTGGTGACCGGTGCTTGATGATTGAAATGCCACTGTGCCCAGAAGAGGAGGAGGAGCAGTAGGGTGCACACACCTGCAGCTGAGGTAGGTGAAGGGGAGCTCACAGGATCCCTTTTACCATCAGAGTTTGCAGTCCAAGAACTTCATATTTACAGTTCAGCAAGCAGCAGAATTAGAGGATGGTTAACCTTACTGAGCCGGGGTCGGGCGCGGGTGTTCGGGGGGGTGGGAGGGGGGGGGGGGGGGATGATGGCTGCCATAGTCCCCATTATTTGGCACTCTCTACAGCATCATCTTTTGCCCAGAGCACCTTACACTTATCCCTATGACGGTGCCTCTGAAGGTGATTGTGACCCTGAATGTTTGTGCCACTGAGTCACGCCAGGCTGTAGCAGCCGGTGACATTTGCGATATTCGTCAAACGTCAGTGCATGACTCAATCAAACAGGTGACAGATGTGCTCTTCAGCAGAACCAGCGACTTCATCTCTCACTTTGCAAGGCTAAGAATCAGGAAATTAGAGCTCTGGGCTTTGCCAAGATTCCAGGCTTAGCCAACAAGTAAGGCATAAATCATTCTCTGCGTATATGTTTGAATGCCGCAGTACAAGAACCTGAACAGAATGGCTTCCACTCAACGGTGAACTAGTGTGAGATGATCTCAGAGCATCATGCCGTCCTCTGCTTGGCATTCTGGCAGTTTCACAATACCTTCATCTTGTGCCAGTCCTTATAACCCTGTCTCCTTCACTCACCATCAGATCAGAGATTAGCTGCTTGTAAACGAGGGCTATCCCTTGCACAAGTTGCAGAAATTCACGTGTAAAAAGACAGCAACATATATAACAATACACGCCACAAACCCACAGTCCACAATTTGTACAATATTTCCCCATTTACCCCCTCCCCTGCCCCCCCTCCTCGCCACACCCCAGGACGAACGGTTCCTCAAACCTTGTTGTGAATAACCGCCACCATGTCTCAAAACGTTCCGTTGACCCCTCAACTCAAATTTATTCTTTTCCAACCAGAGAAAGTTATACAAGTCCCCCAGCCAGGCCGCCACCCCCGTGGTGTATCTGACCTCCAATGTAGCAGGATCGTTCACCGGGCAATTAGAGAGACGAGGGCCACAACATCGGCCCCCTTCCCCTCTAGAAGTTCCGTTACTTCCGATATTCCAAAGATCGACACCATTGGATCCAGCTTGACCTGCACCCATTGCTCAATTTTATATAACGTCCCAAACACCGCTTCCCATTATCTTCCCAGCTTCTCGCAATCTGAGAACACGTGGGCATGATTCGTCGCCCCTCGGCCACACTTCTTGTTCCCATCGGCCACCCCCTGGAAGAACCCACTCATACTCGCCCAGATCATATGTACCCTGTGAACCACCTTGAACTGAATCAAGCTCATCCTGACGCAAGAAGAGGTTGACTGCGCCCTCCGCATCGCCTCACACCACAGACCCCAGCCTATTTCCCCCACACTCCTCCTCACATTTTGTTCTCGATCCTCATCACCTGTGCCCCCCCCCCCCCCCCCCCCCCCCCCCCACCACACCTGCTCACCAACCACTGTTATATATTCCCGATCCTTCCCTCTACTGCATCACCCGGGAGCAGCAGTTGCTCCAGTAGGGCGTACTTCGGAAACATGGAAAACATCCTCCAGTCCTTTCGTACAACGTCCCTCACCTACATATATCTGAATGCACTCCCCCTCGCCAACTTAAATCTCTCCCGCAACTCATCCAGACCTGCAAACTTCTCTTCCAAGTATAAGTCCCTCATCCTCACCAGTCTGGCCTACCTCCACTTCCCATTCATCCCATCGATCTCCCCCAGCTTAGACCTGTGGTTCCCGCACAGTGGTGTCAACACCGTCATCCCCTCCAACTTAAAATGTCTCCACAGCTGATTCCACACCCTAACCATCGATTATACCACCAGACTCCCTGTATACTTTCCCAGATCTAGTAGCAGCGGAGCCATTACCAAATCCCTCAGACTGGATCCCCCACAGGACTCCTCCTCCCCCCAAACATCGCCTAACCGTCTCCACATTCGCGGCCCAATAATAATGCAGCAAGTTCGGGAGTGCCAATTCCCCTTTTCTGTCTCTGACTCTGGAGCAGTGCCTCTTTACCCTCGGCACTCTCCCCGCCCATATAAACTCCGAAATTACTGTCTCCAATTTCCGGAAGAAGGCCTGAGGGAGAAAGATTGGGAGGGTCTGGAAGACGAACCGGAATTTTGGCAGCACATTCATTTTTACCACCTGCAACCCTCCCTACCATTGTCAGGTGTAATGTATCCCATCTCTTAAAATTCCCCCGAATCTCCTCCACCAATGTTGTCAAATTCCACTTGTGTGTCGTAGCCCATTCCCTCGTCACTTGCATCACCAAGTACCTGAACCTTTCCTGAGCTACCTTAAATGGCAACACCCCCAAGTTGGTTCCCCGCCCCACCGCATTCATCGAAAACACCTCGAACTTGCCAACATTTGACTTATACCAGAGAAGGCCCCAAACCTCCCCAATATTCCCATAATCCTACCCACACTCTCCAATGGGTCCGACAGAAACAACAACAGGTCGTCCACGTACAGTGACACCCGGTTCTCCACGTCACAATCCCTTGCCATTCCACAGACCCTCTAAGGGCCATAGCCAAGAGCTCAATCGCCAGCACAAACAAGGACGACAGCGGATACCCCTGTCTTGTTCCCCTGTGCAGTTCAAAATTCCGTGAACTCATCCCATTTGTACATACACTTGCCAGCAGGCCAAAATACAACAGATGCACCCATGCCACAAACTTTGGGCCAAACCCAAACCTATCCAAGATCTCAAACAAATACCTCCACTCCACCGATCAAAAGCCTTCCCTGCATCCACAGAGATAATAACCTCCGGCACCCGCCTCACTAAGTCATAACCACACTTAACAGTCTCCTGATATTACTGGAGAGCTGCCTGCCTTTTACAAAACCTGTTTGATCCTCAACGACCACCCCTGGCACACATCTCTCCATCCCACCCACCACTAACTTAGCCACCACTTTTGCATCTCTCTTCAACAACAAAATGGGCCTATGCGACCCACACTCCAACGGATCGTTCCACTTATTCGGGATTAGTGTGATCGACGCCTGTGTCAGTGCCTCTGACAGCTCTTCCTTCTCCAATGCCTCAATAAATATCCCCAACAAATGCAGTGCCGACTCTGCCATGAACACTTTAAAAATTCTGCTGGAAAGCTGTCTGCCCGGAAGTCTTCCAGACATTTTTAAAATTAAAAAAATAGAAGCAGGTGGAAGCCATTCGGCCCTTTGAGCCTGCTCCGCCATTCATTATGATCATGACTGATCATCAAGTTGAATACCCCGATTCCACCTTCCCCCATATCCCCTGATCCCTTTAGCCCCAAGAGCTATATCTGGGGCGAAATTCTCCCCCAACGGCGCGATGTCCACCGACTGGCGCCAAAGACGGCGCCAATCAGACGGGCATCACGCCGGCCCAAAGGTGCGGAATGCTCCGCATCTTTGGCGGCATAGCCTCAACATTGAGGGGCTAGGCCGACGCCGGAGGGATTTCCGCCCCGCCAGCTGGCGGAAATGGCGTTTGTTGCCCCGCCAGCTGGCGCGGAAATGCGGCGCATGCGCGGGAGCGTCAGCGGCCGCTGAAAGTTTCCCGCGCATGCGCAGTGGGGAGAGTCTCTTCCGCCTCCGCCATGGTGGAGGCCGTGGTGGAGGCGGAAGGGAAAGAGTGCCCCCACGGCACAGGCCCGCCCGCGGATCGGTGGGCCACCGTGGGGGCACCCCCCGGGGTCAGATCGCCCCGCGCCCCCCCCCAGGACCCCGGAGCCCGCCCACGCCGCCTGGTCCCGCCGGTAAATACCAGGTTTGATTTACGCCGGCGGGACAGGCAATTTCTGGGCGGGACTTCGGCCCATCCGGGCCGGAGAATTGAACGGGGGGCCCCGCCAACCGGCGGGCCCGATTCCCGCCCCCGCCCAATCTCCGGTACCGGAGACGGGGGCGGGGGCGGGATTCACGTCGGCCAACGGCCATTCTCCGACCCGGCGGGGGGGTCGGAGAATGACGCCCCTGATTCCTTCTTGAAATTGCACAATGTTTTCGCTTCAACTACTTTTTGTGGTCGTCCAAAGATTCACCATTCTTGGGGTGAAACATTTCTCCATACCTCAGCCCTAAAATGTTCACCCCTTTTCTTCAAACTATGACCCCGAGTTCGCAGCTCCCCCATCATCGGGAACATTCTTTCTGTATCTACCCTGTTTAATCCTGTTAGAATTCTATAAGTTTATATGAGATCTCCCCCTCACTCTTCTAATCTCCAATGAATATAATCCTAACCAATTTAGTCTCTCCGCATTTGACAGTCTCGCCATCCCAGTTTTTAAGGTTCATGTTTGATAATGTCCATCTGCTTCGAAGGCAGTGTATTTGCGGTCACTAGTACGGAGGGGTAGCTGATGGCAGGCGGACGTGAGATCCACCGTGGAGAAGATTTTATATTACGCGATCAACCATTCCCATATGTTCCATAAACCATTCCAACTCCTTTGCTATCCTCAAACTTTCCACTGACTTGTGGCTCAACTTGTTCACCTTCGGTTCCATCACACAGTTAAAATCTCCACCTTTAATCAACAGTTATGTCTCTGAGTCCGGGATCGCTCCCAGTAAACCCTTCACAAACCCATATTTTCCCAATTCGGCACATATACATTGACGAGCACTACCGGTGTCCACTCCAGTACCCGACTCACAATCACATATCTTCGCCCCGGGTCCCGCACTTCCTTGGCCTCCACAAACTCTGTTCCTTTTTTCAAGAATATGGCCACACCCCCGTAACTCTGAGTCAAATCCCGAGTGAAATAATTGATTACCCCCTTTAAAACTCATAACTCTCCAAAGAAAAAAAAAAATCACCCTTCAGCAACGCACAATAGCCATAACCTCCAACCTCTGCAGACATAGCTCCTCCATCTCAGACCAACTGTCAGTTCTCCACCAGTTTATGGTCCCTTGGAAAATCATTAGCCTCTTCTGGCATCTCCAAACAATACTTCCGATACGTCCAACCTTCAAAAGTGACCTACAGTTTCGCCGGGTATAGCACCCCAAACTGAATCTTCTTTTGGTACAACACAGCGTTGGACCTGTTGAATCTAGCATGCCTCCTCGCCAGCCCTACACCACTGTCCTGGAATATTCGGACACGATCCCCCTCCCATTCACAGTCTTGCTTCTCCCTGGCCCATCGTAGGATCTTCACCTTTTCCACAAACTTGTGCAACTGCACAATCACCACCCATGGCAGCTCCCTTGCTCTCGGCCTCTGCCTAAAAAACCTGACGGCTCTGTCTCCCTCTGGGGTCTTATCTAGAATCCTCTCCTCCACCAACCCAGCCAGCATCCTCGACACATACTTTGTGAAGCTCGTTCCTTCCACACTCTCTGGCAGACGTACAATTCACAGGTTCTGCCACCTGGACCTGTTTTCCTGCTCCTCAACTTTCACTCTCAATGACTTGCATAGGTCCCCCAGGATCCCAACTCTGCCTCCAGGCACATGATCCGACGACTCGGATCGGACACCACCATCACGACCTCGCATATCGTCGTCCCTTGTGCCTCAAGGTACTTTTGTACACAGTCCATTGATCCTCGCAGAGGTGCTACTGCTCCCTCAATGGCCGTTGACTAGTCGTCATGCATCTCCTTCCTTTGCGGGCGAAATTTGTCTTTGATGAATCTATAATAATAATCTTTATTGTCACAAGTCGGCTTACATTAACACTGCAATGAAGTTACTGTGAAAATCCCCTAGTCGCCACATTCCGGCACCTGTTCGGGCACACAGAGGGAGAATTCAAAATGTACAAATTACCTAACAGCACGTCTCTCGGGAGAAGTGGGAGGAAACCGGTGCACCCGGAGGAAACCAACGCAGACACGGGGACAATGTACAGACTCCACATAGACAGTGACCCAGCCGGGAATCGAATCTGGGACCCTGGTGCTGTGAAGCCACAGTGCAAACCACTGTCCTACCGTGCTGCCCATTTTCACAATTCGGCGCACATACATTGATTAGCACCACCAGTGTCCACTCCAGTACCCACTCACTATCACATACTCAACATCATGAACTGCTCCATCTGAGCCTTTCCCACTGGCGACGACCCTTCCCCCTCTGCCATTCTCACAATTGTTGCTGCGCCGCAGGTCCCATCCAACTTCTTAGCCAGGTTTTTAACTGTTTTTTGCTGGGTCTAGTAGCCAGTAGATGTGCCAATCTTGGGGAGAACTTTTCCCTCTACACCTTTTGCATCACTTTCCTTCCAGAGCTCACCCACTAACAGGTATAAAGTGCCCAAACCAACTCCTTCGAGCCTGAGCTGCACTGTGCGCAACCATTCACCCCCTGGCTCCCACAGGAAGTCGCTTCAGAAAGCAAGTTGAGGTACGATTGAAACCATTACTCCACTATAACTCTAATTGAGCAAACCATTGACAACCAGACACAACTCCCAGATACCCCAGAATTGCTGTCATGTACTGATGTTGTACAACTTTAACCTGCAAGTGAGGCACCTACAGAGGAAGACGTGGAGGAAGAGGAATGTGGAGAGCCAAAAGATGGCGATCATGTGATAATGTGAGGCCCTTTTGAACAGCTGGATATTAAGAAAATCTCCAGCTAAATCACAACAGTTCTGTCCAAATTGATTTCCAGCCATTCCGCAATCTTTTCAAACTGCACTCAATCCAAACACCAGCACAATTACTTCTGGCAAATCACATTGCATGGTCAACAAAAGCTCACCCAAAATGTCTCCATCGAAGAATCCAAGACCCTGGGAAGGATTCTCCCAGGCCGGAGAATCCCCGCGAACGGGCTACGCCGCCCCGACGCCGGTACGCAATTCTCCGCAGAGCGGAGAATCGGCGCCATTGGCGCGGCATGGTTGGCGCAGCACCGGTCGCAGGCCACTCTACGCGGTGTAGCGCACAAAGACTCCGAGAGACGAATAGAGTGAAGTCGATGAGGCTTTATTAAGCGTGACTGTTCCCCCGCAGTTCAGTAGTAGACTGCCTGCGGCGGAGGACTCCTGATACTTATACTCCGCCTTCAGGGCGGAGCTAGAGGTCAATGTCCAACCAGGACCCGGGATCTGTCAGCCAATGACATCACGGCTTCACAGTCCCACATGACCCCTAATGCATACTACCACATTCACCCCTTGTTAAAAATGAACCCGGCTGGGTGATGCTTCGCATGGTGGTAAGGGTTTACAAGGCTGGTCCTGGGAGGAAAACTTTTGCATGTTATTACAGTATGTACAAGGTTTTTTTTTGTTTCGAACTATTTACAGTCATTGTCAGGAGAAAAAGACAAAATGTTCTCGTTAAAAGTCCACATATTGTAGTGTTAGATCGACGCCACGAGTCGGTCGGGCGGTCTGGTCATCCGTGTCGATCGCCTCGGCCCCGGTGGTGGTGGTGGTGCTTGTTCCGGTGTTGTCGTCTCCGGGAGCCTTACGGTTACAGCTTGGGCTTCACCCCTGGTCGGGCCTGGGAGGAGGACCGATCCTCCTGGGAAGGGGGCGGTCGCAGGATGCGGCGGTGGCAGGAAGGGGGTGATTGGTGTCGGGGGGGTGTGTGTGTTGCCGGCGGGCGCCAGATCTCGCAGGGAGACCGTGTCCTGTCGGCCGTCGGGGTACTCCACGTAAGCGTACTGCGGGTTCGCGTGAAGGAGGTGAACCCTTTCGACCAACGGGTCCGACTTGTGCGCCCGCACATGTTTTCGGAGCAAGATGGGTCCTGGGGCCGCCAGCCAGGTCGGCAGCGACGTTCCAGAGGAGGACTTCCTGGGGAAGACAAGGAGGCGCTCATGAGGCATTTGGTTAGTGCTAGTACACAGTAGTGACCGGATGGAGTGGAGGGCGTCCGGGAGGACCTCCTGCCACCGTGAAACTGGGAGGTCCCTGGACCGTAGGGCCAGTAGGACGGTCTTCCAGACCGTGCCGTTCTCCCTCTCTACTTGCCCGTTCCCCCTGGGGTTGTAGCTGGTCGTCCTGCTCGAGGCTATGCCGTTGCTGAGCAGGAACTGGCGCAGCTCGTCACTCATGAAGGAGGAGCCCCTGTCGCTGTGGACGTATGCGGGGCAACCGATCAGTGCGAATATGGTGTTCAGGGCTTTAATGACTGTGGCCGCGGTCATGTCAGGGCAAGGGAAGGCGAATGGGAAGCGGGAGTACTCGTCCACCACATTAAGGAAGTATATGTTGCGGTCGCTGGAGGGGAGGGGTCCTTTGAAATCCAGACTAAGGCGTTCAAAGGGGCGGGAAGCCTTAATCAGGTGCGCACCATCCGGCCTGAAAAAATGCGGTTTGCACTCTGCGCAGATGTGGCAGTTCCTTGTGACTGTACGGACCTCCTCTAAAGAGTATGGGAGGTTGCGGGACTTAATAAAGTGGTAGAACCGAGTGACCCCCGGGTGGCAGAGGTCCTCGTGGAGGGTTTCGAGGCGGTTAATTTGTGCGTTGGCACATGTACCGCGGGATAGGGCATCGGACGGCTCGTTCAGCTTTCCGGGACGATACAAGATCTCGTAGTTGAAGGTGGAGAGCTCGATCCTCCACCTTAAATCTTGTCGTTTTTGATTTTGCCCCGCTGTGCATTATCGAACATGAAGGCTACCGACCGTTGGTCCGTGAGGAGAGTGAATCTCCTGCCGGCCAGGTAATGCCTCCAATGTCGCACCGCTTCCACTACGGCTTGGGCTTCCTTTTCCACTGAGGAGTGGCGGATTTCTGAAGCGTGGAGGGTTCGGGAGAAAAAGACCACGGGTCTGCCCGCTTGGTTAAGGGCGGCCGCTAGAGCTACGTCGGAGGCGTCGCTCTCGACCTGGAGGGGGAGGGACTCGTCGATGGCGCGCATCGTGGCCTTTGCGATATCCGCTTTGATGCGGCTGAAGGCCTGGCAAGCCTCTGTCGACAGAGGGAAGGTCGTGGTCTGTATTAGGGGGCGGGCCTTGTCTGCGTACTGGGGGACCCACTGGGCGTAGTATGAAAAGAACCCCAGGCAGCATTTTAGGGCTTTTGAGCAGTGCGGGAGGGGAAATTCCATGAGGGCGCGCATACGTTCGGGGTCGGGGCCTATTATCCCATTGCGCACTACGTAGCCCAGAATGGCTAGCCAGTTGGTGCTAAAAACGCACTTGTCCTCATTGTACGTGAGGTTCAAGGCTTTAGCGGTCTGGAGGAATCTTTGGAGGTTGGCGTCGTGGTCCTGCTGATCGTGGCCGCAGATGGTTACATTGTCGAGATACGGGAACGTGGCCCGTAACCCGTGTTGATCAACCATTCGGTCCATCTCTCGTTGGAAGACCGAGACCCCGTTTGTGACGCCAAATGGGACCCTTAGGAAATGGTATAATCGCCCGTCTGCCTCGAAGGCTGTGTACTTGCGGTCACTTGGGCGGATGGGGAGCTGATGGTAGGCGGACTTGAGGTCCACGGTGGAGAAGACCTTATATTGGGCAATCCGATTGACCATGTCGGATATGCGGGGGAGAGGATACGCGTCTAGTTGTGTGTACCTGTTGATGGTCTGGCTATAGTCTATGACCATCCTTTGCTTCTCCCCTGTCTTTACTACTACCACCTGTGCTCTCCAGGGACTATTGCTGGCCTGGATTATGCCTTCCTTTAGTAGACGTTGGACTTTGGACCGAATGAAGGTCCGGTCCTGGGCGCTGTACCGTCTGCTCCTAGTGGCGACGGGTTTGCAATCCGGGGTGAGGTTTGCAAACAAAGATGGGGGTTGCACCTTGAGGGTTGCGAGGCCGCAGATAGTGAGTGGGGGTATTGGGCCGCCGAATTTGAAGGTTAGGCTCTGTAGATTGCACTGGAAGTCTAATCCCAGTAATGTGGGGGCGCAGAGTTGGGGAAGGACGTAGAGCCTGTAGTTTTTGAACTCCCTCCCTTGCACCGTTAGGGTAACTATGCAGAAGCCTTTGATCTGTACGGAGTGGGATCCTGCAGCTAGGGAAATCTTTTGTGCGCTGGGACGGATGGTCAAAGAACAGCGTCTTACCGTGTCAGGGTGGATAAAGCTCTCCGTGCTCCCGGAGTCGACCAGGCATGGTGTCTCGTGCCCGTTTATCAGCACCGTTGTCGTCGTCGTCTGGAGCGTCCGGGGCCGTGCTTGGTCCAGCGTCATTGAAGCCAGACGTGGTTGTAATGGTTGAGCGTCTTCTTCGAACCCCGTGGAGCCGTCGACACTGGGGTCCGTTGTTGCCGTCCAAGCTGGCGTCGGGGGTGAACAAGATGGCTGCCCCCATGCATCGCACGTGGCTGGTGGGTCACAAGATGGCGGCGGGGGTGGACAAAATGGCCGCCCCCATGCGTCGCACAGGTCTGGGGTGGTCCAAGATGGCGACGCCCTTCCTCCCCTCGTGGTGGCCGGGACCCAAAATGGCGGCGCCTGCGGGTCGCACATGGGGTGCTGGGGGGGTTGGGGAGCGTTTAGAACACGCAGGACTCCTTCTTCTCTGGGGACAGCGGTGGCCGGGACCCAAAGTGGTAGCGCTGGCGGGTCATACATCGGGGGGGGGGGTTGGGGAGCGTAAAAGGCGTGCAGGGCTCCCTGTTCTCCGGGGAGAGCGGTGGTCGGGACCCAGAGCGGCTGCGCCTGCGGGTCGTACATGGGGCGCTGGGGGGGTTGGGGAGCATAAACAGCGTGCAGGGCTCCCTGTTCTCCCGGGACAGTGGCGACCTCGCGGGACCGGCACACAGCCGCGAAATGGCCCTTTTTCCCGCAGCTCTTACAGATCGCTGCGCGGGCCGGGCAGCGCTGCCGGGAGTGTTTCGCCTGGCCGCAGAAATAGCAGCGGGCTCCCCCGGTGCGACTTGGCGTTTGAACTGCGCAAGCCTGTGGGGTGTCCGGGGGGGGGTGGGTTTGTCGGGACAGGTGCATACGGAGCCCAATGGGCTGCCGCGCGGTCGGGGCCGTAGGCGCGGGTATTTCGCGCGGCCACGTCTAGGGAGGCTGCCAGGGCCCGTGCCTCTGAGAGTCCTAGCGACTCTTTTTCTAGAAGTCTTTGGCGGATTTGGGAGGAGTTCATACCTGCCACAAAAGCATCGCGCATTAACATGTCCGTGTGTTCATTTGCGTTCACCGGCGGGCAGCTGCAGGCCAGTCCCAAAATTAGTAGTGCGGCGTAGAATTCATCTATCGATTCTCCGGGACTTTGCCGTCTCGTTGTGAGTTGATAGCGAGCGTAGATCTGGTTTACTGGGCGAACATGGAGACTTTTTAGTGCTGCGAACGCCGTCTGGAAATCCTCTGCGTCTTCGATGAGGGAGAAAATCTCCGTGCTTAACCTCGAGTGCAGGACCTGTAGTCGTCGTCTGGAGCGTCCGGGGCCGTGCTTGGTCCAGCGTCATTGAAGCCAGACGTGGTTGTAATGGTTGAGCGAAACAAGTCTGCCAGTGCTTGAAAGCTGCTGCTGCGTTCACTGCGTGGGGGCTGATCCTCAGGCATTCCGGGATGATCCTGAGCTCCATAGTCCTTTAGTCATGCTTAATAAATTGTAGCGCACAAAGACTCCGAGAGACGAATAGAGTGAAGTCGATGAGGCTTTATTAAGCGTGACTGTTCCCCCGCAGTTCAGTAGTAGACTGCCTGCGGGGGAGGACTCCTGGTACTTATACTCCGCCTTCAGGGCGGAGCTAGAGGTCAACGTCCAACCAGGACCCGGGATCTGTCAGCCAATGACATCACGGCTTCACAGTCCCACATGACCACACGCGGCCAGCCCGCCAATTCTCCAGCCCGGATGAGCCGAGCGGCCGTAAGAAAAGAACCGAGTCCAGCCGCCACTGTGCATGTCCTCGTTGGCGCCGGCGCAACTGCACATGTGCAGATCCCGCGGCGCACAGTTCGCGCCGGGATCGGCAGCTGGAGCAGCGCGAACCGCTCCAGCACTGCACTGGGTCCCTGTAGGGGCCAGAATTAGTCCTGGGAGCGGCCCGTTCACGCCATCGTAAAACGCGACGGCGTTTACAACGGCGTGGATGCTTTGCCGCGGGATGGGAGAATCCCGCCCATTGTTTTTGGTAATTGACAGATTTTCACAGTAACTTCAAGCCTACTTGTGACAATAATAAAGATCGTCATAAAGATCATCATCAAGAACTAACAATCACACTGATGAAAGCTTCCAGTGCTCACCTGTAATGCTTTCCATCCAAACATTGTGACCCCAATGGTTTCAGCCTGAGAAGTGAAATGCTGCTGTACCTCTGGTGAGAAAACTTAATATAGCTTTGGTTGGTGGTCTTAAGAAACTTGGATTGAAGACAGAAATTGCTGCTTTTCTGGTGCAAAGATGTGTCGGTTGAGCAGTGGGTAGGGAATCAGGCTTGCTGTAACCTTCAGCGCGGACAGCACTTGGCTCTTCCATAATGCAGCAAAAGCACTGCGATCTCCGGATGCTCGCCATGTCTAAACAGTATTGGGCATGATGAGTTTTCCTGCGGAAAAGATTAAGAACCCTTGGTAATGAGCTGTAAGAAGTTGAAGCACAATAATATACTCTGCCCTGTAGTACATATATAAATCAATCTACTTTGGTAAACTAAATGCAAGTCTTCATCACAGAAAATGGGATGTGACTGCTCCCACAATTTTACAATTACATCAGCAGTAATAGGTTTGTTTAAGCTTGATAAAATACGATTGCATGATAAAACACATCAAAGATCACAGAACCTCTATAATCCGCCGCTAGCTTCAAAATGTATTACAGGTAAAATGAATTCCATTGACATACCTGGGGCGAGATTCTCCGACTCCCCAGCGTGGCCGCAGTCTGAATGTGTGGGGGAGAGGTGTGTGTAGGGTTTTGTGTGTGTGTGTGCGGCGGTGGGGGGGTGGTTAGAATGGGCTGGGCTCCGGGGGAGTGCCGGGAGGGAAGGTGAGTGCCGGGGAGGAGGATGGGGTCCGTGCCGGGGAGGGGGATGGGGGGGGGAGGTCCGTGCCGGGGAGGGGAATGGGGTCCGTGCCGGGGAGGGGGATGAGGTCTGTGCTGGGGAGGGGGGTGGGGTCCGTGCCGGGGAGGGGGATGGGGTCCGTGCCGGGGAATGGGGAGGGGGAGGGTCCGTGCTGGGGAGGAGGATGGGGGGAGGGTCCGTGCCGGGGAGGAGGATGGGGTCCGTGCCGTGAAGGGGGATGGGGTCCGTGCCGGGGAGGAGGATGGGGTCCGTGCCGGGGAGGGGGATGGGGGGACAGGGTCCGTGCCAGGGAGGGACGTGGGGGGGGGGGGGCAAGTGAGTTGGGCCACCTGGCCAGGTGCCAGCCTCCAACAGTTGGACCCATGCGGTCCATGCCACCTGGCTGGGGGAAGGAGGGGGTATGGGCAATGATGTCATGCCGTTGTTCCCCCCCCCCCCCCCCCCACCCAGGCCGTCATGTTTTCCGATCAGCCAGCGATGTTGGCCGCCGTGGCGGCAGCCGCTAATGTCCATGTTGCCCTGGATGAGGAGGAGGAGGAGGAGCGTGCCAGAGAGGCGGCGCAGGCTGCCGCAGAGGGGCAGGTGGCAGCCGACCAGGCTGGAGGGACACTTGATCGACAGGACGAGGAGGGGGATGAGGACGTCGCGGCCCCACGGCAACGGAGGCACCCGAGTGCGCCCCGTGTGTACCGGCCCCGGCAGTCATACCAGGACCTCATGGACCGAGAATGCAGGAGGAGACTCCGGATGAGCCGGGAAACCGTGGCACACATCTGCCACCTGCTGGCGCACCTGTCACCGCGTGCCACTGACAGGGGACACCCTCTCCCCGTGTCCGTCAAGGTTACGGTGGCCCTGAAATTTTATGCAACGGGGTCATTCCAGGCACAGAGTGGGGACCTGTCCGGCAAATCACAGACATCGGTGCACCGGTGCATCCGGGCAGTGACAGATGCCCTATATGCCATGGCGCACCGCTACATCCGCTTCCCTGTGGACCGGGCCAGCCAAGATGCCCTGGCCGTGGGCTTCTCTGCCGTGGCCGGGTTCCCCATGGTCCAGGGCGCGATTGATGGGATGCACGTCGCCGTGCGGCCACCTGCAGATAACAGGGCCGTGTTCACCAACAGGAAGGGGACCTATTCGATGAACATACAGGTGGTCTGCGACCACCGCATGATGATCCTGCACGTCTGCGCCCGTTACCCGGGCAGTGTACACGACTCATACGTGTTGTCGCGGTCATACATCACCGGCATGTACGAGGGACTGAGGGGCTCGTTGCTGGGCGACAGGGGCTACCCATTGCGATCGTGGCTGATGACGCCTATACGGAGGCCACGCAATGAGGCGGAGAACCGCTACAATGATGCCCATGTAGCGACAAGTGAGTGATAGAGAGGTGCTTTGGCGTGCTGAAGATGCGTTTCAGGTGCCTGGACCTCTCTGGGGGCGCCCTCCAGTATCGGTCAGATAGGGTCGGCCGCATCATTGTGGTGTGCTGCGTCCTGAACAATAAAGTCCAGCAGAGGGGCGATGTGCCGCAGGCAGAGGAGGGCGGAGTGGAGGAGCAGCAGGAAGAGGCACAGTCCTCCCCAGATGAGGGGATGGGGGCAATGGTCAGGGCAGACGGGCTAGACACGGGCGGGTGGCTGTCCACCGTTACCGGCTGGGCCAGCGGGCACGGGACAGGCTGATAGACGCCCACTTCACTGACTAGATGGGCGTGGGAATCGGATAGTATGGCCACAGACCGCACACCATCGCAACAGCCGACCACCCACACCCCCCACCCATCCATCCACCTAGCACCCTCACCCCCCTCCCCAACCCCACCCACCCCACCCGCATGCACACCACCACCCCATTGCCGATCCACCTGCGGCACAACGGCCGGGCTCACACAGTTGCCGGTGGAAGCGTGTCTATTGCAGGCCATGGAGGACGATGACAACCCGCCCTGCGATGAGCTCCTGGCTCCACATCGTTGGACTATGTCTGACCCATGGCCACAGTACCACCATCCACCCGGACCATCCCTGCATGCGGCTGTGACACTGCAGCGCACAGTCCCGTCCTCTGCCCGGGGGGATGTTGATGGCGGCCCAGGGGGAAGGGGGCAGACTCACCTGGGGCTGAGGTAAGACCACCCCTCACACACACACACTTGCGCTCAACGTACATGACACCTTCGCACGCTTTGGACAGAGCACAAAGGCAGCTTCTGTAGGTGTAACATTGACTTTAATAACCAAAGGAGTTCATGCACGTGCCCTAGCCCCTAAAACTCATCTGTGCCCTGCACCCGTGTCAACTTACTCAGTGTCTAATTGTTTGGCCTTACGGACCCTATGACTACGTCTGTGTGGTTCCACAGACGGTACAGCAGAACTGGAGGTGGACTCCTGTGATTCCTGCCCTCTGACACGGGATCCCTTTGGCGGCCGTTTCCTGGGGCGTCCTGGCCTAGATGGGCCAGGCTGCGGCCCGGGCGACTGGGATGGCGAGCTGCCAGCCTGTCCTGCCCGTTGCCCACCCGATGCACCTGGGACGGAAGGTGGGGGAGTCCGAGGTGTCGCGGTGTTCCGGGACCTCCCCTACATGGGGACCCGGGACGGACCACACCACCTCCTCCTCTCTCAGGGTGCCCGATGGTCCTCAGGCCTCTACATCGGTGGGGGATGCGAACGGACTGGCCATCCAACGCCCCCCCCCCCGACACCTGGCGCTGCCAGTCCTGGAGGCCCGTGCTGGTATCGACAGGGGTCTGCAGGTTTGCAGCCATGGAGCTCAGGGGATTGGCAAACCCTGTCTGTGACTGTGCGACGCCGGCTCGCACATGGGCAATGGCGCCGATGCCCTCAGCGATGGCCTGCAGAGACTGGGCCATGGCCTGCAGAGACTGGGCCATGGCCTGCTGAGACTGGGCCATGGCATTGAGCGCCGCTGCCATCTGCCGCTGGCGCTGGCTCATGGCCTCCTGTGAGAGGGCAGCCATGTCCTGGGCCACAGACGCCGCCTGCACGGAAAGCCCCAGGCCTCGCAAACCGTTCCCCATGTCTGACACCGTCGCACCCATTGCCTCCACCGCGGACGCCACCCGTGCGGTGTCGGCCAGGGTGGCACGCATGACCGGCACCACTCCCAGCTCCTGGACGCGGGTGGACTCCTCCACCTGCGACTGCAGCCGCCGCAAGCCGGCCGTCACCCTCTTCGCTCGTCTCCGGTTCGGTGGTTGCATCGGATCTATGGGTGGGTGTGGTAATTCCCGGAACCCGGGATCCATCTGGGCGGCAGATGTTCGCTTGGGCTGGGCTGCCCTCCGACCGTCCGGCCCCTCTGCTGCTCCTACCTCCACCTGCTGTACCGGGACGGCTGTGTTGTGCGCACCAGTGAGTGTACCAGACGCCTTATCACTAAAGTGCCCAACCGAGGTGAGCGTCTCTGCGATGGTGGAGGGTGTTGATGACAGCAGTGGCGTTGTGTCGTGCGTATCGTCCCACTCTGAGTCCATGGCACTTTGGGGTGGCAGTTCGTCTCCGCACATCCAATCTGTGTCACTGTCCTGTATTTCAGTTTCCTGGGTAGGGGTGTCCTGGGTAGGGGTGTCCTGGGTAGTGGTGTCCTGGGTAGTGGTGTCCTGGGTAGTGGTTTCATGGCTCGGCTGTGACGGGGGCCTGTGGCTGCCCCTCTCGTTGCTGGGTGGCACACGCCTGCGTCGTCGCACCCGCACAAGATGGGGGCGTCGTCTCCCTGTTGCTCCAGGTCTCTCCATCTCCTGTGGTCTCCGAGGGGTATCAGCGGGCGGTCTGCATCTGCGGGGATGGGTGCCTCGACGTTTGCTCCTGCGATACATAATGAAGCATGCATGGTTAGACACGCAGGCAGTGATCAGGTGAGATGGGGGAGGGGGGAAATGGGGGAGGGGGGATATGGGGAGGGGAGATATGGGGGAATATGTGGAGGGGGGATATGGGGGAGGGGATATGGGGGACGGGGGATATGGGGGAGGGGGGATATGGAGGATATGGGGAGGGGGATATGGGGGATATGGGGAGGGGGGATATGGGGGATATGGGGGAGGGGGGATATGAGGGATATGGGGGAGGGGGGATATGGAGGATATGGGGGAGGGGGATATGGAGGATATGGGGGAGGGGGATATGGGGGATATGGGGATATGGATATCGGGCAGGGGGCGGGAGGCTCACCCTGGCTGCTCTGACGAGGTTGTTCACTTTCTTGTGGCACTGGGTGCCTGTCCGTGGTGTCAGGGCCACAGCGGCGACAGCCTCTGCCACCTCCCTCCAAAGACGCCGGCTGTGGCGTGGGGCAACTCTGCGGCCGTGCCCGGGATACAGGGCCTCCCTCCTCTGCTCCACTGCGTCCAGGAGCGCCTCAATGTCACGAGACTGGAACCTCGGGGCTGAGCGGCGGGCGGCCATTCGGTCGGGTGTTCTGGTCGTGTGGGGGAGCAGCACGTCCTTAATGAGCCGTCACGCCGCACGGCGTGAACCACGTGAGCCAGCGCGGATAGCGTCACGTCGCTGCTAGCCCATTCCGGGCCGGAGACTTTGCGCCGTTTTTGGCGGCGTGATGCAGGTGGGCTTTGCGCCGTTTTTGCCGCCAGTCGGCAGACTTTGCGCCGATAATGGAGAATTTCGCCCCAGGAGTGAAGTGATGTAGATACCCAGCTCTAACCGCATGTACAACGAAAAGTATCACTTTGCACTGTTATTGGTTTACACTTATTTTTCAGAATGTGTCCGTGTAGAAATATGGCCATGTTTTACTGATGAGATACTTACACATCTCACTGCTGTTATCAATACCACAAGTGAAAATTTGTTTTTCTTTCAGTGTACTTGTCAGGTCACACACTGGCTACAGGGTGAGAAACATCGGGAGCTGTTACATAACAGGAATTTGGTGGCTTCAAATCGACGCAGAAAAATAGTTACTGAGAAAGAAATAATCGCAGAGCAAGTGTTACAAAAATAACATTAACATTGTACTATTTCCAAAAACACGACTGTAAAAACATCCATCAGCAAGAGATGCAATCTTGCTATGTGCATTGCACAGAGAAAATATTCCCTCAATGCTTCTCATGTAACATTTCTGGATGAGTTCCTTTCCTGAGAAACTGCATCATTTGGGTTATGGTACTCCCAAATGTTTAGATGAACACATCGATCTCCAACATCATGGGGCAAGACCAAAATTAGGCTTTAGGTCAAGCAGATTCGAGATTGGAAAGAGCAAATAAAGGGGGGGAGACAGGATAGGAAGTAGAAGAGTACGCAGGAGGAGGGCAACATGGAGGATGAGGGAGGAGAATGGGAGAGAAAAAAAGGGGAGGGAAGTGTGGGGTGGAGAGAGAAGAGGGTCATCAAGAAAGGAGAGATAGATAAGAGGAGAAGGGGATACTGAGAGAAGGAGAAATGTTGGGGGAAAAGATGGAGGCTGTGCAAGGGGAAAAGAAGGGGGAGTCATGGGATAACAGAAAAAGGGGGCGAGAATGAGAAGCATAGATGAGGAGAATTGAGGAAAGGTAGTGAGGAATTAGTTGGGGAGAAGGGGAAGTGATAATTGTGAAGAGGAGGTACACAGAGAGCAGGGAGGATATGTAGAGGGGAGTGAGGAGAAAAAAGACAAGGAGGGAGATGGGGCCAAGAAGGAAATTGGTGTGAGATGGACAGGAGAAGCAGGACTGAAACAAAAAGTGAAGAGAGCAGTGGGGGGTGGGGGGGGGGGGGGGGGGGGGGGGGCGGCGGGGGGATGGGGAGAGCAGGGGAAATGTAGAGTAAGGACAAGAAGACTCACAGTGGCTGTAGGTTGGAATTACAATAAAGTGGGACCAGGAATGTTTATCAGTTGGACTGGGGAGATGAAAGGAGAATTTCACTTTGACAAGAGAGGATAAGTTCCAGTAATTGCAGATTTGTTTATAACAAGGGCTTGGGTTTAAAGAGACGTGCAATTATGCCTCACTGTGGGGAGGAATTGCCAGTTTCTCAGAATAGTTTTAGCCACATCATGCCCAAGAACCATGGGCTGGATTTTCCACTGTCGGGATTCTCCTTTGCACTGCCAGTGCACCCATGCCCGGAGATTTCCCAACAGCGTAGGACTGCCCACAATGGGAAATCCCATTGGCTGGTAGGGACGTGCAGCACCAGGGGCGTCATTCTCCGACCCCCCGCCGGGTCGGAGAATGGCCGTAGGCCGCCATGAATCCCGCCCCCGCCCCCGCCGAAGTCTCCGGTACCGGAGATTGGGTGGGGGCGGGAATCGGGCCGCGCCGGTTGGCGGGACCCCCCGTTGGATTCTCCGGCCCGGATGGGCCGAAGTCCCGGCCAGAAATTGCCTGGTCCCGCCGGCGTAAATCAAACCTGGTATTTACCGGCGGGACCAGGCGGCGTGGGCGGGCTCCGGGGTCCTGGGGGGGGCGCGGGGCGATCTGACCCCAGGGGGTGCCCCCACGGTGGCCTGGCCCGCGATCCGGGCCCACCGATCCGCGGGCGGGCCTGTGCCGTAGGGGCACCCTTTCCCTTCCGCCTCCGCTACGGCCTCCAGCGTCGGCCTAGCCCCTCAATGTTGGGGCTAGGCCGCCAAAGATGCGGAGCATTCCGCACCTTTGGGCCGGCGCGATGGCCGTCTGATTGGCGCCGTCTTTGGCGCCAGTCGGCGGGCATCGCGCCGTCGGGGGAGAATTTCGCCCCAGAAATCTAGTGCAGCTGGGCGGAGAATCCCACCTCACGTCACTGCACTGGGATGAAGACAAAGGGGAGGTATTGAATTGCTTAATTAATCAAAGAATGGTAAGATCAAAATTAATGCATTAAGTATGACCTTACTAAAGTCGGTTGATAATTTTGTCAAAGAGGAGTAAATAACAATGAATTGAGAAAGCAGGAAGTTATCTGCCTCTTGCCTAACTGAGGTGATTGTACTGTCCTATATCCTATCTGTGCTAAAATTCTTTATCAAATTGCTTTTTAAAAATAAATTGCAACTTATCATTTCCAACCCATCCCTTTTTTGAATGGGTATGTCAGTTTCCTCAATAAGACATCATGGTAATTAATCAATGAGTGATTCGCAAGTACAGATCCAAGTAATTTTCATTGCCACTTGATGCAACTTTTCAACTGCTACAAGCTGTCAATGTATGTAGCTGTAGAATTTGACTCTGGCGAATGCTACTGGAGCACAGAGTTGCACCACATGGGGCGAACCATGCTTGTGACCGCTTGCATCCCAGTCTGCAAGGTACCCCAGTCTGGGAAGGGCACTGTCATGAGGGCCTAACCATCGGGCAGGCATGGAGGCCCACTGAGAACACCTGTGTCCTGATGGGTGTACCATGCCCCTGGGTGTACCATGCCCCTGGGAGATGGGTTAATGATTCTAAGGCGTTAAAGTGGTGAGCAACAATAATATTTAATGTAGTGACATATCATAATGTGACAAGTGACAATGTCCCCCAACTACTGGTGTCTAACTTCACCCATGCCCACGCTGCGTCCCTACAATTCCTTAGTCTTGCAAACCCTCTCACTATGTCCAGGTGTGTTTCCAGAGTGCACATCAGAAGTAGAGGTGGCATGCTGCCTTCTACGCTCTATTGCATGAGATGCCATTGGCGAGTGTCCTCTGGAGAGCTGAGACCTAGAGGGCCCTAGCCTACTTTTGGGTGGCATTGGTGTTGTAGCATAACCCTGTTCCGCCCGCTGTGCTTGAGTTGTGCTGGGCTCAGGAAAGGGAGATTCAGATTGGCTGGGCACTCATTGGGTCTCTTGGTTGGAAGGCCCGAGCAGTGATCCAGTGGATCCTCCACCCTCCAGATGCTCGTGAACCCCTAGATTACTCCATGGGATGGAGGCGCAGCTGGATTGAGATCCAGAAACCTCAATGTCGTCTGACACTACCAGTTCCGGAGGCCCATCGTTGTCTGCAGTATGCAGTTGAAGACCTCAGCTATGGACCTCAGAGACTGAGCCACGCTGTGGAGTTCTGCAGCCATGGACCTGATCTCAAGCTCCAGGCATTCCTTCTGGACACCGTCCTTGCAAAGTTGGCCTGTGTGCTATGTATTGCTGGCACCATCTCCTGCAGCAGAAGGCTAAAGGACTCCTCAATTCAGCCTTGAAATCGTAGCTGTGTCCCTGATACCCCAAACTGGTATTCCCGGCTCTGCCTTTGCATCTCAAGCAGCTTAGGGGCAAATGTGTCCAGAGGCACAACACCTGGCTGGGGCACAGCTCAATCAGCTGTGTTAAAATAAAAACTTATTAATTAATTAATTTTTTATAAATTTAGAGTGTTCAATTCATTTTTTCCAATTAAGGGGCAATTTAGCATGACCAATCCACCTACCCTGCACATCTTTGGGTTGTGGGGGCAAAACCCATGTAGACACGGGGAGAATGTGCAAACTCCACATAGGCAGTGACCCAGAGCCGGGATTGAACCTGGGGCCTCAGCGCCGTGAGGCAACAATGCTAACCACTGCACCACTGCGCTGCCCTAATACTTATTAAATTTATGTTAAAATGAACTTTATGGTCCCTTGAGCTAGATTTCTCCGCTAAATATTAAATGTGAAATACACTAATCTCCTAGTTACTCCACTATTTAGTTGATTACTTTAGTTTTTCGACTTTAGAACAGATTCTCAACCAGCCAATCAGGTCACTCGTTTACTGTGACGTCTCTTTTCAGTTCTTTTTCGTCGGTCCCCGATATGGAACAGGTAATTTATTAATACTTCCTGCCCCAAAGCTCCTCCTCCCCATGTTCGCGTCACCTCCACTCCCTGGCGACTAGTTAGATTAACAAATTTTCTGTGGTCCTTCTTTGCTTGTCCTCGTTACTGCTAATTAGAACACTTACAGATTATAAACCACAAAATTAATTTTAAAACTATAATTGGTAAAAGTTGTAAAGACTCACCAATCTTGTCCACGACTTACCAATCAAGGCCTGCTCTACAGAGATCATGGTGCCATCTGCACTGAGAATAAACTTCCTCCTACCCTCCCTCATGGACACCAAGGACCCCCCACAAGTATCGGGCAACCTCCCCCCTCCAGAATGCAAACATCAGGGCACACTCTCCCCCTCACAGGCATCGCCCCCCCCCCCCTTCCCCAGGCATCGGGCATGCTCCTCCCCCACAGATATCGCGGCACACCCCTCACAACCAGACATAAGGGGAACCCCCAATGGGGCTCCCCAGTGGACTCCCCTCCAACACTAGCAAATGTGCAGTGCCGCACTAGCACTGTTAACCTGGCATTGGCAGGGGATAGTGCCAGCCTGTTGGAGCAGTGTTAGGATGTCAGGGAGAATTGCCAGGACACTGCCCAGGCATGCCCCTCACCACTTTGGGGGCTATAATTATCTGTGGTCCCCTGGCGTGCTCATCACGACTGATTCTCATTTTTGAACACCAGTAATGATTCCTGCCGCTATGATTTCACGTCGGCTGTGTGGGACGATAAGTTCAGGGCGGGATCAGTGGCATTAAGCCCACTGTTGTGACTAAAATATATTATAATACATGCTAGCTCGGTGTGCGCACTTCCAGGGCGTGAGCCTGTACATATCAGCAGAGGGGTCTGGAAAGATTACATTTGGAAATCTCGCCGTCAAAAATTCCGTTTTTGGCCTCTCACAAGACAGAGCAGCCATTACAGGATTTACACCCACAGCTGTCAAGGCCATAAAACCATGACCATAAGGCAGTATTTTGTGGCAGCAACAGGGGTCTTGACTGCCAGCTCAAGAACAAGTGAGACCCCCAAGTTGATTTTTTACAGGAAGGCCCGTTGCATCTTGTGCACCTCAGGCAGTTAACAAGCCACCGAGGCTGATTCCTGGGTTGGCGGGGCTGTCATGTAAGGAGACTAAGTCGGTTAGGATTATATTCATTGGTGTTTAGAAGAGTGAGAGGGGATCTCAAAGAAACTTTTTAAATTCTAACAGGATTAGACAGCGTAGATTCATAAAGAATGTTTCCAATGGTGGGGAGAGTCCAGAACTAGGGGTCAAGTTTGAGGACAAGGGGTAAGCCCTTAAGGACAGAGGTGAGGAGAAATGTCTTCATCCAGAGAGTGGTGAATCTGTGGAATTTGCCACCACAGAAAGTAGTTGTTGCCAAAATGTTGTGTAATTTCAAGAAGAAATTAGATACAGCTCTTGGGGCTAAAGGGATCATGGGATATGGGGGGAAGGCGGGATCAGGGTATTGAACCTGATGATCAGCCATAATCATAATGAATATTGGAGCAGGCTCGAAGGGCCGAATGGCCTCCTCCTAATTCTCTTTTCTGTGTTTCCCTGGGTTCAAGGACCCTGGGGATGGAAATCCTGCCTGCCAAGAGCAGTTGACCAATAATTTTCCTCTGCTGCCACTGCCTCACTGTCACGTCGCAGAGCCTCAAAGCGGCTTCGCCTTGATGGACCAGGCGGAGCCATGCGGAGCAGCCTGAAGCCTTCTCCTCGCAGTCAGTGCTAATAATGCTCCATGTTTTAGGGAGACCTTCAGTGTATCTTTATAACTTATCCTTTGGCCTCCCTGAGATTGTTGGCCAAAAGAGAGCTGGGAGAAGGGAACCTGCCAAGGGTAGCAGTTTCCAGGCATCCAGATGCAATGGCCCATCCATCAGAGTTCTTTCTGCGGGAACAGGACTTCAATGTCGGTAGACAGAGCTTCATGGAGGACATCAGTGTTGGTCAGCGGTCTTCCCATTTGATCCCCAGGATTCAATGCAACCACCACCGACGGAAGCTCACAAGTATCTTAATGTGGCTTAATGTGATGGACAGTTCAGGTTTTGCTACAATAATGAAGAATGGTCAACACAATGGCCTGACCAATCAGGATCCTTGTTAACTTCCCTATTGTCAAAAATGCATTGATGCAGCTTGAAGAAGGCAGCATTGACACAGTTGACTCGGTCCTGGACTTCCTCATCAATGGCAGTCCTTTGAGAGAGGTGGCTGGCTAGATATGTGAAGTGCTGCACTTACTCCAGAGCCACCTCATCTACTTGGATGGTGCGGGGGTGCTGCTCATCAGGCCTGGGGATGGTTGGTGAAAGATCTTCATCTTGATGGTGGTTAAATATAGGCCCAACCTCTTGTAGGAAGTGTTGAGGAGGTCATGCGTCTTTTGCATCTCCTGTATAGAGTGAGCCGTGAAACAGCAACTGAATGTCGTAGATGTCCATGGGGGCCAATTTCCTTTGTGCCCAGAAGTGACCAAGTTTGAAAAGCTTCCTGTCTGGACAATACTGGATGCGTGTCCTGCGTTTGTGACTAACAGATGCATTATTAACCAGTGTATTGTTAAAGCGTGTAATTATTGTTGACGGGTATTTTTACCAAATCAACAGTAAAGACCTTTAATGGTTAATTTGGGCTTTGAATGCTGTCTCGTTATATTTAGCAATTGTCATGTACGAACAGCAGAGTAACCTGTCAGGAATTAAATGTTACATCTTATATGAAAATGACACACTCCAGTCCCTAACGAGAATTTTAAATTTAAAGAAGACCAATTATATGGCTATGAGGGAAGAGCTGATTAAGGTTGATTGGATAAATAAAATAACAGGCATTGCAGTAAATAAACAGCAGGTAACTTTTAATAAACAATTCAACCAACGTACATTTCATTAAGAAACAAAAACTCAGCAAGAAACATCCGTCCACAGCTTATTGGATAATAAATGATTAAATTAGATTAAAAGAGGAGGCATATCATGTTGTAAAGAATATGAGTAATCCTGAGGATTGTGAGTGTTTTAGAAACCAGAGAAAAATAAAATATGAGTCTAAACTTAGTCAGGTACAAGCATCATGGAAAATTAGAAAATGGCAGAGGTTGTAAACAAATATATTGGGCGGTATTTGCACCCATCTCCCTGTGAAGTGTATTTTTTGGTGGCGAAAGTGACCCGCTATTGGCTGGCGGCGCGACCCCCATCGGTGTCTATGGGGTTTTGCATGCCTCGCACCCTGTGTCACTGGTGAACCTGCTGTGGAACCATCGGCAGGACAGGACAATCGCTTCACTGGGGTTCATAATAGCAGATATTCAAAATTATTTTCAGCCAGTTTGAACTTTTTAACGAGGAATCTAAACTGTAACCAAGTTAAGGATCAGGGCTGGGATTCTCCCTACCCGGTGGGATGGAGGATCCTGGTGGGATGGAATGGCGTGAACCACTCTGGCATCGGGCTGCCCCAAAGGTGCGGATTTCTCCGCACGTTTAGGGGCCAAGCCCTCACCGTTAGGGGCTAGGCGCGCTCCGGAGTGGTTTCCGTTCCACCGGCTGGCATGGAAGGCCTTTGGCTCCATGCCAGCCGGGGCCGAAAGGACTTCGCCGGCCAGCGGGTGTCCGCGCGTGCGCGAAAGCATCAGCAACTGCTGACGTCATCCCCGCGCATGCGCAGGGGTGTGTGTCTCTTACGCGTCGGCCATGGTGAAGGCTGTGGCCGAGGCCGAGGGAAAAGAGTGCCCCCATAGCACAGGCCTGCCTGCGGATTGGTGGGCCCCAATCGCGGGCCAGGCTACCGTGGGGGCATCCCCCGAGGCCAGATCGGCCCACGCCCCCCCCAGGTACCCAGAGCCCACCCGCGCCGCCTAGTCCCACCGGTAAGAGAGGTGGTTTGATTCTCGCCGGCGGGACAGGCATTCCAGCAGCGGGACTTCAGACCATTGCAGGCCAGAGAATCGCCAGGGGGGGGCCTGCCGACCGGCGCGGCACGATTCCCACCCCCGCCGAATATCCGATGCCGGAGAATCCTGCCCCAGGTGTTGAAGTAATTTTTGTTTTCATCCTCTGTTTTCAGACACAATTCAGCATCAGGCCTTTGGCACAACACATTTGCATTTCAAACTTAACGAGTACAATAGTAGGTTATGCATGAAGTTAGTGAAAGAAAAATTAAACCAGATATCAGTTCATTTTTCCTCTGATACAATAGTCTGAGGGAGACAGGGTTTGAGCTGGCTTGCAGAATCTGAATTTTATTTTTGTAAAATCTGGTTATTTTTGTCGCACAGTACGTGGAGGTCCCCTCCAGTCTTTGAAATCACGTTTTCCCTTCATACCTGAAGAAATGTGTTTAGTTCCTTTTGTTCCACAGTCATTTGCAACACAAAAGTGTAATGAACACTAAAGAAAAGGACTCCTCATTTTCCTCCTTTTAAATTGCTCTTCAATAAACTTTTTTATGCTTTCTTCATCAGCATACATTACATTTCCCGTACACATCAGTAAACTGCTGCGCATATTAAGTACTGTTGCCCAATTTTTCTGTTTGTTTTTAAAATGGGATCTGTAGGCATTTTATTAACGTGCACCTCAGTTTTTCCACAATTATATTTATTTTTGACTGAAGAAATTTAACTGCCTGCAACACTTAATTTAATTGCTCCAATCAGCTGCTTCAATTTTCTGTTGACATTTGATCAGATTTAAAAGTCCCCCTGTTCAACTTCTCTTCATTTTCTTTTGAAACATTTTCCACTGTGACTGAGTTCACAATATCGTTTGTTTGTTCCACTATCTGGCTGCTCTTTCGGTAACTTGGTTCTCTTTTACACTGGTGTACATAAAATTCTGTCAGATCAATTGAATTGTGCTTAAATATTTCGGGCTGGTTGAACTCCATCTAATTGACCATTTCCCGTTGATGCCAAAATTGACCTCCAGCTAATATCAAATTGACCCTCTAGAGTTAAACATTCTGGCGCAGCTAATTTTAAATCACAGAATGATGCTCCATTTTCAGTATCTTCTCCGTACTAATTGTTGATATTCTGAATTGGCAAAAGCCGTTTCTAATTTCTGAACCCACATTGATGTATTGTGTCTTCGGTTTAAAGAAACTCACTGAACCGAACAGATGCTGACCATGTAATTCTTTTGTTAATTTAGAGAAAGACATTCTATAGATTGCCTAGTAAACCATTAGCTGCTTGACTTGCAGGAATAATTTGCCTTGTGTTCCTTCCAGGGATCAGCTGGTGATATTTGTGAAATCGCACAATCTGACCTCACAGGTGACATGCTGTGTTTGCCAAGGCCAGCACTTTGCTGCTGCTGAGACCAGTCAGAATGTTCAAATTTATTGCCCTGGCTCGATTCCCAAGGCCACAGAGACACAGATTACACACAAAGTACCCCCAGATAATACTGGAATCTTTGTGCAGAATTTTCCCCCAAAAATGACGCAGTGTCATCTTCAGCGTGGAAATCGGTGTTAATCGTGACATCACTGCAGGAATGATTCCCATCGTGATTTTCTCGCACTTAGTAATTTTCTTGGAATTGAACCAGCATTGGCGGGGGTGGGGCCCAAATGGGCTGGCAGGTCCGGCTCCTCTGGGTTCGGGGTGCCATTTTTAAAGGGTGCCCTAATCTCAGAATAAGACTAAAGGCTCCCGCCCCACATATCGCCAGCACCAGGCCCCACCCCAATCGCTGCTACCAACGCCTAACCCCACCTCAGCTGAGCAAGAACCTGCTATGGGGTCAACAAATGCCCTGCCCCCTCATGCCCCTCCTTCTCAGGCCACACCCACATCAGTTCTTACCCCTTGGCACTGCCCCCTGCCACCTTGGCAGTTCCACCTGGTACTTTACTGCTGTGTCCCTAACCACCCGATGACCTCAAAGGCCTCCGAGCCCCCTGGTGTGGTCATTATGTCTGGTCTAAGTTTGTGGAGACCTGTGATTTGCGCTGGCTTCATGCTGTGCCGGTGGGTGGGAGAATTGGAGGAGCCGGGAGAATCTGTCTTTAAAACAGTTCTTGCATATTTAAATTAAGATTTCCTGACTTTGTGGGATTTGGGCCATGTGCAACGTGGCTGGAAAATTACCCCCTTTATCTACCAAGGTGGATTCCACTCCATCTGATCAGCAACCTCGAATGGACCGTCATGCATTTGTGTGCAAGATTCCCAGGGAGCTCATTTGATGCTGCAGCAGCTGAATTTCCCACAGGTATTCAGATCTCCAAGTAGAGGTAGTGGATCTCTCCTTGAGGATAAGGGTAACCACCTAAAGACATGGCTGATGACGTCTGAGATGATCCTGGATCACAGAAACCATGGGCATCATTCTCCGACCCCCCGCCGGGTCGGAGAATGGCCGTTGGCCGCCGTGAATCCGGCCCCCGCCCCCGCCGGAGTCTCCGGTACCGGAGATTGGGCGGGGCGGGAATCGGGCCGCGCCGGTTGGCGGGACACCCCGCTCAATTCTCCGGCCCGGATGGGCCGAAGTCCCGCCCAGAAATTGCCTGTCCCGCCGGCGTAAATCAAACCTGGTATTTACCGGCGGGACCAGATGGCGTGGGCGGGCTCCGGGGTCCTGGGGGGGGGGGGGCGCGGGGCGATCTGACCCCGGGGGGGGTGCCCCCACGGTGGCCTGGCCCGCGATCGGGGCCCACCGATCCGCGGGCGGGCCTGTGCCGTGGGGGCACTCTGTCAGCGGCCGCTGACGCTCCCGCGCATGCGCCGGGAAACTGTCAGCGGCCGCTGACGCTCCCGCGCATGCACCGCATTTCCGCGCCAGCTGGCGAGGCAACAAACGCCATTTCCGCCAGCTGGCGGGGCGGAAATCCCTCCGGCGTCGGCCTAGCCCCTCAATGTTGGGGCTAGGCCGCCAAAGATGCGGAGCATTCCGCACCTTTGGGCCGGCGTGATGCCCGTCTGATTGGCACCATCTTTGGCGCCAGTCGGCGGGCATCGCGCCGTTGGGGGAGAATTTCGCCCCATATGTGATTGAGCAAAAAAATCAAGATGTTCGATAGTTCGATTCAAGTTCCCAAAAAGATCTGGGAATGCCCTTCAGAATGCAGCAGCAACGAGTTGCAGTGTGACAGTGGTGTACTACATCTTGCACAGTATTGCGCAGCAACAGGGACTGGAGCTTCAGTAGGAGGAAGGTTGTGGTGTTCTTTCTGATTCTTGTTATCAGGATGGATGTTGTAGTATTCACAAAGACCACAGAAGTTAAGTTCATTCACAAAGCTAACATTTATTTACAGTACTTATCAAAGCTCGACCATTTACTCCTACAGTAAACAATAATCTAGTAATCTACAATCTGCACTCTACTAACATTGGTCTTTACACTTTCTCTATAACTGTACTCAACTCTCTCTAGTGCTCCTCTGCTCTTCTCTCCTGCCTTCTCCCAGTGGTCTGTGAGTCAGTGCTTTATATAGTTCTGCATCTAGCTCAATCTAGTGGTTAATTATGATATGACATGAACCCTCTGTATTTTGAACGTTTCACATAATGTCACAAAGGTGATGTGCATGCTCCATCTTCAGAGGAGGAAGAAGAGGCATAATAATCAGTTGTGCATAGTGCCTTTGGAAAGGCTGATAGAAACTCACATTTTTTCTGCTGCTGCTCCAGAATATTCCTCTGATTTGATGATCCCTCAGGTTTACCATCTCCAACCAGCTGAAAAGAGTTTGGAGGATCCTGCACCCTTTGACTCCTGTTCTGTCCCTACCCCCTGCTCCTGCTCACTAGTGATATATGCTTCAACATGTGACTACCTAACCACCTTTCTTGGTTGCCCCACTAAGGTATGTGTATCTGGGCTGGTGGAGGGTGCCCATGAATCCTGTGATGGTGCATTCTCAAATTCATTGACCTCCTCCAAGGTGTCTTAATCCACCTCCAGCATCACCTCCAGAGTAATGCTGCAGGATCTCTAGGAGATGAAAAATATAAATTAGAAGTCAAGAGAGAGTTATAAATCATAATTGTGAAGATCGCTGTTTTCAGCCACTGTTGACATCATTAACTATTCCTTGACTTTCAGCTGAATGCCTCTTGGATTATGGAATCTTATGGTTGATGGCTGGCATATTTCTGGCTTTAACCACCTCTCTGTATTGGACAGAGTTGAAACTCCTGCTCCAGTGTCTAACTTAAAGTCTGTTTTGTGTCTGTTGGCCACGATATCTGCATTCCAATAGTTTCCATTTGATCATTGACTTCTCCCAAGAATGGGGGGGCGGGATTTTCCGACCCCCGCCGGGTCAGAGAATGACTGTGGCGCTGCGCGAATCGCGCCATGCCGCTCTGACGCTGGGATGCGATTCTCCGCAGAGCAGAGAGTCGGCGCGGCGCCAATCAGGGACCGCTGTATGCGGCCCCCACGCGATTCTCCGGCCCGAATGGGCCGAGCGGCCGTAGCAAAAAAACCAAGTCCCACCGGCGCCATTCTAACATCCTCTGAGCTGACGGGACCTCGGCATTGAAGGGTTTGGGGGCAGCCTGTGGGGGGAGGGGGGATCCGACCCCAGGGGAGGCCTCCATTGTGGCCTGGCCCGCGATCTGGGCCCACCGATTGGCGGGCCAGCCTGTCAGGCTGGGGGCCTCATTTCTTCCGTGCCAATCCCGTTTGGTGTCGGGGCCGGCGCGAGGAAGAAAGCCACTGCGCATGCCCGCTTTGACCCGCGGTGCCAAGTTGATGCGAGATTGGCAGCTGGAGTGCCGTGGGCCACACTGTGCTATCCCACTGTGGCCCGGAGTATGGGGTCTCGGAAGGCCTGTTGATGCTGGAGTAAAATGCAACGACGTTTATGACGGCGTCAACAATTAGCCTCAGGATCAGAGAACCCCGCTCTTGGGTCTTTTTATACTTCATCATTTTGAACATGTTAAATTTCCTGGATGGTACATGATCTTGGCTGTTTCTTCTTTAGTTGTCTGATGTGATAAACTGATTAAAAATTACCTTTTTTCTTACAGGAATTACATTCCTCATTTTTGGCAGGACATTTTTCATGTCGATGTAACCGTTTCCCACCACAATGTGAAAACTGAATAAGGGTGGATACTCCATTTGGGATTGGATGCGCTTCAATTTTTTAATGTTGTAAACTGTATCAGCCTGTTTTCTCTACAAGACTTTTGCCTTGTTTTGTTTCGTGTCTCCTGCCTGTCTCGCTATCTGTAACACTTTCGATAGTTTCAAGTCTTCCTGCAACTGCAAAAAAAAATCAGAAAATGCCTCTTCTAAGACTCTCACGATAAGCCAATCTCTAAATAATTATGCTCTGTATTTGCAATTTTCGGCTCAACGATATAGCTCATCAGTAAAGGAATCTCTACTCCCTCCCGGTTTTTCCACGTGCCTATTAAATTTTGCTCACTTTATAATGTTGCTTTCCCAAGGAGTAATATAAGTATCGCAGACTTGATAATATATTCAAATAATGCCATGATGCCATGTCTAACCATAACATCATTTTCATTACTGCCAATGGTGTACAGTAAGGCATAGACCTGGTCCATGCTAGTCTTTTCTGCTGGTCTCGATGCTGTTCTGTACCTGGTAAACTTGTGACACGGAGTCTGCACATTCTCCCCGTGTGTGCGTAGGTTTCCTCCGGGTGCTCCGGTTTCCTCCCACAGTCCAAAGATGTGCAGGTTAGGTGGATTGGCCATGATAAATTGCCCTTAGTGTCCAAAATTGCCCTTAGTGTTGGGTGGGGTTACTGGGTTATGGGGATAGGGTGGAGGTGTTGACCTTGGGTAGGGTGCTCTTTCCAAGAGCCGGTGCAGACTCGATGGGCCGAATGGCCTCCTTCTGCACTGTAAATTCTATGACACCAGCTCTGCCACTTTTCAGTTTGATCCGGGCCTTCCACATATTTGAACCACCCTGGTAGAGGAAGGACTTTATCCCCTCTTTGTTTTTAACTATTACTTCTTCTATAGCACGAAGTCTTACAACACCAGGTTAAAGTCCAACAGGTTTGTTTCGATGTCACTAGCTTTCGGAGCGCTGCTCCTTCCTCAGGTGAATGAAGAGGTATGTTCCAGAAACATATATATAGACAGATTCAAAGATGCCAGACAATGCTTGGAATGCGAGCATTAGCAGGTGATTAAATCTTTACAGATCCAGAGGTGGGGTAACCCCAGGTTAAAGAGGTGTGAATTGTGTCAAGCCAGGACAGTTGGTAGGATTTTGCAGGCCAGATGGTGGGGGTGAATGTAATGAGACATGAATCCAAGGTCCTGGTTGAGGCCGCACTCGTGTGTGCGGAACTTGGCTGTAAGTTTCTGCTCGGCGATTCTGCGTTGTCGCGCGTCCTGAAGGCCGCCTTGGAGAACGCTTACCCGGAGATCAGAGGCTGAATGCCTTTGACTGCTGAAGTGTTCCCCGACTGGAAGGGAACATTCCTGCCTGGTGATTGTCGAGCGTTGTCCGTTCATTCGTTGTCGCAGCGTTTGCATGGTCTCGCCAATGTACCACGCTTCGGGACATCCTTTCCTGCAGCGTATGAGGTAGACAACATTGGCCGAGTCGCACGAGTATGTACCGCGTTCACCTGAGGAAGGAGCAGCGCTCCGAAAGCTAGTGACATCGAAACAAACCTGTTGGACTTTAACCTGGTGTTGTAAGACTTCGTACTGTGCTCACCCCAGTCCAACGCCGGCATCTCCACATCTTCTTCTATAGCATGGCTGAAGATTCCCCCAGGTTGTCTTTGTTCTGCAGTTGGCTCCCTTGCTGCTCCGTTCAGTCATTGGGCTCTTCACCTGTTGCTCCTTTCAGCAAAATTAACCAGCCATTAATGTTGTCTTTGCTCTGAAATATGGTAGTCCTGATCCTGGACTGACATAATGCAAGAAGCAATTCTGTTAGCAAACTCCATATTTTATCGAACAGCAAACAAACAATTTACATGGTAGTCTACTTAAGGTTCTACGTGGAATTATCACTCACCATGCTCTGTTATCATGTGATCCTGTATCACTGATGATGTGGATAATATATTTACATATTTGACATTAACGCTTTATACTACAGTCTGAGGAGTTATGTGCAGGGAAGGTTTGTGGAAAGGAAATTGAAAGGGCTTATATTTGAATCTGACATACCACTCACCTTTCCTACCCTGACCAGGTCATTCAACTTCTTGCGGCACTGTTTCCAATTGAGATAATAACAATGACAGCAACTTATATCTATAAAGCTCATTCGTGTAATGAAACATCCCAAGGCATTTCTCAGGAGCATTATAAAACAAAAATTGACACCAAGGTAGGATAGATAAAATTTTCATAAGGTCCTGTACTAATCCACTCCAATACAAACTGGATAATTTCACTCCCCTGACTGCTTAAGTACTGCATCATATTTTTATCCATGATTTGAACATGATCCTTGAGCTTACCATAGTAATCTCAATGCAGTGCCTTTAGAACATGATATTTGGCTATCTAACCCAACAATTTGAATTCCTTATCTTTGTGTTTCAAGTTCTCTCTTCCCTTTCCAACACTTTTTTAAAAATTCTTTCACAGAAGGTGGCAACACGGGCAAGATCATTTATCGCCCATACAGCTAGAGTGTTGTTAAGTAGGAAATTCTAAGACATTGACCAAGCAATGGTGAAGGAGAATTGATATAGTTCCACAGAAATATAGAAAATAGCAGGAGGAAGCCATTCGTCCCTTCGAGCCTGCTCCGCCATTCATTATGATAATGGCTGATCATCAAGTTCAATACCCTGATCCCGCCTTCCCCCATATCTCTTAATCCTTTAAGCCCCAAGAGCTAAATCTAATTCCTTCTTGAAATTACACAATGCTTTGGCCTCAACTACTTTCTGTGGTAGCGAATTCCATAGATTCACCACTATCTGGGTGAAGATTTTTCGCCTCACCTCAGTCTTTGAAGGTTTAGCCCTTAGCCTCAAACGATGACTCCTAGGGCGGGATTCTCCCGCAACTGGCTGGATGGCCCGGTGCCGGCGCCAAGAGCGACGCGAACCACTCCGGCGTCGGGCTGCCCGGAAGTTGCGGAATGCTCTGCACTTCCGGGGGCTAGGCCGGCGCCGGAGGGGTTGGCGCCGTGCCAACTGGTGCCGAAGGGCTGCTGTGGCCCGGCGCAAGTTGGCGCATGCGCAGAGCCGCCGGCGTGTTTCCTGCGCATGCGCAGGGGGTTTCTTCCCCGCACTGGTCATGCGGAGCCCTACAGAGGCCGACGCAGAGGGAAAGAGTGCCCCCATGGCACAAGCCCGCCTGCAGATCGGTGGCCCCGATTGCGGGCCAGACCACCGTGAGGCCCCTCCCCGGGGCCGGATCCCCCTGCGCCACCCCAAGGGCTCCGGTAGATGGCCTAACAGCCAGATCCCGCCGTGATGGACCATGTCCATTTCACGCTGGCGGGACTGGCTGAAAATGGGCGGCTGCTCGGCCCATCGGGGCCCGGAGAATTGCCGGAGGGGCCGCTGCCAACGGCCCCCGACTGGCACGGCGTGAACCCCGCCCCCGCCCGAAAACCAGCGTCTGAGAATTCAGCAGCGGCGTCAGAGTGGCGGGGCGCGATTCACACCACCCCTTGGTGATTCTCCGACCCGGCGGGGGGTCGGAGAATCCCGCCCCTAGTTCTGGACTCTCCCACCATCGGGAACATTCTTTCTGAATCTACCCTGTCTAACCCTGTTAGAATTTTATAAGTTTCTATGAGACCCCCTCTCAGTCTTCTAAACTCCAATGAATATACTCCTAACTGACTTAGTCTCTGGTCACATGACAGTTCCGCCATCCCAGGAATCAGCCTGGTCAACCTTTGTTGCACTGTTTCCATAACAAGAACATCCTTCCCCAGATAAAGACACCCAAACTGCACACAATACTCCAGGTGTGGCCTCAATAGTGCCCGATACAATTGCAGTAAAACATCTCTTCCTTTACTCAAATCCTCTCACTAAAGGCCAACATATCATTTGCCTTCATTACTGCCTGCTGTACCTGCGCACTTAATTTCAGCGACTGATGCACAAGGGCACCAAGGTCTCGCTGAGTATCCACCTCTCTCAAGTTACACCCATTCAAATAATAATCTGCTTTCCTATTTTTGCTGCGGAAGCGGATAAGCTCATACTTGTCCACATTATACTGCATCTGCCATGCATATGCCCACTCACTCAGCCTGTCCAAATCCTGCTGAAGTATCTCTGCATCCTCCTCACAGCTCAACCTCCCACCCAACTTTGCTTCATCTGCAAATTTGGAGATAATACATTTAGTTCCCTCATCCAAATCATTAAATATCATGTGAAGTCAGAATGATGTTTGGGGGAACTTGCAGATAGTGATGTTCCCATGGATCTGCTGCCTTGTTCTTCCAAGTAGTAGAGATCATAGGTTTCAAAGGTGCTGTGAAAGAAGCCTTGACGAGTTGCTACAATGCGCCCTGCTGATGATTCACACTGTGAATAGAAGTGAAGACTGTAAAATCATCAGTGAGTATTTTCACCTGTCGTAGAGTGAAAATCATTGATGAAACAACCAACAGGCACTGCCCTGAGGAGCTCCTGCAGTGATGTCCTGGGGCTGAGATGTTTGGCCTCTAGCAGCCATTGTGCTAGGTAGGACTCCAACCGTTACTCTTTTCCTGCACTTCATGGATCTAACTCAGGATCTTTTTGCCAATCTTTCACATCTTTGGTCCACTGTTTTTGTGTATTGCACTGAGAGAAGATTAATATGTGGACTGGCTTTAAGCAGCCTTGAACCAACTTTACTTACACCTGCAGAGAGGGCAGTGTAACAAAATGCTCACCTTTTGCAATAAACGACACTCCCTACCCATTTAAAACAACTTATGCATGAAAATTTAAAATGGAGCATGTGCATTATTTCCCAAAAATGTAATTGGACTAAATGAACATCAACAATACCTGAAGTTTAGCAGGTTGTATTGCGTATTGTTTCAACTGTAATGATAACGAAAACATCTCTATACCAATACAATAATTACCAGAGTCATTTTTTCAAAAATGTTTCTCGCTAACATCAGTACGTGATTTTAAGAATTGTAGTCATTTGACAATTTCTCTTCTTCCTTCTTGCATACTCTCAGTTAACCTACTGGCTATCTCCTTCCATGTCCATTAGCTTGACACTATTCTCTCAACATCTTTGACTCTGGCAAACCAGAAGTTTGACTAGCAATTCCCTTTTAATGATTGGGACTGTGTCTCTGATTTACTTTGCACTAACAGATCCCATGATACCGGCAAACCTTCAGTTTCTTTGTGACTTTCACTTTCTTTCTGATTTTCACTTTTGACTGTTGGATGAATTTGGATTATACGAGGGTGATCATGTTCTCCTTTTGTCGGCTTTCCTCTTTAAAGTAAATGATCTGCGTGACACTGCTGAATTTGCTCTCTAATGTTCACTCGATATGTCACTGTACCTAGTCCCTTCACAACAATCAACTCATCACCTTGGTGTGTTTTTTGCCATGATCTTCTGACTCGCAGTGATGCTCCAGCTCATGTACAACAACTGATCTTCATTTTTGTCTTGTTTTTCTCTTACTTTGAAACTTAAATAAGTCTTAAGCAAACTGAACCTTGCCCGAGGACCATCTTTAAATATTAACTCGCGAGGTGAGCAACCAGGGGTAGATTGTGGGATTTTCCTGGAACAGAAAATTGTCTATCCTGTGCCAAAAAGAAAAGATGTAAATTTCTGCCTTCGCTTGTCAACGAGCAAATATTTCGGCAAAGACCACTTTAACATCTGTGCATTTCCTTCTGCAGCACATTTAACGCTGGGTGCTGCAGTGGCATCAGAATGTTTTTGATTCCATTCTTACTCAGAGGTATTTCAAATGCTTGTGAGATAAACTGCGGATCATTATCTGAGACCAATCCTCTGGCAAACCAAAAATTCCAAACCAACTTTTCAAAAGCTCAGGGGTGGGATTCTCAGTTTCTGAGACTATGTGTTGACGCCAATGCAGAATGTGTGGACTTTCACGACAGAAAAAACGGTGCTGCACCTGGACATATTCTGCTACGGTTAAGGGGCTAGCACCGGCACCATGTGGATCACAATTGATTCACCCCATCCCCCAGTTAGAACATAGAACATAGAACAATACAGCGCAGTACAGGCCCTTCGGCCCACGATGTTGCACCGAAACAAAAGCCATCTAACCTACACTATGCCATTATCATCCATATGTTTATCCAATAAACTTTTAAATGCCCTCAATGTTGGCGAGTTCACTACTGTAGCAGGTAGGGCATTCCACGGCCTCACTATTCTTTGCGTAAAGAACCTACCTCTGACCTCTGTCCTATATCTATTACCCCTCAGTTTAAAGTTATGTCCCCTCGTGCCAGCCATATCCATCCGCGGGAGAAGGCTCTCACTGTCCACCCTATCCAACCCCCTGATCATTTTGTATGCCTCTATTAAGTCTCCTCTTAACCTTCTTCTCTCCAACAAAAACAACCTCAAGTCCATCAGCCTTTCCTCATAAGATTTTCCCTCCATACCAGGCAACATCCTGGTAAATCTCCTCTGCACCCGCTCCAAAGCCTCCACGTCCTTCCTATAATGCGGTGACCAGAACTGTACGCAATACTCCAAATGCGGCCGTACCAGAGTTCTGTACAGCTGCAACATGACCTCCCGACTCCGGAACTCAATCCCTCTACCAATAAAGGCCAACACTCCATAGGCCTTCTTCACAACCCTATCAACCTGGGTGGCAACTTTCAGGGATCTATGTACATGGACACCTAGATCCCTCTGCTCATCCACACTTTCAAGAACTTTACCATTAGCCAAATATTCCGCATTCCTGTTATTCCTTCCAAAGTGAATCACATCACACTTCTCTACATTAAACTCCATTTGCCACCTCTCAGCCCAGCTCTGCAGCTTATCTATATCCCTCTGTAACCTGCTACATCCTTCCACACTATCGACAACACCACCGACTTTAGTATCATCTGCAAATTTACTCACCCACCCTTCTGCGCCTTCCTCTAGGTCATTGATAAAAATGACAAACAGCAACGGCCCCAGAACAGATCCTTGTGGTACTCCACTTGTGACTGTACTCCATTCTGAACATTTCCCATCAACCACCACCCTCTGTCTTCTTTCAGCTAGCCAATTTCTGATCCACATCTCTAAATCACCCTCAATCCCCAGCCTCCGTATTTTTTGTAATAGCCTACCGTGGGGAACCTTATCAAACGCTTTGCTGAAATCCATATACACCACATCAACTGCTCTACCCTCGTCTACCTGTTCAGTCACCTTCTCAAAGAACTCAATAAGGTTTGTGAGGCATGACCTACCCTTCACAAAGCCATGCTGACTATCCCTGATCATATTATTCCTATCTAGATGATTATAAATCTTGTCTCTTATAATCCCCTCCAAGACTTTACCCACTACAGACGTGAGGCTCACCGGTCTATAGTTGCCGGGGTTGTCTCTGCTCCCCTTTTTGAACAAAGGGACCACATTTGCTGTCCTCCAGTCCTCTGACACTATTCCTGTAGCCAATGATGACATAAAAATCAAAGCCAAAGGTCCAGCAATCTCTTCCCTGGCCTCCCAGAGAATCCTAGGATAAATCCCATCAGGTCCCGGGGACTTATCTATTTTCAGCCTGTCCAGAATTGCCAACACCTCTTCCCTACGTACCTCAATGCCATCTATTCTATTAGCCTGGGTCTCAGCATTCTCCTCCACAACATTATCTTTTTCCTGAGTGAATACTGACAAAAAATATTCATTTAGTATCTCGCCTATCTCTTCAGACTCCACACACAATTTCCCATCCCTGTCCTTGACTGGTCCTGCTCTTTCCCTAGTCATTCGCTTATTCCTGACATACCTATAGAAAGCTTTTGGGTTTTCCTTGATCCTTCCTGCCAAATACTTCTCATGTCCCCTCCTTGCTCGTCTTAGCTCTCTCTTTAGATCCTTCCTCGCTACCTTGTAACTATCCATCGCCCCAACCGAAACTTCACACTTCATCTTCACATAGGCCTCCTTCTTCCTCTTAACAAGAGATTCCACTTCCTTGGTAAACCACGGTTCCCTCGCTCGACGCCTTCCTCCCTGTCTGACCGGTACATACTTATCAAGAACACGCAGTAGCTGATCCTTGAAGAAGCCCCACTTCTCCAGTGTGCCCAACACTTGCAGCCTACTTCTCCACCTTATCCCCCCCAAGTCACGTCTAATGGCATCATAATTGCCCTTCCCCCAGCTATAACTCTTGCCCTGCAGTGTATACTTATCCCTTTCCATCATTAACGTAAACGTCACCGAATTGTGGTCACTGTCCCCAAAGTGCTCTCCTACCTCCAAATCCAACACCTGGCCTGGTTCATTACCCAAAACCAAATCCAACGTGGCCTCGCCTCTTGTTGGCCTGTCAACATATTGTTTCAGGAAACCCTCCTGCACACACTGTACAAAAAACGACCCATCTATTGTACTCGAACTACATCTTTTCCAGTCAATATTTGGAAAGTTAAAGTCTCCCATAATAACTAACCTGTTACTTTCGCTCATATCCAGAATCATCTTCGCCATCCTTTCCTCTACATCCCTAGAACTATTAGGAGGCCTATAAAAAACTCCCAACAGGGTGACCTCTCCTTTCCTGTTTCTAACTTCAGCCCATACTACCTCGGAAGAAGAGTCCCCATCTAGCATCCTCTCCGCCACCGTAATACTGCTCTTGACTAGCAGCGCCACACCTCCCCTCTTTTGCCTCCTTCTCTGAGCTTACTAAAACACCTAAACCCCGGAACCTGCAACATCCATTCCTGTCCCTGCTCTATCCATGTCTCCGAAATGGCCACAACATCGAAGTCCCAGGTACCAACCCATGCTGCCAGTTCCCCTACCTTGTTTCGTATACTCCTGGCATTGAAGTAGACACACTTCAAACCACCTACCTGAACACTGGCCCCCTCCTGCGACGTCAAATCTGTGCTCCTGACCTCTATACTCTCATTCTTCCTTACCCTAAAACTACAATCCAGGTTCCCATGCCCCTGCTGCATTAGTTTAAACTCCCCCAAAGAGCACTAACAAATCTCCCCCCCAGGATATTTGTGCCCCTCAGGTTCAGATGTAGACCATCCTGTCTGTAGAGGTCCCACCTTCCCCAGAAAGAGCCCCAGTTATCCAAAAATCTGAATCCCTCCCGCCTGCACCATCCCTGTAGCCACGTGTTTAAATGCTCTCTCTCCCTATTCCTCATCTCACTATCACGTGGCACGGGCAGCAACCCAGAGATAACAACTCTGTTTGTTCTAGTTCTGAGCTTCCATCCTAGCTCCCTGAAAGCCTGCCTGACATCCTTGTCCCCTTTCCTACCTATGTCGTTAGTGCCAATGTGGACCACGACTTGGGGCTGCTCCCCCTCCCCCCTAAGGACCCGGAAAACACGATCCGAGACATCACGTACCCTTGCACCTGGGAGGCAACATACCAAACGTGAGTCTCTCACGCTCCCACAAAATCTCCTATCTGTGCCCCTGACTATAGAGTCCCCAATTACTAATGCTCTGCTCCTCTCCCCCCTTCCCTTCTGAGCAACAGGGACAGACTCCGTGCCAGAGGCCCGTACCCCATGGCTTACCCCTGGTAAGTCGTCCCCCCCACAAGTATCCAAAGCGGTATACTTGTTTCTCAGGGGAACGACCGCAGGGGATCCCTGCACTGACTGCTTTTTCCCAGTCCCTCTTACAGTTACCCACCTATCTCCAATCCTTGGTGTAACTAATTCCCTGAAGCTGCTATCTATGACCCCTTCTGCCTCCCGAATGATCCGAAGTTCTTCCAACTCCAGCTCCAGTTCCCTAACTCGGTCTTGGAGGAGCTGGAGATGGCAGCACTTCCTGCAGGTAAAATCAGCAGGGACACTAACTGCATCCCTCACCTCAAACATCCTGCAGGAGGAACATTGCACTCCCTTCCCTGCCATTCCTCTAACTTTCTACCAAGATCTGGCTAACAACTAAATTAAATTTTTCTAAAAAATAATAATAATATAATAAAATATGGTACTTACCTCAGACCAATGGGTTTCATTATTAGGTTAGAGGAGGAGGGTGGGTGGGAGATACTACACGTGTAGTGTCTCGGGTTTCCCCTCCACCAGAATTTATTGGTGAGGGTCTTCCCAGACGTCCGCGGGTCGACTTCCTGTTCCCGCCTAAAAAACAAATTTAAAAAAAAAGAAAAATTCTCAGCTCCTGCTGAAATTGACTAACCAGCCAGCTCCACTCCCGCCGAAATCGACTGGCCTGCCCCTGCAAAGACAAGTGCTTTTAAAGGTTGACTTACCTCCCAGCAACCTCCTTCCGCAATGCTCCCGCTGAAACTGACTCACCAGCTGTTTCTCCCGCCGAAATCGACTGGCCTGCCCCTGCAAAGACAAGTGCTTTTAAAGGTTGGCTTACCTCCCAGCAACCTCCTTCCGCAATGCTCCCGCTGAAACTGACTCACCAGCTGCTCTCCCGCCGAAATCGACTGGCCTGCCCCTGCAAAGACAAGTGCTTTTAAAGGTTGACTTACCTCCCAGCAACCTCCTTCCGCAATGCTCCCGCTGAAACTGACTCACCAGCTGTTCTCCCGCCGAAATCGACTGGCCTGCCCCTGCAAAGACAAGTGCTTCTAAAGGTTGACTTTAACTTGAAGACGATCAGAGCGTCCCATGCCTGTTGGCCCCGGTGCATACGTTGTGCAGCCTCCTGTGCCTGCCTGCGCCCCATGTCCTGCCCATCCTCGCCCTTCCCTGCACCCTCCTCATCGGACAAGGCCTGGTTTCATCCTCCTCCTCCAGCACATCGCCGCTCTGCTGCGCAATGTTCTGGAGAACGCAGCAGGCAGCCACAATGCGGGCGACCCTCCAAACGTCATACTGGAGGGCCCCTCCAGAGCACCTGAAGAGTATCTTCAGGAGGCCGAAGCACCGCTCGATCACGGACCTGGTCGCTGTAGGACCGTCGTTGTAGTGGGTCTCCGCATCGGTCTGTGGGCTCCACATAGTTGTCATCAGCCATGACTGCAGTGGATAACCCGTCACCCAGGAACCAACCATCCAGCTGGGGGCTGCGTCTCGAACATGTCAGGAATCGTTGAGTATGCCAGGATGAAGGCGTCGTGCACACTGCCCGCGTATCAGGCACAGCTGTGAATGATGCATAGCTGATGGTCACATATCAGCTGCACGTTCATCGAGTGGAACCCCTTTTGGTTGGTGTAACGCAGCCTGTCATCTGCTGGTGCTCGTAGGGGGACAGGCACACTATCGATCATCCCCTGGAGCCGGTGCATGTCGGTGATGACAGCGAACCCCCCTGTCCAGGCAGCCTGGTGGGCTAGGTCCACATTGAAGTGGATGTATTGAGCCGCCTGGGCGTATAGGGCTTCCGTTTCGGCACGAATGCACCAGTGCACCGAGGTCTGGGAGATCCTGGACAGGTCCCCACTCGGCGACTGGAAGAACCCCGTTGCCTAAAGGTTAAAGGCAACCATTATCTTGATCGCTCCCAGAAGCGGATGTCCTCCCCCATACACCCGAGGTGCCAGGTGTGCCATCATCTTGCAGATATGTCGCACTGCCTCTCTGCTCAACCGGAGTCTTTGACGGCAGGACCAGTCCGGCAGGTCCTCGAATGACAGGTGGTGCCAGTACACACGGAGCCTCATGCGGCGCCCCCTTGGCACCTCCTCCTCCTCGGCCTGTTGGGCGATTGGCTCTCCATCTTGGGCGGCTGTCACCTGTTCATCTGCGGCACAGTCCGCTGCTGCATGCTTCACTGCTGCAGCTTCCTCCTCCTCGCGCAGCTCCAGTTCATACAGCAGTAGGGCTGCGGCGATTAGCAGGAAAGCTGCCATTGCTGGTTGAATTCTAATAGCCATTGTCTGCAGGGACTGAAAAGCCAACATGTTTGCATGGATCATACCCCCGTACCCAACCAGGTCCAACGGGCTGCATGGTGGCCTTGGTTGACACCACGGGCTATGACCCGCATGCCCCCACCCACCCCATCCACACACCCCTGACCCCGTCGGTGGCCAGCACCCTGGGGGCCTCCGGCTCTGTCGCCCATCCCTAATGCCAGATGTACCATTGGGGCTACTGTGGGTGTTGTCCTGGGTGGGCCATCAGCGGGTGGCAGCCGGGTGTTGGTGGGTGGCGTGGTAGGGGGGTTGTAGCAGAGGATGCGGTGCAGGAGTGGGGGCACCCATACGGCTGGAGTAACTCTGCAGAACCAGGGTGGGTGGTCAGTTGGTGCGCAGCAAGATTGACGTGGTAATGGTGGTCTGTGCCTAGACACCGCCCCAGTCACGTGGGGGGTCATCCTGGCCACTCAGCCTGTTCCCCCAGCACTGGCAGGGCTCGCTCCCCATCACATATACCCCAGTCGCTCCTCTCTATGTCGTGTCTCCTCTCTCTCCTTCATCAACCACAATGTTGGTTTCACGATTTTTTAAAGCGCAAGTGAACCGCGCAGTCGGGGATCCGGCTCATCGGAGGAGGAGAATCGTGGAGGCCCCGGAGAATACTGGGTCGGTCCCGCCAATGATATGCAAACGGTGTCCACTACGCATGCGCTCCAGACCGCATTGGCGCCGCTGTCGAGGTGACAGAGAATTGCAATTTGGCGTCACATCGGCGCCTGCCGCGATTTTGGCGTCGGAACCATTCTCCACCCTATCGCGTTTTCCGATTTTGCCGCCTGCCAATGGAGAATCCCACCACGGTAATTTTTGCATTCGTGGTATAGGGCATGGACTCAGCATTTATCCACCTTGTATAACTATCAACCAAAACAAAGTACTATTTCCCTTCCACTTCAAAGAGATTGACATGTAGCCATTCCGATGGTTTTGGTGTGTTTGACCTTGGGAATTAAAGGAATCTTGATTGGACCATTTCTCATTTTGAGGCACACTTCACAACTTTTCAGTTGCTTAATTGCCCTTGTTCTTTCTAATCTACCCAGCTCTTTATTTACTGCTTCTACTTGTGAATCTCTGACTTTAAATTCCACTGTGGGCGCTAGAATGTTATCTTCAGACCTATTACTCTCAACTTCTACGTGCTGTCTGACTGAGTACAACTCTTGATCTTCCAGCTTGAAAATAAGCCATTTCCATAATATCATATCATAATCTTCATGTGCGCAATTCAAGGATTTCTAGACTCCTGAAGTAGCTTTAGGTCTGCCACAACGCTGGCCTGGTGCATTACTGTGACCCGGAGCATATCCTCGCGCATGTTATCCGGATATGAAAACAAATTACCGAGGATGCTGTAATCCGAAACAAAAAGAGAAAATGCTGGACAATTTCATCAGGTCTGACAGCATCTGTGGAGGGAGAACGGAGATAACGTTTCAAGTCTGGATAACTCTTTGTCAAAGCTGGAGAGAACTGGAAATAGGATGAGCTGTATACTGCAGTGGGGCGGGGGGGAACATGGAACAGTGGGGCTGGGTAGAGGGACAGCCAGAGGTGGAGACTGACAAAGATGCCATGGACAAAAAGACAAAGGGAATGTAAAACAGTGGTAACAATGACTGGGGAGGGTGCTGATAGTGACACATTAAGAGACCAGAATGTGTTGCTGACAGAATAAGGGTACGCGGTCAAAGGACAACTTGGAACTGGGACCGGAAGGCCAGATTGGGGTGATTTAGGGAGAGGAGAGATAATGGTGAGGGAAAACTGGATCGATGAAAGAAATAAAAATAAATTGGTAGAAATAAATTTGGGGTGAAGGAGGAGAAGAGAGTTCACAGTCTGAAGTTGGTGGACTCAATGTTAAGTCTGGATTGTGCCAATTACAGACTGTAACCTCAAACATTGCACAAAGACAGCAGCAATCACTAACTGTACCCCCAAACCAAGTATGTGGATAATAGCAATGACTGACTGTATCCTCAAACCTTGCACAGAGACAACAGCAATGACTGACTGTATCCTCAAATCCTTTACAAAGGCAACAGCTATGGCTGACTATAACCACAAACACTGCACAAAGACAACAGCAATGACTGACTGTATCCTCAAATCCTGTACAAAGCCAACAGCAACGACTGATTGTATCCTCAAACACTGCACAGAGACAACAGCAATGACTGACTGTATCCTCAAATCCTGTACAAAGACAACAGCAATGACTGATTGCATCCTCAAACCTTGCACAGAGACAACAGCAATGATTGACTATCCTCAAATCCTGTACAAAGACAACAGCAATGACTGGTCTTTTTCTTGAACCCTGCACAGTGCAACAGCAAGATTGATTGTATCCTCAAACCCTAAACAGAGACAACAGCAATGATTGACTGTATCCTCAAATCCTGAACAAACACAACAACAATGACCAATTGTTTCCACAAACCCTGTACAAAGACATCAGCAACCACTGACTATCCTCAAACCCTGCACAAAGACAACAGCGATGAATGACTGTATCCTCAAACCCTGTACAGAGACAGCAGAAATGATTGACTGTATCCTCAAACCCTGCACAAATGCTACAGCAATCACTGACTGTTACCTCTAACCCTGCGCAAAGACACCAGCAATGACTGACTGTAGCCTCAAACCAACACAGAGACAACATCAATGACTGATTGTATCCTCAAATCCAGCACAGAGACAACAGCAATGATTAACTGTATCCATAAATCATGTATCAAGACAACAGCAATGATAAATTGTATCCTAAAACCATACACAGAGACACACCAATGACTGACTGTATCCTCAAACCAACACAGAGACAACGGCAATGACTGATTGTATCCTCAAACCCAGCACAAAGACACCAATCACATGATTGTATCCTCAAACCCTGCACAGTGACAACAATAATCAGTGATTCTATCCTCAAACCCTGCACAGTGACAATAATCAGTGATTCTATCCTCGAACCCTTCACAGAAACAACAGCAGTGACTGACTGTATCCTCAGCCCTGTACAGAGACAACAGCAATTACTGAGTGTGTACTCAAATTCTGTTCAGCGACAACAGCAATTACTGAGTGTATCCTCAAATCCTGTAAAGAAACAACAGCAATGACTGATTGTATCCTCAAACCCTAAACAGAGATAATAGCAATGATCAACTTTATCCTGAAACATTGTACAGAGATAACAGCAATCACTGATTGAAGCTTCAAACTCTGCACAGATAACACCAATGACTGATTGTATCCTCAAACCCTGCGCAGACAACAGCAATCACTGAATTTATCTTCAAACCCTGTACAGAGACAACACCAATGACTGAAAGTATCCTCAAATCCTGTAAAGAGACTACAGCAATGACTGACTGCATCTTCAAACCCTGCATAAAGACAACAACAATCACTGATTGTATCCTCAAACTCTACGCAGTGACAACAATAATCAGTGATCGTATCCTCAAACCTTACACAGGAACAACAACAATCACTGAGTGTATCCTCAAACCCTGTACAGAGACAACAGCAATCACTGATTGTTTCCTCAAACCCCGCACAAAGACAACAGCAATCACTAATTGTATTCACAAATCCTAAACAGAGACAACAGCAATGATCGACTGTATCCTCAAACCCTGCACAAAGACAAAAGCAATCACGAGTGTATCCTCAGATCCTGTACAGAGACAACAGCAATCACTGATTGTACCCTCAGATCCTGCACAGAGACAACAACAATCACTGATTGTATCCTCAAACCCTACAGTGACAACAATCACTGATTGTATCTGATGTGTTAGGTAAGTTGGTTCAACGTTGACTGCAACTGGATGCAGTGAAATTAGAAACAGGCTTCTGACACAGGAGATGGTCCAACACTGTTTTATTGAACTTCCTGATTGCTGTACATAGTCTGCTGTGAGTTGACACTCTATCAATCTAACTGATAACCTCCTACTGGCTTGACCAGACTAACTCTCTACCTCATGGTGATAGTGCTCACTAGCTTGTGCACTCTTACTATCTCAGTAGCTGTGTCCTGTAGAGAGAGGCAGAGTCTTAATGCCCTGTGTGCTTTATAGTGGTGGTGTCCTGTCTGGTGATTGGTTGTTATGTGTCATGTGTGTTCATTGGTTATCCTGAGTGTCAATCACTGCCTGCCTGCATCTCATTATATACATGAGTGGATATTATGACATCTCCCCTTTTTGAAGTAAACTTTGGAACGTGGCAATATATATACACGCATGATCATATACAAGTGATGAGTGAATGAACATATGTACATGGGAAGGTGTCTATCATGCAGATACAGAGCAAACTGACCAAAATTTACAAGATTTAAGTCTATAGATTCAGTCTTTGTGGCAGGCAATGAATTCTTGTCAATAGCCTCAGAGGTGGAGGGGAGTGATGTGTTGGGTGTTCTGGATTACATACAGGTCACCAATACTTGAAGTAGTGCAACACTATTTTATTAAAAGGTTAACTATTTAAACATACTTGAACTGTGGGTAAATACGATACTAGCTTTAACTAAAGACCTTTGCCTTGTCCTAACCAGTTGATGCACTCAGCACATGGTGAATGTCTGTGTTGCAGGCTGTGAGCTCTGTGCTCCTAGCTAGCTGCTACTCGAATGAGCGGGAACTCTGATGCCCCCTGTCTTTATAGTGCGTGTGCTCTCACTGGTGACTGGCTGCGGTATTGTGTATGTTGACTGGTCCCACTGTGTGTGTCTGCACCATGATATACTGGTGTATATTATGGCATCCCCCTTTTATATAAAAAAATGTGCCTGCGTGACAATAAATAGTGTGTGGTGAATGTTCCTGACTACGTGTGTGCAAAATAATTACAGGACTATGTACATAAAACTAAGCTATTTACATGGGAAAGTGCTTGGTGCAGAAAAAACAGTGTGTCACACAAATAACGAGATGAACACTATATACAAACCACTTGAACGATTAAACGGAAGAACAGAACAGACCAGAGAGTCCATTAGTGCACAAAGTTCACAAATTAAGTCTCTGAGGTGGGCGACGAATTCTGGTTGACCGCCTCAAGGGTGGGTCAGGTGCCACCGGCTGAGGAGCGGGCTGGACTGCGTCAGAGTGAGGAGGATACAGAGTAACCGGAATCTCTGCATAGTCCAGGTCAGGGACAACAGGAGGGTGTGGCACTGGCGGAGAATCACATAGCGAGTATGGAACGAGACGAAGGGCACATCGATTACGGCGCAGAATGGAACCATCCGGTAGACGAACCAGGAACGAGTGGGGAGCCACCTGCCGAAGAACCACAGCATTTGCAGACCAACCACCATCCAGAAGATGGATGCGGACGTTGTCATCTGGAGCCAGAGCAGGGAGATCAGCTGCACGGGAGTCATGAGCTGCCTTGTGCTGTGCACGAGACAGTTGCATTCATTGAAGGACCGGAACGTGGTCGAGGTCTGGGACATGAATGGATGGCACCGTCGTCCTCAGGGTGCGACCCATGAGCAGCTGGGCTGGTGACAGGCTAGTGGACAGTGGGGCCGAGCGATAGGCCAGCAGGGTGAGGTAGAAGTCGGATCCTGCATCGGCAGCCTTGCAGAGGAGCCGTTTGACTATGTGGACGCCCTTCTCCGCTTTGCCATTGGATTGGGGTACAGGGGACTGGATGTCACATGCGCAAAGTTGTACCTCCTGGCAAAGTTGGACCATTCCTGGCTTGCGAAGCAGGGGCCATTGTCTGATATCACAGTGAGTGGGATGCCGTGACGAGCAAAGGTGTCCTTACAGGCACGGATGACTGCAGACGATGTGATGTCGTGCAAACGTACCACCTCCGGGTAGTTTGAAAAATAGTCGACAATCAGAACATAGTCCCTGCCCAGGGCGTGGAACAGGTCGATGCCAACCTTAGACCAAGGGGACGTGACCAACTCATGGGGCTGTAGGGTCTCACGTGGTTGGGCCGGCTGGAACCGCTGACAGGAGGGGCAGTTGAGCACTGTGTTGGCGATGTCATCATTGACGCCGAGCCAGTACACTGCCTCTCGGGCCCGTCGGCGACACTTCTCCACGCCAAGATGGCCCTCGTGTAGCTGTTCCAAGACGAGCTGGCGCATGCTGTGCGGGATAACAATGCAGTCCAGCTTCAGGAGGACACCATCGACTAACGCCAGATCGTCTCTGATGTTGTAGATGTGCGGGCATTGGCCCTTGAGCCACCCGTCTGTTAGGTGGCGCATGACACGCTGTAGCAGGGGGTCAGCCGCAGTCTCGCGGCGAATTTGGACGAGGCGTTCATCCGTGGCCGGTAGATTGGAGGCCACATGGGCATAAACCTGGCAGACGAATCCCGCTGGGTCACACGGGGTGTTGACTGCCCTGGACAGAGCATCGGCTATGATCAGGTCTTTGCCCGGGGTGTATATGAGCTGGAAGTTGTATCGCCGGAGTTTGAGCAGAATGCGCTGGAGGCGAGGCGTCATGTCGTTCAAGTCTTTTTGTATCATATTGACCAGCGGGCGATGGCCGGTCTCGACGGTGAATTGGGGAAGGCTGTACACATAATCATGACACTTGACGACACCGGTCAAAAGGCCCAGGTACTCCTTTTCTATCTGCGCATAGCGCTGTTCCGTGGGGGTCATGGCGCGTGACGCATATGCAACGGGGGCCCATGATGAGGCCGCATCACATTTCAGGAGCACTGCCCCAATGCCAGATTGGCTCTCATCGGTCAAAACCTTTGTCTCTTTCACTGGATCAAAAAAGGCCAATACCGGGGCCGTGGTAAGTTTGGTTTTAAGTTCTCTCCATTCGCGCTCATGGGCAGGAAGCCATTGGAAGTCTTTCGTTTTCCTGGCCAGGTTCCTGAGAGCTGTGGTATGAGAGGCAAGGTTAGGGATGAACTTCCCTAGGAAGTTGACCATGCCCAGAAATCGGAGGACCGCCTTCTTGTCCTCTGGCTTTTTCATGGCTGTGATGGCAGCCACCTAGTCCACATCCGGCCGCACACCCAACTGGGAGATGTGGTCCCCGAGGAACTTGAGTTCCGTCTGGCCGAAGGAGCATTTGGCTCTCATGAGGCATAGACCCTGCTCCCATATGCGTTTGAACACGCACTGGAGGTGACTGATATGCTCCTGCGGAGTGGTGGACCAAATGATTATGTCGTCGACATAGACGCGAACACCTTCAATGCCTTCCATCATTTGTTCCATGATCCTGTGGAACACTTCTGATTCCGATATGATCCCAAACGGCATCCTATTGTAACAATATCTGCCAAAAGGTTTGTTAAAGGTACACAGTTGAATTTGCCAGAATCCTTTTGAGGCGTCAAGTTTGGTGAAGAGCTTGGCGCGAGCCATCTCGCATGTGATCTCTTCGCGCTTGGGGATTGGGTAATGCTCCCTCATTATGTTGCGATTCAGATCCTTTGGATCAATGCAGATTCTGAGCTCGCTGGAAGGCATTTTTACGCACACCATGGAACTGACCCAGTCGGTTGGTTCCGTAACTCTGGAGATCACCCCTTGGTCTTGGAGGTCCTGCAGCTGCTGTTCGAGGCGGTCCTTGAGGGGTGCTGGGACTCTGCGAGGTGCATGCACCACAGCCGTGGCATTTTGTTTGAGTAGGATCTTGTAAGTATATGGGAGTGGGCCCATACCTTCGAAGACGTCGCGGTGCTGGTCGATGATGGCGTTGAGTTGCGCCCTGAAGTCAGCATCCTGGAAGGCAGACGTGTCATCAGGAGAGAGAGAGTGAACTCTTTGAATGAGGTTTAGCAGCTTGCACGCCTGTGCGCCAAGCAGAGAGTCCTTCGAAAGGAAGGATGGCTTTTCTTGACTTGTGCGTCACTTAGTTAGAATGAGCCGGTAGCAGGAATGATGTTGCAATTGTAGTCCAATAGCTGGCAGGCCGATGGAAGAATGGTTGGTTTGACACGACGGCTTTGGAAAGCAGACCACGCCATGAGATTGGCGGAGGCACCAGTGTTCAGGCGGAATCGTTTTTGGGACCGGTTGACCGTCAGGGTGGCACACCATTCATCGTCTGGATCGATGCTGTATACCGACAGCGGCTGGTGTCTTTGCTTTGGGGACAGCCTGTTTTTCGTTATGACACCATCTCGAAAAGGTGCCTTCGGGGCCTCGGTGTCACTGCTGTGTGGGAGGTCGGAATCGGACTCGGTGACCGTGGGTTGAATTGCCCGAACATTCCTGCGAGGCTGGCTGAAGCGATATGAATTGGAAGGCTGAGCTGCTCGACAGCAGGCAGCATAGTGGCCAAGTCTTCCACATCGTAGGCATTGTCGAGATTTTGCGGGGCATTGCCGCTGTAAATGGGCGGAGCCACAGTTGCCGCACGTCGTGACGTCAGCACGTTCGCTGCGCCACGGCGCATGCGGGTTCGGGCATGCGTGGTGCGCGCCTGCGCATTACGTTCCTTCACGTCGCCGTCCCCTTGTTTGGTGCGTACAAGCGCGAGAGTCAGCGAATAGCACGCAAAATGGCTGCCCTCACCCAGGCTGAGGCCCTGGAGGTGCTCAATCACTTGGACCCATTCCGCCTCGTGGGGACCTTGCCGCGCCTTTTCAGCCGCTTGTATATGGGAGTACCGACTGGTAGCATTTTCATGTCAATGCTTCACAGCTCCAGGGTCCCAGGTTCGATTCCGGCTTGGGTCACTGTCTGTGCGGAGTCTGCACATCCTCCCCGTGTGTGCGTGGGTTTCCTCCGGGTGCTCCGGTTTCCTCCCACAGTCCAAAGATGTGCGGGTTAGGTGGATTGGCTATGCTAAATTGCCCATAGTGGCCAAAATTGCCCTTAGTGTTGGGTGGGGTTACTGGGTTATGGGGATAGGGTGGAGGTGTGGACCTTGGGTAGGGTGCTCTTTCCAAGAGCCGGTGCAGACTCGATGGGCCCAATGGCCTCCTTCTGCACTGTAAATTCTATGATTCTATGACACAGGTCTCGATGGTGGTCGCTAGGGTTAGTTGCTTTACTTTGAGGAGCCGCTGACATATGGGGTCCGACTGAACACCAAAAATGATCTGGTCACGTATCATGGAGTCGGAGGTGGGCCCGCAGCTGTAAGATTGCGCAAGGATGCGGAAGTGCTTTAGAAAGGATTGGAAAGGTTTGTCCTTACCCTGCAAACGCTGCTGGAACACGTAGCGTTCAAAACTTTCATTCACATGTCCGCTGCAGTGAGTGTCAAATTTGAGGAGAATCGTCTTGAACTTCGTCTTGTCTTTGTCATCTGCAAAGGTGAGAGAGTTGAAAATGTGGATGGCATGGTCCCCGGCCGTGGAGAGGAGAAGAGCAATCTTTCTGGTGTCCATGGCTTCGAGGAAGAGCTGGAAGCACTGTTTGAAAATCTTCCAGTTGGCCCCGAGGTTGCCGGCGATGCGGAGCGGTGGCGGTGGGCTGATGTTGTCCATGTTGCAGGATGACGGATTGCTGGCAGAAGGCAGATCACTTGCAGGTTGGTCTAAAAAGTGCTGGTATGCAACCACGCCTGGTATCATGATGTGTTGGGTGTTCTGGATCACATACAGGTCACCAACACTTGAAGTAGTGAGACACTATTTTAGTAAAAGGTTAACTATTTAAACATACTTGAACTGTGGGTAAATACGATACTAGCTTTAACTAAAGACCTTTGCCTTGTCCTAACCAGTTGATGCACTCAGCACATGGTGAATGTCTATGTTGCAGGCTGTTAGCTCTGTGCTCCTAGCTAGCTGCTACTCGAATCAGAGGGAACTCTGATGCCCCCTGTCTTTAAAGTGCATGTGCTCTCACTGGTGATTGGCTGCGGTGTTGTGTATGTTGATTGGCCCCACTGTGTGTCCATCAGTGTGTGTCTGCACCATGATATACTGGTGTATATTATGACAGGGGGGACGCCGGTACTTGGACAGGCGGGATTGCTGCCAGATCGGTGGCCTTGTGCTGCGAGATGTCCGGAGGAGGTATGATGACATGCGGAGAAGTGCGACCAGGCGGTGGGCAGGGAACTTTTCGTAGCGCCCTGCTGTTGCTCCGTAGAATGGAGCCATCAGCCATTTGGACAACAAAGGACCTGGGGCAGCCTGCCTGATGACAATAGCTGTACCCTGAAACACTGTACAAAGACAACAGCAATGACTGACTGTATCCTCAAATCCTGTACAAAGACAACAGCAATGATTGACTGTATCCTCAAATCCTGTACAAAGACAACAACAATAATTGACTGTATCCTCGAATCCTGTACAAAGACAACAGCAATGATTGACTGTATCCTCAAATCCTGTACAAAGACAACAACAATAATTGACTGTATCCTCGAATCCTGTACAAAGACAACATCAATCACTGATTGTATCCTCAATAGCTGGAGCTGACGAACCTCCCTCAGGCAACTGGACACGAACAACATCATCTGGAGCCAGCGCAGGTAGATCCTTGGCATGAGCATCATGCGTGATCTTCTGCTGGTCCCTGGATCGCTGCACGTTCTGCAGCACCGTGAGGCGGTCAAGGTCTGGAACATGGATGGCTGGAACAGTCGTCCTCAGGTTGCGGTTCATGAGCAGCTGCGCCGGAGACAAACCAGTCGACAGAGGGGTTGCCCTGTATGCCAACAGCGCCAGGTTGAAGTCCGAGGCTGAGTCTACAGCCTTGCACAGCAACCGCTTGACAATATGGACCCCTTTTTCGGCCTTCCCCTTTGATTGCGGGTAATGGGGACTGGATGTGATGTGACTGAAGTGGTAGGATCGTGCAAAGTCGGACCACTCTTGGCTGTAGAAACATGGGACGTTGCCACTCATTACTGTGAGTGGTATGCCGTGCCTGGCAAACGTCTCTTTTCAGGCTTTAATCACTGACTTGGACGTGAGGACCGACAGTTTCACCACTTCCGGGTAGCTGGAGAAGTAGTCGACCAAGAGCACGTAATCACACACATTTGCGTGAAAGAGGTCTATCCCCACCTTGGACCACGGAGAAGTCACAATCTTGTGCTGTTGCAGTGCTTCCTTGGGCTGAGCTGGTTGAAACTTCTGGCATGTTGTGCAGTTGAGGACCATGTTGGCGATGTCCTGGCTGATGCCAGGCCAGTAGACTGCCTGCTGAGCTCTGCGTCGACATTTTTCGACCCCAAGATGACCCTCATGGATCTGTCTGAGCACCATGGTTTGCATGCTTTGGGGAATGACAATTCTATCTAGTTTAAGAAGGAGCCCCTCGACAACCGTTAACTCGTCCTTAATGTTAAAGAACTGGGGGCACTGTCCCTTTTGCCAGCCATGGACAAGGTGTTGCATCACGTGCTGCAGTAAAGGATCTTTGGCAGTTTCTTCGCGTATCTGGACAATCAATGGCTGGGAGGTTGCTGACACACAACTGCACCTGTTCCTCGATGTGGCGAATGAAGCCGCCCGGTTCACACGGCATGGTGATGGATCGGGATAGGGCATCTGCGATGATCAGCTCCTTGCCCGGTGGAAAGACGAGTTCGAAGTCATATCGGCGGAGACAAAGAAGAATTCGCTGCAGCCGAGGTGTCATGTCATTTAAATCCTTCTGGATTATGTGGACTAAAGGGCAGCACAGTAGCATTGTGGATAGCACAAATGCTTCACAACTCCAGGGTCCCAGGTTCGATTCCGGCTTGGGTCACTGTCTGTGCGGAGTCTGCACATCCTCCCCGTGTGTGCGTGGGTTTCCTCCGGGTGCTCCGGTTTCCTCCCACAGTCCAAAGATGTGCGGGTTAGGTGGATTGGCCATGCTAAATTGCCCATAGTGTCCAAAATTGCCCTTAGTGTAGGGTGGGGTTACTGGGTTATGGGGATAGGGTGGAGGTGTGGACCTTGGGTAGGGTGCTCTTTCCAAGAGCCGGTGCAGACTCGATGGGCCGAATGGCCTCCTTCTGCACTGTAAATTCTATGATAATCTATGATAAAGGCCTGTGGTCTGTTTCCACCGTGAACTTCAGCAGACCGTATACATAGTCATGAAACTTGACTACTCCTGTCAGGAGACCCAGACACTCCTTTTCAATCTGGGCTGGAGGAGCCCCGTTGTTCGGTTGGAGTCATGGCCCTGGAGGCATATGCCACTGGAGCCCAGGACGAGGAATCGTCTCGCTGGAGGAGCACTGCCCCAATGCCGTTCTGGCTTGTGTCTGTGGATATCTTGGCATCCTTTGTTGGGTCAAAGAACGCCAGTACTGGGGCTGTGGTGAGCTTCACCTTCAGCTCAAGCAACTCCGCTTGATGTGCGGGAAGCCACTGGAGCACTGACGACTTTTTAACGAGATGCCGGAGGGCCGTGGTGTGGGATGCCATGTTGGGAATGAATTTTCCGAGAAAATTAACAATCCCGAGGAAGCGGAGGACTGCCTTTTTGTCCTCTGGTGTCTTCATGGCATTGATTGCCAGCACCTTGTCGGTGTCAGGTTGCTGTGAAATGTGGTCACCTAAAAACTTGATAGCGGACCGCCCAAACGAGCATTTGGCCCTGTTGAGCTGGAGGCCATTTTCATGAATCCTCTGGAAAACCTGTTTGAGGCGAGCAATGTGATCCTCGGGCGTCGTGGACCAGATGATCACGTCGTCCATATAGACTCGCACCCCCTCGATGCCCTCCATCATTTGCTCCATTATGCAATGAAATACTTCGAAAGCTGATATGATACCAAAAGGCATGCGGTTGTAGCAGTACCAGCCGAACGGAGTGTTAAAAGTGCACAGCTTCTGACTGCCAGAAGCCACGGGAGGCGTCCAGCTTGGTAAAGAATTTGGCGTGAGCCATCTCACAGGTCAATTCTTCACGCTTCAGGATCGGGTAATGCTCTTGCATGATGTTGCGATTCAGGTCTTTGGAATCAATGCGGAGTTCGCCAGAGGGTTTCTTGACGCAGACCATGGAGCTGACCCGGTCTGTGGGTTCCGTGACCTTTGAGATGATGCCCTGGTCTTGGAGCTCTTGTAGCTGCGTTTTCAGACGATCCTTGAGAGGAGCTGGCACCCAGCGTGGTGCATGGATGACTGGGATGGCATTCGGGCTTGAGCAATATCATGTAGCGATATGGGAGCGTGTCCATCCCATCAAACACACTGTGGTATTGTGCGAGAATGTCGTCTATCTCAGCCTGGAGATTCGCATTGGGCGAGGCCATTGCCGGTGTCGATGACATGGCATGAAATCGCTGTACCAAATTTAGGAGTTTGCATGCGCGAGCACCGAGCAGGGATGACTTGTCAGGCCGGACGATCTCGAATCTCAACGCCGCCTTGATTTTCTTGTGAGAGACACCTAGCTGACACGACCCACTGGCAGCTATGGCATTACCCTTGTAGTCAAGGAGCTGGCAGGCTGGTGGAAGAATGCTAGGTTGGTGCCGGATGCTGTCGAGGTCCGACTGTGATATGAGGTTCGCCAGTGTCCAATTTAAGTCGGATGTGAGACTGGTTGACCATGATGATGGCACACCACTCGTCGTCAGGATTCATACTGAGGATCGAAAGGCGGTTGGCAGAGACCAACTCGCGTGTGGCCATAATGCCCACCCGATATGGAGACTCGAGGCAGTCAGCATCGGGGTCCGTTGGGCTGTCGGGATCAGAATCCTGAATGGCTTGTTGTACGCAGCGGACACATCTGCGCTGCAGCTGGGATCGGTGGAGCGGACCTGCAGAAGGCCGCATAGTGGCCAGGCTTTCCACACTGTAGACATCGCCTGCCTTTGGCTGGACATTGCCACTTTAAATGAGCGGAGCCACAATTCGGACACGTCTTGACGCTGACATCAGCACCTTCTGTGCGCCATCGCGCATGCGCAGTGCAGTCGCCTTGACATTCGCGCATGCGCCTCAGGGTCTTCGGCCTCATCGTCCACCAGGTCATGGCGCGCATGTGTGGGGACCCGAGAAAAGCACGCGAAGCGGCCACTCTCCTCGATGCTCAGGCCTTGCAATTTCGCTCTGGCCTGCACCTTTTCTGCATCGTGGGAGGCCATTTTTGCAGTTTCTGCCGCCCTGATGCGGGAGTATGATTTCTGGCAGGCTCATGGACAACGCACATTTCGATGGCGACGGAGAGGGTCAACTGTTTGATTTTGAGGAGCTGCTCCCGCAGGGAGTCGGACTGGACCCCGAAAACGATCTGATCCCGGATCATGGAATCAGTCATCGAGTCATAATTACATGACTTCGCTAGGATGCGGAGATGGATCAAGAAGGACTGAAAAGGTTCATCCTTACCCTGACACCTCTGTTGGAAGATGTACATTCACAGCTCTCATTCACCTCAATGTCGCAGTGGCCTTCGAATTTCAGCAGAACTGTCGTGAACTTTCTGTTGGCTTCGCCATCGGCAAACGTGAGCGACTTATAGATGTGGATGGCGTGATCCCCCGCAGTCGACAGGAACAGCACGGTCTTCCTGGCATCCGATGCTGCCTCGAGGTCGGAGGCCTCGATGTACAGGAGGAACTTTTGTTTGAAGACTTTCCAGTTGGCGCCGAGGTTGCCGGAGATCCGGAGTTGCGAAGGAGGCTGGATCCTTTCCATACCGCTGGATGGCTGCTTGCTGGTCGTTGCAGATGCACTCGAGGTAGATTTGTTAGGATTAATAGCACTCTGGTACCATGATGTGTTAAGTAAATTGGTTCAACGTTGACTGCAACTGGATGCAGGGAAACTAGAAACAGGCTTCTGACACAGGAGATGGTCCAACACTGTTTTATTGAACTTCCTGATTGCTGTACATAGTCTGCTGTGAGTTGACACTCTATCAGTCTAACTGATAACCTCCTACTGGCTTGACCAGTCTAACTCTCTACCTCATGGTGATAGTGCTCACTGGCTTGTGCACTCTTACTATCTCAGTCGCTGTGCCCTGTAGAGAGAGGGAGAGTCTTAATGCCCTGTGTGCTTTATAGTGGTAGTGTCCTGTCTGGTGATTGGTTGTTATGTGTCATGTGTGTTCATTGGTTATCCTGTGTGTCAATCACTGCCTGTCTGCATCTCATTATATACATGAGTGGATATTATGACAGTATCCTCAAACCCTGTACAGAGACAACAGCAATGACTGACTGTATCCTCAAGCCCTGCACAGAGACGACAACAATCACTGACTTTTATCCTCAAACTAGGAACAGAGGCAACAGCAGTCACTGATTGTATCTTTGATAAAGTATGCAGCTGATGAAAATCACTATCTGCATCTTCAAATTGTACACTAGAGGCAAGAGGAGTAACTGCCTCTATTTGACAAGGCTTTTTCTGCAGGTTTTTTACTTCACTTCGAGCACTTTACAAGAGCTCAACCATTGTTTATTGATACTTGTCTTTTTTAAATTATCAAAAGCACTTGCTTCTGAATTGGAAGTCTTTAACATTCATAAGAGCACAAGATAATAAAATGAAGGAGCAGCAGTCGACCATTCGGGTGCCAAATCCCTCTCAAGAATGTTTTTCTTGGATATTGGAGCAGAGCCAGCATAACGCTTCAAATTTTGAGCTTTTTGATTATGCTTGGAGCAGCTCAGTTGATTCCAGTTTGTACAAGTGGCACGATTCTCAGAAGATTTCTAAGTTCATTTGTTGCGGGTTTTTCAGGGAAGATCCCGCTGGCTCTGCCGACGGGTTCCCCACCGCTCTTCAATGACAGTTAGCGGGGTGGTTTCTTCCTTGGCGGGATCCTCGATTTCGCTGGCAGCGCACTCACGCCTGCAGTTTCCTGACAGCATGGCGAAACTCCATTGGCCGGCTCCCGAGATGGTGGGGGCGTGCCGCATCAGAAAATGTGTGTGGCGGGACGTACACCCCCGCCCAGTCACCTGTTTGGCCCTGGGGAGTTTCTCACCAGTTAAGCCCATGCTTTGAATTTTATTTAGCACTAGCACTGGGGAGCTGAACTCAGAGATCAGGCCACCATTTTGAAAGGGTGCCCCAATCTCTAACTGAGCTTGTGGGTCCCCCACAAGCCCCACCCTTGGGCAATGTCACCCCCACACACATGGGCAGTCCCCCCCCCCCTCCAAGTGAATACACCCCGCTATTGGATCCCTGAGGATTACCCCCCTTCAGGCCCCCCCACACCCACTTACAGGCCCCTCGCCTTCCAGGACCCCCACCTGTTACTCCACCCAACCTCCCGATGGCCCCTACTCCAACCTCCCCCTCAGGCCTGGAACCATTGGCAGTGCCATCCTTGCCCCCTGGGCACCCTTGCACTGCCACCCTGGCACTCGGGAGCTCGTACTCTGCTCGGGCCATGGAGAAGTTAGTTATTCCCAACCTGTAGGTCCTGTGCGGGCTTCTACAGCCTTTTACCTGCATAACACCAGGCTTCATGGAATAATGAATCATATGCCCCCTTCTATGGCAGGTATGGTAGCAGGAGGGGGGGGCATATAATCAGCCAGGAGCATGGTGGGTGGGGCCTTGATATCATCCCTCTGACACCCCAGTTAAGGCTGTACTGGAAACATGGCCCATCATCAATTGAGGCCCTAAAGTCGATAATTAATGTTTAAGGGGTTATTCCTGCATCATGATAACCATGGGGAGCTCAAAATATGGGAAGCAACACGAAAACACCCACATGGGGACACTTACAAGCTCCTAGAATTGCCCCTCATTCGAAGACGCTAAGTGCCTGGTCGAGAGATCCAGCATCAGGGACAAAGAACAGGAGGCTCACTGCTCATAATTGCCCAAGCCCCATTTGCCCAAACTGTGAAACCCCCTCCTACCATCACTCACCTATGTCCTGGGATCCAGAAATTATCCTAGGTTTCAGGTGGGTGTTATCTCAGCTGCAGTCACTCCCTCCCTGGTGACCGTGCCGTTCAATAGAGCTGCCAAACCCTGACTTGGCCCTCTGTCCCGGGTCTTTACTACTGGGAAAAGACCTGTCAATGGCCTCAAAAGTGCCTGAGTGGAAGGAAATGGAGCAGACCTTCTCTCAACAGGCAATATGGAGCTCTTGCCAGCTCTCCAGCTGATGGCTAAGACTTCGGATCCTCCACATGATTTCACCTACAGAGAGGATGAAAGACAGAGGACGCAATTGATGCACGATAAATTGGACAGAGACGAGAGTTGAATAAAACTGAGGCTTTATTACTCTAAGATGTGTGGCCTCCTACAGGAGCTGGCGAAATGGCTGTTGCATGGGGAGCACACATATTTATACGCCGCCTACTGGGCGGAGCTGGCAGGCAGGGACTACCCCCGTACCTGTAGTACAGTGCCTTACCACACATCTCCTAATATATACAACAGTGGTGATTACCACATCAATTCTCTGGAATGATTTCAAAGTGTGATAGCGAATGGGAACTGCTGTGAGTTTCCCGGCGATGCGCCCAGCAAGCCCGACAACGCTATTCATCGTTAATTGGTCCTCTTAAAGAGGCCCACGGGCTTCTCGTTGAAAAAGAAGCCTCGCCAGCTGATTCTCCGGGACCGCGCTTGTCAGCCCCTCACCTGCCCAACCGCTAACCAGGTCGAGCAGTACTTAAACAGTAGCTGCTCAGCCAACCACAGCCAGCTCATCGAGAAGACTAGCCCCAAGATTTGGCATTGCAGACCTGAGGAGGATCCAAGAGATGGTGGAGACCAGGAGTGATGTCCTGTTCCCCCGAGGGTCCCGGTGGGTCAGTCACAGGGCAGCCGGTGCTGCCTGGGATGCGGTGGCGGCAGCAGTGAGCTCAGGGAGTCTGAATGGGAGGACTGGCCTCCAGTGAGGTAAAGAGTTCAGTGACCTACACCGGGCAGCATGAGTGAGTAGACTCCAATGCCCCCCCCCCCCACCCACCCTGTGACCTTTCCATCCCCATGCGAGCATCGACTCCCCAACTCGTCATGCAGTTCCCAACCCTGCCTTCACCGCCCCTCTCCCTTCAACACCCCACCCTTCTTTACAAACTGCCCCCCACCACCACCACTGTGAACCACGTGTACAGCGAACGATGCCCTCTTTGTGTCTCCTCAGGATAAGCTCTCGCAAAACTGTCGGGAGAGGGCCCAGACTGGCGGCGGAGTGCTGGTCCTTCGAGGACCGGGAGCTGGAGGTGACTGGGGTGGCCAAGGAGAGGGCAGTCACTAATGTGGAGGTTGGCGGAAGTTGCAGAGGTGATGTACCTCTGGGCACCAACCGGATGGATTGTCAAACGTGCATTGTTATTGCCATACAGACTGACCCTCTCACTGACCACATGGCCATTCTCCGGCAAGTCCTCTAGCCAATGATGCCGGCCCATCCTGGGTAGCCCCTTCTCCTGTCTCCCAGGAGACCACCTCGGAGGAGAGCTCTGAGGAAGACATGATCGAGGCATCACAACTGTCATCCCCACCCTCCATCAATCCAGATACACGCACCTCGGTGGGAAACGTTAGTGGTCAGGCTTCTGGGACACAATCCGGTGAGAACAATACTGCTGCTGATGGACATCAAATAGAGGCAGGAACCCCCAGGCAAGACAGCAGTCGGAGGTCCGCTGGATCCCAGTCCCAGCATGATGCTGAGCCTGTGGAACAGGTCATCCGGGAGCTGCTGGAGACGATAGAGTGTGGCTGGGACATTCAGCACTTCCATAGCCCCTGTGAGGAGTCCAGAGGCTATGGTTGCAGGGGATGTCACCGGCAATGCATGGCACCGAGGCCAACACTGTTAGGGTGGCGACCAAAGTGGAGAACCTGGTACATGACATCAGCAGCATAAGTGAACGTGACCAAGGCACAGCACAGTCGGTAACAGCCATGGCTGAGGGCCTCGGCAGAATGTCCGACTCAATGGGGGATTTCACCCAATACCAGGCTGACCTTGATGAGGTTCTGCGGGACCTGGGTAATGAACCAGGCCAGGTGTTGGATTTGGAGGTAGGAGAGCACTTTGGGGACAGTGACCACAATTCGGTGACGTTTACGTTAATGATGGAAAGGGATAAGTATACACCGCAGGGCAAGAGTTATAGCTGGGGGAAGGGCAATTATGATGCCATTAGACGTGACTTGGGGGGGATAAGGTGGAGAAGTAGGCTGCAAGTGTTGGGCACACTGGATAAGTGGGGCTTGTTCAAGGATCAGCTACTGCGTGTTCTTGATAAGTATGTACCGGTCAGACAGGGAGGAAGGCGTCGAGTGAGGGAACCGTGGTTTACCAGGGAAGTGGAATCTCTTGTTAAGAGGAAGAAGGAGGCCTATGTGAAGATGAAGTGTGAAGTTTCGGTTGGGGCGATGGATAGTTACAAGGTAGCGAGGAAGGATCTAAAGAGAGAGCTAAGACGAGCAAGGAGGGGACATGAGAAGTATTTGGCAGGAAGGATCAAGGAAAACCCAAAAGCTTTCTATAGGTATGTCAGGAATAAGCGAATGACTAGGGAAAGAGTAGGACCAGTCAAGGACAGGGATGGGAAATTGTGTGTGGAGTCTGAAGAGATAGGCGAGATACTAAATGAATATTTTTCGTCAGTATTCACTCAGGAAAAAGATAATGTTGTGGAGGAGAATGCTGAGCCCCAGGCTAATAGAATAGATGGCATTGAGGTACGTAGGGAAGAGGTGTTGGCAATTCTGGACAGGCTGAAAATAGATAAGTCCCCGGGACCTGATGGGATTTATCCTAGGATTCTATGGGAGGCCAGGGAAGAGATTGCTGGACCTTTGGCTTTGATTTTTATGTCATCATTGGCTACAGGAATAGTGCCAGAGGACTGGAGGACAGCAAATGTGGTCCCTTTGTTCAAAAAGGGGAGCAGAGACAACCATGGCAACTATAGACCGGTGAGCCTCACGTCTGTAGTGGGTAAAGTCTTGGAGGGGATTATAAGGGACAAGATTTATAATCATCTAGATAGGAATGATATGATCAGGGATAGTCAGCATGGCTTTGTGAAGGGTAGGTCATGCCTCACAAACCTTATTGAGTTCTTTGAGAAGGTGACTGAACAGGTAGACGAGGGTAGAGCAGTTGATGTGGTGTATATGGATTTCAGCAAAGCGTTTGATAAGGTTCCCCACGGTAGGCTATTGCAAAAAATACGGAGGCTGGGGATTAAGGGTGATTTAGAGATGTGGATCAGAAATTGGCTAGCTGAAAGAAGACAGAGGGTGGTGGTTGATGGGAAATGTTCAGAATGGAGTACAGTCACAAGTGGAGTTCCACAGGATCTGTTCTGGGGCCGTTGCTGTTTGTCATTTTTATCAATGACCTAGAGGAAGGCACAGAAGGGTGGGTGAGTAAATTTGCAGATGATACTAAAGTCGGTGGTGTTGTCGATAGTGTGGAAGGATGTAGCAGGTTACAGAGGGATATAGATAAGCTGCAGAGCTGGGCTGAGAGGTGGCAAATGGAGTTTAATGTAGAGAAGTGTGAGGTGATTCACTTTGGAAGGAATAACAGGAATGCGGAATATTTGGCTCATGGTAAAGTTCTTGAAAGTGTGGCTGAGCAGAGGGATCTAGGTGTCCATGTACATAGATCCCTGAAAGTTGCCACCCAGGTTGATAGGGTTGTGAAGAAGGCCTATGGAGTGTTGGCCTTTATTGGTAGAGGGATTGAGTTCCGGAGTCGGGAGGTCATGTTGCAGCTGTACAGAACTCTGGTCCGGCCGCATTTGGAGTATTGCGTACAGTTCTGGTCACCGCATTATAGGAAGGACGTGGAGGCTTTGGAGCGGGTGCAGAGGAGATTTACCAGGATGTTGCCTGGTATGGAGGGAAAATCTTATGAGGAAAGGCTGACGGACTTGAGGTTGTTTTCGTTGGAGAGAAGAAGGTTAAGAGGAGACTTAATAGAGGCATACAAAATGATCAGGGGGTTGGATAGGGTGGACAGTGAGAGCCTTCTCCCGCGGATGGATATGGCTGGCACGAGGGGACATAACTTTAAACTGAGGGGTAATAGATATAGGACAGAGGTCAGAGGTAGGTTCTTTACGCAAAGAGTAGTGAGGCCGTGGAATGCCCTACCTGCTACAGTAGTGAACTCGCCAACATTGAGGGCATTTAAAAGTTTATTGGATAAACATATGGATGATAATGGCATAGTGTAGGTTAGATGGCTTTTGTTTCGGTGCAACATCGTGGGCCGAAGGGCCTGTACTGCGCTGTATTGTTCTATGTTCTATGTTCTATGTCCCGCTCTCAAATGGAAATCCAGGGGTTGGCAAGGTGGTGCGCACACGATTTCCCCCTGTTGCCCCACCCCCTAGCGCCTCCCTTCCACAATCCCATGGTGGCCCATCCCTGCGGAATGTCTTCCACCCACAGTCGGGGTCCCCCTGCCCCCCAGCCGAGGACGTCCACCCCCCACCCATCACTGGGGTGGCAAGCCCAGCGTCCTCGGGCTCTTTGCCTGTGAGCAGAGATGGCTATTCACCTCCTCGGCCCTCAACAGCAGCTCTTCCGCTATGTTAATGTTTTTCAAAAGGAGTACTAATTGACGCCAACGTCACCACTTGCTGGGGTGCCAATGAATCACGGGAGGCCATTTGATAAGGGGTGGCTCCCGTTAATTGTATGAAAATAGGGCTTAAGTGCTGATAATTGGTTTCTCACCATGCTACGGTGAGATCCCGATTTTGCCTACGGGGAGAAGGCCGGTTGCATCGCAAACTGCTCGGCGCCTGGCGCGGTTCTCGTTTTCGGCCTCTCCCACGATTCCCCAGACTCCTTTCGCTTGAGCAAGAGCCCTATAATCTAAACTTTTACATGTGGCTTTCGGGATTTCCTTCCAGAGTCGCAAGGTATGATTCTGAGATTCTTCATTTGCTCAATATCCTTGACCAATTTATTGAACACGCTCCTTGAAATTGAAGTTAGTTTGGAAGTTGTGTCTATTAAAGACCCATGGCTACAACTTTCATATAAATCAGTTTTTATGTAATACCTCCTACATTTTGAAATAAATTTCTCAAGGAAAAGTTTATGGTTCTTTAATCTTGTTGATTCTAAACCTCTTTCTTAGTTGGTGTCCACAGTTACCTGGCTGGACTGAATCTGATTTAAGAGGAACCTTTGAAAATCAATTTCCATTTACTTTTCTATTAAAGTTTCGAGGTCCTTCTCATTGAAATTGTTTTGTTACCTTCTTTATTGTGGTGTGTAAAATTTTGGGCTTCTTTGCTGACTCAAGCTCTTCCCATATTGGTAATCTCTCTATTTCACTTGCTTCTCCAATATGAGTTCTCATCCTACCAATATTGTTGGTTTGAATGGAGCGACGTGCCTCCTGTCTGGCCCCCATTTCCTATTTAGTGTAAGTTGAGTTTTTTTGCCCCCCGCTTTTATTTCGAAGTAAGTCGATATACTAGCCTCACTCATTTACCCCAAATTGATTATTTTCTTGATGTTTGAGAATTTCAGCTTCTGAAATTATTGATTCCACAATAATAAATTATTATAATTAATTTGATTCTTATTTTTCTACACCTTCCGTAAGTATGCTTTTCATTCTAAACAGCAGGGAATGAAAATAGATCCTTAAATTGCCTGTCCTCAAGAATAGGCTGGTATCCTCTCCAGAAACACATGCATCCTGTAACAAAAGTTACAAAGGGCTATTTACTATATTTGTTCCTCAATACAACCTTCTACATTTATTTTGCCTCCAATGGTATCCGATCAAACCACTCACCATGTTCATTATAGATGATTTGGAGTTGGGGACCAAGTGAAACGTGTCCAAGTTTGCAGACGACACTAAGATGAGTGGTAAAGCAAAAAGTGCAGAGGATACTGGAAGTCTGCAGAGGGATTTGGATAGTTTAAGTGAATGGGCTGGGGTCTGGCAGATGGAATGCAATGTTGACAAATGTGAGGTTATTCATTTTGGTAGGAATAACAGCAAAAGGGATTCTTATTTAAAATGATAAAATATTAAAACATGCTGCTGTGCAGAGAGACCTGGGTGTGCTAGTGCATGACTCGCAAAAGTTGGTTTATAGGTGGAACAGGTGATTAAGAAGGCGAATGGAGTTTTGTCCTTCATTGCTTGAGGGATGGAGTTTAAGACTAGGGAGGTTATGCTGCAACTGTATGAGGTGTTAGTGAGGCCACACCTTGTAGCCACCTAAAATGGCTGATTCCCTATTAATTTGGCCAAAACCCGATTTAAAATGGCTAACCGTAAAGGCTGATGGGAAAAGCAGCCAACAGGACACAAACGGACAGAATAGCGTATTCGGATCTGGGGAAATCGGCCCAGATCGATACCTAAGACTATTAGCAGCACATCAACACAGACATCTGCAGTTTAATCGGCTATCCCCGGGAACAATTGCAACATATTAGCAATTGAATGCCGGGCCAGACCTTTCGGCGCCTGCAGTGGCCGAAACAAAGACAGGTGAACGACCACCCCCCGATCGAGGAATCGCCCCATTATTGGAGCATATCGAACCCAGTGATTGGGAACATGTCCAATCACTTGGGACTCAGGGTCAAGGGCCGCCCCGAGAGGCGGGAAGCCCCTGGGCCCTATAAATTGAGGGGCCAAGTTCAGATCTCTCTCTCTCTCCCTTCTTTTCCTGCTCGCAACCTTCGCAAGAACATCGACCAGAAACTGTAAGTTTGACTCCAGCGATCGCTACCCGATAGAGATTCCTAGCCATCGGCCCGTATCAGCCTTTTGAATCCCGCAGGTCAGACCCAATTCGATAAACCATTTGTTTCCCTGACCTGGTGGGCCATCTCCTAAAGTTAAGTATTGGCCAGTAGTGGTAGGTTTTGATACAGATAGTAGGATTATTGTGTAAGTATTGATTGCTGTACATAATAAATGACCGTTGATTTCAATCTTACTAAGCGGTGTGCTGACTTATTAATCATAACTCGAGCTTGAACCATGTGGCAGTATCGGAGAGATACCTGGCGACTCGTGAGCAAAGGTGACATAATCAGAGCTAACAAAACTAAGGCTAAAAAGAGCAACAACCTGGAGTATTGTGTTCAGTTTTGGTGTCCTTACCTGAGAAAGGACGTACTGGTGGTAGATGGTGTGCAGAGGAGATTCACTAGGTTAATCCCAGAGTTGAGGGGGTTGGATTACGAGGAGAGGTTGAGTAGACTGGCACTGTACTCGTTGGAATTTAGAAGGATGCGGGGAAATCTTATAGAAACATATAAAATTATAAAGGGAATAGATCGGATAGATGCGGCAGGTTGTTTACACTGGCGGGTGAAAGCAGAACTATGGGGCATAGCCTCAAAATAAGGGGAAGTAGATTTAGGACTGAGTTTAGGAGGAACTTTTTCACCCAAAGGGTTGTGAATCTATGGAATTCCCTGCCCAGTGAAGCAGTCGAGGCTTCTTCATTAAATGTTATCAAGATAAAGATAAATAGTTTATTGAAGAATAAAGGAATAAAAGGTTATGGTGTTCGGGCGGGAAAATGGAGCTGAGTCCACAAAAGATCAGCCATGATCTCATCGAATGGCAGAGCAGGCTCGAAGGGACAGATGGCCTACTCCTGCTCCTAGATCGTATGTTATGTTCTTATTATTTAAGGGCCTCTGAATGATTTCAATTTTCTCTCTCTGGGCTCGGGAACATTCAGAGCCCTTTTTTACTCTGCTAGTGTGTTCACCATTGAACCATTTTGACCCACGGTGCAAATATTGCTTTCCTATCCAATACATGAGGTGCCTGATTTTCTTTGCCATTGACGTGGCATTGATTTGTTTTATTTCAAAAGTCAGTAAATGCCTGAGGTTCTATACAATGCTTCCTAACTCAGAATTTAAAAATTAGGATGGGAAATATTCAGATGCCGTCGTTCTCCGCAAAAATGCATTGGAGTGAAAGATTTCAACAGGATTTTAGGCTATACTTTGGGAAAATACCGTTTATGCTCCACGTTATTTTTAATATGATTGACTTCTTTTTCAAAGTAACCTTTTGTACAATCCGTGGCTTAAAAATAAATCTATCTCTTCACAGATGCTGCCTGTGCTGCTGAGCATTTACAAACAGAAAAGGAAGATATCTTATAAGAAAGGCTGTGAGTTTGGATTGTACCTACCACAGGTATGAAGAGTCCTTTTTCTTAACAGTTCGTTGGAGTCTTTGATTGCTCCATTCAATTAGAAGGATGCTCATGTAGAGGCAATTTTCAACTCAGATCCAGGGGATGATAGGCCCAACATCCTGACATCAATCATAGGTAAGATAGGGATCATAAGAATTCCCTATGATCACCTGGAGGCATTGGATATCATTGGACATTCAACATGACCTCTGGAAAAGGATATCATGGCTCTGAAACATGGCCGCGCTAGCCGTCCTGGTGGGGGGGCCGGGGGATCAGACTCCAGGGGGTCCTCCACGATCGGCAGGTCCGCGATTGGGGGCTACCGATAGGTGGGCGCGCGCGATCTGGGGGGCCTATATTCTTCCGCACCGGCCCGCTGTGTCGCTACCCCATGTTGGGCGGCTCCGGCGCAGAAACGACCACCACGTGCATGCGCCAGCAGTGCAGGGGCGCGTATCAGCGCCGGAGCTGCGTGCAGCACTCTGGTGCCGTGCTGGCCCCCTGTGGGCCAGTGAATCGCTGGGCCAAGAGGTCCGTTGACACTGGCGTGAAACACTCCGGTGTTTACGCCGGCGTCAACACTTAGCCGGGATTTTGGAGAATCCCGGCCCATGTTTCACTAATCTACCAGAACCTTGTGAGCAAGTTACAAGGTTAGCTGATGCAAGCTTCCCGCTAGACGTTGTCTACTTGAACTTCTATAAATTATTTGATGAAGTACCGCACAATAGCTTACTCTACAAGAAAACATCAAGTCGCTTTCTTGGGGAGTATTTGCAATGATTTCGGAAATGGTTAACTAGTTGGAGATACAAACTAGTGATTATTGATTAGGAATCTGATTGGAGGTCACTTAATAATGTTGTCCTGTCACGAATGTTCTTGGAACTATTGTTTTTTATTTTTTTCTGAACAACCTAGATGCAGGGGCGAAATTCTCCGGAAACGGCGCGATGTCCGCCGACTGGCGCCCAAAACGGCACAAATCAGACGGGCATCGCGCCGCCGCAAAGGTGCGGAATGTTCCGCATCTTTGGGAGCCGAGCCCCAACCTTAAGGGGCTAGGTCGGCGCCGGACGAATTTATGCCCCGCCAGCTGGCGGAAAAGGCCTTTGGTGCCCCGCCAGCTGGCGCGGAAATGACATCTCCGGGCGGCGCACGCGCGGGAGCGTTAGCGGCCGCTGACGGCATTCCCGCGCATGCGCAGTGGAGGGAGTCTCTTCTGTCTCCGCCATGGTGGAGACCGTGGCGGAAACGGAAGGGAAAGAGTGCCCCCACGACACAGGCCCGCCCGCGGATCGGTGGGCCCCGATCTCGGGGCAGGCCACCATGCGGGCCGCTGTCCCCCCGGGGCCAGATTGCCCTGCACCCCGACCAGGACCCCGGAGCCCGCCCGCGCTGCCTTGTCCCGCCGGTAAGGTAGGTGGTTTAATCTATGCCGGCGGGACAGGCATTTTAGCGGCGGGACTTCGGCCCATCCGGGCCGGAGAATCACGCGGGGGCCCCGCCAAACGGCGCGGCGCGATTCCCGCCCCTGCCGAATCTCCGGTGCCGGAGACTTCGGCAACCGGCGGGGGCGGGATTCACGCCAGCCCCCGGCGATTCTCCGACCCAGCGGGGGGTCGGAGAATCTCGCCCCAGGTATTGAAGGGTGATGATGAAGAGGGAGATAGAGGGTGGTGGGGGTGGTGGGGGTGGGGGGAGGGAGCTGGGGGCGTGACTGGTCTGTGAATATGCAGATGGCTGTAAAATGTGTGCCAGTATCATGACTTCACAGAAGAAGAAACTTCTACAAGTGAATCTAAATGTACAGGGTGAATGGGCCAAAATTGGGCAAAGAAACTTTAACTTAGCTACTGCATCAGCACTTCAGTAGGATCAATACTGATGCATTAACACACGACATCTTTCAAAACTGAAATTAGTTGAGAGAGACAGGGACCCTAAATGTTCTTGACCTACCGAGAAGCTATAGCCATAGCAAACAGGGTATTTGTCTGCGTCAATATAACTATTCAATATAAAACCAGACATACTATTTTCCCCTTGTTCAAAAGTTTGCTTGGAAATCTGGATTGCTTCTGGTACCTTCACATGATGGGAGATATACAACGGCATTCCCCGTTTGCCGACGCCAAAATCGCGGAGGGCACTGATTTGCCGCCAAATTGCAATTCTCCGCCACCTCAACAGCGGCGTCAATGCGTACTGAAATGCATGTGCAGTAGACAGCATTTGCATATCATTAGCGGGCCCGACCCGGTATTCCCGGGGCCACCATGATGCTCGGCCTCCGAAGGCCGAGTCCTTGACGGCGCGGTTCACTTGTGCCTTTAAAAAGCATGAAACCGACATTGTGGCTGAACTGTGGGCTGCAAGGCTGGACACTGCCGGGCTGGGGTGGGGTGGGTGAGCTCGATCAGGGATGGGGGGCAGTGATGGGGGAACAGGGGATTGGGACAGTGTCCAGTCCCGGACCGCCATTACCACGGCCATCTTGCTGCGCACCACGCTGACCGCCCAATCTGGCTCCTGGTTCTGCAGAGTGACAGCGGCTGTATGGGTGTCTCTACCTCCTCATCCCCATAGCCTACCCTCCGCCACACCACCCCACCACATCACCCCCCATTTGGCCGCCACCCGCTGTCGGCTTACCCAGGGCAATGCTCACTGTAGCCCTTATGGGGGCTGCAGAGCATACTGCTGACGATGGCAGTGTCAGCCGATGGTCCCCTGGCATGAAGGACGGGCCCCAGAGCCGACAGCTCCCATGGTGCCTGCCACCGATGGAGCCAGGGGTGCGGGAATGGGGGGGCACGCGGGGCAGAGCCCACCATGCCAACTGGTGCCACCATGTAGCCCGTTGGACCTGCAGACAATGGATATTGGAATTCCACCAGCAATGGGGACCTTCCTACTAGTCACTGCAGCCCTGGGGGATGTCCTGTGGCTGCTCGGGGAGGCAGAAGCTGCAGCAGCTGAGGGTGCAACAGAGGGGCAGGAGGCAAGAGACAGCCGTCAGGATGGTGAGCCCACGGCCTAACAAGCCAAGAAAGAGGAGGTGCAAAGGAGGCGGCGCATGAGGCCTCGTGTGTACCGTCACCACATGTCACTTGCGTGCTTGCCAGACCAGACACCGAGTGGGGTCCTGTCCGTGATCTCACAGACTCCGGTCCACAGGTGCATCCATGATCACGGAGGCCCTATATGCCTGGGCGGCTCAATACATCCACTTCAATGTGGACCGAGCCCACCAGGTTGGGTTCGCTGCCATCACTGGGATGCACCGGGTCCAGAGGGTGACCGACGGGATGCATGTTCCCCTACGAGCACCAGCAGATGACAGGCTGCACTACACCAATCAAAAGAGATACCATTCTATGGATGTGCAGCTGATATGTGACCATCAGCTATGCATCACTCAACTCTGTGCCAGATACCCGGGCAGTGTGCATGATGCCTTTATCCTAGCAGGCCCAGCGATTCCTGACATGCTCGAGACGCACCCCACAGAGCCCATAAAGGAACCCACTTCGTGATCGAGCGGTGCTTTGGTCTCCTGAAGATGCGGTTCAGGTGCCTGGGCTGCTCTGGAGGGGCCGTCCAGTATCATGCTTGGAGGGTCGCCCACATCATGGAGGCCTGCTGTGTCCTCCACAAATTTGCGCAGCAGAGGGGTAATGTTCTGGAGGAGGATGAACACCAGGCCTCGTCCGACATGCATGATGCCGGGGAGCGAGGATGGGCAGGACATGGGGCCCAGGGAGGCAAGGGGGTTGGGGTTGGGGGGGGGGCGGGGGGGGGGGGCGCACGACATCTCCGCCAGGGCCAGTGCGCTTCGGGACGCTCTCCGGGTTTACCGACTGGATGAGGGAGGGGGGTCTGGAGGGAGGGAACTGTTCATTGGAAGGGACACCGCATTCCAACCACCCCCACACCCCCACACCCTCAATCCCCAGCCATCCCCACCCACCTGCAACCCCCACCGTGATATATACCTGCCGCACTATGGGGTGTGGGCTCTGGGTTGGCAGTAGCACCTGATCTGGTCCATGGATGGAAGGTGATGATAACCTGCTCTGCGATGAGCTCTGTTTCTCTGCAACATATGCCAATGTCTGACTCCTGCCCACGGGAGCACTTTCCACTATCCACCTGGGTGACCCCTGCATGTGGACTGCCCATTCTATCACATGGTTCTATCGTGACCCTGGGGTGGTGGGGGGCCCAGCCCTCCCACAATGTTTGCCCATTCCACCCCACCCCTGCACCATCTCCCTGGCCAGCCCAGACAGGCCCAACCTTCGCACCCATCAGACAGAGCACCAAGGCAGGTTGCAACCATGGTAACAGGTGTTTAATGTGAACAAACATTTACAGGTTTGTGCTCTAGCCCCTATAACTAAACTGTGCCCTGCACCCGTGCCAAGTTAACTGGTGTCTTACTTTCTGGCCTTACACTACATTTAGGTGGGTTCCCAGATGGTGCAGCAGGAGTGGAGGCAGCCTGCTGTGATTCCTGCCCTGCGCCTGGGTCCCGGTTGGTGGATGTCTTTTAGGGTGACTGGGTCTGGATGGGCCCAGCTGCTGCTCAGGTGTCCCAGGTGGAGGGGTGCTGCCTTGTTCTGGCTGCTGGCTACCAGATGCACCAGGGACAGAAGTGGGGGGGAGTCCGAGATGTTGTGATGTTCTGGCACCTCCCCTGCCGGAGTCACCGGCATGAGCCCATCACCTTCTCCTCCCTTGGGGTGCCCGTTGGCCCCCCGGCTACTCCGTGGGATGGGGGTGCGAGCAGAGCTATCCCCGTCTCCCGCCACCTGGCGCTGCCAGTCCTGGAGGCCCGCTCTGATCTCGACCAGAACCCGCACGATTGCAGCCATGGAGCACAGGGAGTGGACCATCTCCACCTGGGACTGCGCCACATCATGCTGCGACTGTGCAACCACCTTCTGGGTTTGTGTCACATCAGACTGTGACTGCGCCATCTCCCTCTGGGACTGGTCCACCTCACTCTGTATCTAAGCCACATCAGCCAGCACCTGGGCTTTCTGCAGCGGCCGCGCCGTGCTACATGGTGGAGGCCGCTCGCGGAACCGGCCCACAAAATAGTGCCCCCCCTTTGGCCGGCTCACGTGCCCTGGACCATCCCCCCAGATTGCTCCCAGTCCCTAATAAACTCCCCTTCTGCCTGCAGATCGGCCCTCTCCCGACTGAGTTCGCAGCCGCCACACCGAATTCCCGACGGATAAGATTTGGAGGCGTTAACCTGGCCAGACTGTTGGATGCATGGAGTCCAGATGGGAAGCCCTGTTCCCCTGTGGTGGTCGGATGGTCAGCCACAGGGCAGACAATGCGACGTGGGAGGCAGTGGCATTAGCGGCCAGAGCGAGGAGTGTCACAAGGAGGACCGCGACCCAGCGCCGCAAGAAGCTAACCGACCTCAATTGGGTCGCATGGGTGAGTTGGCATCGGCCCCCAGGTACTGATCCCGCCTGCCACCACCGGCCATTCCCCCCATCCCCTCCCCCACCCAGTGACCCTGCGCTTTGCATCGCACCACTCCCCACCCGAACACAATATCGTGCATGTGCCCCAGCACACTCTGGCACCCACTTGCACACCCCAGCCTTGCCACACTTATCCCCCGCTATAGAGACCCCCTCCCCTGTGATGCATGAAACGTGTGGCTCACAATGTCCTCTCTCTGTCCCCGCAGGAGAAGACGGCCTATAACAGACAGGAGAGGGCCCAGACGAGTACGGGGGTGGTCGAGGACAGATCGCTCCAGAGGTGAGTATCGACTGGCCCCCGCCCAGGTGACCTGTCACACGTGTGTTGTTCATGCCAAACATAATGATCCTGCACTCTCATTGACCACATGTCCATTTTCCAGCAGGATCTCCATCTGATGGTGCCAACCCATCCAGGAGGACCCCCGCTCCTCCATCTCCAAAGGGAACACCTCGGGGGAAAGCTCCGAGGATGCCACCTTAAAGGCTTGGGTGAAATCATCCCCACCTTCCACCAGTGCAGGGACACACACATTGGTGAGCGAAAGTAGTGGCAGGCTTCTGGGCACAAGCTGGTGAGCACCACAAGTTGCTGATGCACATCAGGTGCAGGCAGGAATGTCCAGGAGGGACAGCAGTCGGAGGTCTGCTGGATCCCACGACCAACTGAGTCCCAGTCAGATGTTGAGCCACTGGACGAGGTTCTCCCGGAGCTGATGCAGATGCTGGGCTACTGCCCTGAAATTCAGAAGGGGATGTCAGCGACACTTCAGCTGGTCCATAGCCGGGAGGAGGCTATGGGCACAGGATATGGCGCCAGCAATATGTGTCACTGAGGCCAACGCTGCTCGGGTGGCGACTGCAGTGGAAAGGCTGGAGAATGACGTCAGCACCATGAGAAGCCATGTCCAAGTCGTGGTCTGTTCGTGACAGCTATGGCTGAGGGCCTCGACTGCATGCCCCGGTCACTGGGGCACATGTGCCTGACGCAGGTGGATCTTGCCGAGGCGCTGCGGAGTATGTCGCAGTTTCAGGTGGGCATTGTCGAGGTGCTCCAGTGCATGTCCCAGTCGCTGAGGGACATGACCAGTCTCAGGTGGACCTTGCTGAGGTGCTGCAGAGCATGTCACAGTTTCAGCTGGGCGTTGCTCCCCAGTGGGCCCACCCTTGGCAATTACCATGGTACATGCTGGTACTGCCAATCTGTGCCAAATTTACAATGCCAACATGTGTCAACATGGCAGTGCCAACATATGTCAATCTGACAATGCCAACTGTGCAAGGGGACAGTCCCCTGGCATGCCGTTCTCCCCCCATGGGCTATGCTTACCTTGGCACCCCCGGCGGGATCCCCTCAGTTTGCCATCTTCACAAATCTGTTGTGAACCTAGCCGATGTGACGTCACGTCGATGAGGTTTCAATATTCTGTGAGGGGAGATAATGTTGAGGGGGGGCTCTCTAAACATGGGCGAAATTCTCCCCCAACGGCACGATGTCTGACGACTGGCGCCAAAAACGGCGCCAATCAGACGGGCATCGCGCCGGCCCAAAGGTGCAGAATGTTCCGCATCTTTGGGGGCCGAGCCCCAACATTGAGGGGCTAGGCCGACGCCGGAGGGATTTCCACCCCGCCAGCTGGCGGAAATGGCGTTTGTTGCCCCGCCAGCTGGCGCGGAAATGCGGCGCCTGCGCGGGAGCGTCAGCGGCCGCTGACAGTTTCCCAGCGCATGCGCGGGAGCGTCAGCGGCCGCTGACAGTATCCCGCGCATGCGCAGTGGGGAGAGTCACTTCCGCCTCCGCCATGGTGGAGGCCGTGGCGGAGGCGGAAGGGAAAGAGTGCCCCCACGGCACAGGCCCGCCCGCGGATCGGTGGGCCCCGATCGCGGGCCAGGCCACCGTGGGGGCACCCCCCCGGGGTCAGATTGCCCCGCGCCCCCCCCCAGGACCCCGGAGCCCGCCCACACCGCCTGGTCCCGCCGGTAAATACCAGCTTTGATTTACGCCGGCGGGACAGGCAATTTCTGGGCGGGACTTCGGCCCATTCGGGCCGGAGAATTGAGCGGGGGGTCCCGCCAACCGGCGCGGCCCGATTCCCGCCCCTGCCTAATCTCCGGTACCGGTGACTTCGGCGGGGGCGGGATTCACGGCGGCCAACGGCCATTCTCCGACCTGGCGGGGGGTCGGAGAATGACGCCCCTGATCTCAATGCATTAAAAAGCATTTAACTGAGGTCCCCACCATTTCTGGGCAGGAACCTTGGGCGAAATTCTCCTACCCGCCCCGCCACATTTCTGCCCCGACCGGCCGGCGGGAGTCTCCGTAACACCGGCCGGTCAATGGGGTTTCCCATTGTGGGGCAGCCCCACGCCGTCGGGAAACCCCCGGGCGCCAGCAAAACGGAGACTCCCGCCGGCGGAGAAGGATGCCCCTTGTTTCCCCACCGGCGAAGAGTGGGGAGAATCGGGAAGTGAGATCTCGCCAGCTAGAATGACGTTTTCCAATTCTCATGAGATTTTGTGCCCGTGTTGCCATTCTTGTTGATGGTGCACACGGATGCAAAATTGCCCCTGTGGGTAAATTTGTGCATTTGTGTCCTGGTATTTATGTGCGCTTGTAATTTTGTTGGTTAATGGATATATATAGTGCTGGTGAGTATGTGCATAATGGGAATGTGTATCAATGGCTATGTTGCACTGCTGAATATGTGTGCTCGTGGGTCTATAAACTGGTAAGTATATGCACTGGTGAGTATGTGCGCTGGGGGAGTGGAAACTGATGTATATTTGCACTAGTGAGTGCTCAGTGCTCTACTGCGTATGTGGGTTAATGGGTATGTAGACGGGTGAGCGTGTGCACTCATGGATATGCATGCAGTTGTGTACGCGCACTAGTGGGTATGTGTACTCGTGGAAATGGGAACCTCAAGGTATGCAAGTTGATCAGTATGTGCGCTAGTGTATATGTGCCCGAATGGAAATGGGTGCATGTGGGCACTGGAGGGTAAGGCCGGTGAGCCTTACTTCAGTGGTAGGGAAATTACTGGAGAGAATTCTTCGAGACAGGATCTACTCCCATTTGGAAGCAAATGGACGTATTAGTGAGAGGCAGCACGGTTTTGTGAACGGGAGGTCATGTCTCACTAACTTGGTAGAGTTTTTCGAGGAGGTCACTAAGATGATTGATGCAGGTAGGGCAGTAGATGTTGTCTATATGGACTTCAGTAAGGCCTTTGACAAGGTCCCTCATGGTAGACTAGTACAAAAGGTGAAGTCACACGGGATCAGGGGTGAGCTGGCAAGGTGGATACAGAACTGGCTAGGCCATAGAAGGCAGAGAGTAGCAATGGAGGGATGCTTTTCTAATTGGAGGGCTGTGACCAGTGGTGTTCCACAGGGATCAGTGCTGGGACCTTTGCTCTTTGTAGTATATATAAATGATTTGGAGGAAAATGTAACTGGTCTGATTAGTAAGTTTGCAGACGACACAAAGGTTGGTGGAATTGCGGATAGCGATGAGGACTGTCGGAAGATACAGCAGGATTTAGATTGTCTGGAGACTTGGGCGGAGAGATGGCAGATGGAGTATAATCCGGACAAATGTGAGGTAATGCATTTTGGAAGGTCTAATGCAGGTAGGGAATATACAGTGAATGGTAGAACCCTCAAGAGTATTGAAAGTCAAAGAGATCTAGGAGTACAGGTCCACAGGTCATTGAAAGGGGCAACACAGGTGGAGAAGGTAGTCAAGAAGGCATACGGCATGCTTGCCTTCATTGGCCGGGGCATTGAGTATAAGAATTGGCAAGTCATGTTGCAGCTGTATAGAACCTTAGTTAGGCCACACTTGGAGTATAGTGTTCAATTCTGGTCGCCACACTACCAGAAGGATGTGGAGGCTTTAGAGAGGGTGCAGAAGAGATTTACCAGAATGTTGCCTGGTATGGAGGGCATTAGCTATGAGGAGCGGTTGAATAAACTCGGTTTGTTCTCACTGGAACGAAGGAGGTTGAGGGGAGACCTGATAGAGGTATACAAAATTATGAGGGGCATAGACAGAGTGGATAGTCAGAGGCTTTTCCCCCGGTAGAGGGGTCAATTACTAGGGGGCATAGGTTTAAGGTGAGAGGGGCAAGGTTTAGAGTAGATGTACGAGGCAAGTTTTTTACGCAGAGGGTAGTGGGTGCCTGGAACTCGCTACCGGAGGAGGTAGTGGAAGCAGGGATGATAGGGACATTTAAGGGGCATCTTGACAAATATATGAATAGGATGGGAATAGAAGGATACGGACCCAGGAAGTGTAGAAGATTGTAGTTTAGTCGGGCAGCATGGTCGGCACGGGCTTGGAGGGCCGAAGGGCCTGTTCCTGTACTGTACATTTCTTTGTTCTTTGTTCTTTGTCCGGTGAGTATGGATACCTAATTACCCTATTCCAGGCTTTGCAGTTTTGTAGGTCAGATCTATTGTCAAAATTGTTATCTCCTGGATGTTGTGTACCCATTCCTGGGGCAACCCTTGACCCTGCCCATCTGCTCCACTGACCACCGATAACCCCCACAGACTGCCGAGGCCTCTGGCCTTGTGGCTGAAGCCTATTGCTAATAGGGGATTGACTATCGTGGTTAAGTGAGCAGTTCACACATCCCAAGTGGATTCCTGTGGGTGGACGGACCATGTAGCATGTGATCAGAACCCTGGCCATTCATGAGGCCCCTCCCCAGCGAAGGATCCTCCCGACGCCACCAGGGCAGCCGTGGACTGTCCACAGCCGCCAGCCGACGTTCCCGCCAGGTGGGACCATGAGAGAACCACACCAGCGGGAATTTGGCCAGTTGTCAGCGGAGAATCGTCGCAAGGGCCTCTTTCAATGGCCCCCGACCGGCGGCGCCTATATTGCGTGTGCTATTCGAGGCAATTCTCCGGGGACCGGAGAATCGCGGGGGTGCCATCTGACCCGATTTCGGGTTTGACACCCATTCTCCACTCCGCGCCGAGCACGATTTCAGAGCGGAGGCTCAGAGAAGCCCGCCCAGGATCTCTCAGGATCTTGTCCTCTTCGAACTAGGAGTGACTTGACAGCAGTTAGAGAGAGAGAGAGAGTTATAGCATAGTTAATACTAATAGTTAAATCTAGTTAATACTTATTATGATTTACTTTATCATCAGTGATTGTTCTGTAAGAGTCAACAAACTCATTTCATCATTAATATTTAAATCATTATTCATTAAATCTATTTTGTTTTGAATTGAAAATTGGTAGTTTTATTGAATTCTAACCATCAGACCATTCTGGAAGTAAAGCGAAGAGTAACGACCTATTACAAACAAGTAATATAACAGTCTGAGCAGATCCCGTGTCTACGGAGGGCTTGTCCACAGGGGATGGCTTCTTTAATATGTTTAGGGTGGAAGCTGGAGAAGTGGAGCACCATAAGGTTATCCTTGGGCTTGCGGTAAAGCGAAGCGCTGAGGTGACCAAATTTGATGGAGATGAGTGTGTCCAAGAATGCTGGATTCTGGAGAGTAGTCCAAGGTGAGTCTGATGGTGGGATGGAACTTATTGCTGTCATCGTGACTGCTGAAGTGTTCCCCTTCCAGTCGGGGAACACTTCAGCAGTCAAGGGCATTCAGCCTCTGATCTTCGGGTAAGCGTTCTCCATGGAATAGCCAGCTCACATGCAGGGATCACCCAGGTGAATGGTGGAAAGTGCTGTCATGGGCAAGAGTCAGACATTTTCATACGATGAGGAGCACAAGAGCTCATCGCAGAGCCAGTCATCATCCTGCATCGCAAGGATCAGACCCACTCATACTGCCAACCCAGGGCCCACACACCATTGTGGGGCAGGTATGTGTCACAGAGGGACTTGCATCACGGGGGTTGGCTGGGGTGGGTGGGGGGGGGGGGGGGGGTGAAAGGGGAGGGGTGTTTGGGATGCAGTGTCCATGCCCTTGGCCAGTCCCCTCCCCCCCCCTAGTTTTGGGACCTAGAGGCGATCAGAGCGTCCTGTGTGCGTTGGCCCTGGCTCACACACATGCCTAGGCCCTAGGTCCTGCCCTCCTTCCCTTCCCTGCATCCTCCTCATTGGACGAGGCTTGATTGTCATCCTCCTCCTCCAGCACCTCGCCCTTCTGTAGCCATCTCAGATGGCCACCTGCAAAGGATCATGGGAATTATGGCCAACCCAGGACTCAGACAGACTCAGAGCTTGTGTGTGCATTTGCAACCCAGGTAGCTAGAGGCGATCGAAACCCCGCTCGTTTGCATTATAACGGCCCATTTCCCCAGAACAAAAGAACTCAGGTAACCGATACAGATACAGACTAATCGGCGCCATTCCCTTTACTCAGGGAGCCCAAACAGCCAAGGTAAATGACCGCTAAGGACAAGCCCAGCCATCAAGGCATCCAGCCCTTTATTGGCCAAAATCGAAGGCAGTGATCGAAGCCTGTCGAATTATTGGGTCCAAGTTAAGGGCCGCCCCGAAGAGCGCAAAATCCCAGAGGGATAAGAAGAGACACAGCCATGTGCTCGGTCTCTCTTGGATCCGGCCTATGCCAACCCAAGTGCAGACTAACGACCAGACAGACAAGTTCAAGACCAAAAATTGCTACCAGACGGATGAGCCCAGCAGAAACAGAGCCACTTCTTCCACCCAGCCATGTAAGATTCGGACAAAGGCCTTGTCCATCTGCATAGAGCCGGTTGCCCTGAGGTTAAGTATAGGTTATTGTAGTTGTTAGGTGTAGTTTAACTTGTAGTGTTTTGTGTTGCATGTCGAAGTAATCCTTGTGTGTAAATAAACCATCTTTGAACTTGAACTGACTAACTGGTTGTGTGGTCCTTTGATCGATATCTGGTAAAGCCTTGTGGTGGTATCATTTGATACCTGGCGACTCTAAAGAGCATCATTATTAATTGGCAACATTACTCCGGTGTCGATTGGCAACATTATTGGCGACATCTGATGGGACTCAAGTCAGAAGTGATTTTGTCACTCCGAGAGAACCCACAAACTTTGAAATCCAATTGCGTGAAAGAGAAAGAGCCACAAGTGCAAGCCCATATCAACCAAATCACTGAATTCTGGAAGTGTGTACTAACCTGCATGCGTACTAACAGGGATATAAGGTAAACTCGCTAGATTGTGTCAAAACTATTGAGGGAATTGTGAACCGGAAAATAGCTTAGGCCATACCCGCAGTTCAAATCGCCGCCTTATCCCCCTGTCCCAAATTAAAGATAGGGAAAGAGAAATCAAAGTAGTGCAAGAGAAATTAACGATAGAAACCAAAATTAACGGTAGGAAACAGAGATTAAAAGTAGAGCAAGAGAGATTAGAAGCAATGGCCACAAAAGCGATTGAACATTTAATGAACCCACCGGAACCTGAGGTTGCAGCTACCAACAGAGCAGAGCAGTGCCCCATATGGGAAGAAGAGTTGAGGAAGTATTTAAAGGGGAAAGGGTGGCCCCTTTGGTCCGAGTTTTGTTCAAATGAAGAGTCAGGTCCAGGAAGCATAGGACAAACTTGGTGGGACAACCTAAGTGAGGTCCACAAGAAAAATGCAGCGAAAGTCCGAAAGCCGATGGGAATAGTGTCCTGTTTGGCACAGTTGCGAGGCACGGAGGAGGTCGTGAAGACGCTCCACAGGCAGTTAGTTGAGAAAGTGAAAAGATAATCGAGCAACCCCGGGAACAGTTAGCAGCTAAAGATAAGGAGATGGCTGATGTGAAACGTGCCCACCAATCTTGTTTAGCAGCTTTCAGACCCAGCACGATAAAGCCTACCAAGATACACAGCGCGCAGACTCGGTACGAGAAGAAACAGAACAGCAGGTAGCCCAGCTCAGTAGTGAATGCGCGGATTTGACGAGCGCGCCACAGCTCCACAACAGAACAGAGACAGAGCACAGTAGACCACGCGAAATGCAGACAACAAATAGAGAAACTACAGTCACTGCTTTCAGTGCAGAATGGATTCAGGTACATATTTGGCCAGAATTTAGATGAGGAAGATGCTCCCGATTGGCAAGAATTAAACAAAAGTGCCCAAAGATATGTAGAGGATACAGGAAATCAGAATCGAGCCCCCCATGCCTCAAAAAGGAAAGCACCCGCACCACCGACCGCACAGGCAGCACCCAACCCCATGAATCCGGTTACCACACAGCGCAAGCCCTCGGATCAGGATGAGCCTGATTTTGTTTACACCACCCCACTATCCATAACCCAATTGAGAGATGCTTGCACAAAAATTGTTCCATTTCAGCCCACCGCAGACCCGCACAGCTTCTTTGAGGAGGTGCTCCAACAAAAAGTTATGTACGGCCTTGACGAGAGAGCGTAAGTCAAACTCATAGTTATGAGCCTTAGCCAGTCCGTCAGATCAACTTTGCCAGAACCCCAGACTGTAGCAGGAGGAACCAACCCTACAGGAAATGAAAACGCCCAACTTAGACGCAATTGAGTATAACAAAGGAGATCCAGTCAAGGGTTTAAACCATTGTAGGCAAAAGAAGGGAGAGCATCCGACCGCATTTGCAGGTCGCTATTGGATCCAATTTTAAAGCACACTTAAATGAGGACAACATCACTAAATGGTCCCACACTTTAGTCTTGCATGCCACAGAAGCAGGTCAAAAGGCTTGTGTGAATTACGACCCTGCAGACCACACACATAATGAAGATTGGGTTTTGAGCTCGGGAACAATCCCTACACAGACAGGCAGATCAGGAAGAGATAGAAGCAAATATGCACCCAGTTAGAACTAACCAGGGACCCGCATGGATAAACGAGGGTAGAGGAGAAGTCCAATATCCCAGGGAACCATACCCATGGGAGCAATACACCAGAGAGCTTGTTCCACCTTACGTGCCCCGGGGGTCATGTTACAACTGTGGGCAGTCAGGACACTTCGCCCGAGATTGCAGGAGACCCCCACCACCAGCTAGACTAGCCCCCAGATATGAAAGAGAACATCACCCACAGCAGCTACAAGGTCCCAGCTGCCCCATGCAAACTGTGAGCACTTACCCACCAATTCTCCTGGCAGGGACACCTCAGCAATGCCACTTCAGTTTTGTTTCTCTCCTCCTTCCTCTCTTCTTCGGTCACACTACACCGACTCCATATGCTAGTTACACCCCAGGCCAAATGTGATTGCGGCTAACAAATGTATAAAACTGGCCGCCCCGAAATTCAGCTGGTTAAGATAAGCCTCAACTTCCATGGTTGTGATTTAAGAAAGACTGGTCGGAGAAATTGTCCACCCACTCCAAGCATCGACCACGCGCTGCAAGAGTCTCTGTACTTAAAACATTTGCATTTCTTGTCTCTCCAAATTGGTATTTCAAGACAAAAATGAGGGAGTCACACCTGGTGACGATCAGAATGGGTAATTGGACTAAAGAGAGAAAGACTAATAAAATGAGATAATAACCGAAGATAAATAATACTATTCGTGCACCCCCAGGAATACACAGAAGACGGAAGACAGAAAACAGGATGAAGCAAGGACTGCTAACATGCGTTTGGATCATCGCTGGACTTCTGCAACTGCGCGCGCAACGGACTATTTTAATGTACACCGCACCAGGTCCGAACACTACCACACAACATGACATCCCTAGCCCAGACACCACACCACATACAAAGACAGATACCGAAACCCCAACTTGGTGGAAAACATTGCCAATTGGAACCCCCTTTCATACACAGTAGAGGCCCTACTAGTAATTGCAATAATCTGCAGTGTCATTCAGACACTTTGACTCCGTAAATGCGAGCAAAAGCCTCCCGGTCCCCGATATATACAGATCGAGCCCCCTTTTTCGACATTCAACAAAACTGAATTACCTGCTGTAAGAATTATAACCATGTACCTCTGTAAACCTTGCTAGATTAAGTAGAAATGTAATGCAGCTGTTTTAAAATTTTTGTACTGTATATACGTTCTTTTTGATATTTACCAGCAGCATAAGAGTAGCTTAGATAGTGTTAGTTAGATATTCAATTGTGTGGAACAGTGACATGTTTTACAGTGACCCGTTAGAAATTATGAATGTATGATGTGTTAGTAAAAATGTTAGGTAAATGCTCGAAAAACAAAGGACAGAGTAATGTAGAACCTGTCCTTGACCAAGGGTAACCGGCACACCAGGGATGGATAAGGGATCAACAGTGTGACCCACCACGCTTCATGTTCAGGATCAAGAGGACGGGATGTAGCCATCTCAGATGGCCACCTGCAAAGGATCATGGGAATTATGGCCAACCCAGGACACAGACAGACCCAGAGCTGATGTGTGCATTTGCAACCCAGATAGCTAGACACGATCGAAACCCCCGCTCGTTTGCATTCTAACGGCCCATTTCTCCAGAACAAAAGAAGTCAGGTAACCGATACTGATACAGACTAAGTGGCGACACTCCCTTTACTTAGGAGCCCAAACAGCCAAGGTCAATGACCGCTAAGGACAAGCCCAGCCATCAAGGCACCCACCCGTTTATTGGCCAAAATCAAAGGCAGTGATCGAAGCTTGTCGAATTATTGGGTCCAAGTTAAGGACCGCCCCAAACAGCGCATAATCCCAGCGGGATAAGAAGAGACACAGCCATGTGCTCGGTCTCTCTTGGATCCGGCCTATGCCAACCCAAGTGCAGCATAACAACCAGACAGACAAGTTCAAGACCAACGATCGTTACCAGACGGATGAGCCCAGCAGAAACAGAGCCAATTCTTCCACCCAGCCACGCAAGATTCGGACAAAGGCCTTGTCCATCTGCAAGAGCAGATTGCCCTGAAGTTAAGTATAGGTTATTGTAGTTATTAGGTGGAGTTTAACCTGTAGTGTTTTGTGTTGCATGTCGAAGTAATCCTGGTGTGTAAATAAACCATCTTTGAACTTGAACTGATTAACTGGTTGTGTGGTCCTTCGATCGATATTTGGTAAAGCATGGTGGTGGTATCATTTGATACCTGGCGACTCTAAAGAGCACCATTATTAATTGGCAACATTACTCCGGTGCCGATTGGCAACACCTCTGCTGCGTGATATTGTGGAGGAAACAGCAGGGTGCTATGATCCAGGCTACCATCTCTGCATCATACTGGAGGACGCTGTATGGGCGTCGTTGTAGAGGGTCTCCATGTCGGTCCATGGCCTCTGGATAGGTATCATCAGCCATGTTGACAGCGGGTAATCCCTGTCACCCAGGAGCCAATCCCCCAGCCGGGGGCACATCTCGAACATGTCAGGAATCGTCAAGTGTGGCAGGATGAAGGCATCGCGCATACTGTCTGGATATTGGGCACAGACGTATATGATGAGTAGCTGATGGTCACATATCAGCTGCACGTTCATCAAATGGAACCTCTTTTGGTTGGTGTACAGCGGCCTGTCATCTGCAGGTGATCGTAGAGGGACCTGAATCCCACCGATCACTGCCTCAACTCGGGGCATCCCGTCGATGGTCCCGACCCTGTTGCCCAGGTATCTTGGTGGGCTCGGTCCATATTGAAGTGGATGGTGGATGTATTGAGCCGCCTGGACATATAGGCTCTCCGTGATGACGTGATGCACCTGTGCACCGAAGTCTGTGAGATCCCGGACAGGTCCCCACTCGGCCTGAAAGGAGCCCATGGCGTAAACATTCAGGACAACCGTCACCTTGACGACCGCTGGGAGCGGGTGTCCTCCTCCATAGCCCCGCGGTGCCACGTGTGCCATGATCTGGCATATATGTCGCACTGACTCCCTGCTCAGCCGGAGTCTTCGACAACATGCCCGGTCCTCGAATGACAGGCGGTGCTGGTACACACGAGGCCTCATGCAACAGCTCCTTGGTACCTCCTCCTCAGCCTGTTGGGTGGCCCGCTCTCCATCCTGGGTGACTACCACCTGTTCCTCTGTTGCGTGCTCCGCTGCTGCAGCTTCCTCCTCCTAAAACAGCTCCAGCTCGTACGGCGGCAGGGCATCCCCCAGGGCTGCAGTGACTAGCAGGAAGGCCACCATTATTGGTTGAAATTCAATATTCATTGTCGGCAGGGGGTGAAAGGCCAACATGTTGGCTAGGTGCGTACCCCTGTGCCACCAGGTCCAACGGCTTACCTGGTGGCCCCGGTTGGCACTGTGGGCTCCACCCCTGCATGTTCCCCCCGTCCCCTTTCCCCCCATCTCTGGATCTCTGGCCCCATTGTTGCCAGGCACCGTGGGGGCCTCTGCCCCTGGCACCCATCTGTGCTTCCAGGAGTACCGTCGGCTGGTGCTGCCCTATCAGGGCTATGCTCCAGGGCCCCCGTAGGGGCTATAGTGGGCATTGCCCTTGGGGAGCCATCTGATTCCCGCTGGTGGGTCACAACCGGGTTGGGGGGGGGGTATGGCTAAGGGTGGGATGTGAGGGGGTGGTTGGGGTCACCCATATGGCCAGTGTCAGTCTGTAGAATCAGGGGCCATGGTTGGTGGTCAGTGGGGTGCGCAGCAAGATGGCTGCCTTGCAGATCGTGGCAATGGCAGTCCATAGCTGAACACCACCCCAATTTTGTGGCGGGTCACGCCAGCCACAGGACCTGTTCTCCCATCATTCCCCTCCCCACCCAGACCTGATGACCGAGAATTGAGATTTGGCATCATTTCAGGGCCTGCTGCGATTTTGTCGTTGGAACCGATTCTCTGCCCCATAGGTTTCAGCCAATATCCCAGAATACTAAATCACCATCCCTGAGCATGTTCTGTCTCACAAGTAGATGAGTTTTCTTGGATCGTGAGATTAAATGGTGATGGCGGAGCAGGATTTGTGGACTTCCACAACAGCAAAACTGACGCCTAACTTGGACCGATTCAGCGCCCGTTGAGGGGCTAGAACAGCGCCACGTGGAACACAATCGATTCCAATGAAAAACTGTGCGGGGTTCGCTGGATTGGCAATTGACACTAAGAGGCTGACAAGATACAACCGCATCTCCGCACTTCACTCCCCACAACCCTCATCCCAGCCAACAAGATGGCACTGGTTGTGCTGGAGCGCATCCATCCTGCTGATGGGTAGGCCAGAGGACACCTAGGGAGGTGGCCTGGGGGGACACCTATACGACCCCTGGCACTAAGTTGACAGTGAGCTGTCAGTGCCGTGCGCAGCTGCATGGCTGCCTTGTAGGCTGTGGCAATTGTGTTCCGTGCCTGTCCACCCCGACCCCACAGTCCATCTCCCGACCACCGCCTACTACTCACCCCGGCCCTCCGGCCAGCAGCACAACTGTCAGCACACTGTCGCGCTGCTGGACACTTTCTACAGCTCCTCTATCTCCCACAGCAGCCACGGCAGTTGTTTCACGATTTTTTAAAGTACAAGTGAGCCTCGCCGTCGGGAATTGGCCCCAGTGGAGGCGAAGCATCGTGAAGGCCCGGAGAATATCGGGACAGGCCCGCTAATGATATTCCAATGGCATTTGCTGGAGGTGCGGAGTGGAACGCATTGACGCCGCTGTGGAGGCACCGGAGAATTGCGGCATCAAAATCTATACTCTGCCCAATTGCCTTTCCCGACTCTAGGATCGGCCGAAGGAGAATCCCGCCCCTGTTTTTCTATTTGAAAAGCTCGCCAGAAACCCGTGAAGCTGCCTAAAAGTCAGAAGCAGTGCAGCAACTGTGATGAGAGATCTCTCAATTATAAAATGGTAAATTAATTCCCTGTAATTTTAGAATTGATTGGTGTGTGTGTGCATATGTGTTTTGGTTAGGATTCAAGAGATGTTTGGGGAGCAGAGCTGGGGGGAGAGTTCAGATGGGGTTTGGGGTTGAGAAGGAGTGTAACAATTACAGGAGACGCAGAGTAAAAGGCCAAACTGGTTTATTTTAACCTGAAAATAAAACCATTACTGCAGCACACAAAACAACTGTCCCAGCTCAGGACTATCGGGATCTGCCGGACTGGGTCTGGGAGCGACATTTAATGGCCCGCCTAATGAGCCCCAGCTGTCCGGTCCTCTGCCCGCTCACCACAGGATCACGTGTTCTACAAAGCCCACGGGATATCAATCAGTGATTTCCCATGGTCCTCGTAAGCGTTATCACATCCTTCCCCCCTCAAGTCCAAATCAACCCCCTCACTCCCACGGTGATGAGGCCTCTTTCATCACTTGGCACAAGACCTCAAGTTGGCGGCAGGTGCAGCCGGAACGGGGTCAAGAAGCAGACTGAAGATAGTCGTTTCCTTGTTGAGCACTAAAGGACCACAAGTGGAGACTCGTCTTCGGTGCTGACCTCCCAGAGAGGATCAATCACCTCAGTCTTCATTTCAGACTCCGAATCTTCATCATGCTGCATATGTTAAGTCCTCTTGCTAGAGGTGCTTGCAACATCAAGGATGTTGCCTCTGCTGAAGTTGTCTCCACCGGAGTGTATTTTCTACTGCTCAAGTGGTCCAAGTGTTTTTTCACAGCATTCCCTTGGACTTTGTCTTTGTAAGAAACTGGACCAGATATATTCAGCAAGACTTTTGGGATCCAATGGGAGCCATCCCCAAATTTCCGCACACAGACAACATCTCCTGTTCTGAAGGTTCTTTTGGTCTTCTGGTGTTGGAGTTCCTTTTTTGGGCCTCCTGCTTTGACTCCACACTCCCCCCAAGTTAGGAAACAGGTTGAGCCAGGTAAGCCAGGTGCACAGTGGTCGTCACATTAACAATTCCTCCGGTGCAACTGTCGTCGTTGTGTGCAGTGTGGTTTTATAATCAAAGTGGAACTGGGCCAGTTTTGAATATAGGCAACCAGCAGGCTGTTTCTTCCAAAGCCAGCAGAGAGGTCAAACTTGTGGGCAGCGGAAGGTGTCTCAGGACATATGCGTTAGCAATTTGTGTTCCTTGGCGGTGCTCCAGAGAGTATCCGTAGGCTGCTAACAATAATGCCCACCGTTGGATCTGAGCTGAGGCGATGGGGGAGAGGGAGGGGGGGGGGGGCGGATCGTTTTATCCTTTTGTTTTTGAATTGGAACAGTTAAGGGGGAATTACTTAAGTGTTTACATAGATTACTGTAGCTGTGGGGTGTCTTTATGTTTGTAATTGACCAAACGTCTTGCTGTGTGTTTATATGAATGTTGACTAAGTTCTTAGAATAAAACTTATTTTGAGTAAAGCGTCCAGGAAGACTTTTGAATCACACCTAAAGGGAAAGTTCTTATGCTCATCCTAGCCAAATTCAACATCAAGGTTGGACTTCATAACATACTTTGGAGTTTCTAAGCCCTGGCCCATAACAATAAGTCTCTCCGTATCATCACTCCATTATTGGGAAAGATTGCCCCTACTCCGCATGGAGAGGCACCACATGTTAGTACTAGTTCTCTCTTGGGGTCATAATGAGCCAGGATGTTTGATGATAGTAATTGCTGCTTCACCTTCCCAAAGGATTTATCCTGCGGCGCCTGCCACGACCACTTCTGGTGTTTTTTTTACCAGTGTGGCAATAAATTGTCAAGTTTGGGATAAATGTCCCCCAGTAGCTTTCGAGGCCCAGGAAAGATTTAAATTTTGTCATATTTCGAGGGGTCGGCGCCTCTTTGATGGCCACGGAGTATAGGCCCTTTTTATTCACTCTGTACCATAGGTAGACCACTTTGACTGCCTGGAATACACATTTTTCTAATTTCAGATGGACACCTCTGTCAGAAAACCGTCTGAAAACCTCCTCCAGCGGTGTTAGGTGATCTTTTCCCATGGATCCTATGATTAGTATGTTATCTAAGTATACTGCTACCTTAGGTACTCCTTGGAGAATGTTCTCCATCACGAGTTGAAAAATGGTGCATGCCGATGAGACTGCATGGTAGAAGTGTATATTCATATATCCCTTTTGGTTGTTAGTCATCATGTACTTCCTGGATGACTCATCCAGTTCTAGCTGGAGGTAGACATGGCTCACATCTAGTTTGGTGGAAGTTTGACCCGCCCACAGTTTGCCATATGGATATTCTATGCCTGGCATGGGGCGCCGATGAGGACTACTGGCGCAGCCCACTCTGTGAATTTCACTGGTCGGATTATCCCGAGGCTCTCGAACCACTAAAGTTTGGTCTCTACTTTGGTAAGCAAAGCACCATGCCCTGTAATATTTGGGTAGGGCATCAGTGTCCACATTAATCTTTGCCGTTGTTCCATTTATTCTACCAAGGCCTTCTTGGAATGCCTTGGGGTAATTGCCAATGACCTCAAACAGTCTGCTGGTTCCTAGTTTAGTCCATGAGGATCCTCTGGAGCCAATCTCTGCCCAAGAGACTGGGTCCTGGTCCTTGTCAACTATGAGCAGGAGTCGGGGCCGTCTGCTGCCCACAAGTAACCGGTCATAGTGGTCCCCCCATAATATTCAAAGTTTCTCCTGTATATGTGGCCAACCTGGCCCCTGTGCCTCGCAGGCCGAGGGGTAAAATGCCCACCTGGAGATGTCGGAAGGCCTGTTTCTCAGCGATGGAGATGGCAACTCCAGTGAGCACCTTCATTTCAGGGAAAGGCCATTGACCATAGAACATAGAACATACAGTGCAGAAGGAGGCCATTTGGCCCATCGAGTCTGCACCGACCCACTTAAGCCCTCACTTCCAACCTATCCCCTTAACCCAATAACCCCTCCTAACCTTTTTGGTCACTGAGGGCAGTTTATCATGGCCAGTCCACCTAACCTGCACGTCTTTGGACTGTGGGAGGAAACCGGAGGACCCAGAGGAAAGCCACGCAGACACGGGGAGAACGTGCAGACTCCACATAGACAGTGACCCAGCGGGGAATTGAACCTGGGACCCTGGCACTGTGAAGCCACAGTGCTATCCACTTGTGCTACCGTGCTGACCAAGAGTGCTATCTTTATCAGAACAACCTTAGTGATGATGATGCAGTTTAGCTGCATCATTTCATCCTCTACGGGCTGATAGCTTTGCAAGACCCGGGCCTGGGGTGGCTTTGGCTTCTGGCCTTGGTGCCATGTGTACTGCTGATTCCGGCAGTCTTGTCTGGGTCTTTTATCCACAATACAGCAGCCTTGCAGCTGACAGTTGTAGTTCTCTGGGGGAGGCTTCCTTGGTACTTGTAGGGTTACCGGCTGTCTTTTGCAAAGCCAGAATGTCCTGGTTGAATGTTGAGTTGGCACTGGGTGGGGCACGTATGAGTCTTCACTGGGAATGTTGGCTGTTCTGCATGAGCTTCTCTTCCCCCCCCCCCCCCCCCCCGCAAGTCTGAAAACACTACTCACCATCATCCCTTGGAGCGTTTGGGCCACTTTCTTGCCATTCTGCACGAATCGTGCTAATTCTATAGCCCTTCTGAGGTCTAGGGTGGATTCTCTCTACAATTTGTTTTCTATCGCGACATTATTGGTTCCTTGTCGCCAGTGTAATAATTTCATGATGCGCAGAGTCAAAGGCCAAACTGGTTTATTTAAAATGAAAATAAAGCCGCTACTGCGACACACAAAACAAACCTCCCATCCCAGGACTATCGGGAACTGGCGGGAGTTACATTTAAACGCCTAGCGAGTGAGCCCCTGCTGGGCAGTCCTCCACCCTTCCCATAGGAAGAGCATGGGGAGATTGATCAGCGACGTCCCGTGACCCTCGTGAGGGTTATCACAAGGAGTTTGGCGAGGATGGGGGAGTTTGGAAGGCAGCTGGGTTTTGAGGGGGAGTTTGGAGAGGGGGGTAGGGGAGTGGTTGGAGGGGAGTAGAAGGGATTTTGGGGGTTGAAGGGCAGGTTGGGAGATGGGGTTGAGGGTAGGGGGTGTCACTTTTCAGGTGCAGTACCACAAAATTAAATCTGTACAGTTCTCAAAATTCTGCTTTGAATTTAAACCAGCATATAAATTGCAGTCTAAATTTTCATTATGTTTGAAAGTAAACACAATTCTGATGACATGCTGTGTTGATGGACCAGAGAAAATGAAAGTAAGAAACTAAAAAACAGGAATGATGCAAAACAAGGCGATAACTCAAAACAAGCACGGTAGCATTGTGGTTAGCAATGTTGCTTCACAGCTCCAGGGTCCCATGTTCGATTCCCGGCTTGGGTCACTGTCTGTGCGGAATCTGCAAGTTCTCCCCATGTGTGCGTGGGTTTCCTTCGGGTGCTCCGGTTTCCTCCCATAGTCCAAAGATGTGCAGGTTAGGTGGATTGGCCATGCTAAATTGTCCTTAGTGTCCAAAACTGCCCTCAGTGTTGGGTGGGGTTACTGGGTAATGTGGATAGGATGGAGGTGTGGGCTTGGCTAGGGTGCTCTTTCCAAGAGCCGGTGCAGACTCGATGGGTCGAATGGCCTCTTTCTGCACTGTAAATTGTATGTATGACTCGTTATCATCCATTTGATTATTCTTGAAAAGTCTCAGAACTAATCATTATTTGTCACTGAGCAATTGCTTAAAGGAACGTTTTACAAATCTCTACTCTATCCTAGTTTCATCCCACCCGACACATTCCTCTATAAGATCTGGTCAAAAATGGTCATGCTGTGGGAGAAAAAAAATTCTGGAGATGAGGATTCCAAATCATCTATTGTAACTTTGACAAAAGAAAAATCCATTGAAATCCGAGGGAAATAGCATCAGGAGCTGTCACCATAAAGGAAATCCAATCCTATGATTTAAGTACTTCTCGAGATTATTTCTCTTGGAATTTTCCTGTCACACTCAGTTTTCATAGATACATAGAACATACAGTGCAGAAGGAGGCCATTTGGCCCATCGAGTCTGCACCGACCCACTTAAGCCCTCACTTCCACCCTATCCCCATAACCCACCCCCTCCTAATCAGAGCATCAATCATCAAGACGGTAGAGTTGTAAAAGTAAAAAACATAACACAACGTCGCTGAGAAAGTATGTTAAGATCAATTGAAAATGAAGTTGCTGGATCATCCTGGAGTATTATCTCAAATCAGTGGTGTCTGTTGCATCTGGATACTGAGTTTCTCCAAGAATGCTTGTCAAAGTTAAATAATTTGAGGCACATATGGTCCAGAACAACACCCAATGCTGGTCAGGTACTGGTCTCCAACAAATTCCAGCTTCAACAAACATTCAAATTCAACTTACTGGATGGACTTTTATCCCTTCTCACCCAGACTGAAAAACATTATACAGCAGAGCTAAATGGAGGAGCAACAAATATGTTTTTCCTTTCAGATCACAATTCACTTGTACCGTCAGTAGTCCTACCACACTCCTTTGCTTGAAGGGGCAAACTTAAATTAAAAAGAGAGATACCTGTCAAGGTATCTTGTTAGTTAATTGCAGCACACATCTGAAGGTGTGACCCTGAACCTCTTGCTTCCCATGTCACATTCCTTCACTCAGACTAACCTTCATAGATTATCATAGAATTTACAGTGCCGAAGGAGGCCATTCGGCCCATCGAGTCTGCACCAGCTCTTGGAAAGAGCACCCTACTCAAGGTCAACACCTCCACCCCATCACCCAACAGCCCCACCCAACACTAAGGGCAATTTTGGACACTATCATGGCCAATCCACCTAACCTGCACATCTTTGGACTGGGAGGAAACCGGAGCACCCGGAGGAAACCCACGCACACACGGGGAGGATGTGCAGACTCCGCACAGACAGTGACCCAAGCTGGAATCGAACCAGGGACCCTGGAGCTGTGAAGCAATTGTGCAATCCACAATGCTACCGTGCTGCCTGTGCTTCCCCTATTGATTCCCTGCTTCCAGATTCTGAAGGACTGTCATCTGCCCAGCCACTGTTGCTTCAAGAAGAGGAACGAGACCAACACCACAGCACTAATTAAGAGCCCCCATAACTTGACCTGACGCTCGCAGTCACCAGCGCAGATACTAGCATTGTACATACCTTGGCTTTAAGTGGAGAGTTGGGGTTAGCACATAGTGAGCCACCTAGACATGAGTAGTCTGGCTCAACTTAGCAGAGGGCACTGTGTAGTGTTTTCCCACTCGACAGCCTCTAATCTATCTTCCTGTGCACACACAGAACCACTGCCCATTGCTGCCCCCACACCAGGTGCTGCCTTTGTGCACACTAGTCACCTATTGATATGCTATTCCCCACCACTCCCACGGGAGTGCACAATGCCTTCTGGCAAATTCAGCTACCCAACAAAATAACTCTATAAAGACTCCAACTCAGCTGCAATCATGGTGCCTTCCCTACCGGTGAACTACCATAGGGCCCACTTTGCAGTCATGTGGTTATTTTTTGTTGGGCCAATAGCGCAGGTGCAGCCGGAACCCACAAAGCCGAAATTTAGGACCTAGGCATCATATCAGGTGGTTGCGCTGAGAGATGTGAGGATAGTGCCAAGTAGAGCCTTCTGGCACATGCAGGGTGCTTACATGTGCACCCTTTTCCTGGCAGAACACAGCATGGGCTGTGCAGCAAGTGGCTGATGTGATGGGGTCAACAGCATTGCACCACAAGGTCTCTGGAGCATCACGATTGGACATTCCTACCTGAGGCCTTTTTAGACAGCTGACAAAAATCAGTGGGAAATAAGAATAATCCTTCACTCCGCAAATTGCTATGATCGGGAATGCCATGCCTGAAGAGGTAGTGGAAGCACATGTAATATTGATGCGACCATCAATTCGCACGAGACGGAGAGTTGAAGTGAACAGTGGTTTTAATCAGCTAGAATTGTGCCTGCCTGCGACTGCTCTGTACTGAGTGCCGCCTACAGGCTGCAGCTCTATATATCTTCCCAGAGGGGGCGGAGCCCACAAGGACATCAACATAGTACAATATAATATAATGCAATTACAATGGTGAATGGTAGCAGTAATACATTCACCACAATATTATATTTCAAAAGGAAATTAGAAACATACATTTATAAAGAAAAATTTGCTGAGCTAAGGGTGAGGGAGCTGGGAGTGCGGCGAATCAGAAACCTTTTTCAAAGAGTTGGATGAGGCATTTTGTAGCTGAATGACCCCCTTTGGCATTTTATGATTCGAAGAGCTAGTAATGGAGTTAACATAAAATGGGCAAGAAAACGAGAAAAACATTTTATCCCAGCAAGTTGACAGAATAAAATCGGTGTCTGTGGCTTAGGCTGAGGATGACTGACCACAAAAGCATTCTTGAATTGCAAGCTGTGGTTGAAACTGTCAGCCTTTCAACCGGCCTAAAGAACTGAATTACTATCCACTTTTCTTTTCATTCCGGTGCTCTATATTTCCTATATTGATGATCCATTCTTTATGAACCTGCCATTTTGACACTCTAATTATATGTCCTCTTGTGCAGTTTATGGTATTAGATTTCTCTCTGGATGGAAATTATAGCATGGAAAGAAATCTCAGTGCGTGCATAGTACTTTGTGTCACATAATTGTTAGAAGAACCTTGTTAATTATTTATTTGCTTTCTACATTAAAAATGTAGTTCAGAGCAATGAGAAGCAGCAAAATACCGCAGGGTAAGTAATAACTCTGACCATAGCCCTGAAGGCTCATTTTTGCCCTCTGCCCTGACTCAGAAAGTGGCACTGATTCTCACATCAGTAAATTGCTGCACCAGAAATAACACCGACAAGAGAAAAAAAAAAATTCCTTTCACATTCAGCAGGTTTATTTTACGTATGAAATAAGAAGTCTCTGCCAGATTGGTCATGTTACAAATCGTATGGTTTTGTCCTGCCACTTTCCCCTCATTTTTGAAAGGCATGAATTCCTCAGTAGAAAGAACAGGAAAACAATCAATTATTATTATTATTATTTTAATTTTCCCAATTAAGGGGCAATTTAGCATGGCCAATCCACCTACCCTGCACGTCTTTGGGTTGTGGGGGTAAGACCCACACAGACACAAGGAGAGTGTGCAAACTCCACACAGACAGTGACCCGGGGCTGTGATTGTACAAAGGCCCTCGGCGGCGTGAGGCAGTAGTGCAAACCATCCCGCCCCGAAAACAATCAATTATGTTGATAAGTGCACCATTAAAATTTGCTGAACAGTTGGAGAGTTAGTTAATAGGTATAACATATGAGAAAACATAGAACATGGTGTGTTCATAGAACAGGCATGGTGGTGTGGTCTATTTACCCATTAGATTCAGTTTTCATGTGGAACTAGTCCGAAGTTTTTTAATAATAGCGAAAGACAGTGGATGCTGAAAATCGGGAAAGTTGCGTGAAAGTTTGTGATTCCGGTGAAGCTGTGGCGCAGTGAAAATTCAGCATGCTGGAAGTGAAGACCAGTTTGCGCAAGTGCACTAAATCAGAAAGCGCACTTCGGAACACGGACATTCCGCACATGTGCAGTGGAGCAACAGACGCGATTCGGGAGATGACCGTTCTGCGCATGCACACTGTAGCGCACAAAGACTCCGTGAGACGAATAGAGTGAAGTCGATGAGGCTTTATTAAGCGTGTCTGTTCCCCCGCAGCTCGATAGTAAACTAGCCTGCGGGGGAAGACTCCGGCTTCTTATACTCCGCCTTCAGGGCGGAGCTTGAGGTCAACGGCCAACCAGGACCCGGGATCTGTCAGCCAATGACATTAGGGCTTCCAGTCCCACATGACCCCCAAGACATACTACCACATTCACCCCTTGTCAAAAATGAACCCGGCGGGGTGATGCTTCGTATGGTGGTAAGGGTTTACAGGGCTGGTCCTGGGAGGACAAAACATTCACATGGCAATACAGTATTGGACAATTTCGTCCTGTTGCAACTATTTACAGATGGTATAGGAAGAAAAGCAAAATGTTCTTGTGAACAGTCCATATTTGTTTTACATCGACGCCACGAGTCGGTCGGGCGGCCTGGTCGTCCGTGTCGATCGCCTCGGCCCCGGCGGTGGTGGTGGTGCTTGTACCAGTGTTGTCGCCTCCAGGAGCCGTACGGTTTCAGCTCGGCTTTGATTCTTGGTCGGTGCTGAGGGGAGGGGAACCGATCCTCCTGGGAAGGGGGCGGTCGCGGGGTGCGGCGGTGGCAGGAAGGGGGGGGTTTGGGTTGATGGTGTCGGTGGGGTGTGCGTGTTGCCGGCGGGCGCCAGATCCCGCAGGGAGACCGTGTTCTGTCGGCCGTCAGGGTACTCCACGTAGGCGTACTGGGGGTTCGCGTGGAGGAGGTGAACCCTTTCGACCAACGGGTCCGCCTTATGTGCCCGCACATGCTTTCGGAGCAAGATGGGTCCTGGGGCCGCCAGCCAGGTCGGCAGCGACGTTCCAGAGGAGGACCTCCGAGGGAAGACAAGGAGATGCTCATGAGGCGTTTGATTAGTGCTCGTACATAATAACGACCGGATGGAATGGAGAGCGTCCGGGAGGACCTCCTGCCACCGTGAAACGGGGAGGTCCCTGGACTGTAGGGCCAGTAGGACGGCCTTCCAGACCGTGCCGTTCTCCCTTTCTACTTGCCCGTTCCCCCGGGGGTTATAGCTGGTCGATCTGCTTGAGGCTATGCCCTTGCTGAGCAGGAACTGGCGCAGCTCGTCGCTCATGAAAGAGGACCCCCTGTCGCTGTGGACGTATGCGGGGTAACCGAACAGTGTGAAGATGCTGTTCAGGGCTTTAATGACTGTGGCCGCGGTCATGTCAGAACAGGGAATGGCAAAAGGGAAGCGGGAGTATTCGTCCACTACATTAAGAAAATATGCATTGCGGTCGGTGGAGGGGAGAGGCCCTTTGAAATCGAGACTGAGGCGTTCAAAGGGGCGGGAAGCCTTAATCAGGTGCGCTCCATCTGGCCTGAAAAAATGCGGCTTGCATTCCGTGCAGATGTGGCAGTCCCTTGTGACTGTACTGACCTCCTCTAAAGAGTATGAGAGATTGCGGGACTTGATGAAGTGGTAAAACCGAGTGACCCCCGGGTGGCAGAGGTCCTCGTGGAGGGTTTGAAGGCGGTTAATTTGTGCGTTGGCACATGTGCCGCGGGATAGGGCATCGGACGGCTCGTTCAGCTTTCCGGGACGATACAAAATCTCATAGTTGAAGGTGGAGAGCTCGATCCTCCACCTTAAGATTTTGTCGTTTTTGATTTTGCCCCGCTGTGCACTATCGAACATGAAGGCTACCGACCGTTGGTCTATGAGGAGAGTGAATCTCCTGCCGGCCAGGTAATGCCTCCAATGTCACACAGCTTCCACTATGGCTTGGGCTTCCTTTTCTACTGAAGAGTGGCGGATTTCTGAGGCGTGGAGGGTCCGGGAGAAAAAGGCCACGGGTCTGCCCGCTTGGTTAAGGGTGGCCGCTAGAGCCACGTCGGAGGCGTCGCTCTCGACCTGGAAGGGGAGGGACTCGTCGATGGCGCGCATCGTGGCCTTTGCGATATCCGCTTTGATGCGGCTGAAGGCCTGGTAAGCCTCTGTCGACAGAGGGAAGGTCGTGGTCTGTATTAGGGGGCGGGCCTTGTCTGCGTACTGGGGGACCCACTGGGCGTAGTACGAAAAGAACCCCAAGCAGCGTTTCAGGGCTTTTGGGCAGTGCGGGAGGGGAAATTCCATGAGTGCGCGCATACGTTCAGGGTCGGGGCTTATTATCCCATTGCGCACTACGTAGCCCAGAATGGCTAGCCGGTCGGTGCTAAAAACGCACTTGTCCTCGTTGTACGTGCGGTTCAAGGCTTTGGCGGTCTGGAGGAATTTTTGGAGGTTGGCGGCGTGGTCCTGCTGATCGTGGCCGTAGATGGTTACATTGTCGAGATACGGGAACGTGGCCCGCAACCCATGTTGATCAACCATTCGGTCCATCTCCCGTTGGAAGACCGAGACCCCGTTTGTGACGCCAAAAGGGACCCGTAGGAAATGGTATAATCGCCCGTCTGCCTTGAAGGCTGTGTACTTGCGGTCACTTGGGCGGATGGGGAGCTGATGGTAGGCGGACTTGAGGTCCACGGTGGAGAAGACTTTATATTGGGCAATCCGATTGACCATGTCGGATATGCGGGGGAGAGGGTACGCGTCTAGTTGTGTGTACCTGTTGATGGTCTGGCTATAGTCAATGACCATCCTTTGTTTCTCCCCTGTGTTCACTACTACCACCTGCGCTCTCCAGGGACTATTGCTGGCCTGGATTATGCCCTCCTTTAGTAGCCGCTGGACTTCGGACCGAATGAAGGTCCGGTCCTGGGCGCTGTACCGTCTGCCCCTAGTGGCGAATGGTTTGCAATCCGGGGTGAGATTCGCAAACAAGGACGGGGGTTGCACCTTGAGGGTTGCGAGGCCGCAGATAGTGAGTGGGGGTATGAGGCCGCCGAATTTGAACGTAAGGCTCTGTAGATTGCATTGGAAATCTAATCCCAGCAAGGTGGGGGCACAGAGTTGGGGAAGGACGTTTAGTTTGTAGTTTTTGAACTCCCTCCCCTGCACCGTTAGGGTAACTATGCAGAATCCCTGGATCTGTACGGAGTGGGATCCTGCAGCTAGGCAAATCTTTTGTGCGCTGGGATAGGTGGTCAAGGAACAGCGTCTTACCGTGTCGGGGTGTATAAAGCTTTCCGTGCTCCCGGAGTCGACTAGGCATGGCGTCTCGTGGCCATTTATTAGGACCGTTGTCGTCGTCGTCTGGAGTGTCCGGGGCTGAGCTTGATCGAGCGTAATCGAAGCGAGCCGTGGTTGTAGTAGTGGAGTGGGGTCCGTTGTTGCTGTCCAAGATGGCGTCGGGGATGAACAAAATGGCCGCCCCCATACATCGCACGTGGCTGGGGGGTCACAAGATGGCGGCGGGGGTGGACAAAATGGCCGCTCCCATGCGTCGTACAGGTCTGGGGCGGTCCAAGATGGCGGCGCCCCTCCTCCCCTCGTGGTGGCCGGGACCCAAAATGGCGGCGTCTGCGGGTCGCACATCGGCGCCCCTCCTCCCCTCGTGGTGGCCGGGACCCAAAATGGCGGCGTCTGCGGGTCGCTCATGGTGTGCTGGGGGGGCTGGGGAGCGATAGGACCGCGAGCGCTAGGACCGCGAGCGCTAGGACCGCGCGGAGCTCCCTCACCGGGGACAGCGGTGGTCGGGGCCCAAGTCGGCGGCGCTGGCGGGTCAGGCGTGGGGCCGCGAGCGCTAGGACTGCGTGGAGCTCCCTCACCGGGGACAGCGGTGGTCGGGGCCCAAGTAGGTGGCGCCGGCGGGTCAGGCGTGGGGCGCGGGGTGGGGGTTAGGGTGGCGTTAGGGACGCGGAAAACTCCCTCCTCTCCGTGGAGAGTGTTGGCCGGGACCCAAAGCGGTAGCGCCGGCGGCGGGTCATACATGGGCTGCGGGGAGGGGGGTTGGGGAGCGTAGGCGGCGTGCAGGGCTCCCAGTTCTCCCGGGACCGCGGTGTTCGGGACCCAGAGCGGCTGCGCCTGCGGGTCGTACATGGCGTGCTGGGGGGGGTTGGGGCGCGTAGACTGCTTGCAGGGCTCCCTGTGCTCCCGGGACGGCGGCGACTTCGCGGGACCGGCACACCACCGCATAATGGCCCTTTTTCCCGTAGCTTTTGCAGATAGCTGCGCGGGACGGGCAGCGCTGTCGGGGGTGTTTCGCCTGGCCGCAGAAATAACAGCGGGCGCCCCCGGTGCGACTCGGCGTTTGGACTGCGCAAGCCTGTGGGGTGTCCGGGGGGTGGGGGTAGGGGGTTTGCCGCGACGGGTACGTACGGGGCCCAATGGGCTGCCGCGCGGTCGGGGCCGTAGGCGTGCGTATTACGCGCGGCCACGTCTAGGGAGGCTGCTAGGGCCCGGGCCTCTGAGAGTCCTAGCGACTCTTTTTCTAGAAGTCTTTGGCGGATTTGGGAGGATTGCATACCTGCAACAAAAGCATCGCGCATTAACATGTCCGTGTGTTCGTTTGCGTTCACCGACGGCCAGCTGCAGGCTCGTCCCAAAATCAGTAGAACTCGTCCATCGATTCTCCGGGAGCTTGCCGTCTCGTCGCGAGCTGGTAGCGAGCGTAGATTTGGTTAACTGGGCGAACGTATAGACATCTCAGTGCTGCGAACGCCGTCTGGAAATTGTCCGAGTCTTCGATGAGGGAGAAAATCTCCGTGCTCACCCTCGAGTGCAGGACCTGCAGTTTTTGGTCTTCTGAGACTCGGCCGGTGGTCGTTCTGAGGTAGGCCTCGAAGCAAGTCTGCCAGTGCTTGAAGGCTGCTGCCGCGTTCACTGCGTGGGGGCTGATCCTCAGGCATTCCGGACTGATCCTGAGCTCCATAGTCCTTTTTAGGCACGCTTAATAAATTGTAGCGCACAAAGACTCCGTGAGATGAATAGAGTGAAGTCGATGAGGCTTTATTAAGCGTGTCTGTTCCCCCGCAGCTCGATAGTAAACTGGCCTGCGGGGGAAGACTCCGGCTTCTTATACTCCGCCTTCAGGGCCATGAGGTCAACGGCCAACCAGGACCCGGGATCTGTCAGTCAATGACATTAGGGCTTCCAGTCCCACATGACCCCCAATACATACTACCACACACACAATGTCTCAAGGCCCTGTCCTACACCGTGAGGACCCGGCCGCCCATCAGGCTAGGGAGGGACTCGGAGGAGGAGACTGCGATGGCCCAAGGTGTACAGGCTTCACTGGTCTTTCGAACAGATGACAGACAGCGTGTGCCATAGGACGCTCCGCCTCAGCGAGGGGACGATACGGCACTTGTGCCATGTTCTTGTGGAATAAAAAGGCTCCCACAGTTCCACGAAGTCGTGGCTTTTTTAAAAAAAGTTTCCCGCGAAATCGGGAGCAGGGGAAAAGGGCCCTCGGGAGAGGAGCGATCCGGCGCCGTAACCCTCCCCCCCCCAACGCAAGGCAGCAGAGCACAGGGCAGGACAAGCGGTGGCCAGGACCGAAGCGGTGGCCAGGACCGAAACGGGGGCTGAACCTGCAGGGAGGAAGGAACGGAGGAGCGACGACGACACCCACCCCCCCACCCCCCAGCGCGGGGTGCGATGAGTGGTGGCCCGGACCGAGCAGCGGGGAACGAATCGGGGACCGACCGACCGACCCCACCCCCCGGCGGCGACCACCACGAGGCAGGAACAAAGAGGGACTCCGGACCAGAAGCCACTCTCTCTCTCTCTCGACCTGGGTGAGTGAGGGGAAAGGAAGGAAGAAAGAACTTTTGCAAAAACAAAACTCTGAAAAGAAAACTTTTAAACTGTTAAAACCTTTTTGTTTAAAAAAATATTATTTTGGCACTTTTTTGTTCTCACCCAAAACAAGTTCACCTGAGAAGAATTTTATAAAAGAGGAAAAATCAAGTGGTAAAGGAGAGAAGGGAGGGGAGAATAAAAAGGGAAGGGGTGGAGAAAATAAATAAATGAATAAATAAATAAAAGGGGGGGAAAAAAAGGGGAAAAAATGCCAGAAGGGAGCCAAAGCAGAGGGAGAAGGGGCACCAAAGGCAGATGGGGCAATGGGCGAGCCAGTTCAGACGAGTCAATCAGCGAACAAAGCGGCAGAACGGAAGTATCGCCACATCAAAAAGAGCTGGGCAGACGGGTGCAGTCTCCCTCGGGGCCAGGGGGGAGCTGGAACTGGAAGGCAGCCTTTGCCGACGCGCTGAGGGAACATCAGCAGGTAAACAAGGCAGAGGATAGGGCAGACATAAAGGCTGCAGTGCAGGCAGCAATGGCCAAGGCCTTGGCGGAGGTGCAGCAGGCCCTGGGCAGCGCAGAGGAGAAATTGGACTCTCAAGGGAAGAAACTGGAAGCCCAAAAGGCGACCATCAAGGAGCTGGAGAAAGCAGCGACTGACGTGAGCGACCGGATCACGGCCCTGGAGAGGGAGGTGGCGAGACTGGGCACAACACAGGGGAGCCTGAAGGGCAGAGTGGACGACCAGGAAAACCGCTCGAGGAGGCAAAATGTCAGGATAGTGGGCTTACCAGAGGGGATCGAGGGTAGAGACCCCACGGCAGACGTGGCTGAGATGCTGGGCAACTTAGTGGGGAAGAAAACCTTTCCCAGCCCACCAGAAATGGACAGAGCACAACGATCGCTGCGCCCGAAGCCCAAAGCAGGAGATCACCCAGAGCAGTTATAGCTAAACTGCACCCGTACCAAGATAGGGAAACAATCCTACGCTGGGCCAGGAAAAACAGAACCTGCAAATGGGAAGGACACGCCATTAGAATTTACGAGGACATTGGGGCAGACCTAGCCAGGAGACGGGCTGAGTTCAAAAGAGCGAAAGCAACTCTTCACAAGAACAGCATGCATTTTGGTATGCTGTACCCAGCGAAACTCTGGGTCACATACCAAGAAAGAGAATACTTCTTTACAGCCCCTGCCGAAGCAAACAAGTTTGTCGACGAACACGGGCTGGAAAACCACCAGCGAAGGTAGAAATGTGGGGCCTCTGGCAGGGGGCAACAACACACCGACGGAGGGGAGGGGTGAGGCAACGCCAGGTCCCCCCCGCCACGGCGAGCGCACCCTGAACAAAGAACAAACCACTGCCCGAGGGACCGCTTCAGGTGGGAGGCCAGGCCCCAGCACGAGGGAATGAGAGTAGCGGAGAAGGGAGAGCAAGCAAGAGGAGTGTCGGGAAGGATAGGGGAAGAGCGGGCAGAAAACCGTAGAGGCCGGGCAGGGGAGAAGCGAGACAGTAACTCCCGAGAGGGGGGCACCGTACTAGCAAGAAAGCTAGCGCCAGGGACATGCAACAAAGCAGGGCCACAGCGCGCCCCCAACAAGGGTGAAGGTGCCAGGCTGTAGGTGGGGGGGGACCACTCAACAGAGACGGGAGAGCAAACTGGGATAGGACCAGGGGAAAGAGGGACAAAGGAGGGGTACAAGGGAGAGGGGGGAAAGGGGAGAGACCGGGAGGGGGGGGGGGCACAGGGAGGGAGAGACAAACAAGGCTAGAAAAGGAATAGGGCCACAAAGTGCCACAACCAAGGGTTCGAAACAAGGAATCGCTGCAAGCACCCACCCAGTACGGTCTCTGGGCGAAGGGAGACTTCAGGGTGCAGGGGACTACCCACATGGCGGACGCACAGTGGGCGGCCATGTCAGGTGCCCCGGGACAAAGGGAAACCCCGGAGCGCAGGGACCCGACCACAGGGAGAGATCAGTGACAGCGGCCATCCTGGACGGCCCCCTAACAAAGGGAAACCCCGGAGGGCAGGGGTGTGTCCACCAGGTAAGTTTGGTTAATCCCACAGGAGCGAGGGGGCAGAAGCCCCCCACCAGAATGGTCACATGGAACGTAAGGGGACTCAACGGCCCAGTGAAGAGATCCAGAGTCCTCACCCACCTAAGAAATATGAGGGCCGACATAGTCTTCCTCCAAGAGACACACCTGAGAGAGCAGGACCGACTGCGGGTAAGAAAGGGCTGGGTGGGACAAACCTACCATTCCTGCTATGGAACAAGGGCCAGGGGGGTGGCGATATTGATCAGCAAGAGGACGATGTTTAGGGCGACAAAGACTGTTACGGACCCAGGGGGACGGTATACCATGGTCAGCAGGGCCCTGGATGGGGCACCGGTAGTAGTAGTTAACGTGTATGCACCCAACTGGGACGACACGAGCTTCATCAAGAAGACCATGGCAGAAATCCCTGACATAGCGACGCATCGACTAATCACTGGGGGGGGGGGGTGACTTTAACTGTGTACAGGACCCAAAGACATACAGATCAAACCCCAAAACGGGGAAAACCTCAAGCATGGCAAGGGAACTGAGTCACTTTATGGAGCAGATGGGAGCGTTGGACCCCTGGAGGTTCGACCACCTGGAATTAAGGAATTATCCTTCTTCTCCCCGGTACACAACGTATACACAAGAATTGACTTCTTTGTGGTAGGGAAAACGGTGCTTCCGGGGATAGACAAAGTGGAATACTCCGCAATTGTGATATCAGACCACGCTCCACACCACATGGACGTGAGGCTGGAGACGGGCAGGGCCCAACGCCCCACATGGAGGTTGGACGTCGCCCTACTAGCGGACAAGGCCTTCAACGAAAGGTTATCATGGGCCCTTGCAGAGTACACAGAGAACAACCAGAACGGGGAAGTCTCACCCTCCACATTCTGGGAAGCACTAAAGGCCGTACTAAGAGGGGAAATCATCGCTTTCAAAGCGCAAAGAGATAGGGAGGAATGGGTGGCTAGGCAGCAGCTGGTTGACTCCATACTGGAGGTAGACCGTAAATACTCCGAGGCCCCGACCGTAGAGCCCCTGGCGGAGAGGAAAGAGCTACAAAGGAACTTTTACCTGCTCTCCACCAGGAAAGCAGTGCACCAATTCCGCCAAGCACTTGGGACCCTATACGAACACGGAGACAAAGCCAGCCGCCTGTTGGCACACCAGCTGAGAAAGCAGGCAGCCACCAGAGAAATTACACAAATCAGGGATACCAGAGGCACATTAGAAACAGAACCAGAAAAGATCAACAAAACCTTCAAGGCCTTCTACCAAGGGCTGTACACCTCCGAGCCCCCAATGGGGGAGTCCGGGATGAAACGGTTCCTTGATGGACTGGACATTCCAGTCATGGGGGAGGGCAGAAAACAGGGCCTGGAAGCACCACCAGCCCTGGGAGAAATCATCGACAGCATTAGCTCCATGCAGGCGGGGAAGGTGCCGGGACACGACTGGTTCCCGGCGGAATTCTACTAAAGATTTGCGACAGCACTGGCCCCGCACCTGCGGGAGATGTTCACAGACCCGCTAGCGAGGGGCACACTGCCGCCCACGCTAGCACAGGCCTCAGTCTCGCTGGTACCTAAGAAAGACAAAGACCTAACGGAGTGTGGGTCATACAGACCCACCTCACTGCTGAATGCAGACGCCAAAATACTGGCCAAAATCCGAGCCAAAAGGTTAGAAGACTGTGGACCTGAGGTGGTCGCAGAGGACCAGACGGGTTTTGTCAAAGGTAGACAGCTTACCTCGAACATCAGGCGCCTGCGAAATGTGATATTGACCCCTCCGGGGAGAGAACACCAGAGGTGATCGTCTCCCTAGATGCAGAAAAGGCCTTTGACAGAGTCGAATGGAAATACCTCATAGAGGTACTGGAGCGGTTCGGGCTTGGAACAGGGTTCATCTCCTGGGTAAAGCTCCTATACAACGCTCCCATGGCGAGCGTACGGACCAACAATACCAACTCCCGATACTTCCAGTTGCACAGGGGCACCAGACAAGGATGCCCACTGTCCCCGCTGCTGTTCGCTCTAGCGATCGAACCACTAGAAATCGCGCTTAGAGCACCAAAAGGCTGGAGGGGGATATGAAGAGGAGGCAGAGAGCACAGAGTCTCACTCTGTGCAGATGACCTGCTCCTCGACATTTCGGATCCACAGAGCAGCATGGATAGAATCATCGTGCTCCTGAAAGAGTTTGGCATCTTCTCGGGCTACAACCTCAACATGAGCAAAAGCGAGATCTTCCCTGTGCACCCACAAGTAGGTGGGGCAGCCCTAACGGGACTGCTGCTTAAACAAACCCGACACAAATTCCGCTGCCTGGGGATCCAAATAGCCCATGACTGGAAAGGGATCCACAAATGGAATCTCACCAGTCTGACAGAGGAAGTAAAAAAGGACCTGCAAAGATGGAACACACTCCCACTCTCCATCGCGGGGAGAGTCCAGACGATCAAAATGAATGTGCTGCCCAGGTGCCTTTTCCTATTCAGATCAATCCCGATCTAGACAAACTAATCATGGCATTCGTATAGGGTGGGAAGAATGCTAGGTTCCCAAAGAAGGTCTTACAAAATTCAGGGGGGGGCTTGCCCTCCCAAACCTACAACTTTGTCACTGGGCAGCGACGGACGAGCGAATAAGGGGATGGATCAAGGAGCCATAAGCTGAGTGGGTGCGCGCGGAAGAGGCCTCCTGCATGGGGACCTCCCTCCGGGCCCTCGCCGTGGTGGCACTCCCATCCCCACCCAAAAAACACTCCAGCAGCCCGGTGGTGATAGCCACTCTCCAGACCTGGAACCAACTACTGCAACAATTTGGCCTGACCAGAATGTCGGACAAAGCTCCCATCTGCAACAATCATAGGTTCACGCCAGTGCTGACTGACGCCACCTTCAAAAGGTGGGGACAGGACAGAAGGACACTGACAGTCAGGGACCTATACACTGACGGCAGGATCGCAACACTGGGCGAACTGACAGAGAAATTCCAGCTAGCCAGTGGGAACGAGCTAAGGTACCTGCAACAAAAAAACTTCCTACGAAAGGAGACAGGGACATACCCACAACCACCACGACAGACACTACTGGAAGAGTTACTGGAAGCATACTAGATAAAGGAAACTGTAGTGACATGTATGACCAACTGGAGAAGGGGCCGACACCATACTGGACGCAACAAGAATGAAGTGGGAGGAGGACCTGGGGATTGAAATAGGGTGGGGACTCTGAAACGAAGCACTGCATAGGGTCAACTCCACCTGCATGTGCGCAAGGCTCAGCCTGACGCAACTAAAAGTGGTACATAGAGCCCACTTAACAAGAGCCCGTATGAGTAGGTTCTTCCTGGAGGTGGAGGACAGATGTGAGCGGTGCCAAGGAGGCCCAGCCAACCACGCCCACGTGTTCTGGTCGTGTCCCAGACATGTGATGTACTGGACAGCCTTCTTCGAGGCAATGTCCAAGGTGGTGGGGGTGAGGGTGGAGCCATGCCCGAAAGTGGCGTTCTTCGGGGTTTCAGACCAGCCAGATTTATTCCTGGAGAGGAGGGCGGACGCCCTTGCCTTTGCCTCCCTGATCGCCCGCCGTAGAATCCTGTTCGGCTGGCGGTCAGCAGCACCACCCAAAGCTGCAGACTGGCTGTCCAACCTCTCAGAATCTCTCCAAATGGAGAAAATCAAATTCGCCATCTGAGGGTCAGACGACGGCTTCCACAGAACGTGGGAGCCATTCACCCAATTGTTCCAAGACCTGTTTGTGGCCAACAAACAAGCAGAAGAATAGCCAGGTAGCCAAGAAACAGGGGAGAGTAGCCAAAGCGTGAGAGGGAGAGATCGACCGAGAGAGGGAGGGGGGTGGACAGCTAAATCTAAGAGGAAGGAAAGGCGAGCCACAGGGGGGGGGGGGGCAGGAGCGGGGAGAGGGGGGAAGAGACGGAACAATAGAGGTGAGCCAGGGAGGGGGAGGGGGGAGGCAGGGAAACGTTAACAAACTTAACGTCCACGGGAATAGAGAAAACGGGGAAGACGGGAGGGCTGCAGAAGTGGAAGTGCTCAGAAGCGGAACGAGACGACAACGGCAGCGAACTCCGTCTGGGAGAAGCAAGGGACGTCAATACCAGAACAGATGCCTACTTATGTGTGTAAATAATTTTGCCAAGTGTACAGAGTTGCTGCTGTTGAGCGGGGGCATAATACCGTCCGATGGCTTCTGAGGGAAAATTAAAACGTCAGCAGCAGCAGCGACCAGTAGGGGAGTGGGGGGTGAGTGCTCCGTTGGGAGGGTGTGGGAAGACTGAGGCGCGTGGGGTCACGTCTAGTCAATTGTTATTGTATATTCTCTTTTTGCACTATGTTAATGTTTACTCTATTTTGCTGTGTTAGGATTATTACTATTTATTATGAAAAACTTTGCAAAACTTTAATAAAAAATATTTTTTTTTTCAAATGTTCTTGCAGACTTAGCACCACATGGCAGAGGAGGATACCGAATCCTAATGGCCATGAAGGTCACCGCAGCCCTGAACATTTACACCTCAGGATCATTCCAGGGTTTGAGAGGAGACTTGTGTGGCATCTCACAAGTGCATTTGTGAAGTCAGCAGTGCTCTGTTTGGGTAGTGAACTATATAACTTTGACATGGACCAAGCCCAACAGGATGCCCGGGCAATTGGTTTCTCCACTATTGACGGGATGCCCCAGGTCCAGAAGCTAATTGATAGCTATCAACAGTGCCCTACATCAACAGGAAGGGGTCCACTCCCTGAACATCCAGCTCATGTACAACCACCATGAGGTACCCTCAATAATGACGCTTCGAGATTAAACTGTAGAGAAGGCTTTATTAGACTAATAACTATACTACAGCTAGAGACGAGAGCTGACTGCTACACAGACCATGAGGCAGCCCTTTATGTATGGCTCCCAGATGGGCGGAGCCAGAGGCGGAGTCCCCAGGGTTCCAAGCCCGGTCTTAAAGGGGACATCACCTTACATGATGATAAGGCAGTAACCGTTCATCACACACCACTTAATGATCACCTGTGTGCACACTTCCCAGGGAGCATGCATGACAGCTACATCCTGGGCAGTCGGACATCCCCAGCCTCTTCGAGGACTACCCCAGGATGGCCGCTTGGCTTTTGGGGGATAAGGGGCACCCGGGCTGTGTTTGATCAGACTCCTCAAAATACGGTTCCGATGCCTCAACCAATTTGGTGGTGCCCTGCAGTATACTGCCCCCCCCCCCTCTTCTCCCCCCACAAGAGGGTCTCCCACTTTGTGGTAGTCTGCTGTGTCTTCCACAACCTGGCACAGCAGTGAGGCTAACAAGGTGGAGGGGGAGGAACATGTGGCCACCTCTGAGGAGGAGGACGAGGAGGCACCGGAACCTGAGGGGCTGGAGGATGACCGATGCCTCACCCTCCCGGGTTCTGTGTAACATCACTCCAGGGTGATGGATCTGTATGCACTGTCAGTGTGCCACTGTCAAGGGCAGTGGGGTGATGATAACCCGCTGAGAGATGAGCGCCCGTCCTCCTCATTTAATGCCATAGTCTGAGCCCTGCATGCCTGCAGAGTGCTTGCTCACACCCATCACCGGTAGGTGGTGTGGCAGGGCGGACGAGGGAAGCTCTCGGAGGAGGCATCCAAGACCTCTGTGCCTGGGGAGATGGAGCATGGGAATGGTGCTCGGCCTGCATTGTAGAAGAAAATGCCAGAGGCGTCATATTGATCAAGCTCAACGATTTTTACTAATTTCTAAATGTGGCCCCGACTGCCCCAATCCCCCGATGGTGCCATCCCCCTGCCCCACACTTTCCAAACCCTCCCTCACCCCTCCCCCCCCCCCCCACACAATGCACCCAACTCCACCTTACCCCCTCCCCATCCCCCACTCGGCCGAGTGTCCTCTCAGTGATCCTCGACCTGCTCAGCTACCATTGCATCTAGGTTTGTACCCAGAGTGCACACCAGAGGTGGAGGCATCCCGTGGCCCTCGATGTCCTGGCGGGTATCCTCTGGGGGCTCTGGAGTCCAAGGGCCCCGGTGGACTTGCTGGTGGCACAATCCCTGCCGTGCCAGTTTTGGAGTCCCTGGAGGTCCCAGGGCTACTGATTCCTCTCTATTCCTCTGTCAGAATGTGCTGGGCTTGGCCAGGTCCAATGCTGTGTTTGGTATTCTGATGCCCCTGGAACTTGAGAAATCCTTTCTCGCAGGCACTTATTAGGGACATCCTGAGAAGCTGGGGTTTGCTTCTTCTGTGCATGGTGGCCTGGGGTTGGGCTGAGTCCTGTACTTTGGTTGATATCCAAATGGTCTGGACCCTTTCTTGTTTGAATGAGCAGCTTGTTCGCTTCTTCATTATTGGGTGATGGGCGTGTGCCCGGGAAATACGAACCCATGGTGTGATCCATATTCTTTGTTATCCTGTGATCCACTCTTGGTAGTTTGAGATCTCCTTTTTGTTGTCCTTGTGAGTTTTTTGATGGCACTGATCATAATCCGAACATATTACTACTGTCCCTCTCTGTATAAACAGAATTTAAAGAATTTACAGTGCAGAAGGAGGCCATTCAGCCCATCGAGTCTGCACCGGCTCTTGGATAGAGCACCCCACCCAAGGTCCACACCTCCACCCTATCCCCATAACCCAGTAACCCCACCCAACACTAAGGGCAATTTAGCATGGCCAATCCACCTAACCTGCACATCTTTGGACTGTGGGTGGAAACCGGAGCACCCGGAGGAAACCCACGCACACACGGGGAGGATGTGCAGACTCCACACAGACAGTGACCCAAGCCGGAATCGAACCTGGGACCCTGGAGCTGTGAAGCAATTGTGCTATCCACAATGCTACCGTGCTGCCCGAAACAAATGGAATTATGTTGGTTCTACACTGGGCCTGAGACTGGGGTCATATTGCGATGTGTGATATACATAACACCCTTTTAGAACTGGGATTCATGTGCATTTTCATTGTACGTCTAATTTTTTTTAAGGGTGAGTATAAAGAGTCTGTGGTTGGTTCCTGCATGGGGGCAAGTGGGTCTGGTATCGGAGGAGAGGAGGTTGCTGCTGGGCTGTCATTGGTGCCCCCCCCCCACCCCCACCCCCAGTGCCCTCTCTGCAGCCAGCTCAGCCCACAGTTAGGGCAGCACGGTAGCATTGTGGATAGCACAATTGCTTCACAGCTCCAGGGTCCCAGGTTCAATTCCCCGCTGGGTCACTGTCTGTGCGGAGTCTGCACATCTTCCCCGTGTGTGCGTGGGTTTCCTCCGGGTGCTCCGGTTTCCTCCCACATTCCAAAGATGTGCAGGTTAGGTGGATTGGCCATGATAAATTGCCGTTAGTGTCCAAAATTGCCCTTAGTGTTGGGTGAGGTTACTTGGGTTATGGGGATAGGGTGGAGGTGTTGACCTTGGGTAGGGTGCTCTTTCCAAGAGCCGGTGCAGACTCGATGGGCCGAATGGCCTCCTTCTGCACTGTAAATTCTATGATGATCCATCACACCTTTTTGACAGAACACCGAAGCAATTTGAAACATTTGTGTGCAGTGTTGTGAACAGATAAACATGTATCTACAGATTTGTGCTCTATCCTCTAATGCTATGCTGTGTGCTGGGCCCATGCCACCTTAACTGGTATCTACGTTTCTGGCCTTACGGGCCCTAACGTTACGTCTAGGTGATCCTCAGGCGGTACATCAGGGATGGAGGTGGCTTGCTACAATTCCCGGCCTGTGACCTGGGTCTCCTCGGAGCGACCAGGACTAAAAGAGCCTGGCAGTCTCTTGGACGCCCCAGGTGGCATGGTGCCGCCCTGTTCTGCCCACTGCCCATCGGATGCTCCCCTATGTAACTGTGCCAAGCCCTTCTGTGACTGGTCAGCCAGTGCCTGGCCAATGCCGCTGATGCCTGCAGCCATGACCCGTTATAACTGGCCAAGATCTGGAGTGACACTGCAATGTCCTGGTGGCCCTGGTACATAGTTGCCTAGGACAAGGCATCCTGTCCTGTGCCTCAGCCACCGCCTGCACAGGGTGCTCAAGGCCTTGGACATCTTGACCCATGGCTGATATCTTCGACGCCAAGGCCTGTACCATGGACGCCACATGTGCGGTGTTGACCTGGGTGGCATGCATGGTCAGCACCATCTCCTGCCCCTGCAAGTGGTTGGACTCTTCCAACTGCACCTGCAGATGCTGTATGGTTGCTGGCAATACCTCATGTAATCCACGGTTCTCTGTCTGCGTTTCCAGAATCAATGGGTCCGCTGTTTACGGAAGCCAGAGACCTGTCTGGATGGCAGCGAGTCCCTGGGGTCAGTCTGCGCACCAACCAGCCGCCCCCTCGCGGGTCCCTACCCCCACCTCTTGTACCGATGCACGTTTGTGGTGCACACCAGATAGTGTCCCCGGAGCTTCTTCACTAACATGCCCAACTGATTTGAGTGTCACTGGGATGGTGGACGGTGTTGTAGACAGCTGTGATGAGAGGCCGGTGTCCCGAGCTGGCGTTTGAGGGCTCGCGTCACTATCCGTTGCTGCTCCTTACTGGTCGTGGCCTGGGGTTGGGGTTGGGGGACACCAGAAAGGCCACCTCATCGCCAGGTGATCCTGTAAGACACAAGACATGACACATGGTTGGAATGTGGGTTGGGGTAGCGGTGAGGGGGAGATGGAGTGGTAGGGTGACGTGGGGGAGTTGGCAAGCTGGAGTTGGGGTGGTGTGGGGGAGGTGGAGTAGTGGGGTGTGTGATATAACTGTAAGAACTGCAACAGTTAATGAAATGTCTAGAGTAGCCACTAGAGGGAGCTACAGTTACAAGTATATAAGGCACTGGTGCTAAGCCTTGTGGTGGTTAGAAGTTATTAGAAGATGGTGAGGCAGAGGAGCAGTTGTGTACTTGTGAGTTCTGTAGTTAGAGATAGCATAGTTTAATATAGCAACCTACTACTTTGGGAATGTGAAAGAATCATAGTTAGTAGTGTTAATAAATTTATAGTTTTGTTCGTTAACAAAGCTTGGTGTTCTTTATTCAATACTAGACATCTAAGCCATCCAGGTAAAGCAAAGTAGAGAACACCACAGGGTGGTGTGGGGGAGGTGGGGTGGGGATGGGGTGGTGTGGAGGTTGTGCTCTGTGTGCCATAGGGAAACCACAACGCAGCGGGGGCTCACTTGGATCCACGATGCTGACCTCTGCCCTCTCTCCAGTGCCCGCCACTTTGCAACGGTGTGGGGCTGCAGGTCCAGTAGCTCCCTGCGGTTCTTATCTCTCTCCCTGAGGTTATCCATCGCCTTCTTTTTCGGGGCGGCAGGGAAGCAGACAATACACAATGTTAGGCAGTCAGACGCAGGCAGCGGAATGGGCGGGAAGCTGGTGGTCTTTGTGAACAGGGCACCCGGCCATGGCGGGTGGTATGGGTGTTGACATGTGGTGCAGGGTGGGGCGCGAGCAGACTGCCGGCGGGTGGGGTTTGGTCACCCTCCGAGCAGGCCGGGTTACGGGTGTGTGGGATGTTGGCAGGGGCACGGTGCTGGCTACTCACCCTGGCTGCCTGAGAAAGCCGTGCAGGTTCTTACAACGCTGCTGGCTGGTCCTGGCAGTGGAGCCAACGGCATTCATGGCCCTGCCACCTGCACTCAGGCCCGATGTACGGCGGTTGGTGGCGGCCTTCTTCCCACCCGGGGAATATTGTGCCCCACCCACTACTCCACGGCATCCACCAGGGTCTCGAGCCCCACATCTATGAACCTCAGGGTGCTGGTCTTAGTGCTGCCATCTTCCTGCCTGGGGAATGCAGTGTTGGTATGCGGCTGCAGCTTGTCAGCCACTCGAGTGTCAGTCCGGCCACGGCAAATCGGACACTGTTTTTCATTGGAATTCCTCTAGTTCCATGTGACGCCAGTGCTAGCGCATTAACCATCCGGAATTGCTTAGGACGGCACCGGTTCCCTGGTTGCAGAACATCACCAATTCAGTCGCGGTGTCAGCATCTGCAACAGAGAATCCAGCCACTGGGTTTTCAACTTCTAAAATAAGAATAAAACATGTTACTGGTCTCTTCCAAGATCTGAACACACACACATACATATACATGATGTATGTGTTGTTTTATATTTAAACTTCTGTTTTGTGAAAATAAGAGCAGTAATTTGGTGTCCTGTTTCTTTTAAATTTAGAGTTTCTTTCATTGCGGCACAGGCAGTTAGCTCCAGCGCTCGGACGTTATCTAAGCTTTGGTGCTAAATATTGCTTTGATCTGTGCGGGTGATTTTCGAATGTAACATGGGTTGGGCAGCAGTAATTAGGCACAGTGATTGAACTGCCTTCCAGATAACACCAACAAGAGGCCCCAAAACATTTATGATTCGGCCTCACTTTATTTTGATTCCTGCCAAAGTATTGGCCAGCAGTTGATTGGGGTTGCAGGTAGTCAGGTTCCTCCGTTTAGAGCTCAGCCAGAATTAAATCTCTGCAGGTGGAAAGTCAATCCCAGGAGCAGCAGAGTTGACAGGCTGTGGATGGTGGGTCAAATGCAATTTTCTGTGCTGAGATTGATAGATTGTGTTAGGTCAGGGTATGCAAGGGTTTGGAACAAAAGGGGGAGATAGTGGTGCAGTGCTAATGTCAATGGACTATTAATCCGGAGTCACAGGCTAATCCTCTGGAGGCATGGGTTCAATTTACACCGCGGAGGCTGGTGGAATTTAAATTCAAATAATAAAACTTAAAAACTAGTCTCAGTAATGGTGATGATAAAACTATTGTTGTAAAAATACATCTGGTTCACTGAGATACTTTGGGGAAGGGAACTGTGGCATCATTTACTACCATCCTTACCTGGTCCGGCATACATGTGAATCCAGACCCACAGCAATGTGTTAACTGTTAACTGCCCTTTGCAATGGCCTGGCAAGCTACTGACTTCAACAAATGCCAGCCTTGCCAGTGACTCTCATGTTGGAGTTGAGTACAAATTGACTATGACCTAAACTAAAAACAGAAAGTGCTGGAAAGTCTCAAGAGATCTGGCAGCATCAGGGGAAAGAGAAATAGAGGGTGGGATTTTCCTGACCTTCCCCGCCGATGGAATCTTTCGAAATCGCCAAAGGCAACACCCGCCCCCACCCCACCCCGCCCACCTTGTGTTGCTTCCCCGGTGGCAGGGCAGGTGAATCATACAAAATACCATTGAGCTCGGTGAGAGAGGAAGATCCCGGCCAGAGTAACGTTTCAAGTCCATGTGTGAAGAGGTTTTACAATCTCTGAGTCTGCTGAGTCTTTCCGCCATAGGAAATTTGAATCTTTTTTCACTTTTTCCAGAAAGAAAAAGCAATCACAATTTTTGATAAGATTCCAATTGGCAGATGCAGAATGGAACATCAAAACTACATCGGGAATCATGCACAAAATATGCTTTGCTGCTGTGTAACATGCAGATTTCATCTTGAGTCAATTTCCTGGTCAGAGATGCTGTCGGAAGAGAGCATCCAGCCCATTTATTCTACGCCTGACATCCTTTCCTCCAGAGTTTCAGGTACCAGCTGGAGAATTGATGAGGTGTGTTGATAGGCATTGTCACAGTGAATGAGGTTTCCACAGTGCCCAGCTGTAGAGATGAACAATCACATCCACAAGTTCAAAATGTAATAGAAGTGACATTTCACAGCTTCCCTGATGGTTGAGCAGCTGAGTGTCCTGTGTCATAGAGCATTGAACATTTTAGGCCAAGAATGCTTTGACCCGAACTTTCTGAGCAGCCGGAACAATCATTGGATTACCACTGCAATCAAAAATTCCCCCGACTCGATACTGCTGCACATTTCAACTAAACATGGGACAGAGGGACCTGGAGTAGCATCTGCATTGGCCATTGTAGGTTGGCAGGAAATTAGCAAAGGAATCCTGAGCTTTGCAAATAGGAATATGGGACCACAACCTCGGGGAAGTGGCAATCGCCTTCAGATTAATTCGTCTAACTTTTTCTGGGTAATTATTCTGCTAAGAGAATCAAAATCTTTTGTTTAAATCAATGTTTTTCAAACTTTTTTTCCCAGGACCCGCTTTTGCCAACTGGCTGATCTTCGGGATCCAGTCACGTTTGCTAACCTAGTTTATCCTGAGTCAAGGCAGTGTTTGAGACACTAAAGTTTTCTTGCCCAAGGCAAGGGAGGGGAAGTAAATCATCTAGTTGTCCTGTTCTTAATCATTATCCAGTCGCCCCTGGTGCATTGAATTTATGTCATCTTTGAGTGAGGACAGGATCATATATGCCTGTGATATCCTCCCATCTATAAACATTCACTGTCCAGGGCCACACATGAAGGATAGGAGCTGGTTTAGCTCAGTGGGCTAGACAGCTGGTTTGTGATGCAGAACAAGGTCAGCAGCGCAGGTTCAATTTCCGTACCAGCTGAGAATTCTGAATTCTGCCTCTGTGTACCCGAACAGGTGCCGGAATGTGGCGTTTAGGGACTTTTCACAGTAACCTCATTGCAGTGTTAATGTAAGCCTACTGGTGACAATAAAGATTATTTATTTAGTTACTCATGAGAGATACTGGAGAGCCGCCAACAATTGTGAACCTGTATTCCTCGTGGGACAATACTACGAGCAAACAAAGAAGTAAATGAAGAAGACTGAAGAGAGGAGTACAAAGAACAGATACCACTGGGAAAGAGCCATATGTAATTCTTGTAAATAAAACAAGATTTAAGTGATATTAAAATCTTGATATATAATTGACTTAAATGCAATTAAATTATTTGATGCAAGTTTATTCAACTTCAAAACACACTATCAGAAACAAGTGAATCAATATTGATGAATTCTGACAACACCAAATCTGACCCACAGACAACTGACAAACTAATTGTTCTGCTTGTCATTAATCAGACATTATGGGCGCGATTCTCCACTCCCATGCCGGTTGGGAGAATCGCCTGGGCCGCCAAAATTTCCGGGGACCCCGGTCCGACGCCCTCCCGCGATTCTCCCAAGAGGCGGGAACGGCCCAGTTGGATTTCGCGGGCCGCAGGCCGGAGAATCGCCGGAGACACCCAAAATGGTGATTCTCCGGCACCCCCGCTATTCTCAGGCCCGGATGGGCCGAGCGGCCAGGCCAAAACGACGGGTGCCCCCCAGCGCCGTCCACACCTGGTCGCTACAGTCGTGGGCGGTGCGTGAACGCTGGGGGGGCGGCCTGTGGGGGGGCAAGGGGGGATCCTGCACCGGGCTTCACCTTGAATGTGGGGTGGCCCGCGATCGGTGCCCACCGATCGTCGGGCCGTCCTCTCTGAAGGAGGACCTCTTTCCTTCCGCCGCCCCGCAAGATCCGTCCCCCATCTTCTTGCGGGCGGATTTGGACAGGACGGCAACCACGCATGCGCAGATGACGTCCGTTATGCGGCGCCAGCCGCGTCATCTATGCGGCGCCGCTTTTACGCGGGCGGCAAGGCCTGGCGCGGGTAGATGACGCGGCCCCGATACTGGCCCTTTGTCAGCGCCTGAATCGGTCGGGACCGGGGCCGTTCCGCGCCGTTGTGAACCTCGACGGCGTTCACGACGGCGCGGCCACTTCGGCGTGGGGGTGGAGAATCCCGCCCCATGGATATTTAAAAAGTTTTCTCAGATATTCGTTATTTTGTCAGTTATTCAATTGTGGCATTGTGATGTGCCCATGTCTCTCAACCAGAAGACATACCATTACAGTTACTTTCTGGAGCCTGTTGTCTCCAATGATGTAGCTCTGGTTGCAATGGCAGCCAATTCTCTCCCACTGAATGTGCCTCCATGGTGTCGCTGACACATACGCTTCTGATCCCTCAGCAGCAACCACACTGCATTAGTGGCTGATGGATGCAGAACACCGTGATCCTCAGCTCTGCGATCCTTCTGACAGCCGACTGCAGCCCACTCGCGGGTTGCGACTGGCACTTGAAAAACCCTGGTTTAAATCAAAGTATTGGATAGTTCTCAGGGTAGGGTCATTTTTTAAAATTTAAATTTAGAGTACCCAATTCATTTATTTTTCAAATTAAGGGGCAATTTAGTGTGGCCAATCCACCTACCCTGCATGTCTTTGGGTTGTGGGGGCGAAACCCACGCAAACACAGGGAGAATGTGCAAACTTCACACGGAGAGCGACTCAGAACCGGGATCGTACCTGGGACCTCGGCGCCGTGAGGCAGCAATACCAACAACTGTGCTACCGTGCTGCCTTCAAGGTATGGTTAATGCCCGGCAGAAGTTTAAACTTCCCCAACAATTCCCGTGCTGTCCTTACATGGGATACTTCAGAGGGGTCCCCAATAACATCTTCTGGGGTACGTCCAGGGTACAAGCTCCTGGAGATTGGAAGCTCTGGGCCATTGGATACAAAAGGAGGGAAGGTCTGCTGAACCTTTAGCTCTGGATTGAACTCAACCAGAGCATTGCATCCAGTTCAGGTCAACATTCTCTTGGAAGAAAGAGTCCTTTTAGGTTCCTTGCAAGGGTGCAGATGAGATTTATGAGAACGGTTTTGAGGATGGGGATTTTCGTTACTAGGTTAGACTAGAAAGGTTGGGGTTGTTCTTCTTGGAATCAAGGATATTGAGGGGAGATTTGGTAGAAGTGTACAAGATTATGATAGGGTTTGGATAAGGTAGATCAGGAAAAAAACTGTTCCCATTAACTGATATTACAAGGACTAGAGGCACATATTTAAGATTTTGTGAATGTGAGTAAGAACATTTTTTGCAACGGCTGGTACTGACCTGGAACTTGTTGCCTCATGATAATAATAATCACTTATTGTCACAAATAGGCTTCAATGAAGTTACTGTGAAAAGCCTCATGAGAATGGTTGAAGAGGAGCATTCAACAATTTCAAATGGAAATTGGATAGGCACTTGAAGGAAGTAAATTGGGAGGGTTACATGGAGTCTGAATAAGGAGAGGGACTGACTGGATTGCTCCATGGAGAGCCGACATGAACTCAATGGGCCAATTGCTCTCTCTTTGTGCTTGTTCTACCTTCTAATAAGAGTCAATTGTCCGGTCGATTGAAGATGTCCAAAATACAACTTTATTGCTAATGATTCACTTCAACACACTTACAGAAGAACTAAATCAAAACTTAGAAACTAAACATTTGAATACATGGCAAAGAGTTCATTAATCAAAAAACATAAAGAAATCACTGTGAAATAAATGAATGCATGATTCAAGAACTCTGGAAGGTAGGAACTCAGGGAGGAACCTTGACCACGAGGTCTTACTCTGAAAGGAATCCTTATCTCTGGACTATACCCTCATTTAATCTCATTGGTTTCAATTTCTCAGTTGAGACCTACTCAAATAGATGTCCATTACGTAGAGGGCAATTTACTAATTAATTAAACATTGGGCATTACTTAAGATTGACTGGTGTCCGTCAGGAATAATTTAATGTCTATGTGCGCTGCCTTACGAGAAGGGGATTCTCATACCACGGCTAACCATCGACCTTGCTGTAACTACTGAATTGATACATTCTTATTACTACATGTACTGGAATACAATGGTCTATTCATTGTATGAAACATTTGATGCTGAATTTCTGCAGACATGACTCTAAAGTTCAATAGTTTATTTATTATCTGAAACAATGACCATCTTTTCACAGTCATGGCCTTTCAAATAATTCCATTCTCTAGCTATGCACTCAATCAATACCTAAAGATACCAATAAATCAGTGAATCAATAAACCAATAACCTATTAATGCTATAAATGACTCTATGACTCTATTCAGCCCAGCAGATCTGCGTTTATGTTCCACACAAGCCTTATCCCTTCCAATCAACTTGTCAATACATTCTTATGTTCTTTCCTCATGTACTTACCTAGCTTAACCTTAAACGTTATTTGATACAACTACTTCATGTGATCGCAAGTTTTACATTCCCACCACTCTCGCTGAGCAAAGCAAGTTTCTCTTGAATAACTAGTTTAATTTATCAGTGAATATCTTAATTTTATGACCAGTAGTTTTTCACCCCCTCACAAATAGTGTTTTACTTTGAATATATTACATCCTGATGCAAAATAACCTGGTGTAATGTGTACCGATCTTACACCACACATCAGGAGAGCATCATGTGGATTAATATTACCCAATGCAAGTGTTTTAAAGTAAGGTAGTCATATCACTTGGATTCTAACCCAACCCTATCTGAACTCCAGTGATGCATGAAGAATTTTCTGATGCCCAGAGCAAAGAACATGGAAAGTAAATAACCTTTCTACCTTCATATGCATCATAATAGGTTGCAATTTCATTTAAATTCATGGGGTATGTGGATCTGACGAGATTAGCTTTGGAAAATTTCACACTGCTTGTGCTGGTAGGTTGCATGGTTTTAGCTTGATTATACTCCGCTCTCCCAGTGTGTATTTGAAGCCTTGCTTCTGCGCCTAAACTCTCTGGGTTTATGTAGGTAAAGTATAAGAGGGTGAAAGCATGCACCAAATCAGACACATAGAATCGCTACCTGTATGAAATTCTTAAGAGCTTGGTTTGGAATCTCTTAACAATGTTGATGGATTTGCGTTTGTGTGTCAGATACCTGGCTGATCAAAAAGTAAATCACACTGCCAGTACTTGAACTTTATGTTCAGTATGCATAAATTAATATGCGTTTGTAATATAAATTCTTTGTAATGGGGAGAAAAAGCCAGCAAATCATTACACTTACTTCCTCTTTGTGAGTTTTTCTGTTCAAAGTAATTATGGTCCTGTGAAAAAGGACATTCACCATTTAATTCAGCTTCATGCTCACAGGTAATATAAATTCTTTGTAATTTTATGATTAACCTGTACCATGATGGTCCACATTTATATTGCATGCCTATCTGTATTCAAACCCACACTTGAAAATGACCTATTGATCCATTCAATGTACATTGAATTCTTGCAATGGACAGTTATTCGTATCCAAAAGACAGCACGTTGAATTTTCCTCTCAGCTGCTAGAATTCCAAATGGGTATGATTGCCACGTATATAAAGTACGCACTAAGAACAGAAAACAGAATGTTTCTTGTCGCCAGAAGAAATTATGGCAGAAGATTGGCTGGGTGATAAAATAAGTGGGGATCCAAACCAATTGATTCCTGCCCTACTTCTTGACCTTATCAGCCTGAAAACAACTGGAAATTTGGATGGTATTACAGTCACAGCACAGTACCGCTCCTGTCTTTGTGGTCATTTTAAATTTGTTGTTAGATGAACTGGTCTTCAAATTCACATTATTTATGGTGTGAAGTCAATTCTACATTCAAAATGTATCAATTCAATGATGCAAACTTTCTTTTACCAATTTGATGCTGGTTTTTATGGTGCAGATTCAATTATGCCTGAAGCATATTGCCTGATTACAGTAGCACAGTGGGTAGCACTGTTGCACCATAGCTCCAGGGTCCCAGGTTCGATTCCCGGCTTGGGTCACTGTCTACGAGGAGTCTGCACATTCTCCCTGTGTCTGCGTGGGTTTCCTCCGGATGCTCCGATTTCCTCCCACAAGTCACGAAAGACATGCTGCTAGGTGAATTGGACATTCTGAATTCTCCCTCTGTGTACCCGAACAGGCGCCGGAATGTGGCGACTGTCATGATATTCAGGTGAACATCACAGCACATACATACACACATAATGATGGACAGATCAATGGACCAATCAACACACAAAACACGACAGCCAATCACGGACAAGAGCATACACAGTACAAAGCAGGGAACACGACACTTCCTGGGCACTGGAGCAGGAGAGGGCTCAGGGCACAGACCTCATTGCCAGCCACTCAGAGGTTCACCATGTGCTGAATACCAGAGTTTAATATGTTAATAGTTCATTGAAATAAAACTGCATTGTACCATTCGCAACCGTGTTGGTTCGTCTGTGTATCAGAGTACCCAACACTTCAGCGACTAGGGGCTTTTCACAGTAACTTCATTACATTGTAAATGTAAGCCTACTTGTGACAATAAAGATTATTATTATTATCATTTCTTCTTTTAGAACATTTAAATGTTTTAGCGACATTTTAACATTGGATTAAATGACATTGTATTCAGATAACCTACATGGGCATGGTTTTCCTCCTTTAATGACAAAGGGATGACATGTCCGTTTTTACCCATGTAATCATCCTCTATTGAAGTGCGATGAGTGAGTGATTTTGAAATGCTTTATGCTTGAGAATGTTACCCTGTGGGTAATGTGCAAACAATGATCATTTAAAGTTTCTGATGCAACCAATGAGGGACTTACTGAGTCAAAAGTGATGGAAGATTTGCAAGTCTACCTCTGAATCATGGAATATATGGATGAAGGACATATTTTAAAAAACAGATTTACTGGCGAGGCATATATGTCATTGACTTCCATTGCAGACAACGGTCACCAAGGTTTTGGCGGGAGGAAACTTATTAGTTTTCATATCTACAGTTTTATTCACCAATCATGGCTAACTTCTCAGCAGAAGTACCTTATTTTGGACATAGCGTTTTACAACTGCATTCCTTCATATCCATCTTTGGTCTGTGTTGTTCGTGTTGTGTGCTGCTAATGTTTAATAATATTTACACATTTACTTTTCCCTTTTCTCTAGATTCCACCCACTTTACATAAGAACATAAGAACTAGGAGCAGGAGTAGGCCATCTGGCCCCTCGAGCCTGCTCCACCATTCAATGAGATCATGGCTGATCTTTTGTGGACTCAGCTCCACTTTCCGGCCCGAACACCATAACCCTTAATCCCTTTATTCTTCAAAAAACTACCTATCTTTATCTTTAAAACATTTAATGAAGGAGCCACAACTGCTTCACTGGACAAGGAATTCCATAGATTCACAACCCTTTGAGTGAAGAAGTTCTTCCTAAGCTCAGTCCTAAATCTACTTCCACTTATTTTGAGGCTATGCCCCCTAGTTCTGCTTTCACCCGCCAGTAGAAACAACCTGCTCGCATCTATCCGATCTATTCCCTTAACGCCAGCATCTGAATATTTCCCATCCTAATTTTTAAATTCTGAGTTAGGAAGCATTGTATAGAACCTCAGGCATTTACTGACTTTTGAAATAAAACAAATCAATGCCACGTCAATGGCAAAGAAAATCAGGCACCTCGTGTATTGGATAGGAAAGCAATATTTGCACCGTGGGTCAAAATGCTTCAATGAAGGGCAGCACGGGGGCGCAGTGAGTTAGCCCTGCAGCCTCACGGTGCCGAGGTCCTAGGTTCGATCCCGTCTCTGGGTCACTGTCCGTGTGGAGTTTGCACATTCTCCCCGTGTTTGCGTGGGTGTCGCCCCCACAACCCAATAGATGTGCAGGCTAGGTGGATTGGCCACACTAAATTGCCCTTTCATTGGAAAAAATGAATTGGGTACTCTAAATTTAAAAAAAAAATGCTTTAATGATGAAGACACTAGCAGAGTAAAAAAGGGCTCTGATTGTTCCCGAGCCCAGAGAGAGAAAATCAAAATCATTCAGAGGTCCTTAAATAATAAGAACATAACATAAGAACTAGGAGCAGGAGTAGGCTTTCTGTCCCTTCGAGCCTGCTCTGCCATTCGATGAGATCATGACTGATCTTTTGTGGACTCAGCTCCACTTTCCCGCCCGAACACCATAACCTTTAATTCCTTTATTCTTCAATAAACTATTTATCTTTATCTTGATAACATTTAATGAAGGAGCCTCTACTGCTTCACTGGTCACGGAATTCCATAGATTCACAACCCTTTGGGTGAAGAAGTTCCTTCTAAACTCAGTCCTAAATCTACTTCCCCTTATTTTGAGTCTATGCCCCCTAGTTCTGCTTTCACCCGCCAGTGGAAACAACCTGCCCGCATCTATCCTATCTATTCCCTTCATAATTTCAGATGTTCCTATAAGATCCCCCTGCATTCTTTTAAATTCCAACGAGTACAGTCCCAGTCTACTCAACCTCTCCTCGTAATCCAACCCCTTCAGCTCTGGGATTAACCTAGTGAATCTCCTCTGCACACCCTCCAGCGCCAGTACATCCTTTCTCAGGTAAGGAGACCAAAATTGAACACAATACTCCAGGTGTGGCCTCACTAACACCTTATACAATTGCAGCATAACCTCCCTAGTCTTAAACTCCATCCCTCTAGCAATGAAGGAGAAAACTGCATTTGACTTCTTAATCACTTGTTGCACCTGTAAACTAACTTTTTGTGACTCATGCACTAGCACACCCAGGTCTCTCTGCACAGCAGCATGTTTTAATATTTTATCATTTAAATAATAATCCCTTTTGCTGTTATTCCTACCAAAATGGATAATCTCACATTTGTCAACATTGTATACCAGACCCTAGCACATTCACTTAACATATCCAAGTCCCTCTGCAGACTTCCGGTATCCTCTGCACTTTTTGCTTTACCACTCATCTTAGTGTCGTCTGCAAACTTGGACACATTGCACTTGGTCCCCAACTCCAAATCATCGATGTAAATTGTGAACAATTGTGGACCCAACACTGATCTCTGAAGGACACCACTAGCTACAGATTGCCAACCTGAGAAACACCCATTAATCCCCACTCTTTGCTTTCTATTAATTAACCAATCCTCTATCCATGCTATTACTTTACCCTTAATGCCATGCATCTTTATCTCATGCAGCAACCTTTTGTGTGGCACCTTGTCAAAAGCTTTCTGGAAATCCAGATATACCACATCCATTGGCTCCCCATTATCTACCGCACTGGTAATGTTCCCAAAAAATTCCACTAAATTAGTTAGGCACGACCTGCCCTTTATGAATCCATGCTGCATCTGCCCGATGGGACAATTTCCATCCAGATACCTCGCTATTTCTTCCTTGATGATAGATTCCAGTTTCTTCCCTGCTACCGAAGTTAAGCTAACTGGCATATAATTACCTGCTTTCTGTCTACCTCCTTTTTTAAAGAGTGGTGTCACATTTGCTAATTTCCAATCCGCCGGGACCACCCCAGAGTTTAGTGAATTTTGGTAAATTATCACGAGGGCATTTGCAATTTCCCGAGTCATCTCTTTTAGCACTCTGGGATGCATTCCATCAGGGCCAGGAGACTTGTCTACCTTTAGCCCCATTAGTTTGCCCATCACTACCCCCATAGTGATAACAATCATCTCCAGGTCCTCACCTGTCACAGCCTCATTTCCATCAGTCACTGGCATGTTATTTGTGTCTTCCACTGTGAAGACCGACCCAAAATACCTGTTCAGTTCCTCAGCCATTTCCTCATCTCCCATTATTAAATCTCCCTTCTCATCCTCTAAGGGACCAATATTTACCTTCGCCACTCTTTTTTGTTTTATATATTTGTAGAAACTTTTACTATCTGTTGTTATATTTTGAGCAAGTTTACTCTCATAATCTATCTTACTCTTCTTTATAGCTTTTTTAGTAGCTTTCTGTTGCCCCCTAAAGATTTCCCAGTCCGCTAGTCTCCGACTAATCTTTGTCACTTTGTATGCTCAAAGTCAGCTCTATGTCATCAAATACTTTGAGGAGACCAACATATCCTTGGTGGTCAGCTCTATTGACAGCCACATTTAAACGAATATAGAAAACTAACAATCACATTTGATTATCGATTTTTGGGGCTTTACTTGTCCCTACTATAAAGGAAGGTACGTGGGCCCTATGAAGTTAAATATAAATAAATGATTAAACAATATAAATTTTTGATATATTGTATATATGTCTCCATGCACACAAGCTCTTAAAAAAAACACTAATAATGCATGCTGGTACAACGTAAGATGATTGTAAACATCCTTCCACTCTGTTCCAAAAAACATGATTGACCATAAACTCCACAAGGATATCCAACTGCAATTATTTATGTTTTGCATGCAAGCCGTGTATGTGGTTGCTATGAATCTGATACCATGAAGTACCAAAGTAAGTGCCTTCCATCAGCGCAGATTCCTACTGGGATCACAGATTTGTACAATTATGATGTTGGTGTTTGTGAAGATGCAGGAGGCCCTTGTAGGTAAGCAAGCATAAGTTTATTTTAATCATAGAAATTGGCCACTTTGGTGCCACACACGGTAAGACTACCAGAATTCCAATCCTTATCTGGGCCAGCTTTTACAGCCAGGGAGATCGATTAGGGTATGCCCAAGGGCCTCGTGAGGGTTATTACAATGTGATGCACAATCAATAACTCCAAAAGCGCGATTGGAGACAATTGAAGGCTTTATTACACTAGATGTTTCCCCCAGCAGCGCAGGTACAGAAGGCAGCTGCTGGGGAGACACGGGCTCTTATAATCCGCCTTACTGGGCGGAACCAGCAGGCAGGCTTAACCAATGAAAACAGTACCTCCTACACCAATGGTCTTACAGCATTACAGGGTACCGTAATACCTCTAATACCCACTACGACATTCACCCCCTGTTAAAAAAAGAGTCCGGCGGGGGTGGTGGCCTCACATTACACAGTGGTAGAGGTTAAGGTTATTGAGGTACCCGGTATACATCAGTACAGTGGTTTTGCCTCGTTACATCTCAACTATTTACAAAATTTATTTACAGTTCAGAATGAAGCAATTAGTCGATCGGGGGCCCTGGTCATCCTCTGCGATCGTCGTAGCTTCGGTGGTGATGCAAGCGCCGGCTCGGGCATTTGTGGCTCCGGGAGCGTGGTTTCAGCTTATTCGGCAGCTTCATCACCCCTAGAGGGGACCGGTGGGAGGACCGATCCACCTGAGAAGGGGGCAGCTGTGGGGTGCGCCGGTGGGAGGGAGGGTAGGATTGGTGGTGGGGGGGTGTGTGGGGATCCAGCGGGCGCCAGGTCCCGTAGGGAGACCGTATCCTGTCGACCGTCGGGGTACGCCACGTAGGCATACTGATGTTTAGCGTGGAGGAGATGGACCCTCTCGTGTGAGCCCGCACATGTTTGCGGAACAGGATGGGTCCAGGAGCTGCCAACCAGGTTGGGAGCGAGGTCCCGGAGGAGGACTTCATTGGGAAGACAAGGAGACATTCATGAGGTGGTTGGTTGGTCGTGGTATACAGCAGTGACCGGATGGAGTGGAGGGTATCTGGGAGGACCTATTGCCAGCTGAAGACTGGGAGATCCCTGGACCATAGGGCCAGTAGGACGCTCTTCCAGACCGTTCCATTCTCCCTCTCTACCTGTCCGTTTCCCCGGGGGTTGTAACTGGTCGTCCTGCTCGAGGCAACGCCCTTGCTGAGCAGGAATTGACGCAGTTCGTCGCTCATAAAGGAGGACCCCCCTATCGCTGTGTATGTAGGCAGGGAAACCGAACAGCGTAAAGATACTGTGGAGGGCATTTATGATGGTGGCTGCGGTCATGCCGGGGCAGGGAATGGCGAATGGGAGTACTCGTCAACCACGTTCAGGATGTACGTGTTGCGGTCGGTGGCAGGGAGGGGCCCTTTGAAGTCCATACTGAGGCGTTCAAAGGGACGGGAAGCCTTTATCAGGTGCGCTTTCTCTGGCCTGTAAAAGTGAGGCTTGCACTCCGCGCAGATTTGGCAGTTCCTGGTGGCTGGCCTGACCTCCTTGATGGAGTAGGGCAGGTTGTGGGTTTTAATGCAATGGAAGAATCGAGTGACCCCCGCGTGGCAGAGGTCCTTGTGGAGGGCTCGGAGGCGGTCCACTTGTGCGCTGGCACATGTGCCACGGGATCGGGCATCAGGAGGCTCGTTTAGCTTCCCAGGACAATATAAGATCTCATAGTTGTAGGTGGAGAGTTCGATCCTCAACCGTAAGATCTTGTCGTTCTATATCTTGTCCCGCATTATCGAACATGAAGGCCACCGACCGTTGGTCAGTGAGGAGAGTGAATCTCCTGCCGGGCAGGTAATGCCTCCGTACCAGTCAACCATTCGGTCCATCTCTCATAACAGCTTCTACTATGGCCTGGGCCTCCTTTTCAACTGAGGAATGGCGGATTTCTGAAGCGTGAAGGGTGCGTGAGAAGAAGGCCATGGGTCTGCCCGCTTGGTTGAGGGTGGCCGCCAGAGCTACGTCGGACAATTTGCTCTCGACTTGGGAGGGGAGGGACTAGTCGATGGCGTGCATCGTGGCCTTTGCGATGTATGCTTTGATGCGGCTGAAGGCCTGGCGGGCCTCTGTCGACAGGGGAAAAAACGTGGATTGGATTAGCAGGCGGGCCTTGTCTGCATAGTTGGGGACCCACTGGGCCTAATAAGAGAAAAATCCCAGGCAGCATTTCAGGGCCTTGGAGCAGTGAGGGAGGGGGAACTCCATGAGGGGGCGCATGCGTTCAGGGTTTGGGCCTATAACTCCATCATGCACTATGTAGCCGAGGATGGCTAGACGGCCGGTGCTGAATTGGATTGGATTGGATTGGATTTGTTTATTGTCACATGTACCAAGGTACAGTGAAAAGTATTTTTCTGCGAGCAGCTCAACAGATCATTAAGTACATGAGAAGAAAAGGGAATAAAAGAAAATACATAATAGAGCAACACAACATATACAATGTAACTACAAAAGCACTGGCATCGGATAAAGCATACAGGGTGTAGTGTTAATGAAATCAGTCCATAAGAGGGTCATTTAGGAGTCTGGTGACAGTGGGGAAGAAGCTGTTTTTGAGTCTGTTCGTGCGTGTTCTCAGACTTCTGTATCTCCTGCCCGATGGAAGAAGTTGGAAGAGTGAGTAAGCCGGGTGGGAGGGATCTTTGATTATACTGCCCGCTTTCCCCAGGCAGCGGGAGGTGTAGATGGAGTCAATGGATGGGAGGCAGGTTTGTGTGATGGACTGGGCGGTGTTCACGACTCTCTGAAGTTTCTTGCGGTCCTGGGCCGAGCAGTTGCCATACCAGGCTGTGATGCAGCCTGATAGGATGCTTTCTATGGTGCATCTGTAAAAGTTGGTAAGAGTCAATGTGGACATGCCGAATTTCCTTAGTTTCCTGAGGCAGTATAGGTGCTGTTGTGCTTTCTTGGTGGTAGCGTCGACGTGGGTGGACCAGGACAGATTTTTGGAGATGTGCACCCCTAGGAATTTGAAACTGCTAACCATCTCCACCTCGGCCCCGTTGATGCTGACAGGGGTATGTACAGTACTTTGCTTCCTGAAGTCAATTACCAGCTCTTTAGTTTTGCTGGCATTGAGGGAGAGATTGTTGTCGCTACACCACTCCACTAGGTTCTCTATCTCCCTCCTGTATTCGGACTCATCGTTATTCGAGATCCGGCCCACTATGTTCGTATCGTCAGCAAACTTGTAGATGGAGTTGGAACCAAGTTTTGCCACGCAGGCGTGTGTGTACAGGGAGTAGAGTAGGGGGCTAAGTACGCAGCCTTGTGGGGTGCCGGTGTTGAGGACTATTGTGGAGGAGGTGTTGTTGTTCATTCTTACTGATTGTGGTCTGTTGGTCAGAAAATCAAGGATCCAGTTGCAGAGTGGGGAGCCAAGTCCTAGGTTTTGGAGCTTAAATATGAGCTTGGCTGGGATTATGGTGTTGAAGGCGGAGCTGTAGTCAATAAATAGGAGTCTAATGTAGGAGTCCTTGTTTTCGAGATGCTCTAGGGATGAGTGTAGGGCCAGGGAAATGGTGTCTGCTGTTGACCGGTTGCGGCAGTATGCGAATTGCAGTGGATCAAGGCGTTCTGGGAGTATGGAGGTGATGCGCTTCATGATCAACCTCTCAAAGCACTTCATTACGACTGAAGTCAGGGCCACTGGTCGGTAGTCATTGAGGCACGTTGCCTGGTTCTTCTTTGGTACCGGCATGATGGTGGTCTTCTTGAAGCAGGTGGGGACCTCGGAGTGGAGTAGGGACAGGTTAAAGATGTCCGTGAATACCTCTGCCAGCTGGTCCGCGCAGGCTCTGAGTGCACGACCAGGGATCCCGTCTGGGCCCGTCGCCTTCCGAGGGTTCACTTTCAGGAAGGCCAATCTGACTTCGGAAGCTGTGATGGTGGGTATGGGTGAATTATGGGCTGCTGGGGCACTCACCAGCGGATTGTTGGTTACCTGCTCGAACCGAGCATAGAATGCATTGAGCTCATCGGGGAGCGCATTTATCCTTGTTATATATGAGATTATGGATTTTTGCGGTATAGAGGAATTTTCGGAGATTGGTGTCTTGGTCTGCTGGTAGTGGCTGCAGATGGTGACATTATCGAGGTGCGGAAATGTGGCCCGCAAACCGTACCGGTCAACCATTCGGTCCATCTCTCGTTTGAAGACCGAGACTCCATTAGTGACACCGAAGGGAACACTTAGGAAGTGGTAGAGCCGCCCATCTGCTTCTAAAGCAGTGTATTTGCGGTCGCTAGGGCGGATGGGGAGCTGGTGATAGGCGGACTTTAGATCCACTGTGGAAAAGACCTTGTATTGTGCGATCCTGTTGACCAGATCGGATATGCGGTGGAGAGGGTACGCGTCAAGCTACAAATACCTGTTGATGGTCTGGCTATAATCGATGACCATCCTATGCTTCTTCCCAGTCTTTACAACCACTACTTGAGCTCTCCAGGGACTGTTGCTAGCCTCAATGACACCTTCCCTCAGTAATCGCTGGACCTCCGACCTAATAAAGGTCCGGTCCTGGGCACTGTACGGTCTGCTCCTGGTGGTGACAGGTTTGCAATCCGCGGTGAGGTTCGCAAACAGGGACGGCGGATCGACCTTGAGGGTCGTGAGGCTGCAGACAGTGAGGGGTGGTATAGGGCCGCCAAATTTAAAGGTTAAGCTTTGGAGGTTGCATTGAAAATCTAAGCCTAGGAGTGTGGCAGCGCAGAGGTGGGGAAGGAGGTAGAGCCGGTAATTTTTAAATTCCCTTCCCTGGACCATGAGGTTCGCTATGCCGAACCCCTTGATCTCCACTGAATGAGTCCCGGAGGCCAGGGAGATTTTTTTGGTTAACTGGGTGAACGGGCAGAGAACAGCGCCTTACCGTGTTGGGGTGTATGAAGCTCTCCGCGCTCCCAAAGTTGATCAGACAGGATGTTTCATACCAATTGATGAGCACGGTCATCGTTGCAGTCGAGAGTGTTCGGGGCTGAGACTGGTCCAGGGTCACCGAGGCTAGTCGTGGCAGAAGGTGGATGTTCTCCTCGGGCGGTGTGTGGTCATCTGAGTCGGGATCCTGAGAGTCGAGCCAAGATGGTGGCGCCCACTGGCTGGGGGATGCACAAGATGGCGGCGCCCATCCATCACACGTAGTGTCCAAGAGACAAGGTGGCGGCGCCCGGAGGCCACACGTGGCCATGAAGGAGGAAGATGGCGGCACCCGCTAGCCGCACGTGGCCCGTGGCGAGGGTTGTGGTGGCAGTCCCGATTCGCCTCCGGAGACCGCAGCGACCGCCCGGGTCTGGCATACCGTCACAAAGTGGCCCTTTTTGCCGCATCCTTTGCAGAGGGATGAGAAGGCCGGACAGCGCTGTCGGGGGTGCTTGGCTTGCCCGAAAAAATAGCAGCGGCCCCCCCCGGGGATGCCTGGCAGTCTCGCAGCACATGCTTGTGGGGGGATGGGGGATGCATAGGAGTCGGTCACGGGGGGGTTCCACGCTGCCCAAGGGGCTGCTGCGCGGTCGGGGACATAAGCGCGGGTGTTTTGGGAGGCCACATCCAGGGAGCTAGCAAGGGCCAGTGCCTCCTTGAGGCCTAGTGTCTCTTTCTCCAGCAATCGATGGCGGATTTGGGAGGACAGCATACCTGCAACAAATGCGTCCCGGATCAAAAGTTCTGTGTGGTCACTGGCCGAACTTGCAGGCAGTTACAATTCCTCCTCAACACCATGAGTGCACGGGAGGACTCCTCCAGCGATTCCCCAGGGATTTGTCGCTTCGTCGCTAGTAGATGTCGGGCGTAGACCTGGTTTACAGGGAGAATATAGTGTCCTTTCAGCAGATTCATTGCGGCTTCAAAATCGTCCGTGTCCTCGATGAGTGTGTAGATCTCTGAGCTCACCCTCGCATGCAGAACTTGCATTTTCTGGTCCTCCGTGGGTGTAATTGTGGCCGTCCTGAGATATCCATTGAAACACGCCAGCCAGTGCTTGAAGGTTGCCACTGAGTTTGCCGCGTGGTGGCTGAGTTGCAGATACTCCGTCTTGATTCGGAGCTACATTATTTAAAACCTAGTGTAATAAATTGATGCTCGATCAATAACGCCAGAAGCGAGATTGGAGACAATTGAAGGCTTTATTACACTAGATGTTTCCCCCAGCAGCGCAGGTACAGAAGGCAGCTGCTGGGGAGACACGGGCTCTTATACTCCGCCTTACTGGGCGGAACCAGCAGGCAGGCTTAACCAATGAAAACAGTACCTCCTGCACCAATGGTCTTACAGCATTACAGGGTACCGTAATACCTCTAATACTGACTGCCAGACAATGCTCAATAAATTCTCCATCAGGCTTTGGCTTTATATCAGCATTAACTGAATTTTGGCATTAAAATAATCATTCTAAGGTTCAGAGACAGAATCATGATCTGTTATGAGCAGGATCTGGTAACAGCACAAAGCAAATTAGTACCAAACAAACAAAAAAACCAGCAGCAGAAAGCGATCGTGAAGTATTCAATGTAATTGTAGTCACCTATTTTTAACCTTATAAAAAGCATGTTCTCATGTGTTTCATCACCAAACAAAGCACACAAATAGACCTCCTGTAATACACTTCCGGCAGTCAGCAGCACACAGAGGAGAATGCAAGAGGAGTATATCGGGGCAAGCAGTCAGCAGTACCTAGAAGACAGGCTGTAACCACCACCTAGAAGAGTGACCTGCAATTAGCATTTCAATGAAGCAGCCTGGGAACCTAATGATTGGTAAGGAGGAACTGGTGAGTATCTATTCTACCATTTGATAGGAGAGTAAGAATATAGGTGAGGTCTTTTGTTACAGAGTCAGCATGTGGAGTAGAAGAAGGTCATTAGTGTTATTAATATTCTCAAACTTGGTAGTTGTAAGGGGAATGATCTAAAGGCAAGTCATGTTAGGACAGCTTAGCTACATGGAATGCTAATCCTGTGCTTTGTGGGAAATCAGTGACACTTCCAGTGTCCAGGATGAATATGTGTGCAGGAGGTTTCTCCAGCTGCAACTACGGGAAATTAATTTTTGGAACTGGAGCAGAGGGTGGAGTCACTCTGGAGCATCCGTGAGGCTGAGATTTTTGTAGATAGCACATTTAGAGAGGTGGTCACACCACACCTAAGTCTGCACAGGCAGAAAGCGAATGGGTGACCACCAGGCAGAGTAGAGGCAGGCAGGTAATGCAGGAGTCCCCTGGCACCATACCCAACTTAAACAGATATGCTGCTTTGGATACTGGTGGGGTAGTGATGTCTCAGGGGAATGAAGTTAAATCCAAATCTGTCACATCATGGCTGGCTCAACTGCGCAGTCGGGGAGGAAAAAGGGCATTAGGGCTGCTCACTCATAGGGGATTTTATTGTAAGGGAAACAGATAAACAATACTCTGGCCATCATTATAGGATGACATGTTTCCTTCCTGGTGCTCGCAGCAGAGCAGCTGCAGAACATTTTGGAGGGGGAGGGTGAAGAAATAGCAGTTGCGTTACACATTGGTGTCAATGACATAGGTTGAATACAGGGAGCTAAATGGTAAATTAAGAAGCAGGACCTCTAAAGCAGTAATCACAGGATTACTCCCCGTGCTATGCGCGAGCAAGAGCAGATGTGGGAGTAAAGATAGGATGAATGCATGGCTAGAGGTGTGGTATAGGAGGATGGTTTCAAATTCCTGAGGATTGGAGACAGGTTCTGGGGAAGGTAGGACCTGCACAAACTGGATGGGTTGTACCCCAACAGGAACAGGATTCATATCCATGCAGGGTTTTTTTCTAGTGCTGTTGGGGAGGCTTTTAAACTTGTATGGCAGGAGGATGGGTGCCTGAACAGGGAGTAAGAGAATAAGAGGAGATGGAAACTCAATTAGCAACAAAAGGCAGAAAAAGTGAAAGCAAGGGAGGAAGACATGGGAATGAAAGGCAAAGAACAAACAGTGGCTCTATTGTCCCCAGAGATGGGCTCAGTGGAAGGAAAAGTGGCAGAAAAGCAAAACCAAGAGTTGTAAGTACACAGCAGACAAAATAAGATAAATGAACAGACGGCACAAATAAAGTTAAATGGGTATGATCTTTTAGTACTGAGATACGGTTGCAAGGAGATCAAAGTTGGGAAATCAATACTCAAAGCTATTTGACTTCTAAGAAGGACAGCTGGGAAGGAAAGGTGGTGGGGTAGCTCTGCTATAAGAGAGGAAGCAATTATAGTTCTGAGGGACAATCTGGGCTCAGAGGATGTGAAGTCGATTTAGGTGGTAGTGACAAATACCAAAGAAAGCAAAAGAGTACTAGGTGTATTGGGTAGGCCCACAAAAGGTAGCCACACTGTGAGAAAATGTTCAAATCAAAAAATAACAAATGAGCACTGTATTAATTAATTTAACTTTCATATAGATTGAGCTAATCAAATTGGAAATGACAGCCAAGAGAATGAATTCATAGAATGCATTTGGGATGGGATGGATAAAGGATTGGGTGGTACTGTGGCAAAGTGGTAAGCACTGCTGCCTCACTCCTGCCTCAGTTCGATTCTGGCCTTGGATGACTGTGCAAAGTTTGCACATACTCCCTGTGTCTACATGGGTTTCCTCCAGGTTCTCTGGTTTTGTCCCACAATCCAAACATGTGCAAGTTATGTGGGGTCACGGGGATAGGTGGGGGAGTGGGCCTCTGAAGGATGCTCTTTCAGAGAGTTGGTGCAGACTCAATGGGCCAAATGGCCTCCTTCAGTACTGTTGAAATTCTATGGTTCTATGGTTCTGACAGGGAGCAGCGAGTAGCAATAAAAGGGTCTTTCTCAGTTTGGAGGGTAGTAACCAGTGATGTGCCACAGGAATCAGTTCTGGGACCGTAGCTCTTCACAATATATATTAATGCTTTGGAGGAAAGAATAGAGTATTGTGGCCAAATTTGTGAATGGTACAAAGGCGGGAGGGAAGGAGGGTATTAATAACTTACAGTGACATATTAACAGGTTAATTAAGTGGGAAGAAAATTTGTAAATGTAAATCAATGTGGGAAATTGTGAGGTTATTCATTTTGGAAGAAAGAGTGAGAAGGCGGATTGCTATTTAAATGGAGAGAGACTGCAGAAAGCTGCAGAAAAAGGGGACTTGGGGGTCCTTTTCATGAATCCCAGAAAGCTAACATACTGGTGCAGAAGGGTAATAGGGAAGGTAAATGGAATGCTGGCTTTTGTTTCAAAGGGATTGGAGTATAAAAGTAAAGAGTTATTGCTTCCACTGTACAAGGTACACATTTAAAATATTGTGTACATTTTGGTTCCCTTATTGAAGGAAATAAATATTATCACTGGAGGCAGTACAAAGGATATTTATGAGGGTGATTCCGGATAAAGTAGGACTTCCATATGAGGAAAGATTAAACAGGTTGGGTTTGTACTCTTTGGAATTCAGAAGAATGAGAGGTGATATGATTGAAACATGTAAAATTCTCAGGGGGTTCATCAGGGTAAATGTTGGGAGGATGTTTCCACTCACAGGAGAGTGAAGGGCCAGGGGGCAAAATTGCAGAATAAGGTGGGGCTCATTTAAGATGGATTTGAGGAAGAATTTCTTCTCTGAATCTTTGGAATTCTTTACCCAGAAAGCTGTGGAGGCCGAGTGCCTGAACATCTTCAAGGCTCAGATCCATAGGATTTTAATCAGTTGAGGAATTAAGGGTTTCAGAGACAGGGCAGGAAAGTGGACTGAGTGAGTTTTATATCAGCCATGATCATATTAAATGGTGGAACAGGCTCGAAGGACTGAATGGCCGACTCCTGCTCTTATTTTTTATGGTCTTATGGTGAGTGAATGGGTGAATGTGTAGGTGGGTGACTGGGCGAGTGAATGATGAGGTGGGTGAGTGACTGTGTGGGTGAATGACTGGGTGGGTGAGTAACTGGATGGGTGAGTGACTGGGTGAATGAGTGAGTGAGTGTGGTGAGAGAGTCAGTGTGGGGTTACGTGAGTGGGAGGGTCTGAATGGGGTGTGAGTGAGTGAGGGTGTGAGTGGTGGGGAGAATGTGTTGGTGGGTAAGTTAGTGGTGAGTAAGTGAGTGGGTGAGTAAGTGAGTGAATGGGTGGGTGAGTGAGCTGGTGAGTGGGTGGGTGTGTGAGTGGGTAGGTGAGTAATTGAGTGGACGGGTAAGTGAATGGGTGGGTGAGTGAGTGAGTGGATGGGAGTAAGTGAGTGAGTGAGTGATGAGTGAGTGAGTGAATGGGAGTAAGTGAGTGAGTGAGTGGGTGATTGAGTTGGTGGGTGAGTAAATGAGTGGAGTGAGTGGATGATTGGGGAGGATAGTCAGGGGTAGGTTGGGTATGTTTGGAGTTTGGCTAGTTAGGTCGAGGATGGTGAATAGTTGGGTTCGGGGGTGGGGTAGTCAGTGGTTAGTTAGGGTGGCAGACAGTTGGGGCAGTGTGATAGGTAGTCAGGGTATAGGTAGGCGGGATTGTGGTGGTCAGGTTGAAGGTAGGTAGTGCGGTTGTAAGGGTTGTTCAGGAAGTGTGATGGAATGTATAGGGCTTTTGAGCTAAATTAGACTGTCAGTCTCTTAATTACACCAGGCAATATATAAAGTAATAATTCTAGGGTAAGCATCCAGGTAAGTATTTTGTAAGTAGCCCAAGTCTTTGATCCTGAGTTCAGAGTCGGACACATTCACAGAGTATTCTCAGCAGCGTAACTCAGCTCATTGAAGTTTAAACATGCACGCATCAGGAATTTTGATGAATCAAAGCGCCACATCGGCGAGTGCCTCAATATCCGCCGCAGCTGGCACTGGTACATCTACCCCATACTTACCAATTGAACAACTTCTCTGGCCCTGAAATCTTTAATGCTCCTGCCAATTAAAAGCCAGAGTGTAGGCTTGCCATACAATCAGGGACAGTGGGTGGGTTCTGGTCAGGCCAATAGGGGATCCTCCATCACCCAATGATTGGCAGCCCCAATGACCAAGGTGCGAGCTGCCAATCGTGAAAATGCAGACAATTCGTGGCAAGTGAAGGTAACTTTTAATTTTCAAAAAGTCACGATTGACAGGCCATGATCCTGGAGGGGAAACCCCTCAAGGGCATGGCCAATGACTCCATCTGTGGCCTGGTGGCCATTAGGGGGGCGAAGCGCCCCTTACTTGAATTGTCATGACGGTCCCAAATTGCATGCCTGTCAGCCTCCAATCTGAACTCTGGCCCATTTTTAAATCCGGTCTCAATTATATCTGGATCCAGAGGTAATTTTATTTACAAGAGCTGGTGTTGGGAATTTTCTTCACCAACGTCAGGCATTGGAAAAACTTTTGCATGTTCCTCATACCATTCTGCCATGTATTTCCAGACGATTCATCAACTGAATTCACTTCAATACCTTTGTCCAATACTAGGCAAATAAAAACACAGCTGTTTGTGTCATTTCCGGCTTATTGTCAGCGAATTAATTCACAAGCTTTACAACACAAACTAATTAGTGAAAAAGAAGGGTCTTAAGGAATGTATACTTAACATCCTGGTGAATCAATCACATCCTGGATATTTTATGAAATTTAATATCCTAATTTCTTCAGTCTTGTTACGATCTCAGTTGATGTTATAACTGGACGGGAAGATCTGAAAATGCAACCCTGGCTGAAAAGACCATAACTTGTAATTTTTAAAATAAAATGTGGAGGACCAGAGTCACATGACTACCAATTAATTATAACAACAGGGGAATAAAACATTGATTAAACATGAAAAACTTGGATTATTATAAAATACTCCTTTATCTTAACAAATACACACATATTTAAATATTAACATGAATTACAAAGTACGTTTTAAGCTACAATGGTCTTATTAGCAAAACAAGTCCCTTTTAAGCACACAAGATGACTGAGGTCAAACAACGCACTCCACTATGTATCCAAGTTAGTACCGATGGATTTCTCTTCAGAATCTCCCCAGATGAGTATCACATATGCGTTTCCAAACTTCACTCCCAAAAAACACGCTGTAAAATCTTCTCTCATAACAATGCTTTTCCCCTTCATGGTTTGCATACCGAAATACATACCAGGTTTTACAAATGCCACTTTTAAACGAAGCTTCTGCTCCACTTTTAACAGAGAATACAGTCCAAGATTTTGCACCACTCCGTTTTAGATTTCCTTTGGCTCAACGTCTATTACACAGCTTCCAAGATCAAGCCATAGATTTCCCAAATTACTTCAACTCAAGCTCCACAGATTGTAGTAAAATTTCACAAACCTGAAAATCACTTCAGATATCTTTCTGGTGTCTCAGCCTTACTGTCCTTACTGAACAGTGTTATGTTCCAGCACCTTTAACGTTAGACTTCTTGGAAACTTCTCTTCATTTCTCTTATTGTTTCCAAGACTGTTACTGAACTAATTACCCAGGAGGTCTTCTCTCCATGGCTTCCAATCTCATAGTCCCTTAATCGTGAACAGCCTATTTCCTTTTCCTTTACTCAATTCAAAGTTCACGATCTGCTGTGTTGAGATGAACAGGACTGCCCTGAGAAATAGGGCTGAGCCCTCACAATAATATATCCTCATGGCTAATTTCTAACATGTTAAAACTGATAAATTACCTTTTAAAATGACCCGAGTTGACCCCAGTCCCTAACCAGAAGCTATGACTGACTGTGGCCCTTAACAAAAAAGCTATCAGGGCAGTTTTGCGGAGACCTGCGCCTCATTATCTCTGAAGGGATGCTAATGACCTTTGAGGTCTTCAGAGACAAAATTCAAGGAAGCCACTCCAATTCATAAGCCAAGCCTGATCAACTGGAGCTGGACCTTCTAGGATAAAGGACCCTGCAACCTTCCTTTCAAATTCTTAATTGTTGGAATATTAATAATCTCAGGAACCTCGACAAAGCGATGTACAAAGCCAACGTGGAGAGGTGGAGTCATGTGATAAGACCTCCCCCTCCCCTCCCCTCATCTGGTGGAACCTGTAATATTGTCTTGCAGCATACATCTACCAAGCAGCAGTACAGAAAAAGTGACAACTTGCCTTGGTTTGAATGATGTGCCCCCTACACTGTGTTTAATAGAACTTCTGAACTCTTGTGGCACTGACTTCAAGACAAATTCATTGTTGTGTACCTATCACATCACAGAAGTTATCTCTACTGGGAAAATGAATTCTCCAGCATCAGGTTTTAGTCCGCCAACCTCTGTGAAAGAATACACACTAGGACTTTGATTCTGGCCTCTGGAATCATGTGAAATGATAATTCTTTACTCTGTGGCCTTTGTCCTGGAAATCCTTCTTTCTCTATCTCTCTCTTTTATTGTATGCGTGAAATGGAAGCATTGTTCCTACCCTCTCCCATATTTTAATTTGTGCAAATAAGATAATTTCTTTTAGTTCATCCAATCTAGAATTTGCTGTGAGGTCATGAATAGAAATTGATCACACCAAAACTGAGGGGATTAGAAAATACGCCACCTCTTATAAAGAAGGGAAAAAAATCAAAAACACCTTTTTGTTTATGGATCGGTGGTGAGGGGAACAATTGTTAAAATAAAACTCCCTCCTGTCCTACACCTGGTAGACCCATCATTTCAGTCTTTTCCTGTCCCACTGAATTAGTTTCTTCCTACCACAACTCTTTTCTCTCCTTATTTGATCTATTCCCAGACTCATCCATGACGCATCTGATGCATTTTAACAATTTCAATTTCCCTGGCCCTAACCATCTCATCGTCACCATGGATGTCTAGTTCCTTTACACCTCCAACCTCCACTAAGACTGCCTGAGGGTTGTCCACTTCTTCCTTCAGCATAGTTCAACCAGTTCCCAGCCACAACCATCTTCTCTCGCCTGGATGAGCTTGTTCTCACTTTGAGCAATTCTCCTTCAAACTGACTCACTCCCTCCAAATGAAACGTGTTGCAATGGGCATCCACATGGGTCCTAGTTAAGCCTACATTTTTGTGGGATGTGTGGAATATTCTGTTCAGTTCTATTCAGGCTCTCCCGCACCACTTTTTGTAGATCTTAGATGACTGTATCAGGGCTGTTTCCTGCCCACACCCTGAATTGGAAATTTTAATCAACTTTGTTTCCTATACCCACTTTTCTATCACCTTCAGATAATCCACCTCGGTCACCTCCCTTCCCTTCCTTGATTTCGCTAACTCTGTTTCTGAGAATAGGCTATCAACCAATATTCACCATAAGCCCACTGACTCCCACAGGTAACTTGACAAGATTTCCTCACACCCTACTTCCTTAAGGATTCCTTTTCATTCAGCTGGGTCAAAGGAATGGTGGAGTGGCAAACTCTATAGACATCAGAACATCAGCCAGGGAGCTGGGCAGCACTGCAGGATATACTGGTGTTGACCATATTAAGATAGTGAAAACTTTTTTGCGGCAGAATTTTATGGTACCCAGGCAGCAGTTCTGCAGATGGAGGCCTGTGAACTTCCCTACATGGTCTTTCCACTGCCCCCAATTTTATGGGTGTCTTGCAGGGTTCAGGGTGACCCATCTGAGCTCACCCCAATTGAGGCCTCTAGACAGACAATGTTTTTAAAATAATCTTTATTAGTGTCACAAACAGGCTTACATTAACACTGCAATGAAGTTACTGTGGAAATTCCCCAGTCGCCACACTCCGGCGCCTGTTCGGGTACACTGAGAGAAAATTCAGAATGTCAAATTCACCGAACAGCACGTCTTTCGGGACTTGTGGGAGGAAACCGGGGCACCCGGAGGAAACCCTCGCAGATACGGGGAGAACGTGCAGACTCCACACAGACAGTGGCCCAAGCTGGGAATCGAACACAGGAGCTGTAGTTGTGAAGCAACAGTGCTAACCACTAAATTATTGGCAACTGAAGGTTGCCACCTGCCCGGCCTCAATTTAGTGCCTGGGGGGAGGAGTTCAGGTGAGGGGAGGAATATCTGGCTGGTTGTTCTGCTTGAGACTCATGTGGGAAGGGTGGTATCTTCCACTTGGACAGCCTATCCACATGGGGTACCTTTCCAAGGTCGGCCGCATCCTCAGCCTCACCCCACTGGTGCTCCTCTCCTCCTAAGCCTTTCTGCCAAGCCCCTGAACTTCTCAGGCCTTACCTCCCTCCCCACCAGGAGAATCCACCCACCACCCCCACCCCTGCATTCACCTTGTTCTAGACTACAGAAACAATCTGGGAACAGCTTGTATTCCCAGTCCTGGCCACAGATGCCACTCACGCTGCTGGTAAAACAAAGCTGCTGGCCAATCAGATTGATCAGTAGCACTCTGATGTGGGACCTCCACCTGATTGAGGAGCCAACGTCCCATCGCCAGTTGATTAATCCTTCTCAGAGTGTTAAATGGATTTGGGGCTGCTGCATCCTCTCAACTCTTCTTGTGGCAAGGTGGAAAACCCTACCATCCAAATATTCCTGCTCCTCTAGTAATAGTGACCATCATTGTCACAATGATGTGACTTGTGCATGAGTGATACATTTGCAATTTCACTGGCTTATGAAACATTTACGAAACTGTTTAAAGAAGATTTTTCAAAGACAAGTAAAAATACTGAGATGGCTGTCTCACGACACCCGATGTCTGGTGTTGCCAGTTGCTTTTGGAGAAGCCTTAATGTGGAATTACAATTCAAATGTTACGATTTGAACTGAGAAAGAGCAAGCTATGATAAAATGCAAGGCCACATTTCAAGGTGAATGTGCCCAAACAAACAAACCTTCATCATTGTTGTGATGAACGGTTACTGCCTGATCATCATGTAAGGTGATGTCCCCTTTAAGACCGGGCTTGGAACCCTGGGGACTCCGCCTCTGGCTCCGCCCCTCTGGGAGCCATACATAAAGGCCTGCCTCATGGTCTGTGTAACAGTCAGCTCTCGTCTCTAGCTGTAGTACAGTTATTAGTCTAATAAAGCCTTCTTTACAGTTTAATCTCTAAGCATCATTATTGAGGGTACCTCAATTTATTAGACTAAACTAGATTCAGGATGGACGCTGGCCTAAAACTGAGAAGCTCAATCTGGAAGCACGAACACCGGAGGCAAAGGAAATTTTTAAATACTGGCTGCGGTGCTTTGAGGCCTACCTGGACTCCGCAGAGTCTCCCATCCTAGTGCCACGCAAGCTGTGTCTACTCCACGCCCGGGTGAGTCACAGAATCTCCGCCACGCTCGAAAAGGCGACGACTTATGAGGAAGCGATTGAGTTGCCCCGCAAGCGGTTTGTCAAACCCGTCAATGAGGTGCACGCCCGGCATCTGCTCTCTACCTGCCGGCAGCGCTCGGGGGAATCGCTCGACGAGTTTGTTGAAAAACTCACCGCGCTTGCCAGGGACTGTGACCATCAGGATGTGACAGGGGAAGTCCATATGAACCTGCACATCAGGAATGCTTTCGTGTCCGGCATCCGCTCGACCTACATCTGGCAGCGGCTCCTCGAAAACGGGGCAAAAGACCTCCAGGAGACGCTAACGCTCGCCTCCTCGCTGGAGGTGGCCTGACATAACTTGGGTACGTACCCCGCGGACTCTGCCAGCCCCCCCGGACTTCCTCAGACTCAACCATATTACAGGTCTGCACCACACGGCGACCCGCTCACCATGAGGGCACACCACTTCTGCGGGCAGGGCCAGCACCCACGCCCACGCTGCCCAGCCCGCTCCGCGATCTGCAGCGACTGCGGGAAGAAAGGGCACTTTGCGAGGGTCTGCCTGGCCAGACCCAAGGGCCAGAAAAACAAAGAACAGCCGGCCCGAAAATCAGGCTCTCAGGCCCGCAGGCCTCGCAATGCTGCTGCACACCGACCCGACACGCCCTCTTCTGACGCGTCATCACCCTCGTGCGAATCATGGGAGCGGCCATCTGGTCGGCGGCCATCTTCTCGACCCGACACGTGCGACCGACGGCAGCGGCCATTTTACGAGTCCGACTCGGCTGATGACTCCGACTACCCGCGACTGGGTGCGATCACCCTCGATCAAACTCGGCCAAAACACCTGCAGAACTCAATGATGCAGGTCCAGGTCAACGGGCACGACACTGCATGCCTCTTCGACTCCGGGAGCACGGAGCGTTTTATCCACCCTGAAACCGTAAGGCGCTGCTCCCTACGCACCCATCCCACATCCCAAACCATAGCCCTCGCATCTGGGTCCCACTCGGTACAAATCACGGGGTACTGTATTGCGGATCTCTCGATCCAGGGTGCCAAATACACCCGTTTCAAATTTTATATCCTCCCTCACCTCTGTGCCCCCCTGCTGCTCGGTCTGGATTTCCAGTGCAGCCACTGAAGCCTGACACTGAAGTTCGGCGGACCCTTGCCCCCCTCACGGTGTGCTGCCTTGCGACACTGAAAGTCGCACCTCCCTCGCTATTCGCTAACCTCACTCCTGACTGTAAGCCCGTCGTCACCAGGATCCGGCTCTACAGTGCCCAAGATATGGCTTTTATCAAGTCAGAGGTCCAGCGTTTACTGGGAGAGGGGGTTATCGAGGCTAGCAACAGCCCTTGGAGAGCGCAAGTGGTGGTAGTCCGGTCCGGGGAGAAGAAACGGATGGTCGTGGATTATAGCCAGACCATAAACCGATTCACGCAGTTTGATGCGTACCCCCTTCCTCGCATCGTGGAAATGGTAAATCGGATCGCCCAATACCGAGTCTTTTCCACGGTCGACCTCAAATCTGCCTACCACCAGCTCCCCATCCGACCAAAAGACTGCCCCTCTCCCTCCTTCAAAGCAGCCGGCCGGCTCTTCCACTTCCTCAGGGTCCCCTTCGGTGTCACAAATGGGGTCTCCGTCTTTCAAAGGGCGATGGACCAAATGGTGGACCAGTATGGTTTGCGGGCTACATACCCGTACTTGGACAATGTCACCATCTGCGGCCATGATCAGCAGGACCATGACGCTAACCTCAAAAGGTTGCTCCAGACCGCCCGAGTCCTTAACCCGACCTATAACGAGGGCAAATGCGTTTTCCACACCACCCGGCTGGCCATCCTTGGCTATGTCGTGGAAAACGGGGTCCTAGGTCCCGACCCCGACCGCATGCGCCCCCTTAAGGAACTCCCTCTCCCCCGCAGCCTCAAGGCCCTCAAACGGTGCTTGGGGCTTTTCTCCTATTACGCCCAGTGGGTCCCCAAGTATGCGGACAAAGCCCGCCCACTCCTAAAGACCACCACTTTTCCCCTCTCGGCTGAGGCTCAATTGGCCTTCAACCGCCTCAAGGCTGACATCATCAAGGCCGCCATGCATGCGGTGGACGAAACCATCCCTTTCCAGGTAGAGAGCGATGCATCAGACATCGCCCTGGCTGCTACCCTCAATCAAGGAGGCAGACCAGTAGCGTTCTTCTCCCGAACCCTCACCGCCTCCGAGGTTCGACACCCTGCAGTCGAAAAGGAGGCACAAGCCACTGTGGAGGCTGTGCGGTGCTGGAGACACTACCTCGCCGGTAGGAGGTTTACCCTCGTCACCGACCAACGGTCGGTCGCCTATATGTTCGATAACGCGCAACGGGGCAAAATAAAAAACGATAACATTTTGAGGTGGAGGATCGAACTCTCCACCTACTCGTACGATATCAAGTATCGTCCAGGGGAGCTCAACGAGCCCCCAGATGCCCTGTCCCGCGGCACATGCGCCAACGCGCAGGAGGACCGCCTGCAAGCCATCCACAATTCCCTCTGCCACCCGGGGGTTACCCGGCTCGTCCATTTCATCAAGTCCCGCAACCTACCTTACTCAACCAAGGGGGTCAAGGCCATGGTCAGGACCTGCCAAGTCTGTGCGGAGTGCAAACCGCACTTCTATCGGCCAGACAAGGTTCGGCTCGTGAAGGCCTCGGGCCCCTTTGAGCGACTGAGCGTGGACTTCAAGGGGCGCCTCCCATCCACCAACAGTTATGCCTATTTCCTCACCGTGATCGATGAGTTCTCCCGTTTCCCATTCGCCATTCCCTGCACCGACATGACCTCAGCCACGGTGATTAAGGCACTGCACAGCATCTTCACCCTGTTCGATTTCCCTGTTTATATCCACAGCGACAGGGGTACATCGTTCATGAGCGATGAACTGGTCAGTATCTGCTCAGCAAAGGCATCGCCTCGAGCAGAACGACCAGTTATAACCCACGGGGAAAGGGGCAGGTGGAGAGGGAGAACGCGACCGTGTGGAAGGCTGTCCTTCTGGCCCTGCGGTCGAGAAATCTCCCAACCACCCGCTGGCAGGAGGTCCTACCCGATGCCCTGCACTCCATTAGGTCACTCCTCTGCACGGCCACGAATGAGACCCCTCACGACCGATTGTTTCTCTTCCCCAGGAAGTCTACCTCCGGGGTCTCGCTTCCACCTTGGCTGATGGCTCCGGGGCCTGGTCTTCTCCGGAGGCACGCGAGGAGCCATAAAACGGACCCCCTAGTTGAAAAGGTCCGACTGCTCCACGCCAACCCCAGTTACGCCTACGTGGAGTACTCCGACAGCAGGCAAGATACGTTTTCCCTCTGGGATCTGGCACCCGCTGGATCCTCCACCACAGATGCCCCTTCCCGCGCCGTGCCCCTGCAGGACCCGTCGCCCCCTACAACACACCCCCTTCCGACCCTACCACCCATTGGTGATCTCTTACCGTGCGCCCCCCTTGCGCCCCCCCTTTACACACCCCGCCGGCGCCAGCTCCGCTACCCCCAGCCCTGCCTAGTTCCTCTGCCCCGACCCGGACTGAAGCTCCGACCGCTGTGCTCCCGGATGTGCCCTCAACCGGGACGTCCGTGCCCGCCGCACCACCGCCCGAATTGAGGAGGTCGAGGAGGACGATCCGGCCACCGAGACGGATGGACCTATGATGGCACTTCACCCCCGCCGGACTCCTTTTTAAACAGGGGGTGAATGTGATGAACGGTTACTGCCTTATCATCATGTAAGGTGATGTCCCCTTTAAGACCGGGCTTGGAACCCTGGGGACTCCACCTCTGGCTCCGCCCATCTGGGAGCCATACATAAAGGCCTGCCTCATGGTCTGTGAAACAGTCAGCTCTCGTCTCTAGCTGTAGTATAGTTATTAGTCTAATAAAGCCTTCTTTACAGTTTAATCTCTAAGCATCATTATCATAGAATTTACAGTGCCGAAGGAGGCCATTCGGCCCATCGAGTCTGCACCGGCTCTTGGAAAGAGCACCCTACCCATGTTCAGCACCTCCACCCTATCCCCATAACCCAGTAACCCCACCCAACACTTAGGGCAATTTTGGACACTAAGGGCAATTTATCATGACCAATCCACCTAACCCGCACATCTTTGGACTGTGGGAGGAAACCGGAGCACCCGGAGGAAACCCACGCACACACGGGGAGGATGTGCAGACTCCGCACAGACAGTGACCCAAGCCGGAATCGAACCTGGGACCCTGGAGCTGTGAAGCAATTGTGCTATCCACAATGCTACCGTGCTGCCCCAAATCATTGAGGGTACCTCAATTGTCCAACGAAGAGACATTAAAATGCAAAACACTGGATATTAATGAAGTGTTGGGTACTCTGATACACAGACGAACCAACACGGTTGTGAATGGTACAACGCAGTTTTATTTCAATGAACTATTAACATATTAAACTCTGGTATTCAGCACATGGTGAACCTCTGAGTGGCTGGCCATGAGGTCTGTGCCCTGAGCCCTCTCCTGCTCGAGTGCCCAGGAAGTGTTGTGTTCCCTGCTTTGTACTGTGTATGCTCTTGTCCGTGATTGGCTGTTGTGTTTTGTGTGTTGATTGGTCCGTTGATCTGTCCATCATTATGTGTGTATGTATGTGCTGTGATGTTCACCTGCATATCATGACAATTAAAACAATGGCTGACACAGACAGGCCCACCCAAACCAAACAATGGGTGATTATAACAGGCCAGTCTACAGCTACTGTAGAAAGATTACAAGCGATACAGGTCATGTCAAGAAAGCTTTCAGCAGAGGAAACAGGCGCTCCCTCCTTCTCTCTATTTTTTGGAACAAGTGTAGCAACTGGTTCAAGAAGTCAACCATCAGAAACCTACTAGCGAACCATATTAATTGTAATATCCTCCACATCTGACTGCATCCACGATAGTAGCTGACAGATCGGCCATAACATTTAAAATCTATGTCTCAAGGACAAGCAAAGGACTTATCCTTTTAATCTTTTTACTATAACTTCCCTTACTTCTGAGACCTGTGTGTGTGAGACAGCACATTTTTATTATTTTTGTTTCTCAGGTTTACCGGTTCATAAATTTGCTCCTTTTTTGGCTCAAGAAAGCTTGTTTCGCTTGGCTCCTTATTGCTCCAGATTTGGAAAAGGCATATTCTCGTAAAAAGGAAATGTAAACCTTTGCTGTTATCAAACAAGGTTGCTGAATAGAGGGCAGCTAGCTCACTCTCTTCTCACCTGATCATAATAATAATCTTTTATTGTCACAAACATGAAGTTATTGTGAAAAGCCCCTAGTCGCCAAATTCTGGCACCTATTCAGGTAAGCTGGTACGGGAATTGAACCCACGCTGCTGGCATTGTTCTGCATTACAAACCAGCTGTCTAGCTCACTGAGCTACGCCAGCCCTATGTAGCAGTGGACTGCACCATCTGGTTCCTGTGTGAACAGGAATGTCACCCCGGCCCCAGGCAACAGTGTCTCACCATTTGTTTTTGTACCGGTAGGAATTTCCTCTCTGCTCCCGAGGATATCCAATGCAGAGGTTACCCTTCACTCACTGCCCACACAGCATAGTTCCCAAAACACTATTTGTACCTAACTCTGGCATTCCCTCACCTTAATTCAAAGTTGATATTTACAGCCAATTGATCAATAATGTTGTAAGGGTTAATTTCATTGGAATTGTCCATATGCAGACATTGCCTGAAGCATGAAGGTAATGGAGCACTTCAAGATATTTTCCTTACCTGAAACGGGAGAAGCCCCCTTTCCTTTGAGACAGAATGGCCTAGGGCAGTCTATGTGATTACGGGCCCTGGCTGGTTGTATACTTTTCTCTTCCCACAGACACTTCCATTGCATTCTCAGCATAGTGATAGAATATTAGTAAAATTACAGAAATCAAATGCACCTCTCATTAACGACTTGAATATTAATTATTATTATTAAATTACAAGTAATTGAGGTACATCTTCGAATAAAATAATTTGTTACTGGCTGCTTATGACTTTACAATACTGGTGATTAATGTTCTAAAATTGATTAGCATGCTGCATAGATTGCCAGCATGTGTTCAAATCACAAAATGGCTTCTTTTAAGTAAAATGCGACTACAAGATGGTTGCTTGGCGTTGTCAGCCTATTGCAGTATACATATTGTTGTGTTGGGTGTTCCGCTATACAGACGAACCAACATGGTTGTAGATGGTACAACTCAGTTTTATTACTCTTAATAACAACATCTGTAAACTTATGATTGTGGTTCGTAATTTACCCGTTAACCTGTGGACCTAGACCAAACACTATCTTAGAGAGGCACTCAACACATGGTGTATGTCTGAGTGGCACGCTGTGAGCTCTGTGCCCTGAGCTGCCTCCTGCTGGAATGAGCGGGAACTGTGGTGTTCCCCGTTTTATAGTGCGTGTGCTCTCACTGGTGATTGGCTGTGATGTTGCGTGTGTGTTGATTGGTCCGTTGATCTGTCCATCAGTGTGTATGTGTGTTTGCACCATGATATGTTTATCTGAATATCATGACACATATAATGTCAAATGTCTCTAAAAACGGCCAAGTTAGGCAAGCTGAATTCTACTCAATACAATTGGAAGCCTAAGCCTGCTTACTTTGCGCCTGCTGGAGGAGGTCCCCTGCTGCCCCTGTGTTTCAGTCCATGTCAAAATGACAGTGAGTATTTGGAAATGGAGTTTTGTGAGCACTGCCACCCATTCCCATGGAGGAAGTTACCATTGGGTCTTTTGTTTCAACAAATCTCTGACCTTCATAGAATCATAGAATTTACAGTATAAAAGGAGGACATTCAGCTCATCGTGTCTGCACCGGCTCCCGAAAGAATGACCTCGTTAGTCTCATTTCCCAGCCCTATCTCCATAGACCCCTCAATTAATCACTTTCAAATATATATATATATCCAGCGCTCTTTTGAAACTCCGATGGAATCCACTTCCCAGGCAGCGCATTCCAAATCCCAATAACTCTCTGATTAGAGAGGTTTCTCCTCAACTCACTCCTCGCTCTCTGACTGACTCTTGAAATTGTGACCCCTAGTCACTCACTTATCAGCGAATGCAAACAGAATATCCTTCTTTATCCTGTCAAAATTGTTCATAATTTTGAACACCTCAATAAGATCTTCTTTTATTCTTCTCTGCTCTAAGGAGAACAAGCTCAATTTCTGCAATCTTTTGTTGTATGTAAAATTCCTCATTCCTGATATCATTCTGGTAAATCTCCTCTGCACTCTCTCCAGGGGTTTAACATCTTTCCTTAAATAAGGTGCCCATAACTGAACAGAATATTCCAAATGTGGTCTGACCAATGATTTGTAGAGGTGTAGCATCACTTCCTTGCTTTTATACTCTATGCCTCTATTTATAAACCCAAGGATGCTATAAACCTTCTGAACAACCTTCAGAGAATTATGCAATTGAACCCCAATGTCCCTCTGCTCCTGTACTCACATTAAATTTGTACCATTGAGCCTGTATTGTCTCCCTGTGTTCCTTCTCCCAAAATGCATTACCTCACATTTCTCTACGGTGAAATTGATCTGCCAGGTGTCTTCCCATTTGGCCAACATGTCAATGTGTGGTTCAGTGTCAACCTCACATTTCCCTATTCTCCATAGCTTAGTATCATCTGCAAATTTAGAGATTTTGCCCTCAACACCCACATATAAATCATTTATATAAATCAGCAAAGGCAAAGATCCCAACACTGAGCCCTCGGGAACACTTCTTTCAACTCGTGTCCAGTCTGAGAAATACCCATCTATACCTACCCTCTTTTTCCAATCTCTTTCCCAACTTCTAATCCACGTTACCGAGGACCCATCAATCCCAAACATTTCTAATTTTCTAACCAACCTGCCATGTGGCACCTTATCACATGGTTTCTGAAAGTCCAAATACACAACATCCGCAGCACTACCCTCATCGACTGCCTGAGTCACCTCGTCAAAGAACTAAATTGAATTTGCCAGACATGACCTCCCCTTGACAAAACCACATTGACTCTTACCAATCTTTACCCCTTGACACTCTAGCATTAACTTATTTTTATCCAAGTGTACATTTATCTTATCCGTATTATGGCCTCTATCAGTTTTTCCATTATTTGATGTCAAGCTGACAGGTCTGTAGTTTCCTGCGTAAGCCTTTTTCCCTTTCTTAAACAACAGTATCACATTTGCAATCCTCCAATCCCCCAGGACTAATCCTATGTTCAGAGAGGCCTGGAAAATGTCTGTCAATGGCTCTGCAGTTTGCTCCCTTATCTCTCTCAGCAACCTAAGGTGCATCCCATCCAGGCCTGGTGACCTCGCTTCCTGGAGTTCAGCCAGGCTTTTCAGCACCTTTTCTTTCTCCATCACTGTACAGCTCAGTTGCTTAACAGACACATTTGCAACTGGGAGATTGCCACCATCTTCTAGTTTGGTAAAGGCAGAGGCAAAGTACTCATTTACTACCTCTGCCATATCCCCTGCTTCAGTGAGTGGCTTACTCTGCTTGTACCTTATGGGCCCAACTCTATCCTTCACAAATATTTTACTATTAATATGTTTGAAGAATATTTTGCTATTTGTTTTAGCACAGCCTGCCATCCTTTCCTTATGCTTCATCATGGCCTTCCTTATTTAAGCCTCAGCCTCTCTCCTGCATTTTTGAATTGAATTTGATTTATTGTCATGTGTACCGAGGTACAGTGAAAGGTATTGTTCTGCGTACAATCCAGACAGATCATTTCAAACATAAAAAAACATAGGACATGCATAAACACACAATGTAAATACATAGACACAGGCATCGGGTGAAACATATGGAGTGCAGTACAGAGGGTCATTCAGGAGTCTGGTAACAGTGGGGAAGTAGCTGTTTTTGAATCTGTTAGTGCATGCTCTCAGACCTTTGTATCTCCTGCCCGATGGAAGAGGTTGGAAGAGAGAATAACCCGTGTGGGAGGGGTCTCTGATTATGCTGCCCGCTTTTCCAAGGCAGCGGGAGGTGTAGACAAAGTCAATGGATGGGAGGCGGGTTAGCGTGATGGACTGGGCTGTGTTCACGACTCTCTGTAGTTTCTTACGGTCTTGGGACAAACAGTTGCCGTCCAGGCTGTGATGCAGCCAGAGAGGATGCTTTCTGTGGTGCATCTGTAAAAATTGGTAAGAGTTAATGTAGACATGCTGAATTTCCTTAGTTTTGTCATGTGACAGTACCTTTAAGGCATGGATGTTTAAGCAATGTACCTTTAAGAAAACAGTGATGTCAGAGAGTGGGTGGAGCTGAGGTCAGGTCAGCCATTTTGCAGTTTAGTTTTGCAGTTTGGAGGAAAAGAGCTGGGTGTGTGTCTGCGTTTTGCAGCGAGCTGGATCTCTGCCATGAACGACTATCTCTGGATTATTTGGGTGATTTAAAGTAAAGCCTTTAACCTGATGTGATTTTGTTGAAAGGTGTTAAGTCTCTTGGAAGTTTGAAGGAATATTTTAAGGAATTATTTACTGCTGCAATATTTTCTGCGTTATCTTTGAAATAAGGGGTGTTAGGAGATCCAATGTTTATTTAAGATGTTAAGTTGAGTTCATGGAGTAAACAGTGTTCTGTGTTTAAAAACCCACGTGTCCATAATTGTAATCCCACACCTAGGGAAAAAGCCGTGTGCTAGGAAAAGCAACAAATCCATTAAAGGGAGAGTTGGTTGAACTCCATGATACATATTGGGTTCTGAGAAACGCCTCGCCCATAACAATTGGCAGCTCGTCCGGGATAAAAGTCTATCTATTGGATTGGCTTTTGTGAACTTAAAGACAGTGAAGGATTGTTGCTTTTCCGGTGTGGTATTTTAGTTTAAGTGGGGAGAGTGTTCTGAACAATGGCTCTTTCAGAGGTTCAGAAGTTTTTGGGGGTGGAGAATGTCACACATAGTACTTTACAGACAGAAACGTAAAGCAGACTGTGAGATTTGGCAAGAACATTGCAGTTAACATTACCTGTCAAAATGCGAAAAGATGAGGTAATTATGGCAGTGGTTAAGCATTTAAAGTTGCCTGAGATAGAGTTTGACTCATGGGAAATGGCAAAAATTCAGTTGCAAATTAAACAAATGGAACATGAGAAAGAATTAAAGCGGCTGGAATACGAGAGTGAGAAAGAGGAAAAAGAAAGAGAAAGAGAGAGAGAGGAAAAAGAAAGAGAAAGAGAGAGAGAGTGGAAAAAGAAAGAGAAAGAAAGAGAGAGGAAAAAGAAAAGAAAGAATAGCCCTAGCAGAACAAAAAGAAAAAGAAAGGGAGATACAGATCAGGAAAAAGATAAAAAGAGGGAGTTTGAACTTCAGAAAATGGCCATGAAACATGACAATCAGTTAAAATTGGCAGACGTAAAGGGAAACGTACAGTTGGATGATAGTGATGAGGATAGTGAGAAAGAGCATCATAGTCGAAGGCTTGGTGGGAATCTATTTAAATATGTCCAAGCATTGCCAATGTTTGACGAGAAGGAAGTGGAAGCCTTTTTCATTTCATTTGTGAAGGTAGCTAAACAAATGAAATGGCCACAGGACATGTGGGTGTTACTGATTCAAACAAAGCTGGTAGGTAGAGCGAGTGAAGTGTTTTCATTACTACCGGAGGAGGTATCTGGAACGTATGAGGAGGTGAAGAAATCCATCTTAAGTGCATATGAGCTAGTGCCTGAAGCTTACAGACAAAGGTTTAGAAATTTAAGGAAAGAATTTGGTCAAACATACATGGAGTTTGAAAGGCTCAAACAGAGTAATTTTGATCGGTGGATAAGGGCTTTGAAAATAGACTAAACATATGAAGCTCTCAGAGAAATTATACTTTTGGAGGAGTTTAAAAATTCAATTCCTGATGTAGTGAGAACTCATGTGGACGAACAGAGGGTTAAAACGGTGAGATTAGCAGCGGAAATGGCAGATGATTATGAATTAGTTCATAAATCAAAGATTGGTTTCCAACATCAGTTTCAGCCGGTGAGGGATAGAAACTGGGGACATGAGAAATACTCAAGTGGTAAAGGTAAATGTGATCTGATGGGAGACAATAAAGAGAGTGTACCTCAGATTAAAAAAGAAATCCAGGAGGGTGGAAAAGAAATGAAAAGTTTCAAATGTTTTCACTGTAATAAACTAGGCCATGTAAAGTCACAGTGTTGGTGGTTGAAGAAAAGCACTGGGAAGGCTGATGTGGTAAAACAGGATAAGACAGTGGAGTTTGTTGGAGTGGTAAAGGAACGCCCGAGGGAAGCGAAGGAAGTGCAAACGATTGTACAGCCTGTTCAAGAAGCAATTGTTAAGAAGGTGCCAGATGTATTTAAAGAATTTACTTGTGTAGGTAAAGTTTACTCATGTATATCAGGAGGAGCAGGTAAAGAAGTCACAATTTTAAGAGATACAGGGGCGAGTCAATCTTTAATGGTAAGAGATGAGAAATCATGTCGTTTGGGAAGAATGTTGCCAGAAAAGGTAGTGATACGTGGAGTTCAGGGTGAGAGGAGTAGCATTCCATTATATAAGGTAAGGATGGAAAGTCCAGTGAAGTGTGGTGAAGTGGTGGTAGGACTAATAGATAAACTATCTTGTCCAGGGATACAATTTATCTTGGGTAATGATATAGCTGGATCGCAGGTGGGAGTGATGCCTACTGTGGTTGATAAGCCAGTGGAAAATCAGTCAACTGAAGTGTTGAAGGACGAATATCCTGGGATTTGTCCGGATTGTGTAGTAACAAGGTCGCAAAGTCACAGGTTAAGACAAGGGGAGAAATCAAAGAGTGAAGATGAAATTGAAGTGCAATTATCAGAAATGATTTTTGATCAGATGGTTGAAAAAGAACAAGAACAGATGGAGGATGAGGTGGATATTTTTAGTTCAGGAAAATTGGCAGAGTTACAACAGAAAGAAATAAAACAGATATATCAGAAAGCATATACGGAAGAGGAATCTGAGAGTATACCAGAGTATTATTGCCGTAAAAATGATGTCTTAATGAGAAAATGGAGACCTGTACATATGCAGGCGGATGAAAAGTGGGCAGATGTTCATCAAGTAGTATTGCCGGTAGGGTATAGAAATGAGGTGTTGCGAGTTGCACATGCGGTACCAGTGGGAGGTCATTTGGGAATAAGGAAAACTCAAGCTAAAATCCAGAAACATTTTTATTGGCCTGGACTACATAAAGATGTAGTTAAAATTTGTCAATCATGTCACACATGTCAAGTGATCGGGACACCTGAAGCAGTGATAAAAGCAGCGCCCTTAATACCCATTCCAGCATTTAAGGAACCTTTTACAAGGGTCCTAATCAATTGTGTAGGACCGCTTCCTGAAACAAAAAGTGGGAATCAATATCTTTTGACTGTAATGGATGTGTCTACTAGGTTTCCAGAGGCCATTCCAGTATGTAATATTACAGCTAAAAGGATTGTGGAGGAGTTACTTAAATTCTTTACTAGATATGGACTACCCACAGAAATTCAATCAGATCAAGGAACAAATTTTACTTCAAAGTTATTCAAAGAAGTTATGGATAGTTTAGGAATAAAACAATTTAAATCAATTGCGTACCATCCAGAATCGCAGGGAGCGTTAGAAAGGTGGCATCAGACATTAAAGACAATGTTGAGGGTGTATTGTCAAGATTATCCAGAAGATTGGGATAAAAGAATCCCATTCGTATTGTTTGCAATTAGGGATGCATCTAATGAGTCTACCAAATTTAGTCCTTTTGAACTAATTTTTGGTCATGAGGTAAGAGGACTGCTTAAATTGATTAAGGAAAAATTAGTGGGTGAGAAATCGGAAATTACACTATTGGATTACGTGTCAAATTTCAGGGAACGATTAAATGGAGCAGGTGAATTGGCTAGACAACATTTGAAAGTTGCACAAAATGTGATGAAACAGGTAGTGGACAAGAAATCCAAAGTTCGTAGTTTTGCCCGTGGGAATAAAGTTTTAGTGTTGTTACCAGTGGTAGGGGAGCCTTTATTTATCAGTGCTCATTTATCAGTGGAGTGTGCAGAGGTTCAATGCGATTAGTATTCCCATCAGGGGTTGAAGAGTCATTACTGACTAACTGCTGGTCTCTGTAGTTGGGACTTTGCGGGTTTGTGTCGAAGGGAGACAGTTGTCCCTGCTGTAGATATGATTCAGGTTGTGTTATTTCCATTAAATGAGGATCAATGTCTTGTCCATTTTTTCGATCCGTACTAAAGCAATGGCAATTTTCAGTCTGCTCCTTGCAAGTTAGACATACAAGCAATTTATTTAGCAAATCCTCAGCATCCTTCTGTGACTGTGCAGCATTGTTAAGATCTCTTCGGCTAGAATGATCCTGAAGGTCAGCGCATAATCCTTTTTTCTTCGGGCTTGGAAGAGGCGATTCCTTTGGCTTGTCTTCATTTGGGCTTGAACAGTCATCAGCGCTGTGCCCTTCACTGTAGCATGATAGACCGTCATGGTCGTCCTGCTGTGCAGTGGAGTGTGGTAGACTGTTCTAGCCTTCTTGCTGTTTACGTGAGCATGGCAGACTTGCATCGTCTGCCGCTAGTTGGTCAGAGGAGGTTGCTAGACCCTCATGGTCTTGTTCCTGCAAGGACTGCGCATCGGAGTCATGCGTTTCTGCAATTGTGGAGTCTGTCCACGAGCTTGCTGTGGAGTCTTGTGACACTGGAGTCACGTCTTGTTCCTGCAAGGACTGCGGTGTGGAGTCTTGCATGTCTTCTTTCGTAGAGTCGGGAACCCTGAGCGGGGCGTGGACCACGCTCTGTGTGACAGCAGGCCGCTCTCTGTGGGCTTGTACCGCTTTCTGTCTCTTAATTTCAGGCTGCAACATCATCCTGCACTGATGAGTTGGGACGTCATATCTGCTGGGTTGAAGATCCTCAAATCCGAAAAATGAATCCGCATCTGCGTCACATTCAATGCGGGGGTCACCAATGTGCAACACGAAAGGTTCGTCCGAGTCGTAGTCGTCTAGGACCATGGAGCTGTTATTGGGCTCGCGAGGTCCAGAAAAAATGTAAAGGTCGGTATCGAAGTATTCGAGGTCGGAATCATCGGTTTGTGCGTAGGTAACTGCTTGTTGCAGTGTTCTTCGGAGGTTAAATTCATTTCCTGGTTCCATTTGAGGCATTTTGCTGTCATTCCAGGTGAAGGAAGGTTGTTTTACAGCTTTAAAAGATTTTTTCTTTGATTTGGGACGTTTCCCCTTTAAATTGGATTTGGGACGTTTCCCCTTTAAATTGGTGCGGTCTGGGGCCTCTGACGTCATGACGCGCGTAGGAAGCGATTGCGCATGCGCAGATCGATGTTCCTTTACCGATGGCCGTTTTCTTGATTGCGCATGCACGGCGTCTCGCGCATGCGCAAACGAATCTTTCGGTTCTGCGCACTTCTCGCGCAACTGCGCTAGTGTAGTCCCTTTCGCAAGATGGCCACTGACCTCGACCCAAATCGCTCTCTGGTCCGGGATTCCGGCCTCGAGGTGAGTACTGGCGCTTCTCTTACCTTTCCTTGCCGATTGGAGTGTGTTTTCCTCACAGTATTTGCCGAATTTGTCCAGGACTGCCTGGAAGTCGTACCTGTTTTGCCCCTTGTTAAATTGTTTGAAGATTCCTTCTGCTCTTGCACCGGCGATGGTGAGGAGAACCTCTATTTTTTCATTATCGGCCAGGTCTTTAGTTCGGCTGCCACCAGGCAGAATTCAAACGTTTGCCGGAATCGCTGCCAGTTTTCGCGAAGATCGCCGTGGCACCGGAGCAACTGCGGAATCGGGAGCCCGTACATCTTGCCTGGGTATTACTGGTTGTCACTGTACGCTGAGGTATGGCTATCTGGATTTAAGCAGTTCACTCGTGGTACCATGTTTTGTCATGTTTCCTTTGTAACATAAGCGGCTTCCTTGTGTTGCATTTGTCAAGGAAGGCCGAGACGTGTAAATAACTTCAACTCATTTATTTACACTATGTACACTTTTATAACTTGAGTTCGACACTACTGCTAATCCTATTGTAGCTACCTAACTGACTATCCATCTGCTGTCTTCCACGTGGTGGGTGTAATATTGAATCAACCCTGTGCCTCTCCTCGCTGACTGTCTCCAATGGCCAAATGGCTGATCATGTGTGTGGTGTCCTTTATGTATGGGTTGGTGTAATGCCCCCCTGTGGTCGTGTCACCTCCTTGTGTATCGTGAATGTCCATTGGTCGCCTCCTATCTAACTTATCTATTGGTTGAGTGTGTGTGTGATGTTTCTGGTGCTCCCTCTAGTGTCTGTCTAGCTTACATGTATTTACAGTGATGCACATCACCACAACCTCCTCCTTTTTTATGCACCTGCTTCTCCTGTAACCAGGGATGTTAAGTATCCAGCCCTGTTCATGTTGAACAGTAAAGAAACCTTATGCTGTGTTAGGGATCAAAATCCATTTGGTATTTTGATGTTTCCTAAGTTGTTTATCTCTCTTGGGTAAAAATACAGTACAGATTTTTGTCTTTGCTTATTCAAGTTTTTAGTTTGCATATGTTTTTTTGTTTCTTTAGTTGGCTTATGCCAAGTGTTGTTTTGCCTTGCTTGTGGGAGGGGGGAAACATAGGCGGCAATTTTATGGCCGTGTTGTGCCTGATGCAAATCCCACTATGTCGGGAAAAGTTAGAGAGAGACCTGAAACAGGATTTGCGCTGGGCACCAAAGAGTTCATGGTGTTCCCTGGCTCTCCCAGCAGATGTAATCAGGTTCACCCCAGTGATGGCATGCCATGACCATGATCCCACCCACTGGTGTGACATTGTGCCAGCGGGAATCATTATTAGTCTCCAGAAATGGAGGTCAGATATGATGACCATGATGGGTTGGGGGGGGGGGGGGGGCACGGAGGGGGGTCCCGATGTCCATGAAGGAGATGGGAGGGTCTTTAATTTCAATTTGAGCTCAGGATGGAGCTCCACATTCTCTCTGAAGCAGGGCTGCCCCCTCACAATAGCGCCGCAAAATACACCCCCTTCAAAAGATTGGCAAAGTGTGGGAAAATCCGGTCAGGAATTCTGCTGTTTCTCTCAACGAATCGGTTTTCTGGCTGAACCTGACACTTTGCCATTTTCTGGAAAAATTCTGCCCATGAAATGTTGAATCCTCCACTTCTCGATTTCTAAAATCAATTGTACTTCGAAGAATTTTCCATGAGGAGTGGGAATTTTCCATTCAAATCTATTTTGAGGAAAATGTTTTCTAATTTTGACTGATCATCAGATTCATCTGTTCCTAAATAGACAATAAGCCCTTTGGGAAATGAAGATCGAAGTGATACAGGTGCATTTACAGTATAGGCTGCAAAATTTTTAAATGACCAGATAAGATGCAATATCAGTTTTGTTTTGTACTTATTCGAAGTCAAGGACACATTGAATACGAAAGAAACAAGCACTGCTTAAAAGGCAATTACTTTTGCTGCACATTAAGCAGGCCATTCCCATAAATGTTCCAAAGTGTCACACTCTTATCCATCCTTTATTCTAATTTAATGAGCTGAAGGGGGAAAAAAAAGCTTTAGTTGTTGTTCCTGCAATTACAAGATGTTCTAGTTAATTATATCCTCAGTTCTGATAGTCCATCCAGGTAACCCATTTAAGGCTCCCTGAAGGGTGTCCTGAGTATAATTATCTTGTTATTCCCCAACAGAATTAATGACTCCTCAAGAAAATTCTTTACATGATACTGAATTGTATAATGACTGAAGACAGAAAAATAGCTGTCCCAGAACTAATACAATTAATCTCGCAATGCTTATTGAGAAAACATTAACAGTCCCAAAAGATAATCATGCAATAAAGTTTTAACTTGGGCCTTCCTTTACAGAGTTCATGTATGAAACCTATTGTGATGTTGTCTTAAACTTTCCCATGGCTTTGCTTATGGGTGACCAAGTGGTGGTGTTATGTAGCTGGCACGATCACAGCTTCATTTAAAGACAGCCGCAAGTCACTGGACTCCTTGAAAGGTCCACATGAAAGTCTCAAACTATGGTGTTGAATTTCTTTGATGGTTCTCCTCATTGTCTGCATTGTCTCCATCTTGTAATTGCAGGAACAACAACTAAAGCTTTTTTCCCCCCTTCAGCTCATTAAATTTTCTGGAAGATCCCAGATTTCTGCAGATCTTACATAGAAGATAGTGTGGCACCGATGGTAATTCAGTCCCTGCAATCTTGTAAAAATGGACAAATTTTCCTCTGCCTTTAACATAGGACCAATTATTTTGCATAAAGGAAGCAGAGGAAAAGAGGAGCAAAATGGTTCCACTGATTCGATGGGAACACAGGGTGTGATGAGCCTGAATATGCTGAGCTTTGAGTACAAATTTTGGAAATTGGTTCAGGTGGGAATCTCTCTGGAGCCCCTGCTCGTGCACTCAGATCTTGCATTGACCAACTGGCGGGTATTTTCGTGGACATCTTCAACCTCCCTTTAATGCTTTCTGAAGTTTCAACGCTGCTTCAAGATGACCACCATCATACCAATGCAAATGAACCAGGCAACGTGCCTCAACGACTGCCATCTGGTTGCCTTGACATCTATCATTATGAAGTGGTACCATAGGTTGGTCATGAGACACATCAACTCCATACTCCCAGAATGCCTTGATCCACTGCAATTCGCATACCGCCACAACCGGTCCACAGCAGACGCCATCTCCCTTGGCCCTACACTCTTTCCTGGAGCATCTCAACAACAAGGACACCTATGTCAGACTCCTATTCATTGACTCCAGCTCCACCTTCAACACCATAATCCCAGCCAAATTCATATCAAAACTCCAAAATCTAGGGCTTGGCTCCTCCCTCTGCAACAGGATCCTCAACTTCCTAACCCATGGACCGCAATCAGTAAGGATAATCAACACCTCCTCCTTGCTAGTCCTCAATACCAGGGCCTTGCAAGGCTGCGTACGTAGCCCCCTACTATACTTCCTATACACACAAGATTGTGTGGAAAAATGTGGCTCCAACTCCATCAACAGGTTTCTTAATGACACAACCGTAGTAGGTTGGATCTCGAACAATGATGAGTCAGAGTACAGGAGGGAGCTAGAGAGCCTAGTGGTGTGGTGTAACAATAACAATCTCTCCCTCAATGTCAGCAAAACTAAGGAGCTTGTCATTGACTTCAGAAAGCAAAGTATCGTACACACCCCTGTCTGTAACAATGGTGCCGAGGTGAAATCATAGAGTTTACAGTGCAGAAGGAGGGCATTCAGCCCAAAGAGTCTGCACCAGCCCCTGGATAGAGCACCCCACTTAAGCCCACACCCCCACCCTATCCCCATAACCCAGTAGTTCCACCTAACCTTTTGGACACTAAGGGGCAATTTAGCATGGCCAATCCACTTAACCTGCACATCTTTGGACTGTGGGAGGAAACCGAAGCGCCCGGAGGAAACTCACCGTAACACGGAGAAAATATGCAAACTCCACACAGACAGCCACCCAAGGCCGGAATTGAACCCGGGACCATGGTGCTGTGAGGCAGCAGTGCTAACCACTGTCCCACCGTGCTGCTCTGGAGAAATGTGTTTCAATTCGTGGGCCACTGGCATCTGTAGTGGGCAAGGAGGAAACTGTACCATTGGAGAGGCATCTATCTAAACTGTGCTGGGATCAATATTCTGGCAAATCAATAACTAGGGCTGTAAATAGGGCTTTTAAACGAAGCAGTGGAGAAAAGGTTCCTATGAGGGGAGATATGTGAAGTTCAAGAAAAAGGACAAGCCCTGGAGATGGTTGACAGTTTTAAATTCCTAGGTGTGCACATCACCAACAATCTGTCCTGGTCCACCCACATCAACGCTACGGCCAAGAAAGCACAGCAGCATCTATACTTCTTCTGGAAACTAAGGAAATTCGGCAGGTCGACATTGCCTCTTATCAATTTTTACCAGTGCACCATAGAAAGCATCCTACCTGGCTGCATCACAACCTGGTATGACAACTGCTCAGCCAAAGACAGAAATAAACTACAGAGAGTCATGAACACAGCCCAGTCCATTGACTCTGTCTACACCTCCCGCTGCCATGGGAAAGAGGGCAGCATAATCAAAGACCCCTCCCACCTGGGTTATTTTCTCTTCCAACCTTTTCCATCAGGCAGGAGATACAATAGTCTGAGAATACACACACTGGTTCAAAAACAGCTTCTTCCCCGCTGTTTCCAGACTACTGAATGATCCTCTTACGGATTGAACTGATCTCTTCACACATCTTCTCCACTGAGTAGTACTACATTCCCATTTGCTTCACCTGATGCCTGTGTCGATGTATTTACATTGTGCATTTATGTATATCCTATGTTTTTTCATGCATGGAACAATCTGTCTGGACTGTACGTAGAACCATACTTTTTACTGTACCTCGGTACACGTGACAATAAATCAAATTAAATATGACTCTAAAGGGGAATGTAGTTATAATAGGGGATCTTGTAACAAAGGAGAGAGATACTGTCCTCTGCAGCCTGAAGTCCTGAAGGCTGTTTTGCTTGGTCAGTGTCAAGGTTAAGGATATCTCAGGACTGGAGAGAAACTTGGAGTGAGAAGGTGAGGATCCAGTCGTCATGGCCCATGGGTACCAGCAACAATATTAGGATGAATACATTTTGAGGGGGGTTGATTAATTTGTGGTTAACTTTTAAAAAGCAGACTCAGATCGGTAATGATCTGTCGATTACCACCTTAACAATGAGCAAATTGGCACAGGGCAAATAAGATTGGCGAGTTGAATGCATGGCTCAAAGTTTGGTGTGAGAGAAATGGGTTTCAATTCATGGGCCATTGGCATCTGCAGCGGGCAAAGAGGAAGCTGTACCATTGGAGCGGTTTCCATCTAAACTGTGCTGGGCCCAATGTTCTGGCAAATCAATAATGAAGGCTGTAGATAGGGCTTTAAACTAAGCAGTGGAGAAAAGGTTCACATGAAGGGAGGTATGTGAAGTTAAAGAGAAAGGACAAGAAAATATTGCAAAGCTTTGGCCACTTGGCCTGATTGCACTCAGGGATGAAGGTCAGGAATCTAATGTGCCTCACAAGCTGTTCCTCAGGTAGGGTTGGCCAGGCTGTAATGATGCCCCAGTTAGAGAAAGCATGGAGTAATTAATGCTCTTCTGTCCTTTCAGGAGGATGGAAGCCATAACTTGCTTGAGTGGATAAGAACGGGCTGTAGAACCCCAAATTTAATGATCCTCACTTGGTGCAAGATGGATCTCCTGGAGCTGGAGTCCTGATGCCCAGCTTGGTCCACTGGTCATGGGGAAACACGGGGGAATCCCTCAAGGGTGTATGAGGTAATTGTCCAGAAGCGCAAACTTCCCCAATACAATTGTATTACGCTGGGAACTATCCAGCAAAGCGACTTAACTCACTAACTTTGGATGGTCATGCCAGTGTTGCACTAATAGTTACTCTGAAAGAAAAAATAAAACCTCTTCTAACTTCAGCGTAACTATTTTGAATACCCAGACTGGTCCGCACATGGGACCCCCCCCCCCCCCCCACCCCCCCCCCCCACTCCCCCCCCACACTCCCAACCCTACAGGGAGTATCCCTATTGACCCTGTCCTCCTGTCCCCCCACTCTCTAACCCGATCAAACCTGGCCGGAACCCTCCACCCCCCCCCCCCCCCCCCCTCAACCCCCCCCTCGATCTAACCGTTAAAATGTGCCGTGTCCTCCTTTGCTGGAACCAGGGACCCGCTGCAGTGCCTGGATCTCACCTGGTCTAAGTCAGGGAGTTTGGGGCAAGATAGGCACTGAAAGAATTTTGTGCAGTTGGGTCCATACAGAATGGCAATCCAATGCTGATTGCCACTCTGAGGAAGTTATGGCCCACTGCCTCCCCAGCACACCTAACAAGCACAGTGACAGTGTGATGATTGATACTGCCAACATGTCATTTTCCTCCACTATATTCACCTTCTGACCGATGTTTGCAGAACCCCGAGGAGCCATTCTTGGCCCTGAAGGAACAGTGCCCGTCAGATGCACTTTAGTCACCCCCATTGTTTCTGCAGCAGGCATTGGCACAGATACAGGCACCTTGATGTGCATTAGATCATCGGTTACACTGTCAGTACACAGTGGGGAAGGCATAGCACTCTTGTTTGAGCAACTGGTGGAGACCAGAGTGCTGGCAGTCAGGATTGCAGCAGACTAGGTCCGTACTAAGTCCGAGGCAGTTGACAAGTCACTGGAGTCATCCACTGTGCAAACGCTGGATGTCCAGTGTCATGTGCGGGAAGTTCTGCTGGATATCCGTAAGGGTTTGTGTGCCACCATCTCTGTCATGAAGGAGTCTATGCAGATCATGAGTGCTGTGTTGACCTTGAGCAGCAAGCACACCGCCTCCTACATTGAGAGTGTTGTGATTCTCTTGGGGAAGCAGCACCAGGAACAGAATCTGGTGTCTCTGGGGTTGCGTTTGGACCTGCAAGACCGCAAACAGGCAATAAACGCAGTGTGAGATTTGGATGAGGCACCTAGTATCTTCGCTAGTTGTCCATCCATCAATGGCGGATAGGGAGGGCCAGACTGACCTCACTGCCCCTCTGCCAGTGAACATGGCCTTTGATGATGCCGCAATGATGGAGGGGTGCCCAGCCATGGTGCTGGACGCACCCTTACATTCAGTGGCCACACAGATCCTGCCAGCCAGAGGATGACCACCAAGGTATTCAGGGAAAACACAACAGCTGTGTCATCAATCGTATTCTAATGCCACTGCCAGCGAAGGGCGGCACCAAGAAACAGTACTCACAAACGTAAGTTTAAATCACCATGAGCACAAAATGGGACTTTTCATGGTGATCTTCCATTCTGCCATTATTTGTTAAGTTGTTTACTGGTGTGACTGTTAACACTTTATAATGTTAACTTAATTATCTGTAAGTGCCAAGTGCCTATAGATTTTGCTTTTGTGATAATGGCCTGAGTATGCTTCACTTGTTTTATAGGTGCAGGGCACAGCAGTATCTCATGCTGGATGCGAGGGGCTGTAAACGTTAGGGCACAGGTAGTGAGTGGACTTTGTGTTCAATGAAACAAGTCATTGTAAATGTCTGGCAAGGAGGCAGCATCCCTGGCCTGGTGGAAGATGTGCCTTGGCAGCCGAACTGAAGGTACATTGAATCAGGGCGTTCCTGGTGTCCATGTCTCCCTTAAGGGTCCAGAGGTCTGCCTCAGAGTTCTTCAGCATGTTCTTCCCCGGGCTTCTCATTTAATCTACGGCCTGTGAAGTTGCTTCAATATTCTCGTTCTCTAGTTGGTCCTCCCTTTCCAGAGTCATGTTGTGGAGATTGCAGCATGCAACAACATCAAGAGACACATGCTCTGGAGGATATTGTAGTGCTCCCGCTAAACTGTCCAGGCACCTGAATGTCATCTTCAGCAGACCAATGGTTCTCTCAATCACTGCACTTGTAGAACGTTGACTCCAATTATACCTCTCCTCTACCTCTGTCCTTGGATACGTTTCAATGGACAGCCCTCATCATCCAGCAGCCATCCATCCAGCTGAGCTGGAGTGATGAACAGCCTCGCACCTGTGAATGTCGGAGAATGTTTGCATGGAAGCTGTCACGGTACCTTGCACAGACCTGCACAATCTGCATGTCATGGTCACAAACATGGAGTGGAAGCCCTTCATGCTCATGAAGAAACCCGGCTCACCCGCTGGCCCCTTGGTGGACACATGAGAACAGTCGATGGCACCCTGGGGTTGGGGGAACACAGAAATCGCAGCAAAGTCCCTGGCTCACTCAGCCTGGTTGGCCTTGGCCATCTGGTAATTAATAAGTGTTATTATCCAGCTGAAGAAAATGTCAGTGACCAGGGTGACACAACGATGGGCAGCAGTTTGGGATACTCATCACAAATTCTCCACTGACCGGAAAGAGCCGGAGACATTGAAGTTAAGGACTCCTGTTGAGGACCACTTGGCAGGGTTGGCCACCCACAGAGTTGGACGGGATCTCCGACTCTATCATCTGACATATGGAGGTCACAGACTCCCCAGAGAGGCAGAACCTCCTTCAGCACTGCACCTCTGACATGTTGAGGTAGCTGGATTGCTGCCTGTACATTCTGGCAGGATGATAGTAGCACCGTATGCAGCCCCCTTCCATCTTGCACTCCCTGCTAGCCCTGAAACCCCTGTGTGTGTACCACTCCTCCAATCGATGACTCCCTTAGAGCAGCATGGTAGCACAGTGGTTGGCACTGTGGCTTCACAGCACCAGGGTCCCACATTCGGTTCCCCGCTGGGTCACTGTCTGTGCGGACTCTGCACTTTCTCCCCGTGTGTGCGTGGGTTTCCTCCGGGTGCTCCGGTTTCCTCCCACAGTCCAACGATGTGCAGGTTAGGTGGATTGGACATGCTAAATTGCCCTTAATGTCCGAAAAAAGGTTAGGAGGGGTTATTGGGTTACGGGGATAGTGTGGAAATGAGGGCTTAAATGGGTCGGTGCAGACTCGATGAGCTGAATGGCCTCCTTCTGCACTGTATGTTTTATGTTCTATATTCTGTGCTGCCTGCAGGCACCTGGTCTTCTCTCGTTTCTGCTCCTGTCTTTCTCTTCAGAAGAGCTCCAACCAATGGAGTACGTAATCCCCATTGGCGGAGAAACAGAAAGATGGCTGACGACAAGAATGCTCCACATAATATAAATCTTTGAGGAGCCATGGAGACACCAATGACTCCTGCAATGAAGGCTTCCAATGCAAAGACTGAAGCAAAAAACAGAGATAAAGCTGTCAAGTTTCACGAAGCAGCCTCTCACTTCTCACACTGGCGTAAATGAATAAAATAAATCATTCAGACCCTTGAAAGTTTCAATAGCAGAGACTGCAAGCAATTGAAACCTCTTAACCTTGTGGAAATAAACATTGTTAAATATTCCTGAGCATAAGATGTTTAAGAGAGACAGAAAAATGCCGGGTGAGTGGCAGTATTGATTAAATATGGCATTACAATAGTGGAGAGAAAAGATGTTCCAGAGAGCTAAAGGACTGAATCTCTCTGGTTAGAGGTAAGGAATGAAAAAGGTTCAATAACAGTGATTGGTGTAGTATTTAGATCACCAACTAGTGGAAGAGATGTTGAGAAACAAATTTACACATATATTACAAAGAGTTGCATGAATTATAGAGTAATTATCATGGAGGACTTCAGTTATCCAAATACGGACAAGGATAGGAATAGTGCAAATGTACAAGAGGGGCGTGAGTTCCTGTAACGTGTTTAAGATAATTTTCTATTTGAGTGGACAGGCACTTTTGGACCCAGTTCTGGGGAACTGGTAGCCCAAGTGAATCACTTCTCAGTGGGAATGCATTTAGGGGACATTGACCATTGTATCATCAGGTTTAGGTTGGCCAAGGAAAGGGATAAGGAACAATCCAGAGCAGGAATAATCAATTGGGGGAAGGCCGACTTCGATGGGATGAGTATGCATCTGAGTCAAGTGAGTTGGCAGAAAAGATCCCTGCGGAACAATGGGCATCTTCGAAGAAAAAGTATTGCAGGTGACATCAAGGTATATTCCCTAGAAGGGGAAAGGTAGGACAAATAAATCCAGAGCACCTGGATGATGAGTGGGAGATAGAGATGACAATGAAAAGGAAGAAGTGTGCGTACAACAGAAAACACAATGGAGCATCAGGCTGAATGTAGAAGGAACAGAGGAGGTATAATAAAAACGAATAAGAAAAGTAATGAGGAAACATAAAAACAAACTGGCAGCTAACATGGAAGGGAATCTCACGGTCTTCCATTAGCATCTAAATAATAAAAGAGTAGTGAAACAAAGAGAAAGGCCGATTATGGATAAAAGGGAGCATAGAACATGGAGGCAGGAGAAATAATAAAAGTATTAATTGAATACTTTGTGTCTGTCTTAACAAAGGAAGGACATGTCATCCAGGCTGAGATGAGAGAGTAGTAACTGTACACCAGAATAATTTACAATTGAGAAGGAGGAGGTGTTGAAAAAGCTATCTTTATCGGTGCCAGGACAGGACAAGATGCAGCCAAGGATACTGAGGGAAGTGAGAGTGGAAATTGCAGAGGCACTGGTGATAATCTTCCAGTGTGCTTTAGACTCAGGTTGTACCGGATGACTGCAAAATTGGGAATGTTACACCCTTGTTCAAAAGAAGGATGATAGGACAACGCCGGTCAGCTATAGACCAGTCAGTTTGATTTCCATGGTGGGGGAAACTTCTGGAAACTATAGTTCTGGGCAAAATCTATAGTCACTTAGACAATTGCAGGAAAATGAATGAAAGCCGGCATGAATTCATTAAGGGAAAACCATGTTTAACTAACTTGTTGGAATTTCTTGAGGAGATAACAGAGAAGGGGCGGGATTCTCCGTCCACGTTCAGCCGGCAACCGGAGAATCCTGCCTGAGGTGAATGGACTTCTCAATTGTCTTTGGCTTGCCTGTGACGTTCTTGCGGGGGGTGGGGTGGAAGAAGCCTGCTGCACCATTCACTATGATCATGGCTGATCATCAAGGTCAATAACCTGATCTCGCCTTCCCCCCATATCCCTTGACCCCTTTAGCCCCAAGAGCTACATCAAATTCCTTCTTGAAATCACTACCACAGGCCAAAATGTTGTGTGAATTCCATAGATTCACCACTCACTGGGTAGAGAAATTTCTCCTCACCTCAGTCCTAAAAGGTTTGCCCCTTATCTTCAAATTATGACCCCACTTCTGGACTCTCCACCATCTAATAATAATAGCTTATTGTCACAAGTAGTCTTCAATGAAGTTACTGTGAAAAGCCGCTAGTCGCCACATTCCGTCGCCTGTTCGGAGAGGCCGGTACGGGAATTGAACCCGCGTTGCTGGCCTTGTTCTGCATTACAAGCCAGCTATTTAGCCCACTGTGCTAAACCAGCACGATCAGGTTCGTTCTTTCTGAATCTACCATGTCTAATCCTGTTAGAATTTTGTAAATCTTTATGAGATCTCCTCTCACTCTTCTAAACTCCAATGAATATAATCCTGACCGACTGATCCTCAAATGACAGTCCCGCCATCCCAGGAATTAACCTGGAAAACCTTTGCTGCACTGCCTCCATAGAAAGAACATCCTTCCTCAGATAAGGACACCAAAACTGCACACATTACTCCAGGTGTGGCCTCATTAATGCCCTAGACAACTGCAGAAAAACATTTCTATTCCTATACTCAAGTCCTCACGCTATGAAGACCAACATGCCATTTGCCTTCTTTACTGCCTGCTGTACCTGAGTGCTTACTTTCAGCGACTGATGCACAAGGGCACCAAGGTCTCGCTGAATATCCACCTCTCTCAATTTACACCATTCAAATAATAATCTGCCTTCCTGCTTTTGCTACCGAAGTGGATAACCTCACATTTATCCTGCATCCGCCATGTATATGCCCACTCACTCAGCCTGTCCAATTGACGCTGAAGCATCTCTGCATCTTCCTCACAGCTCATCCTACCATCCAATTGTGTATTACCTGCAAATTTGGAGATGATACATTTAGTTCTCTTGGTCAAATCATTAATATGTAATGTGAACAGTTGGTATCCTAACATAGATCCCTGCGGCACCCCACTAGTCACTTTCTGCCAATCGGAAAAAGACGCCTTTATTCCACCTCTTTGCTTCCTGCCTGCTGACCAGCTTTCATTGTGATGCATATGGATTTTCAAAAGGCATTTGATACAGAGCCACGCAACAGACTTGAGGAAGATATTAGCTCATGGAACAAAAGTGAAAGTAAGCACTTGGATAAGAAATTGGCTGAGTGACAGGAAAAAGAGATTCGTGACAAATGGTTGTTTTACAGATTGGAGCAAGGTTTGTCGTGGAGTTCCACAGGGGTCAGTTTTGGGAACCTTGCTCTTCCAGAGATATATTAATGACCTAGACTGTAGTGCTCAAGGTATGATTTCAAAATTTGCAGATGATACAAAGTTTGGAAGTGTTGATGATGATGATAGTCTTGAACTTCAAAAGGATATACATGTGTTGGTGCATTGGGCAGACGTGTGATAGATGAAGTTTAATGCAGAGAAGTGTGAGGTGACTCATTTTTGGCAGGAAGAATATGGAAAGATGGTATGAAATAAAGGGAGAAATTCTAAAGGAGGTGCAGGAATAGGGGGAACCTCCATATATATGTAAATAAGTCACTTAAAGTGACAGGGCATGTTGAGAGAACAGTTAATAAAGCATCTTAGGCTCTATTAATATGTGCATTGAGTACAAGAGTAAGGAGGTCATATTGAACATGCATAAGACAATAATTAGACTGCATTTGGAGAACTGCATCCAGTTCTGGGTGTCATACATGAGGAAGAATGGGAAAACATTGAGAGAATACAGAAGAGATTCACAAAAATTATTCCAGGGGTAAAGAACAGGAGCTGTGAAGATAGATTGGAGGGGTTGGGCCTGTTTTGCCTGGAGAAAGGGAGCCCTGATGGAGGTATTCATGATCTTGATGGTATGGACACGGTAAATAGTGAGAAACTGTTCCTTCTCAAGAGAAAATCAAGAAATAGAGGGCACAGATTCAAAATAATTTGCAAAAGCAGTAAAAGTGATGTGAAGAAACGTTTTTTCTTCCAGAGGATGGTTGGAGTGCGGAGGAAATTTCTTGAGAGGGTGGTGGAGGCAGTTTTGATCCAAGTATTCAAAAGGGAATTCTCTTGATCTCTGGAAAGACAGAAAGCAGGATTCTCCTGCGGCAGGATGATCCGTTTCGCCGGTGCCCAGGGGTTTCCTGACGACGTGGGGCTGCCCCACAATGGGAAACCCCATTGACCGGCTGACGTAACGGAGAATCCTGCCGGCTGGTCGTGGCAGAAATGTGGCGCGGGGGGGGGGGGTCGGAGAATCCAGCCCAGAATGTGCAAACGTGCAGGCTAAGGCAGGGGAGTGGAACTAGGTGGAATACCTTTTCAGAGAGCTAGTGCAGACTCGATGGGATAAATGGCCTCCCTCTGCACTGTAAAGTTTCCCTGATTCTGCGATTAGGAAATTGACAGCAGAGATCAGAAAGCCAGGGCTGTCAATCAAGCAATGTGTTTTTTAACACGTCCCGTTATCATTATAGGGCTCATTGGTCCTATGCTCTTTATAATGGATCAGTGAACATGGAAGGACCATAATTTGGCATAGGGGCATGAGGCATCTTGGTATGGGGAGGAGCATAACTTGGAATAGGGGCTTAGGGACCATAGGGGTTGGGTGAAAGGGGCCATACCATGGCACAGGGTGCATGTGGTGACAAGTGATATGGGTGGAGGGGCATAGCTTGACATGGGTGTGTTAGGGGCTATGAAGAGTGGGTGAGGACATGAGGAGTGTGTATTGGGAGTGTGTAAGGCATAAAGGGTTTTCAGGGGTGAGGACTGGAGGGCCTTTCTCTTCTTACTTACTTGGGCAGAAGTCCCAGAACACCAAGGTGCACATTTTAAACAGCCCACTATCAAGCAGCACTTGCTCAGCAATAACCTGCCCACCGACACCTTAGGTTCTGCGTCATTCAGCTCCTAGTCCTATCACAGCTTTGCTTCAAACATGGACAAAAGAGATGAATTGCAGTGGTGAGATGACAGTGATTGCCCTTGACATCAGGGCAGCAGTTGACGCTGTGTGGCATGTGGAGCTCATGCAAAAGTGGAGTTAATGGGAATCAGGGGGAAATCCTTACATTGGGTGGAGTCCTACCTGGAACAAAGGAAGTTGGTTGACGTGGTTGTAGGTCAATCACCTCAGTCCCAGGGCATCACTGTCCGGTTTCCTCAGGGTAGTTGCCTACATCCAATCATGTTCAGTTTTTGTAAAGGATGTAGGAATTTCATATGTATTATCTTATCGATAATACAGTAAGGGTTGAAAGCTTGGATTAGAGTGTGTGCGACTGTTGCATTCATGCTTTAAAATAATAATAATAATCTTTATTAGTGTCACAAGAAGGCTTACATCAACACTGCAATGAAGTTACTGTGAAAATCCCCTAGTCGCCACACTCCGCCGCCTGTTTGGATACTCTGAGGGAGAATTCAGAATGTCCAATTCACCTAACAAGCACGTCTTTTGGGACTTGTGGGAGGACGTGCAGACTCCGCATGGACAGTGACCCAAGCCGGGAATCGAACCTGGGACCCTGGTGCTGTGAAGCAACAGTTCTGACCACTGTGCTGCCGTGTCGCCCTATCCTAAAATAAATCCCCGTTTGAAAGGCAAGTATATTATGGAGCCAGGGTGCAATTAAACCATTGTTAAAGGCTTGGGCTAATGCAGCTTTATTTTAACAATACAACACAGGAACAGGCAGTGCATTCCAGACCATCACCACCTTCTGGGTAAAACACTTTTCCTCAAATCTCCCTAAACTCCTGCCCCTCACCTTGAACTTGTGTCCCCTTATTACTGACCCTTCAACTAAGGGGAACAACTGCTCCCTATCCACCCTGTCCATGCCCCTCATAATCTTGTATATCTCAATCAGGTCGCCTTTCAGTCTTCTCTGCTCCAGCAAAAACAGTCCAAGCCTATCCAACCTCTCTTCATAATTTCAATGTTCCAACCCAGGCAACATTCTGGTAAACGTCTCTGCACCCCCTCCAGTGCTATCACATCCTTCCTATAATGTGATGACCAGAATTGTACACAGTACTCCAGCTGTGGCCTCACTAAATTACTATATAACTCCAACCTGACCTCCCTGCTTTTGTAATCTATGCCTCGATTGATAAAGGCAAGTGTCCGATATGCCCTTTTCACCACCCTATTAACCTGTCCTGATTTCAGAGATCTATGGTCAAACATCTTGGGGGTTACCATTTATCAGAAACTGAACTGAACTAGTCATATAAATACTATGGCTGTGAGAGCAGATCTAAGGCTAGGAAGCCAATGGTAAGTAACTCACCTGCTGACTCCCCAAAGCTTGTCGATTATCAACAAGGCACAAGTCAGGAGTGTGATAGAATGCTCTCCATTTGCCTGAATGAGCGTAGCTCCACCAATGCCCAGGAAGCTTGGCACTATCCAGGACAAAGCAGCCCACTTGATTTGCAACCCATCCATAAACATTCACTCCATCCACCAACACTCCATCCACCAGGTGTACAGTGACAGCAGTGTGCACCATCTACAAAATGCTTTGTAGGAACTCACCAAAGCTCTCAGGCAGCACCTCCTAAACACCTGACCGCTACCAATGAGAAGGATGAGGGCAGCTGACACATGGGAACCCCACCACCTGGGAGTTCCCGTCCAAGCCACTTACCATCCCAGCTTGGAAATATATCACCGTTCCTTCACTGTCACTTGGTCAAAGCTCTGAAAACCCCCCTCCCCCTAACAGCACAACACCACATGAAGTGAGGTGGTTCAAGAAGACAGCTCCCCACAAACCTTCTCACAAGAAATTAGGGATGAGAGATAAATACTGGCAGCAATGCCCCCAACCCATAAGTGAATAATAAAAAATTAAAAACTAAGACCTCCTTTCAATGAATAAATAAATTTGTGTTCTCATGCCTCAACTAATGCTTCTCAAGATTTTTTTAAAAACGCAAGGATAGGAGTCCAGACAAAGGATTTTTTTTTTTTTTGAGTTTGATTCATTTATTTTAATATTTTTCCACTTTTTAATTTAAATATGGTTTTAAATTTTATATTATCTAATATTATCTTCTGAAGTTCATCTGATCTGTGAACACAGAAGTAAAGTAATTTTTAATATTTCTGTTTTTCTACGAATGCTGTCTATGGATTTGCTTATCTGTTCTTATTGCTCACCCAATTTTATTTCTTTAATTTTATTTGCCTCTGAAATAATTTACTATTTTCTTTAATTTTCTTTGATAATTTAATTTTGTTGTTCCTTTTTGCCTTCATAATAGTTTATGACTGCTATCCTAATCTCTTTGTGTTCTCCCTTGGCATGTTGTCCCCTGCTGTCTGCGTACTTAATCTATACCTCTTTCCTTGGTCTCAATTTCTCCCTAATGTATTTATTTATCCATGTTGTTTTATTAGCTTGTTCTTGATTTTTAGCAGAAAACATTTTTCTAGACTCCAATGGACACCATTTAGATGTTTCCCATTGCTATTCTATCTCAATGTTTGACAATATTCTTGTCCATTTTATATTCTTGTGAATTCCCTGAGCATTGCACAGTGATATCTGTTCAGGTAGTGACCCGCAGTACTGTATTACCCCAGGGAATTTACATAATCAGGGTAGCACCACTTGAAATGGCCCAACAGAAACAGATTTCTCCCTCTCACATTTTATTCTCAGTTGTTCAAAATTAGATTTCCCCCAAAATATTGTTCTGGTCTTTGACATGCTTACATTCCACTCAATTCCTTTAATTTATTTTTTTTACAATTACGGAGCAATTCAGCATTGCCAATCCACCTACTCTGCACATCTTTGGGTTATGGGGGTGAGACCCACGCAGCCACAAGGAGCTGCTTTATCATGGTGGGCTAAACAGCTGGCTTCTAATGCAGAACAATGCCAGCAGCGCGGGTTCAATTCCCGTACTGGCCTTCTCAGACAGGTGCCGGAATGTGGCGACTAGGGGCTTTTCACAGTAACTTCATTGAAGCTTACTTGTGAACACAAGCAATCATTAATGTGCAAACTCCACACGGACAGTGACCCAGAACCGGGATCGAACTCCGGGACCTCGGCGCCATGAGGCAGCAGTGCTAAACACTTTGGCATGTGCCTCCAAGCACTCCTCTCAATTCCTATCTCAAAGCATATTATATTCTGGCCGAGATGTTCCCCTCCTTTTGCTTTGGTTCATACCCATACTGGGCTGCGAAGGAGTCGTGAATACATTGTCGGAACACCATTCCCTAATCCGCTTCACCCACTTATTCTGGTTAATTAATTTCAGAATGGTTAAAAAATTCTGTGATTATGACTTGATGATTTTTTTTCATATTTTCGTTCATCACCCTCCAATATTAGTTGGCCTATAGTGAGACTGATGCTTTATTAGTTTTCTTTTCAATCACATGTATTCCATTTCTATCTCACTGAAGGTTTAGCAACTGCCATTATGTTATGAACTACACTTCCGCCCCTTTCTCGCTCTTGCTCTTTTCCACATATCTTATATACTGCAGGGTTTAACTCCAGTCTTGGTTTTTCTGTAGCCATGTATCAGTAACACCAACTACATCTATTTACCAATCTTATTGCCACCAGATCCCATTGTTTTCCAATCGACACTGTGTGAATTGCTGAACAGGCAGTTTGAGGTGAATTTTGCATTTAGAAATTCGGACTGCTGTCCCGCCTGTCCCCTGATCACCCGACCCCCCACATGTATGCATTAAATCCTGCGTAATTATGTTGGGTGGCTAACCCAATGTCATCAAGCTGGTTTCCCCAAAAATGCAAGTCGGGCAGATGCCAAACCAACAACATGCTTGCCACATGAGAAAAATGAATTAACAAACTATTAGGTTTATTCATGTCACAATAGACGTGGGGTTGGATTCTCCACCATCGACACCAGAATCAGAAAAAATGTTTGGGTGGAGAATTTAGCGTCAGCCGAAAACCGAGTTTGGCGCCGGGCGCCCAAAGGATTGCCATACTCCGGTGCCTCGACATCAGCGTAAATGCATTCTATGTTGCAAGTAAAGTAAATGCCGTTGGCATATCATTAATGGGCATGTTGCAGTATTCTCCGTGGCTCCCGCGCTGCTCCGTCTCTGCTCGGAGAAATTATCAATGGTGAGGTTCACATGTGGTTTTAAAAATCAAGAAGCAAGCGCAGTTTAAGCTGAGGGACAGAGCGGAGGTAGGACATGTTCTCAGAGGACCGGCAATGGGCTGCCAGTTCTGCCGAGGTATGGGTGGGGTGGATGTCTGCCAGGGCCGGGGGAAGAAGTCGGGGGGATGATCGGGGATTGGCCTAGGCGTCGGGCAACACCTCGGGACCCTGGTGTCCAGGCATGGACCGCCATTGCTGCGGCCTGCAAGTAGCCATTCTGCTGTACACCCCACCAACAACCCCCCCCCCCGCAACCCAATCCCTCCCTCCAACCCATCTCCACCCCACCAACCACACTCCACAGCCACAACTAGGTGCCACCCGCCGACGGGGCATCACGTGACCCAATGGCCATGGTAGTCCCTACAGAAGGGTGCCAGATAGGGCCCGCGGAGCGTACCTCTGGCATGGGTAGCCCAGCCACCGGTACCTCTGCTGGCAGGGACAGGTTCTGGGGCCAGAGGCAACATCTGTCATGGGCACAGACGGGACCAGGAGTGCGGTACGGAGGACCCAGTGTCAGGGGGAACGGCTGGGGGGGTGGGTGTAGGGTAGGGGAAGGGGAGGGGTATGCAGGGGCAGCAGCTGCAGTGCAGTTCAGGGCCACCCTGTAACCCGTGGGACCTGGCTGGGCACAGGGGTACGCACCATGCTAACATATCTGCCTTTCACCAATGCAGACAATGGATTACAGAATCCAACCAGGAATGGTTGGCATGTGCCTTGCCGCTGCCAGCCTGGGAATGTATGAGCAGGAGCTGCTTAGGGAGGACCCTTTGCAGTGGAGCCTGCCCCAGAGGAATTGGAGCCAGCCAGTGAGGATGGGAAGCCAGCTGACCAGCAGGTCACAGAAGGGGTGGGAAGGATGCATTAGGCCTCTTGTGTACCGGTATTGCCTGTCATTTGAGGAACTACTGGACCGGGCAAGCCATCGAAGACTCCGGCTGAGCAGCGGACTGTACGGCACATCAGTCGGATCATGGCACACCTGGGATCGCGGGGGTATGAGGGAGGGATAATCAGACACCTGAGTCTGCAAACCTTGAGGCGATTAGAGCATTCTGTGAGCACACATTGTGCCCCAGGGCCCATGCTTTGCCAGGCATGGCCCTCCCCATATTCTCCTCATTGGACAATGCCTGGCGTTCACCCCCTCCTCCAACATATCTCCCATCTGCTGCGTGATGTTGTGGAGGACGCAGCAGGCCACACCGATGTGGGAGACTATCTTAGCACTATACTGGAGGGCTCCTACAGAGCGAGCCATCCACCTGAACCACATCTTCAGGACGTCAATGCACGGCTCAATCATGGCTCTGGTCGTGACATGGACTTGTTGTAGCAGGTCTTCATGTTGATTTGTGGCCTCCGGATAGGCATCATCAGCCATGACTGCAGCAGTTAATTCCTGTCACCCAACAGCCAACACCTCACCCGGGGAGCTCCGAGAAGGCGTCAGGAACCGTTGAGCATGCCAAGATTAAGGCATTGTGCACACTGCCCAAGTATTGGGAGTAGGCATACATGATGTGCATATCGTGGTCACACACCAGCTACACATTCATTAAGTGGAACAATTTTTGGTTTGTGAAGACCACACCCTTATGCCCCGGTGCTTAGAGGGGGACATCCCGTTGACCACCCCCTGGACCTGGGGCATCCCGGTGATGGTGGTGAACCCCAATGCCCGGGCATTTTGGTGGGCGCGGTCCACATTGAAGCTGATATATTGTGCCGAGTGGGCATACAGGGACTGTGCGGATGCACCTGTGCACCGAGATCTGCAAGATCCATGACAGGTTCCCACTCGGGGCCTGGAAGGACCCGTCACGTAAAGGTTCAGGGCGACTGTTACAATGACGGACAAGAGCGGGTGTCCTCCCCATACCCCCGTGGTCCTAGGTGCGCCATGATCTGGCAGATGTGCCGTACGGTCCCCTGCTCAGCTGGAGTCTTCTGTTATATTACTCTTTGGTAATTTAGCATTAGTCTTCGCTTTTATATCCAGAATGGTCTGATGGTGTGATTCTCAAGAAACCACCAATCTTCAACTTAAAGCAAAACAGCTTTAATGAATATCGAATTGAATAATATTGAGTTTGCACACTCTTACAGAACTATAACTAGTGATCAAGTAATTCAGAGTAAAATATTTACTAATTTAAACTGCACATGCTAACAATGCTGTTATCTGGGTTTTTATCAATTTTAAATTTTATCTGAATTTTCATTTCATCTATCTCTCTAACACTCTGCTGTCTAGTCACTCCTGGTTCGAAGAGACCCAAGATCCTTTGAGTTCTCATATTTATACAGGAATCTAGTGTTGCCACCTAGTGGTTGTGTTCCACTAAGATGTAGTCATTAATCCTTTATATGTCTCTATATATACATATCACGTCATCTTCGACAACATGCCGATCTGGCAGGTCCTCGAATGACAGGCAATACCGGTACACATGAGGCCTAATGCATCCTTCCCACCTCCTCCGTCGCCTGCTGAGCATCTGGCTCCCCATCCTCATCAGTTCCTCTTGAGCATGCTCCGCTGCTATAGGGTCCTCCCCAAGCAGCGCCTGCTCGTACAGCTTCAGTGCACCCCCTAGGACTGCGGCGGCTAGGATGGTGGCAACTAGTCCCGACCCTGGCAAATCGGACACTGCTTTTAATTGAAATTGCTCTAGTTCCATTTGCAACTGGTGCTAGCCCATTAACAAATTGCTCGGGGCCGGCACCGCTTCCGTAGTTGTAGAACACCACCGATTCAGTCCCAGAATCAGCACTTAGTCTCTGAAATGGAGCATCCATCCCCGAATAATGCCCACACCTTTTTCTGGTGGACGCATATGAATAATGTTCGGAAAGAGTCATGCCAGATATCAGGATGCATTGGAAAGGCAGATATATAGGCTCAAAGCAGGACTGTGGCTGAATTCAGAAGAAGAATTTGATGCTGAAAGTGGGAGAGTTTCATCTAGCTCAACTGTGATTGATCATAGTTTTCAGCATGCATTAGGACAGCTTCTCAGGTGTGGGGTGTCATGATATCCATATTAACATATCATGGTGCAATCACACACACACACTGATGGACAGTTCGACGGACCAATCAACACACACGCAACATCACAGCCAATCACCAGTGAGAGCACACGCACTATAAAACAGGGAACACCACAGTTCCCGCTCATTCTACCAGGAGATAGCTCAGAGCACAGAGCTCACAGCGTGCCACTCAGACATACACCATGTGCTGAGTGCCTCACCAAGATAGTGATAGGGCTGGGTCCACAGGTTAACTGGTGAAGTACGAACCACAGCCAGAAGTTAATGTGGCAAAGAGTAGTGGGAAGTCAGAAGATTGGGAAGACTACAAAAACAAACAGAGGATAACAAAGAGAGAAATAAGGAAAGAGAGGATCAATTATGAAGGTAGGCTAGCCAGTAACATTAGGAATTATGGTAAAAGTTTCTTTAAATACATTAAAAACAAACGGGAGGCAAAAGTAGACATTGGGCCGCTCCAAAATGACGCTGGTAATCTAATGATGGGAGACAAGGAAATAGCTGAGGAACTAAATAAGTACTTTGTGTCAGTCTTCACAGTAGAAGACATGAGTAATATCCCAACAATTCAGGAGAGTCAGGGGGCAGAGTTGAATATGGTAGCCATCACAAAGGAGAAAGTTCTAGAGAAACTAAGAGGTCTAAAAATTGATAAATCTCCGGGCCCAGATGGGCTACATCCTAGAGTTCTAAAGGAGATAGCTGAAGAAATAGTGGAGGCGTTAGTTATGATCTTTCAAACGTCACTGGAGTCAGGGAAAGTCCCAGAGGATTGGAAAATCGCTGTTGTAACTGCTGTTCAAGAAGGGTACAAGGAAAAAGATGGAATATTATAGGCCAATTAGCCTAACCTCGGTTGTCAGCAAGATTCTAGAATCCATTGTTAAGGATGAGATTTCTAAATTCTTGGAAGTGCAGGGTCGGATTAGGACAAGTCAGCATGGATTTAGTAAGGGGAGGTCATGCCTGACAAACCTGTTAGAGTTCTTTGAAGAGATAACAAATAGGTTAGACCAAGGAGAGCCAATGGATGTTATCTATCTTGACTTCCAAAAGGCCTTTGATAAGGTGCCTCACGGGAGACTGCTGAGGAAAATAAGGGCCCATGGTATTCGAGGCAAGGTACTAACATGGAGTGATGATTGGCTGTCAGGCAGAAGGCAGAGAGTTGGGATAAAAGTTTCTTTTTCGGAATGGCAACCGGTGACGAGTGGTGTCCCAAAGGGTTCAGTGTTGGGGCCACAGCTGTTCTCTTTATATATTAACGATCTAGATGATGGGATTGGGGGCATTCTGGCTAAGTTTGCTGATGACACAAAGATAGGTGGAGGGGCAGGTAGTATGGAGGAGGTGGGGAGGCTGCAGAAAGATTTAGACAGTTTAGGAGAGTGGTCCAAGAAATGGCTGATGAAATTCAATGTGGGCAAGTGCGAGGTCTTGCACTTTGGAAAAAAGAATAGAGGCATGGACTATTTTCTAAACGGTGACAAAATTCATAATGCTGAAGTGCAAAGGGACTTGGGAGTCCTAGTCCAGGATTCTCTAGGTAAACTTGCAGGTTGAGTCCGTAATTAAGAAAGCAAATGCAATGTTGTCATTTATCATAGATTATCATAGAATTTACAGTGCAGAAGGAGGCCATTCGGCCCATCGAGTCGGCACCGGCTCTTGGAAAGAGCACCCTACCCAATGTCAACACCGCCACCCTATCCCCATAACCCAATAACCCCACCCAACACTAAGGGTAATTTTGGACACTAAGGGCAATTTATCATGGCCAATCCACCTAACCTGCACATCTTTGGACTGTGGGAGGAAACCGGAGCACCCGGAGGAAACCCACGCACACACGGGGAGGATGTGCAGACTCCGCACAGACAGTGACCCAAGCCAGAATCGAAACTGGGACCCTGGAGCTGTGAAGCAATTGTGCTATCCACAAGGCTACCGTGCTGCCCCTGAAGAGGCTTGGAATATAAAAGCAGGGATGTACTTCTGAAGCTTTATAAAGCATTAGTTAGGCCCCAATTAGAATACTGTGAGCAATTTTGGGCCCCACGCCTCAGGAAGGACATATTGGCACTGGAGCGGGTCCAGCGGACATTCACACGGATGATCCCAGGAATGGTAGGCCTAACATACGATGAACGTCTGAGGATCCTGGGATTATATTCATTGGAGTTTAGGAGGTTGAGGGGAGATCTAATAAAAACTTACAAGATAATGAATGGCTTAGATAGGGTGGACGTAGGGAACTTGTTTCCATTAGCAGGGGAGGCTAGGACCCGGGGGCACAGCCTTAGAATAAAAGGGAGTCACTTTAGAACAGAGATGAGGAGAAATTTCTTCAGCCAGAGAGTCTCGAGGAAATAAGGGCTATGGAGAGAGAGCGGGTAAATGGAGTTGAAATCAGCCATGATTGAATGGTGAAGAGGACTCGATGGGCCGAATGGCATTACTTCCGCTCCTATGTCTTATGGTCTTAACAGTTGTTATTATACAGAATAATAAAACAGAGTTTTACCATCTACAACCGTGTTGGTTCGTTTGTGTATCGGAACACCCAACACGACATGGGGGACCGTGAAGAAAGTGTGATAATCAAGTTTGTGCACTCCAACATTGGACCTTGAGATCGCGTTGCACCAGGAAATTCATCATTCTGTATGAGATGCCTCCTTCAGTGAGGAGAAGAGGAAGAGAAGGAGAAAGAGGAGGGCAGCTGGTGAGCGGCAGGTGCACCCTGTGGTGTGCGACTTGCTGCTGTCAAGGGCTGAAGACAGGCAGCAACAGCAGGCAGGCAAAGGTTGGCAAAGGCACTACCCTGCCAACCATATCTACAGGGTGTGGATGACATACTTCCAGATGTCTGAACAACAGTGCCTCAGAAGACTGCGGGCGGGATTCTCCAATAATTGGGATATGACCCCACGCCAGCGGCAAAAAGAGGGCGTTTTACTCTGGACTTTCTTTCAGAATGTCCAGAGTGATTCTCCCATCTGCAAGGGGCTTGCAGGGCCCTGGAGTGCTCCTTGCAGCTTTGGCTGCGGATACGGGGCCCTGCACTTCCGGTCGGGAGTCCGTGCATGCGCATGGCGGATTTGCACCGCGGACCCTGATGCAAGACTTAGGTCTCCATCAGATCGTGCACGCCCATGGATCGGTGCTGCCCGATCGCTTGCCTGGCCGTCCATTAGGTCCCCCTCCGGTGAAGGATCCTCCCCCCACCCCCCCCGCCACCGGCCGTTCCTGGCGTGGTTAGAACAACACCGTTGCGAGCTCGGCCAGTTTCCTCAGAACATCGCGGGGGGGGGCCTCTGTTAATGGCCCCGCACAGACGGCGCGCGCATGATTCATGGCGATTCTCCGGGGACTGGTGTTGTACCGGATTTCGGGGTAAAAACCCATTCTCCGCCCCCGCGCCGATCGCGATTTCGGCACTGAAGCACGGAGAATCCAGCCCACTGTCTCTCAAAAGAGACAATCACATCACTGTGTGACTCGCTGTCGAGGGAGATTGCCTTCCATCGTGTTGTTGCCAGAATGAAAAAAATCTGTTTTCTCAGGGCAAGAAATGATGACGGGAACTTCTGGTCCTGAATGTATTGGTGGACAAGATCACTGACCACTCACAACCTGGAGCAAAATGAATGTGCAGGGAGTCAACATCAGACTGTGGGCTGTCCTTGATCTAGGCTCCTCAACAGCTCCTTCTCTCACTCTGCCAGATTGTGGATTTGCAGCCTCTGTGGAGATTCATATAGAGAGTTAGAACTTTAGTTTCTTTCTCAACACTTGCTGTTCAGAAGGGACAGGTGTGCTCAAATATTCTTTCCTCCCTGCCAAGTGTCTGACTGCTGGCAAAAATTTTAATGCAATCTCTTACCTGTTGCTGCTACGTTAGATCAAAGGGAAACACAATCTTCTGGATCAAAGCTTCTGTCTGAAAATCACTATTTCTGGTTCAGCCGCCAGAAACCCATGCCAGGATATCTTTGCTGGGTAGCCGTGACTGACTTACAGTGCACAGTCTGACCCCTCACTCCCCTGACCTCCAGCCTTGGTGGCCTGAATAGGCACACAGCCCATCTGTCCCTTACCTAGCTGGGTAGCAACTGGTGGGCGGCCATTAACTGAACACTTTATTTGGCCTCTTTTAAAGATGAGGGTGGGAATCAGAACACTGCACACTCTCAGGTCGGACCCCACCTACTGTTGACGAGCGTAGCATTTGCACCTTTAACAAACGTTTTAATAGAAAGTTCCCCCTTTATTTTTAATCATCTTTTTTCACTTGTGTTCCACAAATCTAATCCTTGGCCACTTAGGTTCTCCATGACTTTAGTTTGTCCTATGATCTCCTTTCCTGTTTCATTTATGGTGGACTTTTATTCGTTCTTGTAGATTCTTTCCCCCAACTTATTAGTCAGAGGTTCTTTGTCTCCTTCCCATTTACCATGCTGCTACACTGGTCCCATTTCAGTTCAGACAGTGCCCGGTCCATCAGTACAGCTCCTTCCTGATACGGGTACATTTATTCCATGAAAAGGAATCGCTTCCTCATTCCCATGCCAACTATGTGTTAATCCTCCTGATTGACCAGTTTTAGCATCAACTCACTGGATTGCGAAACATCCTCATTTGATGGAAATTTCATTCCTGCGTGCTCCTCGGTAGCTTCTTGGCTCATTGCCTTCACCCTGAGCAGTTTTTCTTGGAAGCTTTTGACATTGGTGGTTTGCCATTGTCTACCACCCTCAGGGCAGGATAAGGAGACAAGTCCCAAGTCAACCTCGGCGGAAACAGGAATAGAACCCACGCTGTTATTGCTAATCTGAACTACACACTAGACAACTAGCTAACTGAACTAAGTGACTTCCCCAATAGAAACTTACGATTCACAACAAATTGGCTCGAAATTGGCATAATAAACTGACAAATTAAGATATTCCATAAATTATTTCATGTGGAATAACTTACAGAAGGCCGGAATTTATGCTAATCGTGTAGAAAACATTAGTTCAGCCCCAGCTGGCTGATTGCCCAATTCTGGGCACTACACTTTAGAAAGAGCATGAGGGGCGGGATTCTCCCGCAATTGGCGGGACGGCCCGACGCTGGCGCCAAGAGCGATGCGAACCACTCCGGCGTCGGGCCGCCCATAAGTTGTGGAATCCCCCGCACTTCCGGGGTCTAGGCGGCGCCGGCGGGCTGGCGCCACGCCAACCGGCGGCAAAAGGCCACCATGGGCCCGCACGAGTTGCCGCATGCGCAGAACCGCCAGCATGTTTCATGCGCAGGGTGTTTCTTCTCCCCGCCAGCCATGGTGGAGCCTTACAGAGGCAGTGTGGAGGGAAAGAGCGTCCCCACAGCACAGGCCCGCCTGCAGATTGGTGGCCCCGATCGCAGGCCAGGTCACCGCGGGGTGCAAATCCCACCACCCCGAGGACTCCGCTAGCCGCCCTCCAAGCCAGGTCCCGCCGGGATGGACCATGTTCATTTCACGCCGGCAGGACTGGCTTAAAACGGGCCTTCAGGGCCCGGAGAATTGCCAACGGCCCCCGACCACCGCGGCGTGATCCCCCACCTCCGCCCGAAAACCGGCGCCAGAGAATTTGGCAGCCGGCATCGGACTGGCGGGGTGGGATTCACGCCGCCCCCTGGCGATTCTCCGTCCCGGCGGGGGATTGGGAATCCCACCCGAGTGAGGTCTTTAAAGAGGGTGCAGAAGAGATTGACCGGAATGTCCCTGGGGATTAAAAATTGTTACATGGACAGACTGGAGATGCTGGTGCAGTTCTCCTTAGAGCTAACTTTGAAGGCTAAGAGGCGATTCAATAGAGTTGTTTAAAATCATGAAAGATTTAGATTGAGTCAATAAAGAGGAGGTTTTTCCAATGACTAAAAGGCCGATAATTCCAGGGTACAGATTTAAAGCGATCTGCAAAACAGCGAGAGGCGACATTAAACCTTTTCTATAGAGCGAATGGCTAGGATTTTCAATGCTGTGCTTGACAGACAGGTGGATTCAGATTCAGTAGCAGCCTTCAAAAGGGAAATTGATAAATACTTGAAGTATAAAATGTCAGGGGCATAGGGAAAGAGGTGGGGAGAGTGGAACTTACCAGGTTGCTTTTCGAAAGAGTCGGTGGAGACTTGATGGTCTCCGTTTGTGCAATACCGTCCTACTGTCTAACATATATTCACATCAGATTTCTCTGATGCAGATCATTTTTAAACATTGTTCTGAAATCAGACAAAAAGCACTTGACCTTTTATTATGTGTTCTGCTGGTTGAGTTCTCACTGAAAAGGAAAACATTTTCTGTTCTGGCTGTCAGCTCATCATTCAGCTCTATAAGCATGACATGTATTAGAGAAGAACATTTTACAATTCTCTCTCAAACCATTCGCTGTTAAAGATTCCAATTCATCTTCCTGTTGAACTCCATGTTCTGCAAAGAATTGACATTGTCCTGTGAGACATGTTCTGAAGCAAGTGACTCTGCTCGGGAAGGGTCAAAATCACCTTGCCACGTGATGAAATGAATTAAACTTATTTATCAGACCGCAAGTATTCTTTTTTTCAGTGAATAACCAAACTGTGTTCATCCAAAACTCAGCTTGCGTCATCCGATATCCAATTTACATTTTCATTTCAATGATCTTTTCCCTATATTTCCAAATCACCATATGGACAACTGCATTTGGTTCATATTCTCCTTCCGTTACTCGCTTGTGTTTTTCACCTCTGCTGGAGCTGCTTGCTTTACACATTTCACATTTCCTAATTGCAATTTTTAAGTGGAATTACTATTAGCATTATTAACAGGATCAGCTTCTGCCTTTTGCCTTGCCGTGAACCTCATTTAAACTTTGCGAAACTTCACCGAAAGCCTCACATAACATAGTGTTAAACTATTATCAGTTGCAAATTTCACCAAGATCGAAAGATTCAGTTCAACAAGAAACATACTGCAGCCCTTCAACCTGCAATATATTTTAATCTCTGAATCTTTTCTGTGTAAATGAGTATAACCTTATTCAATTAACTCTTACGGTCATTTTACATAATTCATTGCAGTGTTAATGTAAGCCTACTTGTGACACTAATAAAGATTATTATTATTTTCACTGGGCTGTTAAGTCACCTGATGTTGCAGGTGAATGTCCTCATGGGGTTTTCTGTTTCTACCCCCCACCCTGCGGGGTCAGCCATACTCACCATGTGGACGCGCCCCTACACTCCAGGGTTTCCTTTTATCTGGTGGCCATCCAAGATGGCCATCATCACCATATTCACCATATGGATGTGCCCCTGCATTCTGGGGTTTCCCTTTGTTTGCGGGCCTTCCAAGATGGCTGACTACGACGTCTTTGTTCTTGTGATCACCATGTGTGACCTGTTGCAACCGGCATTCTACCCTCCTCCCCCTCTCCTCCTCTCCCTCCCTCCGCTCCAACATCCGCCCGTGTATCCTTCCCGTCCCTCCCTCTCCACAACCCTGTGGGATTTCCCCACACCTTCTTCCCCCTGGTCATCCCCCCTTCTTCCCTCTGACTCGTATTATACACCCCCTGCCTCCCCCCCCCCTCCTGCCAGGCCCTCCCTCCCTCTTCGGGAGCAGTGCTGTGGCCCCCGCTCTCTCCATACGTCCCCGGACTAGCATGCTCGCTAATGTGGTGGCTTCACCCCAGGAGCGACCATTCCATGACCTGCCCATTGTGTTTCTCTCACCCCCCCCCCCCGCCCCCCCCCCCCCCCCCGCCCCCCCCCCCCCCCCTCACAACCCCGGAACTTGCATTTGTGCGAAAGCAAGACAACTTCATCCTGCACAATTGTTCTTTTGGGTACATGATTGCTGTTGCTTTTGCTTTCCCAGCCCATTTTTGCAGGCAAACTCCTGCGCTTCACATGGTTTGCTAAAATAGTGTTCCCTGTTCTGGTCGGTCACCCACAGTTTGGCCGGGTACAGCATCCCAAACTGCACCTTCCTTTTCAACAAAGCTGCTTTGGCTCCATAAAATTTGGACCGGCGCTTGGTTAGATCTGCCCCAATGTCTTTCTGCATGCGGATCGTGTGCCCTTCCCATTCTCAAGACCGCATATGACTTGCCCAGTTCAGGATCTGGGGCGTCATTCTCCGACCCCCCGCCGGGTTGGAGAATTGCCGGGGGCTGCCGTGAATCCCGCCCCGCCGGTTGCCGAAGTCTCCGGTACCGGATATTCGGCGGGGGCGGGAATCGGGCCGCGCCGGTTAGCGGGTCCCCCCGCTCGATTCTCCGGCCCGAATGGGCCGAAGTCCCGCCGATAAATTGCCTGTCCCGCTGGCGTGGATTAAACCACCTTTTGAACGGCGGGACAAGGTGGCGTGGGCGGGCTCCGGGGTCCTGGGGGGGCGCGTGGCGATCTGGCCCCGGGGGGGTGCCCCCACGGTGGCCTGGCCCGCGATCGGGGCCCACCGATCCGCAGGCGGGCCTGTGCCGTGGGGGCACTCTTTCCCTTCCGCCTCCGCCACGGTCTCCACCATGGCGGAGGCGGAAGAGACTCCCTCCACTGCGCATGCGTGGGAAACTGTCAGCGGCCGCTGACGCTCCCGCGCATGCGCCGCCCGGGGATGTCATTTCCGCGCCAGCTGGCGGGGCAACAAAGGCCGTTTCCGCCAGCTGGCGGGGCGGAAATTCCTCCGGCGTCGGCCTAGCCTCTCAATGTTGGGGCTCGGCCCCCAAAGATGCGGAGCATTCCGCACCTTTGGGATGGCGCGATGCCCGTCTGATTGGCGCCGTTTTGGGTGCCAGTCGGCGGACATCGCGCCGTTTCCGGAGAATTCCGCCCCTTGTCCTTGTCATGGAACCAGTTGGGTTTGGCGATGATAGCCCGCGGTGATTCTCCTGATTTTGACCTCTGCAGGAGTGACCTGTGGACCCTGTCCACTTCTGGGGGCTTGGGGAAGGTTTTGCCCCTGACCAGCTTACCCAGCATTTGTGCCACGTATTCTGTGGAGTTTCTGCCCTCGATGCCCTCCAGTCGGCCCACAATTCGGAGGTTCTGTAGGCATAGCTGGTTCTCTTGGTCCTCCACTTTCCCCTTGGATTTTCCCTGGACCACCACCAACCTTCCCACCTCCACTTCCAATGAGGCGATCTTGAGCTCTCGCACCATCACCTCCAGTGCGTCCAGTTGCTGCTCCGTCCTCTCCAACACCTTCTTCAAGTGGTCAAGGCATCTGTGACCACCGACTTCATTGTGGCCACAATCTCCTTTGTTATAGCATCTCTATGCTGAAGGAGCTCCTGTGTTAGGAGTTCCATCCATTAGCCTATTGGCAGATAGGCCGGCATTAGTGTCGGCGAGCCGGCTCACTCCACCATGTTCTGTTCCGCCTCGCTCCTCCTGTCCACTGCCTTGGCCTTTCTCCCCTGGCTCTTACTGATCTTATCGTCCTTTCAGCTCCTTTGTTGATTTTGAGGGCATATATCTGTGTCTGTGATGGTTTCGGAAAAGGGTAGGAGGGTTTGCTTGCCTTTGCGGTCGGTATTTGGGATAAAATTGCCTAATTCCAAGTTTCCGAGAGGAGAACCAAATTCCTGCGACTGCTCAGCACATCCCCGCCACCGGAAGTCCTTGTCTGGCAATTCTAATGTTCTGCTCCTCAACATGAGTTCTAATCATTGTCGATAATGAATCTTTAAATTCCTCCAACAGAATTATTTCTCTTACGGTATCATGGATTTCTTCCATTTTTAATGCTCACATCCACCTATCAAAATGAATTTCCTTAACCCTTTTGAATTAAATGTAAGTCTGTTCAGACTGTTTTCTTACATCCCAACTGTAAGCCTCCGGTACCAGCTCATGGACACCCAATGTACCTTTCTTTACTGTCCCATGGTTCCCCAGAAATTTCCGCTGACAAGGATGCATAGACTTCACCCGCCCTACCGACAAGTTTAGCCTGTAAGAGTACAGCTCAAATATATCGTGGCCATTTCACCTATTTAGCTATTTTCTCAAAAGCATAAAAGAATGACTTGGCATCCCATTCATGGAATGCAGGGAAAGCTTCTATATGTCTGAACATCTCCTGACTAGTTTTCCATCTAGAACCACCTTCCTCCACTGTCTGCTCCAACCTTTCGGTTTCCGCTGCCTGTCTGTGAATTTTGAAGGCTCTCTCTTTCTCTTTGTCTCTTTCTTCTCTTGTGGCTTGCTCCATTTTGCTCATACACTCCCTTTCTCTTTCCTCTCATTCTCACTGGAAAGCTCGCTCCCTTTCTCTTTTCTCGCTTTCCCACTCTTTTCCCTCTCTCTCTCACTCCTTTCTTTATCCTGCATCTCTAACTTCTTAATTTCTATGTCTCTTTGTAATTGAATTTTAGCTCATTCAATTGCCTCACTTTTCAAAATATTGCGTCTGTCTGACCTCACCTGTATATTTAAATGGGTTGCCAGGCTTTCAATTAATTCAGCTTTCTTAGCCCCTGTAGAAAAGTCCTGATTCCAACTTCCCTACTAATTCCATCAATTTAGTTTTAGGAACACATTTCAAATTGGCTAAGGTTGTATTGTCTACTTTCAAATAAAATCGAATAAATTCAAGAGCCAATTGTTCAGCCTTCTTACTTTAAATAGTACATTCTCACTTGGTTCCACTTCTTCCTCGCTCTCATTATGTTTAAAAGGTCAAAGATCCCCTACACCCAAGGAATTAAGCTTTTTAAGATCCCAGACTCAAGCTCCCAATTTTCCCCTCATGGACCACGCTAATGGTGTCTGCGAGGTATCGTCCCTTGAAACACCGATTCATAGGGTTGTAGAATTTTGGGTTGTTTTGGAATGGTGTTAGGAGTAAAGTGAAGCCCAGTAAGAATAACAAGCCCAGTCATTGTGTAATAATTATGAATGACTATTTACTGGGCGGCACAGTGGCGCACTGCTGCCTCACTGTGCCTCGGACCCAGATTCGACCCTCACCCCGGGTCACTGTCCATGTGGAGTTTGCACATTCTCCCTGTGTCTGCGTGGGTCTCACCCACAGCCAAAAGATGTACAGGGCAGGTGGATTGGCCATGCTAAATCGTCCCTTTACTGGCAAAGGTTTTTTGAAAATTAATGACTATTTATTAAATTAGAGCAAATACATGAGCAGGTCTACCATACCCGAGGATAATTAAGTATACGAGTCACCAAACATTCACACAGTTAATGTAGAATGTACCCTTGTTCCAAACTATAGCTATAATCCCTGAACTCTTTAAGACTTCCCCTTTTGCCCAAACAACATTTAAATTTAAGTAAATCTATAAATCAAATCCAGCTTATAATTTCCACACAATACAATATGGATAGTCAAGTCCGGGGAATGTTTTTTCCTGGTCCAGCAAAGATATTTAAACTGCCTCTGTGAAAGTTTCTGCACAATCTTGGCTCTAAAACCTAGATACTAGTCTCGGCTCCTGGCTGTTGGATTTCAACTTGCCTCGCTGGCTGTTGGGTGTAAACTCCCTCCCTGCTTCAGAGGATGTTAGCTAGGGGCTTTTCCCAGTATCTTCATTGCATTGTTAATGTAAGCCCACTTGTGACACAAACAAAGATTATTATTATTATTACCACAGAGATCAAGCTAACCGGCCTATAGTTTCCTACCTTTTGTCCTTCTCCCTCTTTGAGTAGGAGCATCACATTAGCGTGTTTCCAATCCACCGGGACCTTTCATGAATCCAGGGAATTTTGAAATATCATAACCAATGTATCCACCATTTCTGCTGTCACTTCCTTTCATACCCTAGGGTACAGGCCATCAGTTCCTGGAGACTTATCTGCCTTTAATCCCATTAGTTTATTCAGTACCTTCTCTCAGTGATGGTTATTGCATCAAGTTCCTCGACATTAACTGCAGTTCTTGGAAACATTTTATTATCCTCTACCATGAAAACAGAGGCAAAATATTGGTTCAGTGCCTCCGCCATCTCTGTGTTCCCCATTATTACCTCACCTCCAAAGGGCCAACTGTTACTTTAGCTGTTCTCTTCATCTTTATATACTTCTAGAAGCGTTTGGTATCAGTGTTTATGTTTTCTGCTAGTTTCCTTTCATAGTTCAACTTAGCTTGTTTGATTTTATTTTTAGTAGCCTTTTGCTGAACTTTAAAGTTCTCCCAATCTTCCATCTTGCCACTAGCTTTTGCAGTGTGGTATGTCCTAGTTTTTGTATTGATGTCCTCTTTGACTTCCTTTTTTTCTCTATGGACTGCTTTTCACAATTCCTCTTCCTCTCAGGAATATGCTTTAATTGAGAAGCATTTAATATCTCCCTGAACATCTGCTACCGTTCCTCAACTATCCTACCCTCAATTATTTGTGCCCAGTTTACTTGGGCCATCTCTTTCCTCAGGCCTGTATAATTACCTCTGCCCAATACTAAAACTCTAATATGGCACTCTGTCTTCTCTCGCTCAATCTGAATTTGAAATTCTAGCATGCTGTGATCACTCCTTCCAAGAGGATCCTTAATGACAAGACTATTTATAAACTCTTCTTTGTTACATACTACTAAATCTAAAATAGCTTGCACCCTGGTTGGCTCCACAACATACTGTTCTAAGAAATAATCCCTTATGCACTCTATAAAATCTCTCTTGAGGCTACCCTTGCCAATTTGATTAATCCAGTCAATATGCATTTTAAAATCACCCATGATTAGCATTGTGCCCTTCTCACAAACTTTCATTATTTCTTGGTTTATACTATGCGGTACTTTGGTAGTATTGCTTGGGGGTCTGTAGAAAGCTCCGACAAAGAAGAATTTTGCCTTGTTTTTTATTTCCACCCAGATTGATTCGACATTTTGGCCCTGAATGCCAATATAATTTCTTAATGCAGCCTTGATGTCATCTTTAACCAATAAAGCAACTCCAATATCTGTTTCATCCTATCTATCCTTTCTAAATTCTGAGTACCCTTGGAATTCAATTCCGAGTCGGGGTCCTCCTACAATCACATTTCAGTAACCCCACCAAATCATACCCAATTGTCTCTATTTGTGGTGTCAGCTCATTGACCTTATTTTGAGTACTGTGTGACTTTCGGTACAAGGTTATTAACTATGTCCCACTGATTTATCTTTCCCTTGCAGGATTTTTTTGTTCACAATCATACACACAAATTGTGACAGAAGTTTGGAACTTCTAGATCAATTGTTGTATTGAAAAATAAGATTGACACTTTTTGTAACCAAAGGTATTAAAGGATATGGAGTTGGGTTGCAGATAAACCATTGAATGGTAGAACAGGCTCAAGGGACTGAATGGCCTTCTCCTGTTCCGATGTTCCCACGTAAATGAAAAGAGCTATCCAATTAATCTCATTCTCTCACCAATCTTCTTCTGTCGCCTTGCAATTATTTCCCTTTTGAAAATAAAAGCAAAACCCTTTTGAAAGTTACTGTTGATTGTGCTTTCAGCAAGTGCATTGCAGATCATGACAACTTGTTGCATAAAATAAATTATTCTAATTTTCCCACTGTCACATTTGCCAATTGTCTTTAATAAGTATCCTCTGGTTACCCAATCTCCTGCCAGTGAATACAGTTTCTCTTTATTGACTCTATCAAACCCCTCACAACTTTGAAAATCTCAACCAACTCTCCCATTAACCTTTAATGTTCTGAGAAGAATAAACAACACTTCTCTAGTCTCTGAGGAGATTCAGAATTTATTGGAGTACTGTACTTGTTCCCTAAGAGCCAGTTGGGGCTCTTAGTAACCATTGAAAATAGCAGAGCTCTCTCTGGTGGTAGAACACAATTTCGGCATTAAAATATGTGCTAATATGCACAAGTTCTTAAGCCTTTATGGTAATGCTTTCAGGCTCAAAAACATGGGTCAATAGAATTGTTCAAACACTAAATGTAATCATTGAGGTTTTTATTTTATAATCCATGTATCATTCTGCTATGGGAAATCAATGTTATGCTATTAAATATTTGGATGAAGAGGAAGTTCTCCAATTTTGAACAGAAATATTTTGATCTTTGAAGTAATGAATTGTTTTACTATTTTCAGGGTATTAACAATGTATAAAAAGTGTGGGGAAACAATTTCAAGCTTAAATGTCAGTAGAAACCACTTCCACCTGATTTTCCACCATTAAAATTGATCCCCTGAGCCCCCTCTTGCTTTTTTGAACCTTCCCGCAATCCATCCATCAAGCCCAACTGACCTCATTTACCCATGTCAAAATGAGCACAATTGGTGCAACAGTTATGGGTTTCCTCAATGTTACACTCAGGGTAACTTAGATGGTGATTTAGGAAGTGTAACAGCTGCCAGGGCAAGCTGCAGACAAGGTATTTCTGATACCGAAAAATGCAAAGATTATAAACAGCAATTCCTGAGGCTGGGAAACACATTTTTAGCAACTTATTTTGTCATTCTGCCAACACGCACTTGGATTTATTTTTCACAGCGTCAAACCAGAGTCATATTTTCAGATTCCTGAAAGCCCCCGCTTCCCGCACACACCTCCCCCGGCTTAATGAGATCTTCTCATGAACAAAAATGCCATTGTGTGATGTACTCCTCTATGCTGTTATCGTGGTGAGAAAGCAACAGCACAACAAAGAAGCAAAGGATGTTTGTGCAGCACTTACTGGCTGAGGCAATACATCGTATCTGATCATTAAAGCCTGTTCTTTAACTGAAAACTTCAACACAACAGATTTACCTCCTTCTACCCCCAGCTTTCCAAAATTGCCTCAAACCTCCTACTCTTCCGACATCAGAATCAGTCCTCTCTGCCCTATGCCATTCATTATCTTGAGTGGAGATGCCAGCATTAGTAAGTTCACCCTTTCATGTCTGTTTAACCTCCATCAATACCAAAGTGCCATGTCAACACATATTCTATTTTATTGCAGACAATTTTAAAATTGCATATAATCTTTTCTGCAATCATGTTTCACATGAGTGCATTGTTTTTTTTACACATGCTTTTGTTTTTAATATATTCTTATTGTTAAACCTGGATCCTGAAGGAAGACAGTATCAGACAGCCCTCATTCTCCCAGTGGACCCTAGATGTGTGCCCTGACTGACCAACAGTACCACTGGTTTCATGGCAATTATCAGATACTGAAAGCACATTTTATTCAACAGAAAATGCATCACTTTTGGAGCTGGGGATGGAAGCATTTTGGATATTTGGTCTTAAGTTCTTCCAAGTCAAATATAGTACTATACAGATTGAGAGTAACAATGATCACAGCTCTCAATTTTGGACAAATCCAAGGTTTAAAATATTCCTTAATGTCAACTCAGCATAATCTGAAAATAATTTTAAATGCCCAGTTGTCTTTGTCGTGTGGGTCACTGAAACTTCGCAACAAGTTGAATATAATTTGAATTCACAATGACTTTCAATTCTGGGCTAAGCTATTCCTCTCAAATGAGAAAGCATTGCATTGAATTAAAGTTCATGATCCAAAAGCAAAAGAGTGTTTGACAAATGTAATTGTAAAGGGAATAGATAGGCGTTTCTGTGGCCACAAACGAGACTCCAGGATGGAATGTTGTCTCCCTGGTTCTAGGGTCAAGGATGTCTCAGAGCAGATGCAGGACATTCTGGAGGGGGAGGGTGAACAGGCAGTGGCCGTGGTACACATCAGTACCAACGGCATAGGTAAAAAAAGGGATGAGGTCTTAAAAGCAGAATATCGGGAATTAGGAAGAAAGCTGAGGAGACAAACCTCAAAGGCAGTAATCTCAGGATTACCATAAGTGCCACGTGCTAGTCAGAGTAGAAATAGCAGGATATATTGGATGAATATGTAGCTGAAGAGATGGTGTAAGGGGGAGGGTTTCAGATTCCTGGGGCATTGGGACTGGTTCTGGGGGAGGTGGGACCACTACAAACTGGATGGGTCACACCTGGGCGGGACCAAAACTGTTATCTAAGGGAGAGTATTTGTTCAATTAGTTGGGGAGGATTTAAACTAAAATGACAGGGGGATGGGAGTCAATGAAAGGAGTCAGAGGAGGGGGAAACAAGGACAAAAACAAAAGACAGAAAGGGGAACAAGAAAAATGATAGGGAGAGAAACCAAGGGGAGATTCAAACAGGGCCACAGTGACAAAAATTTGGAAGCGAGACAAGTAATGTTAAAATGATGAGCTTAAAGGCTTTGTGCCTTAATGCGTGGAACATTTACAACAAAGCTGATGAACTAATTGCACAACTGGATGTAAACAGGTATGATATAATCAGGATTACAGAGACATGGCTGCAGGGTGACCAGGGATGGTAACTGAATGTCCAGGGGTATTCAGTATTTAGGAAGGGCAGACAAAAAGGAAAAGGTGGTGGAGTGGCGGTGCTGGTTAAAGAGGAAATGAATGCAATAGTGAGGAAGGATATTATCTCCAACAGTGTGGAATCTGTATGGGTTGAGCTTAGAAACACCAAGGGGCAAAAAACATCAGTGAATTTCGCACATAGGCCTCCAAACTACAATGGTGATGTTGGGAATGTTATTAAACAGGAAATTAGAGACGTATGTGATAAACGAACATCTGTAATTTTGGGTGATTTTAATCTGCATATAGACTGGACAAATTAAATTAGCCACAATACCATAGAGGAGGATTTCATGGAATATAAAAGGGTTGGTTTTCTGGACCAGTACATTGAGGAACCAACTAGAGAACAGGCCATCCTAGACTGGGTACTGTGTAATGAGAATGGGATCATTGACAATCGAGTTGTGCGGGACCCTTGGGGACAAGTAACCATAATATGATAGAATTTTTTGGGTCCTAAATCTTAATAAAGGGAATTGCGGTGCTATGAGGCACAATTTTGGGACTATAGAGTGGGAAATATTACTCAAAGGGATGACAGGAGATAGGCAATGGCAAACATTCAAGGAGAACATGGGCAAACTGCAACAACTGTTTATTCCTGTCTGACACAAAGTAAAATGGGAAAGGTGGCCAACCCATGGCTTACAAGGAAAATTAGAGATAGTATCTAATCCAAGAAAGAAGCATACAAATTGGCCAAGAGAAACAACAGGTCTGAGGATTGGGAGCAGTTTAGAATTCAGCACAGGAAGACCAAGGGATTGATTAAGAAGGGGAAAATAGAGTATGAGAGTAAGCCTTGCAGGAAACTTAAAAACTGACTGTAAATGTTTCTAAAGGTAGGTGAAGAGAAAAGATTGGTGAAGACAAATGTAGGTCCCTTGCAGTCAGAAACAGGGGAATTGTATAACAGGGGACAAAGAAATAGCTGAGCAACTAAATACATAACTTCTATTTTGTCTTCACAGTTCCTGCAGATTGGAGTGGTAATATAACTGCACTATTTAAAAAGGGAGGTAGAGAGAAAACAGGGAATTCTAGAACAGTAAGCCTGAAGTCAGTGTGGAGAAAATTTTAGAATCCATTATCAAAGATTTTACAGCAGAACACATAGAAAATAGTGGCAGCGTGGATTTATAAAGGGGAAATCATGCTTGACAAATCTACTGGAATTCTTTGTGAATGTAACTAGTAGAGTAGATGAGGGAGAGCCAGTGGTTGTGGTATATTTGGACTTTCAAAAGTCCCGCATAAGAGATTCATGTGTAAAATTAAAGCACATAGGATTAGGTGTAGTTTATTGACTTGGATAGGAAACTGGTTGGCAGACAGGAAATAAAGAGCAGGAATTAATGGGTCTTTTTCAAATTGTCAGGCAGTAACTTGTGGAGTACCGCAGGGATCGGTGCTAGGACCCCAGCTATTCACAATATACATTAATGATTTAGATGAGGGACAAAATGTAATATCTCCAAATTTGCAGATGGCACCAAGTTGTGTGGGAGGGTGAACTATGAGGAGGATGCAGATAACCTTCAGTGTGATTTGGAAAAGTTGAATGAGTGGGCAAATAAATGGCAGAGGCAGCATAACTTGGAAAAATGCGAGGTTATCCACTTTGTTAGCAAAATTGAGAAGGCAGTCTCTCATCTGAATGGCCGTACATTAGGAGAGAGGAATGTGCAATGAGACCTGGGTGTCCTCGTACACCAGTCACTGTAGGTATCCAGGTGCAGCAGATGATAAAGAAGGCAAATGGTATGTTGGTCTTTGTAGCGAGAGGATTCGAGTACAGGAGCAGGAATGCCTTGCTGCAATTATACATGGCTTTGGTGAGACCACACCTGGAATATGGTGTGCAGTTTGGTCTCCTCACCTGAGGAAGGATGTTTTTCCTCAAGGAGTGCAGTGAGGGTTTGCCAGGCTGATTGCTGGGATGGCAGGACTGAAGTGTGAGAAGAGATTGAATCGGTTAGGATTGTATTCGTTGGAGTTCAGAAGAATGGGGAAGATCTATTAGAAACATATGAAATTCTACCATGAATAACATGTAGGAAGGATAGTCCCAATGGTGGTTGGGTCCAGAACCAGGTGGCACATTCTTAAGATACGAGGTCATTTCGGACAGAGATGGGGAGAAATTTCTTCACCCAGAGAGTGGTCGGCTGTGGAATTAGTTACCATAGGAATTGGTTGAGGCCAAAACATTGCATGTTTTGAAGAAGCAGAAGCAGTTAGGTATGGCACTGACGCTTTGCACTTACAGGAGAAACGGCGCCATGACAACGGCGAGAGATCTGTCACTGGCGGTGGAATGGCTTGCATGGCAATCCACCAGCCATGCGCCAGGCGCCCTGCAGCTGGAGATCGAGTGAGGAGGAAGGTCCATAGCTCAAGAAGAGTCTGGAGTCTCTGAGGAAGGTAAGAGCCCAGTGGGCAGAGGTGGGACTGGCTGAGAGTGAAAAAAAATCTCGGGTCGTCTCACCAGATGATCCTTCCTCTAGAGCCAGCCGGGAAGCTGACGACTCTCCATTGTAACCAGAGCGGGAACAGATGGCAGATGCACCCGTGATGCACCCCTCTCAGCACCAAGCACCAGCCAGGTAGTGACACAGTGATGAGGGCACATCATGCTCGCTTGAGCAGGTGATTGAGGCAGGGAAAGTCACCAACAAATGTAAGCTTAAGGCACAGTGAACACAGCAATGGGTTTGTACCAGTGGCTTATGATTTGTTTTATATATATCATGTGTATAAATCAGGTCAGATTTAATGCTATTTGTTTGTTTCAGTTAAATATCATCAAAAAAAATGACTACTTTGCTCCCTAGTCCTGTGTATTTGATGGGTTTTAGCCTCATCTGTGCCTGGTGAAAGACAGTTGGCGTTTCAGACTTGATGACCGAGGAAGTGATGGGGCATTGAGTTCATGGCATACTTTTGCATGCAATGTTTGGGAAGGAGGTGGCCTCAGACAGATGAGAATTTTGGCTACCTAGCTGAAGGAAAGTGAATCAAGGGCTCCCTGGCACCCCTGCCTCCCTGAAGGTTCCTTATTTCTGGCTCCTTGTCCTCCCCATGTGCCTGCCCAAGCTCTGCATCTGAGGCATCATTGGATTCATGGATTCCTCCTCTGTTGCAGGTGCACCAACCTCAGTGTCCTCCTGGTCCAATGGTTCTCCCCTCGAGAGAGCAAGATTATGCAGAGCACAGCAGACAACGATGATGGGCGACCCTCACTTTGACGAATATTGCAGTGCACTCACAGAGTGGTCAAGGCATTGGAACATCAACAGACATTGTCCTCTCTGTAGTGTTGGGTGTTCTGATGTACAGATGAACCAACACGGTTGTATTTGGTACAACGCTGTTTTATTTCAACTTGTTACCTATAGATCTGTCTTGATGCTCTGCACGTGGTGACTCCCTGTGTGTGATGTTAATCAGGTCCTGTCCTTGTCCTGGTCTCCAGATCTACTGGCCACCAGGTGTCGTGTTTCTTCTCTTATCCTGTCTCTGTCCTTGTCTATGATTGGTTGTCGTGTTGTGTGTGCTGATTTTTCTGTTGGTGTGTCTGTCATGAAGTGTGTGTTTGAATATCATGACATCCCCCCTATTTTACAAAATTATGTGCCTACGTGGTTATAAATACGAACGTGTCGTGAGTGCATCTAAAAGTGTGTGTGCGTGATATTTACAGCAGGTGCATGTGGCGTAACTATATACATGGGGCGATGTCGGGTGTGTCATGCTAACGAGGTTGTACCATAACAAAACAGGAAGACGAAAAACTTTGAAGTGTGGTCCGGTCAAACGATATCTGGAATGATAAAACAGTAACCTGTTACAATACAATAGTGTTTCAACTTTAACGTGTGAACAGTCTCATAAGTCCAATCTAGTAGGTGTGCGACGAATTCGGGTTGACCGTCAGGGTGGCACTCCATTCATCGGCCGGATTGATGGTGTTGACCCTGTTCACATCAATGACTGAAACCCGGAAGGCATCTTGGTCATCTGTGTCGTTGGGTTGGATGTCCTGATGTACGGGCTGGACGGTCCTGACGTGTCTGCGAGGTTGTCGGAGATGTGTAGGATCTATCGGTTGAACCGCTCGACAGTAGGCAGCGTAGTGGCCCATCTTGCCACATCGTCGGCATTGTTGGTTTTTAGCAGGACATTGCCCTTTTAAATGTACAGCTCCACAGTTGCCGCACGTCATGACGTCACGGCGTTCGTTATGCCACTGCGCATGCGCAGTTCTCTCTTGCATCGGGCGCGCCTGCGCAGTGCGTCCCTCGATGTTGCCGTTGGTTTTGGCGCGCACAAGCGCGGGAGACCGCGAAAAGCGCGGCAGACCGCGAAAAGCGCGGGAAACGGCCGCCCTCGGCCGGGCCGCGGGCCGGGAGATAATCAATTGCCTGGATGCGTTCGGCCTTGTAGCGGCCTGGCTTGCCGATTCGACGGCTAGGGACCCCCTCCGTGCCGATTCGGTCGCCTGAAATTGGGCAAAACAGCTGGTTGCATTTTCATGGAGGACACAAGCTTCCACCGCAGACGCTAAGGTCAGGCCTTTAATTTTAAGAAGCTGCTGGCGTAGGCCACTGGAGGCAACGCCAAAAACAATCTGGTCCCGGATCATGGACTCTGAGGTGGTGCCGTAACCGCAGGACTGCGCGAGTATGCGGAGGTGCGTCAGAAAGGGTTGAAAGAGCTCATCCTTACCTTACAGGCGTTGCTGAAAGATATACCTTTCAAAACTTTCATTCACTTCAACGTTAAAGTGTTGGTCTAGCTTGAGGAGGACCGTGTCATACTTGGATTGGTTCTCACCTTCCGCGAACACCAGTGAGTTGAATACATCGATGGTGTGCTGACCTGCGGTGGTGAGGAGCATCGCAATCTTTGTTTCGTCCGTGGCACTCTGTTTCTCGTTGGCTCGCATGTACAGTTCAAATCGCTGCTTGAAAAGCTTCCAATTGGTGCCAAGGTTCCCAGCGACTTGCAACGGCTGCGGTTTGTTGGTGATGTCCATATCTCAGGACGGCAGGTTTGCCGGCAGGTATCGATCCACTCCTGTACCATGTAGTGTTGGGTGTTCTGATGTACAGATGAACCAACACGGTTGTATTTGGTACAACGCTGTTTTATTTCAACTTGTTATTTACAGTTCTGTCTTGATACTCTGCACGTGGTGACTCCCTGTGTGTGATGTTAATCAGGTCCTGTCCTTGTCCTGGTCTCCAGATCTACTGGCCACCAGGCGTCGTGTTTCTTCTCTTATACTGTCTCTGTCCTTGTCTATGATTGGCTGTCGTGTTGTGTGTGCTGATTTGTTTGTTGGTGTGTCTATCATGATGTGTGTGTTTGAATATCATGACACTCTCCACCATCGCCATTGTGGGGACATGACAGCGATTACACTTTTCCTCAGCCTCTGACCACGGATGCCTAAGAGACGTCATCAGCCACCATTTTAAGGGATACCCTTTGTGACTCAACAACCATCCGTCGAGGCGAGCTGAAGTTGTGAATGGCCTTGGCACTTGTGAGTGTCTTAGCATGTAGGCATCGTGAGAGCTGCCAGGGATCTCATACAGACCTGTAGAATCTGGGTCCTGTGGTCACAAACGATCTGAACATTCATGGAGTGAAACTCCTTCCTGACAAATGTGCCTGACTGGCTCCTTGATGGCCACATGGCTGCAATCAATGGCATCCTGGATGTGGCAGAACCCTGTAACTGCTGTAAAGCCTCCAGCCCGCTCAGCCTGGCTGACTTGGTCCATCCTGAAATGGATCAGTGTTCTCACCCACCTCAACAGAGTTTAACTCAGCTATGGGCAGCTGACTGGAAGACTCCACAAAGATCACCCACTGACGCCTGAAAAGAACTGAAAGCATAAAAGCTACGGACAACAGTGACCTTGAGAGTCATGGGCATTGGGTGACCAATCGGACAATTGCTTGATTACACAGAATCCCTACAGTGCAGACGGAGTCTGCACCGACCATCTGAAAGAGCACACTAGCCCACTCCCCAACCCTATCACTGTAATCGCACCTAATCTGCCCATCCCTGGATACTAAGGGGCAATTTAGCATGACCAATCCACCTAACCTGCACATCTTTAGAGTGTGGGAGGAAAACAGAGCACCCAGAGGAAACCCACGCAGACGTGGTGAGAATGTGCAAGCCGACAGTGAAGAAACGGCGATATAATTTCGAGTCAACATGGTGTGTGATTTGGATGGGAAGTTGTAGGTGGTGGTGTTCCATGTGTCTGCTGCCCTTGTTCTTCTAGCTGAGAAAGTTTTGGGGAAAGTGCTGTTGAAAGAGCTTTGGTGAGCTCCTGCAGTGTATCTTGGAGATGATACATACAGCTGCTACTGTATATCAGTGGACTGGTTTGTCTTGGATGATGTTGAGCTACTTGAGTGTTCTTGGAGCTGCACACATCCAGGCAATTGGAGAGCATTCCATCATACTCTTAAACCAAGGGTATGCCTTGTCCAACTGGAGGAGGAGGCTCCACAAATATTTCCATCCTCAATTATCAGGGAGCCCAGAACATCCATGCAAAAGACAAGATTGAAGCATATGCAACAATCTTCATCCAGAAGGGCCGAGTGTATGATTGAGCTCAGCCTCCTCCAGAGGTCCCCAGTATCACTCTGACTCTCCTGAAGCCTGCTGGTATAAAGAGACTGAATATTTTTTCTACCATGGGAAAGGTCAATGAAGGCACTAATGTAAAAGTAAGTCAAGTCTACCCAGTAACAGGGTTAGTAATACATCGCAAGTGCATAATATGGAAGAGTCCGGCACTACAGACTTAAATGTTCACTCATTGTTAAAAGTGATGTTTTTGATAAATGGTAAACCCTTAAAGATAGAAGTTGACAGGGGAGCCCCTGCCATGGTGATAGGAGAACACGTATTTCGATATTTACAAGAAGGAGTCCAACCATTGAGTTTGAGGGGTACCAGAGCAAAACTGACAACATACATACAAGAAGCCATCAAGACAAAGGGTACCTGTAAGCTATCAGCACCAGTCTGCTTCGCTTCCAATAATAATAGTGTTAGGCCAAGGCTCAAGTCTTTTAGGCCATGATTGGCTCAAGGTAATCAAAATAAACTGGATGTAGATTTTCCAAGTACAGGAAGAGGGACTACCTGAGTTAAGTATGAGAGTGTTTTTCACAATGAGTTAGATAAAATAAAGGATCTCCAGACGATGATTGATGTAGATCCAGAGGCAACCCCTGTATTTTTTAGAGAGAGTCCAGTACAATTGCCCTTGCAAGAAAGGTTGGACACAGAATTGAAGAGATTGGAAGAACTGGGTATTATCCAGCCAGTTCAATTCGGGGAGTGGGTATCAACCATAGTCGCCATAATAAAGCCTGACGAGAGCGTCCACATCCGTGGAGACGACAAATTAGCAGTTAATCAGGCTGCCATGTTAGATAAGTAACCAATCCCCAAGACTGAAGACTTATACGTAAAGCTGATTGAAGGTCAATCTTATACAAAGTTAGATATGAGCCATGCATATCAGCAACTTGAGTGAGACAAGGCTTTGTGAGTATGTGTGATGCTAAACGCGCACAAAGGTATGTTTCACTATGAGCACCGGGAAACAAGTGGCTAAACGCGTTTGCTATGGGACATAGTTCTCATTTTGTTCGATCATGCCTTAAGTTGTTGCTCCTTAAAGGCGGTTTTACAAATTGACCACACAAAAGGAATGAACTCAGCTGTATATCCCAGCGAGCTTCAAGGAACCAACTGGACTTTTAAATTATCTTTCAATGAGCTGAAAGAAAATTATTATTCATATGGAGACAAACGTGATGGAGTGACTTCATGAATATGTTAACAATGAAAATAGTTGGAGTAATGATAATAACAAACACAAGACTTGTGTTTGTTTAAATTAAGTTGAATGCCCAGTTCATTGAACACCTGTGGTCAGGCTGTTAATAACACTTACAATTCAGAGCAACATGTCTTACTTGCTGGCCCAGCATGGGTGGTGATCAAATCAGGAATGTACAATCAAAGAAGTGGAAGGTTTGTACCAATCCATTGCCACAGGCGTGATCTTTTATTATAAGAAGTATGCATTTAGTGACAGGCGTCGGCAACTGGCAAGGAAACTGTGGATGGACCTTATCGTCCTGATTAAATCACAGATCGATAAGAGTTTTGTTCGCCAAGGGACATGGAGCCAAGCTAGGTAATTAGAATTATGATACACATCAGCCACAATCTCATTGACTGGTACAATAAGCTCAAGGGGTTGAATGACCTACTCCTGTTCCCAAGTTTATTTTCATGACTTTGTACTTTGACCAAATATTTCTGTGGCGTGGCAAAATCCTCCTCCAAATGATCGCTGGGGTGAGTGGCTTTTCAAATGGAAGAGAGTTAAGGGGATCAGTGTATGTTGGCACTCTTTGAAATTAAAGGGAACACCGTATTGACGTTTGTATTTATCCACGGTACAATAAACAGTTGAAAAAAGTACTGTTGTACTGAAGTCTTGACCATTTTACTCTGCCCAGATGGGTTCAAATTGGACTCTGGAATTAGAGTGTAAGAGGGAAAGTGCAGGTTTACCTGTAAACACGCCTTCTCTCTGCAAAGACATGCATCAAGATTCTTTTGGAGGTCTGAAATTGCTTTTTCTCTGACTGTGTAGTTAAAAAAGGAGCAGAATTATTTGAAAGCTGCGTCTACTTATAATTAGGGGCAGGATTCCGTGGCCTCCCAGCCGCGTGTTTGTCATCGGCATGAGGCAGCGTGCCGTTCACTGGCGGTGGGATTCTCTACTCGTGCAACAAAGGGATAAGGCAGTTTAGCTTTTATGCTGCAAGCAAAGTGAAGAAAGAATATAAGGGGCACAAATTTCATTTCTGTAGCATGATCTCTCCCAGTTCAACAGCAGCCTGACATTCTTTCGCTGGGGCAGTCTGTACCACCACCCACTCACTTGGAGCCTCTGAAAGAGACCCATCCTGATAGCACCAAACCATTACAGTTGATGCTAAAATGCTTAATTTCAATCACCCAGGTCCAGATAATAAATATTCACATCACTGTAGAAAGAGCAAGATGGGCCCTACACTTGTGTTATATAAATGGCCTTCACCTAACTTGCAGGTCATTTTAGGGGCGGCACGATAGCACAGTGGTTGGCACTGTTGCTTCACAGCACCAGGGTCCCAGGTTCAATTCCCGGCTTTGGTCACTGTTTGTGCAGAGTCTGCATGTTCTCTCCGTATCTGTGTGGGTTTCCTCCGGGTGCTCCGGTTTTCTCCCACAGTCCAAAGATGTGCAGGTTAGGGGGAATTGGCCATGCTAAATTGCCATTAGTGTCCAGAAAATGTTGGGTGGTGTTACTAGCCATATAGAGTGGAGGTATGGGCTTAAGTAGGGTGCTCTTTCCAAGGGCCGGTGCAGACTTGATGGGCAGAATGGCCTCCTTCTGCACTGTAAATTCTATGAAAACCTCTGCTGATGTAAAGTCTCTGGAAGCACTGTGGAATATTTCTGGAGGTGTTGGATTTTCCAGAGAATGGTGTTGCAGATGATTAGGTGATCTGTCCACACAAAGGCTTCAACTGAGGGTAGCAATGGCAGTGTCTATGGGTGTGCAGCATGATAGGGAGGACTGAGAATTTAGGAGGAATTATTTTTACCCAGAGAGTGATGAGAATATGAAACTGGCTGGTATATGAACTGGTTGAAACAGATGTATGGACAGGCTTGGTGAAAACATGAGGGAGAATGAAACAGAGGGAAACGGGGGCTGGGCAGCAATAATTAGTCAGAGTGTGAAGAATCTCCATGGGTTTAAACACCATATAGACTAGCTGGGCTGTTGGAGGACATTTTCTGAGACTGGACTATGATATAAATTATAGTTGGCTCTGTAACTACATTTTTGCTCCTATATTACCTTTAATAGTTCTGCTGAGACAAAAGGTACTCATTGGCTTAGATGCGTGTAGAAGAGGCAATTTGTAGGAATAGATAGTGTATACACAATGCTTACTAATATCAAAAGGGACACAAAATGGTTGTTAGCTACGATAGCAATACTAAAGACACAAAATGGCTGAACTAGCCACATTCCTGAACAATAAGTTACAAACTGTGTAAACTATCTCATAAGAACTAAAAACGACCTCATGAGAACTAGACGTGGGTATATCTAGGGAGCATGTTAACAGCGCTGAGAACAGCTTCACAAAACAGCTCAAGGTCTCCAGCTGCAGACAGGACATATCCTTATGTTAGTCTTCAGTGACTTCTGCATGAAGTTAGGGGCGGGTAAGACAATATTCACTTTAACCATATACGTGATAAACTGGGATGCTCAGAATATTGATTGACTGCATGTAATGAATTGTGACACGAATATAGTTGATTGATTGTATGTAACTGAGAATGCAACTAATTCCGGCCCTTGAATCTGTATATTAACACAATACGAACCTTAGCTCAAGTGAGAAAGTGTGCTGCCAAGTTGTGGAGCTTCCAGATCTTTCTCCCAGAGCTCTGATATAATAAACTGCTTCTTAACTCATTCAAAAAGGCCTGCGTGTGAACATTTTCACCTCTAACATTCCTGTAGTATAAATTCCAGCGCTAGGCTTTTTAAAAAGCAAAAAAAAAAGCTACTGTTGCTTGTCCCTCTCTCCATCTTCAAATTGGCAGCTCCCACCTTGTCCAGTGGGGCTATTTATCTCTGAGTGCTGAAGGAACTCCTGTTTGCCCTCCGATGTCTGGAATCGACCCGCCATCCTCGACTGAATGGCAAGCCAGTTCCATGGCCTTTTCATTGGCTGAGGATTTGAAAATCACTGTGGATATGCTTCGGGGACCTAGCCCATTTCTGGTTTCCAACTCCTGATTGAAAATCTAGCCCAGAGAGGAGGCTTAATTTTATAATGATATTGCAAATGATGGCATCAATGATGGCATCATTCTGCCCTCTGAAAGTACCTGTTCAATAATGAACTCAACTCAAGACTTTTTGTGTTAATTCTAACCAGCAGTCAACCTTCACAACTGGATGGTGCTGGAGTATTTTCCAGAGAATGGCAGACATCCAACGAGAGAGCTCCTCCACTCCTGTTTAGTAAAGCGGAGTGAGCTCCATTCCCTATTGCAATGCACTCTCTGAGCCACAGTATCGCTGCTGTTGCTCTTTTCTCCATGTTGTTGACACCTGTCCTGGCCAGAAAGCCACTCTACCTGTTTGGCTGTCTTAATCATTCACTAGCATGCCAGTATGCCGACCTTTCTGCCTGACTGGTAGATAGTCCAGCCACTAGCTCACTGTTTTCTGATCTGCCCACTTTCCCGGTATTCCATCATTTTGGCCCTGTCACTCCATCCTCCTCCAAGAGGCCTATGGTAACCAAAGGAAAAATGCATTGTCAGTGCTATCAGCTTCACACTAGTTTTGATCTTATTTTAATTAACTTCCACTTGAATAGTCTTAATCTTTAGAAACTGCTGTTCCCCGGAAAGACTGATCTTTTAGAATTAATTTTCAGCGTGAAGCCCCAATCTTTAATTGAAGTTGTTGACGCTAGTCTGGTCTATATCTAATTAATGTCACTGTTGTGCAAAGGCCTTCTTAATGTATTAATCTCACTCACACTTTTGTTTCAAATTTTTTTTTGTAACTTTCTCACCAATTTATATCAGTCATTTATCCTCAACATTATCAACTTTCTTTAATTCATTTATCTGAGGCCATTGCTTTGTAAGGTTTTACCTTCACAAATAATCTATTTCTTTTGATTCATTTTCCCCAGTTCCATTTTTGTTTTTTGAGAACATTCTATTCCCCTCTGTGCATCTCCTATCCTCTTCTTTTTCAACTGTAATATCTTTTATTCTCAATCCCCAATTACTTCACTCTCTTTCCATTTTGACCTTTTTCCTGACCCCTGCCTCCCCTGCTGCTCACCCATACTCTTCTCATTTATTTTATCCGCTCTCCTGACCTCTTCTCTTCTTCTGGTATCCTCTTCACTCCCACGCTCTTTTCTCTCACTCCGTGAGGTGTGTGGCAGCCCAATCAGCATTCCTTGAAGGGGGGCTTCTTCCGGAAAGTTAAGCTGTAACTTCTTTCCTTACTTTGTAGGGAAGTTGAGTGAAGCATAAATACTCCTCCTGGCTTCAGATAAAACTTTTGAGCTGCTGACAGCCACAACTCACACCTCATCCCGAATACTCCCCCCAACCTCCCCCACATCCCCCCACCGCCTCCACCATTCCCCATTGCCCATACACCTAACTGCTCCCTCCCCCAGATTTTCAGACTCTATTTATGGGCTTGGCCAATGTCTGAACCAGATGATCTTGGTGTCGCCACAGGCCTCTAAGGATGAGAATCATGCCTGAAGCTGCAACAAACAAATGAGGCCAATGAACCAGTGTCTTCTGGCATTACTTGCCTCAGTAGACACAACAGCACACGATTCACTGGTATTGTTTTCCTATTGGGCTGTAATCTAATTTCTAGGCCTGTTTTTCTCGGATGGAAGTTAAAAGGGTATTTTTTGGTAAACTATTTAATGACAAAAAGATTGACATAATCTGGTCAATATGCCAAAGAAAAGCTTCAGATATTTTCTGGGATGCCGCACTAAACAGTAAATTATTTTTCACTCAATAATAATAATCTTTATTAGTGTCACAATTAGGCTTACATCAACACTGCAATGAAGTTACTGTGGAAATCCCCGAGCCGGCACAGTCCGGGCACATTCAGGGAGAATTCAGAATAGAGTCATGGAGTCATAGATGTTTACAGCATGGAAACATGCCCTTCGGCCCAGTTTGTCCATGCCACTCAGTTTCTATCACTAAGCTAGACCCACTTGCCCGCATTTGGCCCATATCCTTCTATACCCACCCTGCCCAAGTAACTGTCTGAGTGCTTTTTAAAAGACAAAATCATACTGAATTATGAATAATAACACGCCTTGAAGATTGCTGCAGAATAGATTTAAAATATCTACCCTAAAATTTTATAACGTTACAAATGAATCAACATTGTCCTGTAAAGATCATAACCAAGTGTGAAACTTAACAGCAAACGATAATGTGACACCAAACAGTTTTTATAACAAGCTGTTTCAACAATAAGGAGTGCGCTGTCATGACCTCCCCCCCCCCCCCCCCCCCCCCCCCCACGCCCACCCCCTGGGTTAGTGCATGGTCAATGTCAGCTCCTCTTGACACAGATCCACAACACAAATGAAAGTAGACATTATTTTAAAGTACCTGAGGACCTTGGCTGAGCCCAATAAACTGCAATCACCAGGTTTGAAAATGTAACACAAATAACCTTTTATTAGTTAACAGTAATATAATTAAACTGATAAAAATGTAACTGACTACCCAATACCGCTTATCCAACACCCCACTTTCCAACTCACCCCACTCTACACACACACACACACACACACACACAGACAACATTGAGGGAACAGGTGGTGGAGAGGGAAGAAAAAATGATGCTACAGTACAATGGATAAAAGATCTCCAATGCATTATGATGGTTTTCAGTTAATGTCTTTCAGGGGTTCATGCTTTTACTTTGATGCTTCTTTCTTCTAAGCTTGAGAGGGTTTTCTCTGGCAAGCCTATCCACTTTTTTGTAGATCCAGGATCATTTCAACTATATAGTAAAGATGTGCCAGACACTGACTGGTTTTAGATCAATAAAGCAGTCCTTTAATTCAGCAGAGAGAGTTCATTCTTCGCTCAAGATCGAATCATTTCGGCCCAGCTCTTTCAGAAGCATCCAGCAGGCCAGCCAGCCAATCAAACCGCTTCCTCTAAAGTTGGATCTTAAGATTCTTTAGGCGCCGAAGAGTCTGCTTTCTCCTCTCCAAAAATAAATCCTGGAGAACATTGTCCTGACTAGCCTCAGCTTAACTCCACTGCTTAAAGGCGCATTCCGATTCTGAACCCACAGACCAAAAATAATAAAAGAAAAGAATGGGAACAAAGGGAAATCAAAATGACTCTAACAGTGCGAAAATTCTCTTTAGCATCTATTTATATGCTTAAATACAGAACATTTACCACATATAACCATGAGCAGGGAGGTAAAAAGCTGTAACCAATTAAACAATACCATTCATGAGAAGACCATAAACGGCCTTTATTCTTATGAACTCTCTCCCAGCATTTATCAGTTTACATATTAGTGATTTATGTACTAGTGGCGAGGGTTCAGTGATCTTCTCTCCTCCCACAGTTTGTTCCAAATTATTGGACTGTCCTAAATCACATCAATTAATATATATTGTGGCACTATCACAGTAAATAAAAAATAATCCTAGCTTTTGCACAATAGGTAAGACATTGCAAGTATATTTTTTGCAATTGATTACTGGAGCACAATGCATTGGTCTATATTATGCTGTCATTGCGATTGCTTTGATCTGATTTGTTTTTTAAATGTTAGCATATTGCAGAAGAATGGCATTCAACAAAAATGTGCGACAGTGAAAATGGAAAATAACACAGCTATTTCATTGCAGTGGGACCTTGTTAATATTATCTATGAGACTATTTCAGTTTTACTGCATATGTCTACAAATCCCCAGTGTACTGTGAAATGTTACCTCCCTAAATAGCGCATTATTACTGTTGAAGAAATACACACCTCATAGAAAATGCAACTCACTGTGAAAATCTTTATTTCACTGCAGAGATTTGTCCTTTTTTCATAGAATGTAAACTTGCTTTTCCACTGCACAAATGAATAGTGACATTCAGATGTATCACTAATTAGCTTTAGAACATCAAATTAATGTACACAACAATTCAGTATGATTATTGTTTTTGTAATGTTCATATAGTTCTCCGAGTGAATAATAATGAAGGCAATTACATGTTTAGTTCTTAAATTAAGTTGTTACTCACAAAGACTTTATATTCAGAAACCAAAGTTTTATGGCTTGCGTATTTAGAATGGAATCATTTGACTAACGAAGGGAAACAGGTTTGTTTAATGTTTATTAACAAAACATTCCTATGAAACTTAGATCCCCAAACACTTATTAATCACACTGCTTTGTTTTTTTTTTCAAAATAGAGTGTCAGTCTTTACCAATTGAGGGATGTTCTTGCTATTTCAGGTGCGCACTGATGGCACTCAACACTCTCAGATCAGGCATGTAATGGTTATTTACTGAGTAAATACTATCTATTTACCCAAACAAACTCCTACTAATGCAAGAAGCCGTAATAGTCTCAAATAACTTCAGACCTTCTGGCTGAGATTGCAGAAGCTATTTAACCTGAGCTAGTTTAGATGTGATACAAAGTTTTGTTTACTGTAGCCAGTTATAATGAAACTTGGTCAAGTGGCTCAGCATGTTTTGCAAGGCGTAGATAGACTTTCTAAAATAATGTAGCCTGCTAAAAGCTGCAGGCTGTATTTTTTTCACTGATAAACAAGAATCACTGGATTGGGCCTAGGTAGGGTGCTCTTTCGGCGAGTCAGTGAAACTGCATTTTGAGGCCCTCTATCATAAAAGAGAGTTAAATAAACCATGCTTCAAAAGCTGTACGACTTAGAAAAATAATTTAGATGAAGGGACTGAAGGTATGTTTTCTAGATTTGCTGATGGTACAAAGATAGGTAGGGGAGTAAGTTGTGAAGCGGACATGGGGAGGCTACAAAGGGACATCGATAGGTTAAGTGAGTGGGCAAAGACCTGGAAAATGGATTATAATGTGGGAAAATGTGAAATTGTCCAATTTGGCAGAAAGAATATAAAAGAAACACATTGGCCAGAATTCTCAGGCCAGTGGGGTTCTCTGTTCCCATCGCAGTGCACCCCTGCCCACGGGTTTCCCGGAGGCATGGGGTGGCTTCAATGGGATATCCCATTGACAAGCGATGGGAGTAGAGATTCCCACCGCCAGTGAACGGCGTGCCCCCACAAAACATGCAGCTGGGGGACGGGAAAATCCTGCCCATTATCTCAGTGGCAAGAGATTGCAGAGTTCTGAAATGCAGAAGGATCTGGGTGTCCCAGTGCATGAATCACAAGAGGGTAGTTTGCAGTTACAGTAGTAATTAGGAAAGCTCATGGAATGTTATAATTCACTGCAATCGGAAATGAATGTAAAAATAGGGAGGTTATCCTTCAATTGCACAGGACACTGGTGAGACCACATCTGGAATACTGTTTGCACATTTTTCTTTACGTGCTGCAGAAGTTGTAAAGAGGAACTCTTGTTCACCCCTTTCTCCTTCTACCTCTTATCATTTAGACAACAAAAAGCTTCAGCCTGCCCAGTCAATGGTGGGAAAATAAGAGATGAAAGTGTGTGAAGATAGTGATAAACATGACTCGCTCTCACACTCACCCCACCATCTCAGATACTGACTCTGACTCTGCACAATATTTGGTGGCCCTTAAACTGTAAGCTTAATGGGAACAGCTTCTCTTTTGTCTACCTTATCTAAACCTGCCATAATCTTGTGCACCTCTATCAAATCGACCTCTATCAAATCACCCTTCAATGTCCTTTGCTCCAAGAATCATAGAATCCCCACAGTGAAGAAGGAGACCATTCAGCCCATCGAGTCTGCACCGACTCTCCGAAAGAGCATCCTACCAAGGCCCAATCCCTGCCTTATCCCCATAACCCCACTTAGGGGTTTAGCACAGCCAATCCACGTGACCTGGTTATCTTTGGACTGTGACAGGAAACCAGAGCACCCGGAGGAAACCCACGCAGACATGGGGAGAATGTGCAAACACCACACAGACAGTCACTCGAGGTTGGAATTGAACCCCGGTCTCTTGCGCTGTAAAGCAGCAGTGGTAACTTCTCCAGCTTCTCCATCCTAGCCTTGTGGCTATAATTCCTCATTCCTGGAACCATTCTTGTAAATCTCATCTTGCTGTCGCTGGTATTATTCGGGGAGCACAACCATCAAACCCATGCTCAAAGGCACCCAGTGTCCAATCGAGGATGCTGGCATTGGGAAGTGGGCCCACTGAAAGCCACCTCCCTGTCCTTGCTGCCAACCCACCTCTCCCACTTACCCACTGCTTCCACCATGTGACCCTTTCCCACCATCACTCACCTGTGCCTGAGTCCCTCCTCTAACTGAAGCCTCAGGTGGATGTAGTACCACCAATAGTCACCGCCTCGCTGCTGAATACAAAAAAGCTGCCAGCTTCTGATCGGCTGGCTGATCTCAGCTGGTGGGAGTTACACCACCGGGGTCCTTGATCCTGGAGAAAGGATCTCTGCTGGCCTGTCAAGTGCCTGAGTGGCACAAGATGTGGCGGGCGCTCCCGAAAAGAAGCGACACAGGGGTCTCACTGGCTCTCTCACCAATTCCTAAGACGCTCATGATTCCACCCAGAAAGAGGAACACAGAGAATTTCTGTGAGGGAAGAAGCAAATTACTCTCAGGAAGAGAGCAGTTTTTCAGTTTGGCAGAAAAGGAGACAGGTGTTCTGGGAGGTACTGTGGAAACTGGCGGAAAAGCGTGGTGAATAGCTTGAAGGCGCTGCCGGGTGATTTCCCAGAAGTTGCCAAACCATGAAATGGGGTGTTACGTTGGTCTCCTTATTTAAGGAAGCGGTTCAGAGATTTACTAAACTAATCCCAGGAATATCCGGGTTTAATTTTGAGGAACGATTAGACAGGCCATGCTTGTATCTGCAGGAGTTTAGAAGAGGAAAAGATGACTTGATTGAACCATATAATATCCTTAGGGGTATTGACAATGTGCATGTGGAGAGTATATTTCCTCTTGTTGGAGAATTTAGAACCTGGGGCCGCTGGTTACAAATAAGGGGTCACTGCTTTAAGACAGAGATAAAGAGAAAGTTTTTTTTCTCTCAGAGAGTTGTGAGTCTTTGGATGTCTCTTCCTGAAAACACAGTGGAATCAGAGTCTTTGAATGCTTTTAAAGCAGAGCTAGATAGATTCTCGATAAACAAAGGGGCTAAAGGTTATGGGGGTAGCCGGGAGGTGAGAATGAGATCAGCTGTGATCTCATTGGATGGTGGGGCAGGCTCGATGGGGCTACTCCTAGATCATATGTTTGTATTATGCTTGCTGAAAAGCAAGATGTGTCGAGCCCTAGTGTGCCTTCAATAGTCTGATAAGATCAGAAGACGTTTGGACTCTATAATCAGGATGAATAGCTTTGAGCATAAGTGGGTGGTAATAGACCATGTGCTGAGTGCCTCACTAAGATAGTGATAGGGCTGGGTCCACAGGTTAGCTGGTGAAGCACGTACCCAAGCCAGCAGTTATTAGTTGTTATTGTTTAAGACAATAAAACAGAGTTGTACCATCTACAACCGTGTTGGACCATTTGGCTTCCGAGGCCACAGTCCAAGTGCATCTGATAAAATGCTGATTTACGCGGATTAGCAGCAAGGGCAGGTTATAGATCTTCATCCTGTCGTGCTGGGTGTTCCGATACACAAATGGTCCAACACGGTTGTAGATGGTACAACTCTGTTTTATTGTCTTAAACAATAACAGCTAATAACTGCTGGCTTGGGTACGTGCTTCACCAGCTAACCTGTGGACCCAGCTCTATCACTATCTTAGTGAGGCACTCAGCACATGGTCTATGTCTGAGTGGCACGCTGTGAGCTCTGTGCTCTGAGCTATCTCCTGGTAGAATGAGCGGGAACTGTGGTGTTCCCTGTTTTATAGTGCATGTGCTCTCACTGGTGATTGGCTGTAATGTTGTGTGTGTGTTGGTTGGTCCAACTACCTGTCCATCAGTGTGTGTGTGATTTCACCTTGATATGCTAATATGGATATCATGACATCCCCCCCTTTCACAAGAATATGTTCCTACATGCTAATAAATAGAACTGTGTACTGAGTGCATCTGAGTATGTGTGTGCAATATTTACAACATGTACATGAGGCTAAACTATATACAGAGGAAGGTGTCAGGAGCAACAGAGCAACGAGGTTGTACCAATAACAGAACAAGTGCAATCAGCAAACAACGAGAGAGAACTCCTGGAACAATGAACGACAAGAAATAAACACGTTAACAGTACTGTAAAACAATTCAGTGAGTCCAATGTGCTAACAGGCTCATAAGTCAAGTCTATCAGGTGGGCGACGAATTTGGGTTGACCGCCTCAAGGGTGGGTCAGGATCCACCGGCTGAGGAATGGGCCTGGCCACGGGCGAGAGAGGAAGAGGCAGAGTGGCAGGAAGCTCAATGAAGTCGACATCAGGGACAACAGGAGGGCGTGGCACCGGTGCATGATCTCGTAGCTAGCGTGGAACCAGACGAAGGGCCCGCCGATTACGTCGGCGAATGGAGCCATCAGGCATGCGAACCAGGAATGAGCGGGGAGCCACGCGGCGGAGAACCTTGGCGGTTGCCGACCAGCCACCCTCCGGTAGGTGTATGCGGACGTTGTCTCCAGGCGCCAGGGCAGGAAGATCAGTTGCCCAAGCGTCATGTGCCACCTTCTGCTGAGCACGCTGTAGTTGCATCCTTCGCAGTACTGGAGCATGGTCGGGTTCAGGAACATGAATGGATGGCACAGTTGTCCTGAGGGTGCGACCCATCAACAGCTGGGCTGGCGTGAGGCCCGTGGACAGTGGTGTCGAGCGATAGGCCAGCAGGGCTAAACAGAAGTCAGATCCGGCATCAGCAGCCTTGCAGAGGAGCCGCTTCACAATGTGGACGCCCTTTTCCGCCTTGCCATTCGACTGGGGATGCAAGGGACGGAACGTCATGTGCGTGAAGTTGTACGAAGTTGCAAAGGAAGACCATTCTTGGCTCGCAAAGCAAGGTCCGTTGTCAGACATGACGGTGAGTGGAATTCCATGGCGAGCAAAGGTTTCTTTGCATGCCCGGATGACAGCTGATGATGTCATGTCGTGCAGGCGTATGACCTCTGGATAATTCGAGAAGTAGTCAATCAGAATGATGTAGTCCCTGCCGAGCGCATGAAAGAGGTCTACGCCCACCTTCGCCCAGGGGGACGTGACCAACTCATGGGGCTGAAGAGTCTCAGGGGGTTGCGCCGGCTGAAACCTTTGGCAGGTAGGGCGGTTGAGCACCATGTTGGCGATGTTGTCGCTGATGCCCGGCCAGTACACAGCCTCTCGGGCCCTCCGCCTGCACTTTTCAACTCCGAGATGGCCTTCGTGCAGTTGTTCAAGGACAAGCCGGTGCATGCTGTGTGGGATCACAATCCGGTCCAACTTCAAGAGGACATCATTAATGACGGCCAAGTCATTCCAGACATTGTAAAATTGTGGGCACTGCCCCTTGAGCCACCCTTGAGTCATGTGGCGCATTACACGCTGTAGAAGGGGGTCAGCCGCAGTCTCACGGCGAATGTGGGCCAGACGTGCGTCAGTGGCCGGCAGATTGGCCGATGTGAAAGCTACTTGTGCGTCGACCTGACAAACGAACCCCTCCGATTCGGGCGGTGTGTTAACCGCCCTGGACAGAGCATCTGCGATGATAAGGTCCTTTCCCGGTGTGTAGACAAGTTGGAAGTCGTACATCTGGAGCTTGAGCAGAATGCGCTGGAGCTGACGGGTAATATCGTTAAGGTCCTTCTGAATGATGCCGACCAGGGGGCGATGGTCGGTCTCCACAGTGAACTGCGGAAGACCATACACATAATCGTGGAATTTGTCGATACCGGTCAACAAGCCTAGGCACTCCTTTTCAATCTGCGCATAGCGCTGTTTTGTGAGGGTCATGGCGGCCGGGGCCCATGATGCAGTGTCATCCCGTTGCAGGAGTACCGCCCCAATGCCGGCCTGGCTGGCGTCAGTTGAGATCTTTGTCTCCCGAGTGGTATCGAAAAACGGCAGTACCGGGGCAGTGGTGATCTTGACCTTGAGCTCCTCCCATTCACTCTGGTGTGCGGGCAGCCACTGTAATTTAGTTGTCTTTTTGACCAGGTGGCAAAGAGCTGTCGTGTGCGAGGCAAGGTTAGGAATAAACTTCCCCTGGAAGTTGACCATCCCGAGAAAGCGCAGCACTGCCTTCTTGTCTGCCGGCTGCTGCATGGCTGTGATGGCTGCCACTTTGTCGGCATCCAGCCGCACCCCTGACCGGGATATGTGGTCCCCCCAAAACTTTAGCTCAGTCTGGCCAAAAGAGCACTTGGCTCAGTTGAGGCGCAGGCCCTGATCTCGTATCCGTGCAAATACACGCTGGAGACGACTGATGTGCTCCTGTCATGTGGTGGACCAGATGATAACGTCGTCTACATAGACGCGTACCCCTTCGATGCCCTCCATTATTTGTTCCATGATGCGATGGAACACCTCGGAGGCCGAGATGATGCCAAACGGCATCCTATTGTAGCAGTATCTGCCAAATGGAGTGTTGAAAGTGCACAGCTTCCTGCTAGACTGATCCAGTTGAATCTGCCAAAAACCCTTTGAGGCATTAAGCTTGGTGAATATTTTTGCGCAAGCCATTTCGCTCGTGATTTCTTCCCGTTTGGGTATGGAGTAGTGTTCCCTCAGAATGTTGTTGTTCAGATGCGGAACCGGAGCTCGACAGAGGGCTTCTTGACGCACACCATGGAGCTGACCCATGGCGTTGGCTCCATGACCCGGGAAAGCACTCCTTGGTCCTGCAGGTCCTGCAGCTGCTGCTGAGGCGGTCCTTGAGTGGTGCTGGGACTCTACGAGGTGCGTGAATGACCAGGGTGGCGTCCGGTTTGAGACGTATTTTGTATGTGTAGGGCAGTGTGTCCATGCCCTCGAAAGCCTCCTGGTTGTGTGCAAGGAGTGAGTGGAGCTGCGCCCTAAAGTCTGCATCCGGGAAATCGGACGTGTCTGCTGTAGACAGAGTGTGTACCCGCTGAACGAGGTGGAGGATCTTGCACGCCTGTGCGCCTAACAAAGACTCCTTCGAGGATCCAATTGTTTCAGGGGCTGTTTTGCACAGGGCTAAATCGCTGGCTTTGAATGCAGACCAAGGCAGGCCAGCAGCACGGTTCAATTCCCGTAACAGCCTCCCCAAACAGGCGCTGGAATGTGGCGACAAGGGGCTTTTCACAGTAACTTCACTGAAGCCTACTTGTGACAATAAGCGATTTTCATTTTTTCATTTCATTCAAAAGACAATGTGGCTTGATGTGAGTTGTGTGTAACCTCGAGCTGGCAGGACCCCGTGGCCGGGATGACGTTTCCGTTATAGTCAACCAGCTGACAGTGGGATGGCATAATCGGTGGTTTAACCTTCAAGGTCTGGAAGGTTGACCATGCAAGGAGATTGGCGAAGGCACCAGTGTCCAAGCGAAATGTGATCTGTGATTGGTTGACCGTTAGGGTGGCACACCACTCATCGCCCGGATCAATGCTGTGCACTGGCAGCGGCTGGTGGTTCCGACTTGGGAACATCTGGTTCTTGTGTATTACCGCAACGCGGAAGGGTTCTCTGTCTTCAGTATCACTGGTCTGCATGCTGTCAGGATATGACTCAGTGTAGGGGGGCTGAATAGCCCGCACATCCCTGCGAAGCTGGCGGAATTGTTGAGAGTTGGCAGGTTGAGGTACTCGACAGCAGGCAGCGTAGTGGCCCATCCTGCCATAGCGGAGGCATTGTCGCACTTTGGCCGGACATTGCCGCTTTAAGTGGACGGAACCACAGTTGTCGCACGTCGTGACGTCATGGCGTTCGTTGCACCGCGCATGCACGGTGCGGTCCTGCATAGAGCGCGCCTGCGCATCACGTCCCTCTGCGTCAACGTCCCCCCTTTTGGCGCGTACAAGCACGGGAGGCCTCGGAAAGCGTGCAAAATGGCCGCCCTCGTCCGGGCCGCGGGCCGGGAGGAACTCGATCGACTGGACCCGCTCCGCCTCGTAGGATCCCTGCCGTGCTGATTCGGCCGCCTGGATTTGGGAGTACCGGCTGTTCGCGTTCTCGTGGAGGACGCAGGTCTCGATGGCAGTCGCTAGGTGAGGCACTTTATTTTGAGGACCTGCTGGTGTAGGGTGTCCGAGGTGACCCCAAAAACTACCTGATCCCGAATCATGGAGTCGGAGGTGGCCTCATAGCCGCAGGACTGTGCGAGGATACGGAGGTGTGTCAAATAAGATTGAACAGGCTCATCCTTACCCTGCAGGTGCTGCTGGAAGAGGTACCTCTCGAAGCTCTCATTGACTTCCATGCTGAAGTGTTCCTCGAACTTTAGAAGCACCGTCTTGTATTTTGTCTTGTCCTCGCCTTCCGCGAATGCCAGGGAGTTGTAGATGTGGATGGCGTGTTGCCCCGCCGTGGAGAGGAGGAGGGCGATTTTCCTGGTGTCCGATGCATTCTCCCTGTCTGTGGCTTCCAGGAAGAGCTGGAAGTGCTGTTTAAACAGCTTCCAGTTTACGCCAAGATTTCCAGCGATTCGGAGCGGCTGCAGCGGGCTGATGTTTTCCATGGAGCAGGATGGCGGATGTCTGAACGGGCGCAGGTAGGTCTCACAATCGCTGGCTAGCTTCCACTACTGGTATCATGTCGTGTTGGGTGTTCCGATACACAAACGAACCAACACGGTTGTAGATGGTACAACTTTGTTTTATTGTCTTAAACAATAACAACTAATAGCTGCTGGCTGAGGTTCGTGCTTCACCAGCTAATCTGTGGACCCAGCCGTTTCACTACCTTGGTGAGGCACTCAGCACATGGTGTATGTCTGAGTGGCACGCTGTGAGTTCTGTGCTCTGAGCTATCTCCTGGTAGATTGAGCGGGAACTGTGGTGTTCCCTGTTTTATAGTGCGTGTGCTCTCACTGGTGATTGGCTACGATGTTGTGTGTGTGCTGGTTGGTCCAACTACCTGTCCATCAGTGTGTGTGTGTGATTGCACCATGATATGCTGATGTGGATATCATGACACATCCCACCCGTTGTTTACTGTAGATTGGGTTGTCTGGCCTCGGAGGCAACAGACCGTGACTCAGAGCAAGGTTACAGACAGCTCTTTAAAGACCCCACTGGCATGGGACAGGGGCAGGTGAATCGTGTAGAGTTAAGAAATCATTGTATTCTATCCATGCTAGTCTATTTTAATTTGAGCTTATGTCTACCAAACATCTGAAACTTCAGAGGTGGCAATATTTTCTTCAATCAGAAAGTCTGCCACCTTCAGACATGGAGTAGTTATAGATTAATGAAACATTTCAATGCATTGATGTCTGCACCATCGGAGCGTGGGGTGAGGCTCTACAAATGGGACAAAGCTTCCCCCAGGTCGAGTGAGGCCACCCTTGGTGCTTTCCTCTGTGTAATTGAGGGGAGACGTGGAGATCTAATTCTGAGTGCTGGGAAAAGGAGGGAGCCCAGGCCGGTTAATCCTGCATGGAGGAGGTGGACAAGGAGGTGTGCAGTGTAGAGGTTATGGAGAGGACCTAATCCCAGTGTCAAAAAAGCTTCAATAGCCTTATGAGGTCTGCAAAGCTAGGTATGGCATTAGTATGAGCAATATTTGTCCACTGTGTAGGACGTAAATGCAGCAGGTATTCGGGATTAGCTGCTCACCCAAAGGCCACAGCTTTCCCAGATCATGTCATTGTGCATTCCACGCAATGGTCAAGTCAAATGGCGGGCAGGCAGTTGGAAGGATGACGTAACGATGCCTGAGCATAGGATTCTATCAGGCACGTGATGATCTGATAATTGGATTGAGACCTGACATGTGATGGTTTGAGGTTGTTGAATTTCTGTACCAAATATTTTCAAGAGCAGCTAGCGAACAAGACCAGAGAGTGAACCTGTACAGATGAGGTATACCCCAAATCGAAGTCCTGACTCCTTACGAGGAGCAAATGCTGGCCCTGATGTTGTCCAATACAGCCAGGAGTATAGGCAGTAAGCTGTGGTTCTGATGGGATGGTGTAAGTATCAGAATAGATGATAAGAAGAGGTGGCCAGTGTTGTTTTAAATTGGGTTTGGAAATATGCAATGTATTTGATGAATAGATGTTACATTTTGGAAACTTAGCAAGCTTCATGATCAGAGTTTATCATTCAAGGTTTCATAGTCTCTTTGGAGTTTATTTGTGCATATCAGGCTGTGAAAGGTTTCATGTGAGTCATCTGATAGTGGTGAGGCATCAGTAATTTGATACCCGATTAAACCCTTACTGATCTCTCTCTCGCATAGGTGAAGCCTCTTCAATGCAGATTGCAGCAGGATCCATGCAGCAACCTCCCTCCTACAAGGCAGAGGAACCCTCAGATGGTGCAGCATCACATTCTCTCTCTGCAGCCAGCGTCACCTCAGATACTGGTGCTTCAACAGGGTTCAGCACATCGGGCAGTGGTCATGGTGAGGGCATTTCACAGTTACTCGTGCAGTTACCATAGGGTGTGGTCGACAAGGCTTCAGGCAGTCAGAGGAGTGTCCACAGTGGTCCAGAGACTGATTCCCAGTCAGTTGAAGAATCTCTGGAGTCATCCGCAAGGCAACAGATGGTGGATGTCCAGTAAGATGTCAGTGAAGACGTGGCAGGAATGCCAGAGTGGTTGCGTGCTCTGGCCTGTACTGTGGAGATGTCCATCTGGACCATGAGGTATGCGATCGCCTACTCTTCAGATTACCAAGCTTCCTCCATAGACAGACTGGCGACTATACTGAAGAGGCAAAACGGAATAAATTACAGATGCAACCTTCCGAGTGTGCATGGTTCTGAACTCAGAGGCTCAGATGAGTGATACTGCTAACTCAGGTTAGGATGTAAGCGTTTCAGGACTCAACCCTTGCAATTGTGAGATGGTGAGACAATATTTCACCTAGCCCCTGATGTTACAGTGGCTGGCTTCTCTACATAAACTATTGGCATATTAAGATGTCCCTGGTGTCATGGCCATTCACCCGATTATAACCAGGAACATTTGTAGCAGCATCACTGTGCTCCTTCACCTCATCCTCCCCATTGTCCCCAGATAATTGGTTCACTTCCGGCCACTCTTCATCATCCAGGGCATTGCCTCATAGTGTGATGATGTTGTGGAGGACACAGCAGACCATGACCAACAGGGACACATGTGAAGGTGAGTAATGCAATGCACCTCCAGAACAGTTCAGAAGTCCGATGGTCTGCCCAATGAGGCCCTGGCTCTGATGTGGCTCTCATATGTCCCTTCTCTCCTCGTCAGACTCCCTCACATGTATCATAAACCATTTCTTGAGAAGATAACCCTTATCAGCCAGAAGCCAACCCTCCAACGCATCCAGGTCAGTGAAAAAGTCTAGAACTTGAGAATCCCTAAGAATATATATGGTGCGGTTGCTGCTCGGATATCTGGCACACACCTGCATGACCCGTCATTTGTGGTCACACGCCAACTGCAGTTATCTGAGTGGAATCCCTTCTTATTTATGAATGTGCAGGGCTGTTCTGCAGTGTTATGTATCTGGGAATACATTCTTGCTGGTTCTGCATCATGTGATGTGTAGTGATGTCAGCAGAGTGTTTGCGGGGGCTTTGAGCAGATCACCATCTTGATTGTATAATCAACACTCTGAATAAACTCCTCATCATGTTTTACAAGAATCCAGAATGTGGGTACCTCCATGCCTTCTACCTTTGCGGCAACAACAAAATATAACATGGAGGAGCCTTGACAGTTATGTGTGTGTAATCTATGGCTCCCTGTACACTGGGGAAACCAGCAATGGTAGCAAAGCCTCAGGTTTTCTTGTTCTGGCTTAGGGAATCCTGCATGAACACCCTGCAGGACTATTACATCTGTAAACACCTGACGCAATGGTGTGCAGTGGCCTATCCCAGGCAGGGTTCTGCATTCTGTCTGAAAAGGAACTGTGGTAAAACATTCAGTGCCACTGTCACCTTCAAGGCGACCGATAATAGGTGCTTCCTGAGGTAGTTGAATGAGATCTCCACTGCGAGCATTTCACACTGTGAAGTAGCCGTCACCCTTGAAAGTCCGAGTCCTCTGCACCGAGTCTTATTCAGTTGCAGGGAACTGAATCACTGCCTGCACACCTGGGGATGGCATAAGCTTGTATGTGCCTATGATGAGGATTTCTAGACCCCTTCCTAAATTATGTGGGCGGTTTTGTAAGGGCCACGAAGAATCCAGCACGAGTTTTAAGGATACAAAGTAATACATTTATTTACTATAACAATATATACATAACAGTAGCAGTAACTTCCCTTGCTACCTTCTCCTTCCTGCTGGTTCCTGAACTGGCCAGCTTATTTATACTAGGAGTTTCTCCGCACCCCCCTCATTGGGGAAGCTCATACTCCCACAGGATTGTGGGATAGTCATTGGTCCCCAGCCAATCGTAAGTAGGCAGGTTATAACAGGCGGCTTCTCAACCTTTTGACCCACTCGCACATGGTAGTATAGCACAGTGGGTAGGTGATGATGTCGTGAACGGTGGCCAGCGTCATCATGCCCCATAATTCGATCCACAAAGCCGGAGATGTTCCCGATCACGGACCATGGGCTGGATTCTCCTGTCCCCCAGCCATGGGGAGTAGTTGCAAGAGTGGCTGGGGAGGGTTTAAACTAAAAAGGCAGGGGGGGGTGGCAACCTATGCAAGGAGTCAGAGGAGGGGAAAGCAACGACCAAAACAAAAGACAGAAAGGGGAATAAGAAATGTGATGGGCAGAGAAACTAAGAGCCAGATTCAGACACGTCAAATGCAAAAAAATTGGGAGTGGGACAGGTAATGTTCGAAAGACAAGCTTAAAGGCTTTGTGCCTTAACACATGGAGCATTCACGATAATACAGATGAACTAATCGTGAAAATAGATTTTAGAAAGTAAGATATAATTGGGATTACAAAAACATTGCTGTGGGGTGACCAGCAATGGGAACTGAACATCCAGGGGTATTCAGTATTTAGGAAGGACAGACAAAAATGAAAAGGCACTGGAGTTGCATTGCTGGTTGAAGAGGAAGTGAATGCAATGGTGAGGAAGGATATTATCTCCGACAGTGTGGAATCTGTATTGTTATGGGCCAGTGTTTCGAGAACCCCAAAGTGTATCATGGTGTTCACCTGACCCACAACTTTTAATAGATTGTGGTTATAGGGAAACACACGGGCCTACTCTGCAGGTGTGATGTACCAGAAATCTACAGTACTTTTAAATTAAAACAATGTTTATTTATGAAACCTGTTAACACTTTATAAATCCACAGTAAACCTCTTAACAACCATCAACACCAATCCTCCCCACAGATACAATATTCTATACAATAATTTCCTTATTAACATCCATAAGACAAAAGACCCTTTTTAACACAGAGATCAGGTTTAAATTCATTACTGAGAGCAGTCAGCACTTTGAAATCACCCAATTGACCTGGAGACTGTCTTAGTTTGCAGAGAGAGATCCTTATACAACTCATTGTTTTGCCTGCAGCTATTTTTTCATCCAGCTCTCAAAACGAAACTAAAACACACCCTGTAGGAAACAGCCTAAAACAAAAGTAAAGCAGACAGATAGCTCAGCTCCACTCACACTCTGACATCACTGATAAAGACCCATTTCTTAAACACCCGTTTCTTAAACACCCATTTCTTAAAGATACTCTCACGTGACAGTATGGGTTGAGCTGCGAAACACCAAGAGACAAAAAATGTTAGTACGCATTGTGTATACACTCCTAAACTGTAGTGGAAATGTTGGGAATGGCAGTAAACAGGAAATTAGAGATGCATGCGAAATAGGAACATCTGTAATTTCGGGTAATTTTAATCTGCATAGATGTTTGGCCAAACAAATTAGTCACAATACCATAGAGGAGGAAATCCTGGATTGCATATGGGATGGTTTTCTGGACTAATGCATTGAGGAACCAACTCGGGAACAGGCCATCCTAGGCTGGGTACTATATGATGAGAAGAAAATAACTGGAAATCGAGTTATGTGAGACCCCTTGGGGATGAGTGACCATAATATGATAGAAATTTCATCAAGATGCAGAGTGACATAGTTGATTCTGAGATTACAGTCCTGAATATTATTAAAGGAAATTACTATGATATGAGGTGTTAGTTGGCTATGATCGATTGGGAAATGTCACTTAAAGGGATGACAGTGGATAGGCAATGGCAAACATTCAAGAGGCGCATGGGGGAACTGCAATGATTATTTATTCCTGTCTGGCACAGAAGTAAAATGGGAAAGGTGGCCAAACCATAGCTTACAAGGGAAATTAGAGATCCAAGGAAGAAGCATATAAATTGGTCAAGAAAGTAACAGGTCTGAGGATCGGGAGCAGTTTAGAATTCAGCAAATGAGGACCAAGAGATTAATTAAGAAGGGGAAAATAGAGTACAAGAGTAAGCTTGCAGTGAACATACAAATTGACTGTAAAAGTTTCTACAGATACGTGAAGAGAAAAAGATCAGTAATGACAAATGTATGTCCCTTACAATCAGAAACGGGAATTTATTATCATAATAATCTTTATTGTCACAAGTAGGCTTCCATTAGCACTGCAATAAAGTTACCGTGAAAAGCCTCTAGTCGCCACATTCCGGCGCCTGTTCAGGTACACGGAGGGAGAATTCAGAATGTCCAAATCACCTAACAGCACGTCTTTAGGGAAAAAGAAATGGCTGAGCAACTAAATACATACTTTCAATCTGTCTTCACAAATGAGGACACAAATAAGATACTAGACATGTTGGAGATCACAGGGTTTAGGGAAAGGGAGGACCTGAAGAAGATCAATATTAGTAGAGAAATCGTATTGGTGAAATTGATGGGATTGAAGGCTGATAAATTCCCAGGACCTGAGTTTAATAAAGACATGGGGAGTCCACATCGAGTAAAATAAATAACTTTGAGTTATTTACAATAATAGTATATGGACCATTGGATGTGGTATATTTGGACTTTCAGAAGACTTTTGACAAAGTCCCATATAAGAGATTAGTGTGTAAAATTAAAACAGATGGGATTAGGGGTACTGTATTGAGGTGGATAGAAAACTGGTTGGCAGACAGGAAATAAAGAGTAGGAATTAGCTGGTCTTTTTCAAATTGGTAGGCAGTGAATCGTGTGGTTCCGCAGGGACCAGTCCTGGGACCCCAGTTATTCATAATATATATTAATGATTTAGATGAGGGAACAAAATATAATACCTCCAAATTTGCAGATGACACCAAGTTGTGTGGGAGGGTGAGCTGTGAGGAGGATGTAGGTATCCGTCAGTGTTATTTGGACAAGTTGAGTGAGTAGGCAAATGAATAAAAGATGCAATATAATTTGTATAAATGTAAGGTTATCCAATTTGGTAGCAAAACCTGGAAGGCAGGCTATTTTCTGAATGGTCATAAATTAGGAGTGGAGAATATGCAATGAGACCTGGGTGTCCTCACACACCAGTCGCTGAAGGTAAGCATGCAGGTGCAGCAGGTGATTAAGAAGGCAAATGGTTTGCTAACCTTCATAGCGAGAGGGTGCGATTACAGGAGCAGGGATGACTCGCTGCAATTATACACGGTCTTGGTGAGGACACACCTGGAATACTGAGTGCAGTTTTGGTCTCCTTATCTGAAGAAGCACGTTCTTTCTCCAGAGAGAGTGCAGTGAAGGTTTACCATACTGATTCCTGGGATGGCGGGACTGACGAACGAGGAGAGATTGGGTCATTTAGGATTGTATTCACTGGAGTTCAGAAGAATGAGAGGAGTGTCTCATCGAAACGTATAAAATTCGAACATGACTAGACAAGGTAGATGCAAAAAGGATGTTCCAGATTGTGGGAGTGTCCAGAACCAGTGGTCACATCTGAGGATATGGGGTAGACTATTTAGAACAGAGACGAGGAGAAATTTATTCACCCAGAGAATAATGAACCTGTGGAATTCATTATCACAGAAAGTAGTTGAGGCCAAAACATTGTATGTTTTCAAGAAGCAGTTAGGAACATAGGAACACAGGTATTAGGATCTGAAGTAGGCAGGGTGGTAGAGGCGGGTTACCTCATATCCATAAAAAGTACCTGGATGAGCACTCGGCATGTCTTAACATTCGAGGATATGATCCAAGTGCTGGCAAATGGGATTATGATGGGCAGATCTCTCATGCGGTGGTGCAGACTCGATGGGCTGAAGGGCCTTTCCTGCGCTGTATTTTTCTGTGATTCTTCGAGCCTGCTCCGCCATTCAATCAGGTCATGGTTGATCTCAAATCCACCTCCCTAACTATGCCCCATATCCCTTCAAACCATTTTTTCAATAAGAAATATATCTATCTCCTTTTGAAACCATTTCATGACTAAGATTGCATTGCACTATGGGGCAGTGAGTTCCACAAATTCACCATCCTCTGCGAGAAGTAGTTCCTCCACATCTCAGTTCTATTTCTACAGCCTCGCAATCTATATCTGTGACCTTGTTCTAGATTACCCCACAAGGGGGAACATTTGGTCTACATTTACTTTATCGATCCCTTTTCATATTTTTTATACCTCGATAAAAGTTCCCCTTTTATCCTTCTAAACTCCAGCATGTATAAGCCGAATTATTTAGTCTGTCCATATACTTCAAACCTTTCATCCCCAGAATCAATCTGGTGATCCTTCTCTGAACTGTCTCCAATGCTGCCACATCCTTCCTCAAATGAGGAGACCAAAACTGAACTCCAGATGTGGTCTCACCAACACCCTATACAATTGCAACAACACGTCTCTACTTTTATACTCCAGTTTGCAATAAATGCTAACATTGCATTTGCCTTTTTAATTACATGCTGTACCTGTATATCGACTTTCTGCGATTCATGAACAAGGACACCCAGATCCCTCTGCCCAGATGGATTTTGAATCTGATTTCTATTCAGATAATAATTTGCTTTTCTATTTTTTTTGACCAAAATGGATAACCTCACACTTATCTACATTAAACTCCATCTGCCAAATTTTGGTCCAATCTCCTAGTTGATCTATATCCATCTGTAAAATCTTTATCTCCTCTTCACTGTCTCTTTCCGACTTATTTTAGTTTCATTCACAAATGTTGCCATGTTACACTATGTCCCTACTTGCAGATCATTTATATAGATTATAAACAGTTGAGGTCTAAGGACTGACCCCTGCAGCACCCCGTTAGTTACAGTTCACCAACCAGAGAAGGACCCATTTATCCTGACTCTCTGCTTTCTGTCAGTTAGCCAATCCTCAATCCAATCTAGTACTCTTTCCCAATCCCCTGCGATCTCACCTTCTGGATCAGTTTTTTCCCTTGTTTTTTATTTCCACCATGAACAAGAGTAGCACAGGGCGTCATGCATAGTGTTCTTAAGGGAACAGATCAGTCCGAGGGGACTGATCACTAGGGACTTTTAGCTTTGGGAAAAGGTACTTCTACAGGCCTGAGGAAAGAGTTGGCCCAAATACGCTGGACACAAATAATTGAGGGTAAGATAGTTGAGGAACAACGATTGTTCTGCACTATTTGTCGATGTTCAATGTTCTCTGTTGATTATTCTCTTTGTCTACTATGTACGTACTGTGTACGTTTCCTCGGCCGCAGAAAAATACTTTTCACTGTACTTCGGTACACGCGACAATAAATCAAATCAAACAAATCAAATCAATCAAATTCTAATATGGCACTCTGTCGTCTTTTGTTCAATCTGAATTTGAAAGTGTAGCATGCTGTGATCACTCTTTCCCAGTGGATCCTTAATGATAAGACTATTTATCAAATGTTCTTCAATACATAATACTAAATCTAAAATAGCCTTCTCCCTGGTTGGCTCCATAACATGCTGCTGTAAGAAGCAATCCCTTATACACTCTTTGAAATCTCCCTCAAGGCTACCCATGCCAATTTAACTATTTCCAGTCAATATGCATGTAAAAATCACCCATGGTTACCATTGTGCCCTTCTCACAAGCCCTCATTATTTCTTGGCTTATACTATTCCCCACTTTGAAAGTATTGCTCAGGGGCCTGTAAATTACACCTACCAAGGAGTATTTTCCCTTGTTTTTTTATTTCCACCAAGATCAATTCAACATTTTGGCCCTTAGTGCCAATATCGTTTCTTAATACAGCCTTGTTGTCATTTTTTTTCCCAATTAAGGGGCAATTTAGCGTGACCAATCCACCTACCCTGCATATCTTTGGGTTGTGGGGGTGAGACCCATGCAGACACCAGGGAGAATGTGCAAACTCCACACGGGCAGTGATCTGGGGCTGGGATCGAACCCGGATCCTCATTCCGTGAGGCTGCAGTGCTAACCATTGCATCACCGTGCTGCCCCTTTAACGAATAAAGCATCTTCACCTCCTTTCCATCCTGTCTATCCGTTCGGAATATTGAGTATCCTTGGACATTCAACTCCCAGTCCCGGTCCTCCTACAACCATGTTAGATATAGCGCTTGGGGCGAAGGGGGTCAAAGGACATGGGGGGGAAGGTGGGAATATGCTATTGAGTTAGATGATCAGCCATGATCATAATGAATCGTGGAGCAGGCTCGAAGGGCCAATTGGCTTCCTCCTGCTCCTACTTTCTATGCTTCTATGTGTTTCTTGCTGGTGTATTTTTTGCTGACGGTGGTGTTCTCTGTTCTTGCCCGCTGTCAAGACATCCTGCACTGTTGGGAAACTTGAGGGCTAGGGTGCATAGCCAATGGGAACAGAGAATTCCAGCGGTTGGAGAATTACGACCCATATTATTCAGTCCAAGCAGTTGGATTTTCTGCATGGAGGCAGGAATCGGGAGTCAAGAATTTTCCCAAAATCGCAATACCCTTTCCATCCCAGCAGTGCCAGTAGGTGGGATTTTCATGTCCTGGGGGGTAGAACAGCCTCGAGTAGCATCTGCAGCTAAAGGCTCATTTGGCTCAGAGAAATATTATCCAAGTTCTTCAGATCATGCACATTTCCTCTCATTTCACCCCTTAACCTTCCCACCCATGATCATCTTCATGGCCTTGCCACCACCGCCACCTTCCCAACCCCTGACAAGATCCTCTGTATAAACAGGACTTACAAGTATTATAATAACATTTGGTAATCTTTGAAAAGCTAATTCATCTGTCAAAATAAACAATTATCACTTAAATAAGGAGGTGAACAAACATTATCCTCTTTGAAAATCTCATAAATCTGTCAAATCCATAAAACTTGCATTTCCCTGGAGAGCTGCATAAACAAATCCTGCAGTGTAGAATCCATTAGTGTTTTGAAAGACAGCCAAGCAATCAGACTTATTTTCCTTCTTGATGGCTGTGTAAAGAAGACCCTGCTGTGCAGAATCCATTTGTGCCTTTGAAATCAGCCAAAAGCTCTTACACCTTTCTAAATATCATGGTCTCTTCTGCATGTGGCGAGTTTGAACAGTTAGCCATTAATCTCACACTAGGCTATCATTTAAACAATACAAAAAGTACTTTATCCAATGGATAAATTATTATCATGCATCTGAAGACTCTTCCACTTTTATGATACTGATCTTTTACTTGACAGCTTCCAAGGGCAGCACGGTAGCACAAGTGATTAGCACTGTGGCTTCACAGCGCCAGGGCCCCAGGTTCGATTCCCCGCTGGGTCACTGTCTGTGCGGAGTTTGCACGTTCTCCCCGTGTGTGCGTGGGTTTTCTCCGGGTGCTCCGGTTTCCTCCCACAGTCCAAAGACGTGCAGGTTAGGTGGATTGGCCATGCTAAATTACCCGTAGTGTCCATAAGGGTTGGGAGGGGTTATTGGGTTGCGGGGAAAAGGTGGAAGTGAGGGATTAATGTGGGTCGGTGCAGACTCGATGGGCCGAATGGCCTCCTTCTGCACTGTATGTTCTATGTAATCTATGTAATCTATGTAAGTTGTCATCTGACATATCATTATTGAATGATCATTTCCTTTTCCAATCATAACACTGTCATCGCTCACTTTAGTGTACGTAGATTTAACTCAGGTTACAGTATTTTATGATGATCTGCAAAGGAAGCAACTCCATTTTTACTCAGGTTTTAAACTATTCTCATCTCCAATCCATGGTTCACATCTCCACTCTGCAGTTGTGATTCATGAAGGCTTCCAGAATACAGCTGACACACTGAAAGTTAATTGTAGAAGTTCTGAAATATCCATAGAATCCCGAGAGTGCGGAAGGAGGCCATTCAGCCCATCAAGTCTGCACCGACCCTCGGAATGAGCACTCTATCTAGGCCCACTCTCCCGCCATATCCCCGTAACCCAACCCGCACATCTTTGGACACCAGGGACAATTTAGCATTGCCAATCCAACTAACTTGCACATCTTTGGACTGTGGGAGGAAACCAGAGCACCCGGGGGCAACCCACACAGGGAGAACGTGCAAACTCCACACAGGCTGTCACCCAAGGCTGGAATTGAACCTGGATCCCTGGCGCTGTGATTCAGTAGTGCTAACCACTGTGCCACCCCACATCTACTTCCAGAATGGTTTGAGGAACTTTTGAAGGGCAGTATAGTGTTCCTGGCCTGTCCGCAGACCCAGGCTGCTCAGCAAACAGTTTGTTCCAAATTCTAACCCCGTGTGGTCCCTAGAGGCAACCACAAACCCCTTCCATGTATCCAGGTTATGCTATTTCTTAGGGAAGAAATACATTTCATGGTTTCAGGATTATTCATCTTATTATCCAGGTCCCATGCCAATTGAAAAACGGTTCTAAAATAAGTTCCACAATGTAGTCGTTTGTATTCTTACAATCCTGTAGAGAACTGTTCATGTTAAAAGAAGCAATCCAAACACCCAGTAAATAACTGACAGAATTACACTACGAGATTTCTTGCTTAAAAACAAAACAAAATTATTGCATATATAAAGAGAAATTAAGCAAAGAAAACACCACTAAATCAACCCTCTGGCTTTTAAAGATATCTCCTATAGTCTTAGTTGGAATCATGGAATCCCTACAATGCAGAAGGCGGTCATTCAGCCTATTGAGTCTACACCGATCCTCTGAAAGAACACCCCAATCAGGCCCACTCCCCCATCCCATCTCTGTAACCCCATAACCCCATCTAGCCTTTGGAAACTATGGACAATTTAGCATGGCCAGTCCACCTATCCTGTGCACCTTTTAGACTGTGGGAGGAAACTGGAGCACCCGGAGGAAAACCACGCAGACCCAGGGAGAACGTACAAACTCCACACAGTCACCCGAGGCCAGAATTGAACCCGGCCCCTGGCACTGCGAGGCAGCAGTACTAACCAGTGCGCCACCGTACAACCCAGTTCTAACATTTTGCTTCCCTCCAAGTGTTCCCTGGTCTTATGAAATCTTGAAGATTCATTCACTTTTTCTGTGACCAACCCACGCTGATTTGGACAGTGGGCTAAACAGCTGGCTTGTAATGCAGAACAAGGCAGCAGCGCGGGTTCAATTCCTGTGCCAGCCTCCCCGAACAGGCGCCTGAATGTGGCGACTAGGGGTTTTTCACAGTAACTTCATTGAAGCCTACTTGTGACAATAAGTTATTATTATTATTAAAAGGCATATCATTGCTCTCTGTAATTCACTCCAATCTCTTCTCAGTGCTCCAACTATTCGACAAGTTGCAAGACTTCACGAGGGTCCTTCCATAAGCTTTTGGCTAAGCGACCTTCAAACTTTTCTTTAAAATCTTACAACTCTGGATTCCATAGATCAAGCATGGGACTCCCTGTGGGTTGGCTTAAAACCTCAGAAAACACAATTGGCTTCCAATAGCCCACTGCTATGGTCTCAAACTGCAAGCAGCTGTTTCCTTCCTGCCCAACTGCAACAAGGTAAACCAGTTGCCTCTCACTGAGAGGATTTCTGCAGATTTCCTGCTTTAGCTTCCAGCTAAACAAATCTTCCCCTTACCAACTTTGTTTTCTCTGCATACCAGCTCCCAATCACAGGCTGCATCATGGATGACAGAGCCAGCATTTATTTTACTTCACGTTTAGGTATGGCTTTATCACTCAGCTTTCAAGGATATACAAGCTACAAGAGATCTAAAGCTGACAGTCTCTTAGCTGCTTTTCCAAACATCATTACTGGCTTGTGCGGTTTTCCAGCTTCTAGATGTTTACCAAGGTTTTCTTTCATTTAACGTGCATTTAAAATTAAATTTCTGGGCTTCTGGTGACGTCATATAAGAGCAAGAAAAGTGACTCCCGGCAGGGTCCTTTGGTTTTGATCCATTTTACCCTTTTTTCAGGGGGCTTTGGTGTCCAAGTCCAGTTTGTTGAGTGGGTGGACCCTTTCCCGATGGTGGCAAGTCGAAAACATCGATGAAAAACTGTGGTGTTGGGTGCTCTGGTGCACAGATGAGCCAACACAGTTGTATGTGGTACAACTCTATTTTATTTTAACTCTTGTATACAGTTCGTTCTGGATACTCTGCACGTGCTGTCTCCCTGAGTGTGTCGTGTAGCAGGTCTGTCCTTGTCCTCGTCTCCAGCTAATACTGTCCACCAGGTGTCGTGTTTGTGCTTTTTATATGTTTCCTGTCTTTGTCTGTGATTGGTTGTGGTGTTGTGTGTTCTGATTTGTCTGTTGGTGTGTCTATCATGATGTGTGTGTTTGAATATCATGACATCCCCCCTTTTTACAAAGATATGTGCCTACGTGGTTATAAATATAATCGTGTCGTGAGTGCATCTAAGAGTGTGTGTGTGTTGTGTACAGCGTGTGTATATGACGTAACTATTTACATGGGGCGATGTCGGGTGCGTCACACTAACAAGGTTGTACCATAACAAAACATGAATGCGAGAAAAAAAAAAAAACTTGAACAGTGGTCCAGTCAGACGATATCTGGAACGCTAAACAACAACAGGTTATAATACAGAAGTGTTTGACTTTTTGAACGTATGAACAGCGTTATAAGTCTAGTCTAATGGGTGACCGCCTCAAGAATAGGCTGGTCCTCAAGCCGGTTCAGCTGTGGAGATTTGGGTTCACACTGGTTCACATTGGACTGTTGGAGGTGATGCTGTTGAAGTCTCTACTTTTCCATTTGTTGTACTTCGTGCAGTGCTTGGTTTTTCATTCGTGCAAATTTAACATTCAACATCTTTGTTAGTGTTGCCTTGGCTGTGGTTTGGTTTACTAAGTTTTTTGCTGGCCAGGTGAATATTGTAGCACGTTCTAACAGCCTGTAACACAGTTCCTTCGTGTATTTCTATGTGCTGAGATGTTACTGTAGTTAGTAAGGCCTTAATTATCTGCAACTGAACACCTTCGTCGGTTTGTGGTCCTTGAGAACAACCACATATTGTCGCTATAATTCTATCAATTAATTTCTGTAAACAGTCAGATGATGTGCTGACTATGCGGGGACATTTCGACTGGCATGCCAACTCAAAAGGGAGAAAATACTTGTCTGCTTCAATAAAGTTTGCCCTGGATTTGACAGGTGGCAAGGTCCCAGAAACAGCCTTCGGTTCTGCATGGGGAGGATTTTAGCTGCTGTGGCCTGGTCACGGGTGGTGATGGAAGGGGCATGATCCGTGGCATCTCCACGAAGTCATCCTTGGGAACCAGTGGAGGATCCGGCGTGTGCGTACGGTTCAGTTGCGAGCGTGGAAGGCGGCGCAAAGCTCGCTGATTGCGCCTACGCACCAATCCATCCGCCCTGCATGCCAGGAACAAGGTGGAGTCTTTTTTCTTTTTATGTTTGTGGTGGACGGCATCTTGTAGCCGATGGGTCGTTGCCATCGAAGAAGCACCATCACTAATGTCATGCAAGGCGATGACTGTGCCAGATGTGGAAGTTGGCCGAAACCGTGCACGCTGGTTCCGGCCACCTGCTGTGCCGGAAGGGCGACTCCGCAGAGAAACGTCAAAGCATGTCGCCTTGGAGAGAGAATTGTTGCTCGCATCAACGTCTGGCGATGGCGCGAATTGGTGTGTCCGTCTTGGACCGCCGGTGCTGGTCGCCACTGCCGACCCAGTGGGACTGCCACGCGATCCATTCCCTGTCGCCATGGCATCCGCCGTCACCCTGAGCGTGCCATCACCGAGGCCGCGACACCGCCTGTCCGGAGCAAGGTCTGGCGTGCGCGAATCAGAGTCGGCGCTTGGCTGCTCCCCATCTGGAGTCCGGTCTGCCTTCTGTAGATGCTCCCCGTCCGGAGTCCCAACAGGTTCACTGGAGGCAGCCGAGATTCCCTGAAGCTGCACTTCTGGAGTCGGAACATGCAGGAATGCACCAACCAGTGGAGAGGCTCGAGCCATCGAGGGTGGAAGCGGTGCGCCGCCACCGCAGTCGTCAGTGGTCCCACCGTGATCGTCGAGTGCCTCTGTACGCACTAGGCGAGGTCTGTCACCTCGCACCTTTTGCATGGGAAGTGGGACGCTGTCGTCACTCGTCTCACATCCCGTGGATAGATCCTCATTAGCAGCTTGCTGTTCACTAGGGTTGGGTGAATTGTCAGAGTTTTCATCTGGTGGTGCACACCATGTCGGTGGACTGTCATTGTCTTGCCGTTGTCCTTCATTTGGGCTTTTCTTCTTTGGAATTTTAAATCTTCCCCCAGACATTGCAGAACCTTGTTTATTACCCTCAAATTCTCCCGTATGTATGGTCTTGAATATAGGATCCAATGTTTCTATCGACATTGTACTATTTTCCAAAGAACATTCCGTTTCACTTTTCTTCTCAGGTACCTCATATGTATCTTTGTCTAATGTACATGCCTTCATGGTCTCTGGGTCTGATTTTGCTGGGACTGACATGGTCACAGTCTCTCTTTTACTGTTCTCAATTGCCCACATTATACTCCCCATACATAACTGCTTAATCACTGGGGTTAGTGTGGTACAATGGATAATCGGGTCGACTTATCTGCATCTTCACCATTAGTGGAAAGCACACTTGGTTCACTTGAAACTGCTGCGGGTTTTAAGTGCTTTATCTGGCTACTCGATGTCGGTGTCCTCAGGATTCTTGCTCCAATGTTCTGCTCATTTATCAGTGGAGTGTGTATAGGTTCAATGCAATTAATGTTCCCTCAAGGTTTGAAGAGTCATTACTGACAAACTGCTGGTCTCCGAAGTTAGGACTTCGCGGTGTTGTGTTGAAGGGAGACATTTGTCCCTGCTGTAGATATGATTCAGGTTGTGTTATTTCCATTACCTGAGGATCAATGTCTTGTCCATTTTTTCGATCCGTACTAAAACACTGGCAATTCTCAGTCTGCTCCTTGCAAGTTAAACATTCAAGTAATTTCTTTAGCAAATCCTCAGCATCCTTCTGTGACCGTGCAGCATTATTAATCTCTGTTCGGCGATAATGATCCTGAAGGTCAGCGCATAAACCTTTTTTCTTCGGGCTTGGAAGAGGCGACTCCTTTGGCTTGTCTTCAGTTGGGCTTGAACAGTCTTCAGCGCTGTGCCCTTCATTGTAGCATGAGAGACCGTCATGGTCATGCTGCTGTGTAGTGGAGCATGGTAGGCTGTTATAGCCTTCTTGCTGTTCACGTGAGCATGGCAAACTTGCATTGTCTGCCGCTGGTTGGTCAGGAGAGGTTGCTAGACCCTCATGGTCTTGTTCTTGCAAGGACCGCACATTGGAGTCTTGCGTTGCTTCTATCGTGGATTCTGTCCACGAGCTCTCTGTGGAGGCTTGTGACACTGGAGTCACTTCTTGTTTGTGCAAGGACTGCGCTCTGGAGTCTTGCGTTGCTTCTATCGTGGAGGCTGTCCACGAGCTCTCTGTGGAGGCTTGTGACACTGGAGTCACTTCTTCTTCGTACAAGGACTGCGCTCTGGAGTCTTGCGTTTCTGCAATTGTGGAGTCTGTCCACGAGCTTGCTGTGGAGGCTTGTGACTCTGGAGTCACTTCTTGTTTATGCGAGGACTGCGCTCTGGAGTCTTGCATATCTTCTTTCATAGAGTCGGGAACGCTGAGCGGGACGTGGACCACGCTCTGTGTGGCAGCAGGGCGCTCTCCGTGTGCTTGCACCGCTCCCTGTCTGTTAATGTCAGGCTGCAGCATCATCCGGTACTGATAAGTTGGGACGTCATATCTGCTGGGTTGAAGATCTTCAAATCCGAAAAATGAATCCGCATCTGCGTCGGATTCAATGTGGGGGCCGCCAATGTGCAACACGAAAGGTTCATCCGAGTCATAGTCGTATAGGACCACGGAGCTATCATTGGGCTCGCGAGGTCCCGAAACACTGTAAAGATCGTCATCAAAGTATTTGAGGTCGGAATCATCGGCTTGTGCGTAGGTAACTGCTTGTTGGAGCGTTCTTCGGAGGTCAAATTCATCTCCTGGGCCAATTTGCGGCAATGTGCTGTCATTCCAGGTGAGGGAAGGTTGTTTTACAGCTTTAACAGATTTTTGTTTTTTTGATTTGGGACGTTTCCCTTTTAAATTGGATTTGGGACGTTTCCCCTTTAAATTGGTGCGGTCTGGGGCCTCTGACATCCTGACGCTCGGTATGTAGCACGTAGGAAGCAACTGCGCATGCTCAGATCGCTGTTCCTTTACCGATGGCCGTTTTCTTGACTGCGCATGCGCAGCATCTCGCGCATGCGGAAACAAAACTTCCGGTTCTGCGCACTGCTCGCGCAACTGTGCTAGCGTGATACCTTTAGCAAGATGGCCGCCGACCTCGACCCAGCCCTCTCTCAGGCCCGGGATTTCGGCCTCTGGGAATTCGGGCTCCGGGATCCCGGCCACGAGGTGAGTACTGCCGCTTTTCTTACCTTTACTTGCCGATTGGATTGCGTTTTCTTCACAGTACTTGGAGAATTTGTCCAGGACTGCCTGGTAATCGTACCTGTGCTGCCTCCTGAAGAACCTGAACCTTGTGAATATTTCTCTTGCCCTTGCACCGGCGATGGTGAGGAGAAATTCAATTTTTTCACTATCATCCAGGTCTTGGAGTTCAGCTGCCACCAGGAACAATTCGAACACTTGCCGGAATCGCCGCCAGTTTTCGCGGAGATCGCCGTGGCACTGGAGCGGCTGCGGAACCGGGAGCTGTAACATTTTGCCTGGGCACTGCTGGTTGTCTGTGTACACTGAGGTATGCTGGCAGGTATCGATCCACTCCTGTACCATGTGGTGTTGGGTGCTCTGGTGCACAGATGAGCCAACACAGTTGTATGTGGTACAACTCTATTTTATTTTAACTCCTGTATACAGTTCGTTCTGGATACTCTGCACGTGCTGTCTCCCTGAGTGTGTCGTGTAGCAGGTCTGTCCTTGTCCTCGTCTCCAGCTAATACTGTCCACCAGGTGTCGTGTTTGTGCTTTTTATATGTTTCCTGTCTTTGTCTGTGATTGGTTGTGGTGTTGTGTGTTCTGATTTGTCTGTTGGTGTGTCTATCATGATGTGTGTGTTTGAATATCAACTTGTACACAAAAGACTCAGGAGGGTAGCCCATCAAAAGAAGTTGCAGAAGGGAAGATGGCCACTACATCCATTACACGAGACACGTTGGCAGTGGTGATGGTGCAGGAGATGGTAAAAGGTGGCAAACAGATGGATAGGCAGTTCGAGCGGCAGGATAAAGAGATAAAGGAATTGTATAAAGCCAGTGCTGAGGAGTCTTTGCCATGATTCATGAACAGCATGGTAGCATAGTGGTTAGCACAGTTGTGTCACAGCTCCAGCGTCCCAGGTTCAATTCCCGGCTTGGGTAACTGTCTGTGTGGAGTCTGTACGTTCTCCCCGTGTGTGCGTGGGTTTCCTCCGGGTGCTCCGGTTTCCTCCCACAGTCCAAAGATGTGCGGGTTAGGTGGATTGGCTATGCTAAATTGCCCTTAGTGTCCAAAAAGATTAATTGGGGTTACTGGGTTAAGGAGATGGAGGAGGTGTGTGCTGGAGTGGGGTGCTCTTTCCAAGGGCGGTTCAGACTCGATGGGCCGAATGGTTTCCTTCTGCACTGTAAATTCTATGATTCTATGATTCTATGAGCTGGAGAAGACCTGAAATGTGGTGAAAGTACAAGATGAGATGCTAAAGGGTGTAGAGGAGGCCTTGTCACAGCATGAGGACCTGCTCGTCTCATTAGAAGTGGAGTTGCTGCTCGTGATGGAGAGCATCAAAGGCCTGAGGTTAAAAGTGAAGGATCTTGAGAAGAAGTCAAGGCGGGTAAACCTCAGGGTGGAGGGGCTGCCGGAGGGGAGTGGAGGGCTGAAGATGGGAAGGGATGAAGTATTCGCCCCTCCAGAGTTGGACAGAGCTCATTGGACCTCTGGCAGAAGCCACGGTTGAATGAGCCACCGTGGGCGGTGATCATCCGCCTTCAGAGCTTCCACTTTCATGGGTATGTTGGTGGGAGAAGTGGGTTAGGAGGGATGGGGTGGCTGTTGTTTTTGAGGGGATATTGACCCCTGGGTGGGGACAACTTTGGCGAGTGATGAGGAGCGGAGTGGCTAGCAACTGGGAGTGGAGTGGAGGGAGAGGTTGCAGCCTGTTGGGCCAGGTTGAAGGGGCGCAGTGAGTCTAGCCATTTGTTTGGGACCAGATCAGGTTGTGGAAAGCCTGGGTGATCCCCCCCTAGAGGGGGGAGATCATCTCAGGGTTTGATAGTAGCGCCCAGGGGGAGTGATTATTCTTCTCAGCAAGAAAGTTTGTTTTCAGTCGAGGACAGTGGTGGCCAATCAGAGGGGTTGTGATGGTTACAGGTATACTAGAGGGGAAGGCTATTGTGTTGGTCAACATATACACCCCGAATTGGAACAATGAACAGTTTATGGGACGGTTGTTGGCTACCATTCCGGAATTAGATTCACACCAGCCGATTTTAGGGGGGGATTTTAATTGCATTCCGGATTCAAAGCTTTATCGCTCCAGGCCATGGTCCCTAGCCCATTCGGGGATGGCGAAGGCTTTAAATGATTCATGGAGGAGACAGGAAGGACTGATCTATGGAGGTTTATTCACCCGGGGGCTAAGGAGTTTCTGTTTTTTTCGCCGGTGCACAAGATGTACTCAGCGATTTACTATTTTGTTATGGGTAGGACCCTGTTCCCCGGGGTAAAAAATGCAGCGTATTCGGCGATGGTTATTTCTGACCTCGCACTGCATTGGGTGGATTTGAAGTTAGAGGCGGGCCGGGCTGGATGTGGGACTCCTATCTGACCTTGGGTTTTGCCCAAAAATTTCTAGGGCCATAAAGGACTTTGTGGAATGGAATGAAATGGGATGGTTTCGCCCTCTACATTATGGGAGGCATTAAAGATGGTGATTAGAGGGGGGGGAGATCATCTTGTACAAGGCATACTTGCACAGAGAGGTCAGGCAGGAGTGTGAGTAGCTGGTGGGTGAGATTCTGGGTGTAGATAGGGAGTATGCAAGCAACGCAATGCCAGAACTTCCGATATGGAGGAAGAAACTGCAAATACAGTTTGAACTGTTGTCCATGGGCTGGGTGGTCCACCAGCTGCAGCATTTAAAAGGGGTGGTGTATGCTTATGCAAAGAAGGCTCGCCATCATTTTGCCCATCAGTTAAGGTGCCAAGAAGTTGCCAGGGAGATTGTACAGGTGCGGGAGCCAGGTGGGTAATGGTTAGTTTTGGCTTGCAGAAAAGATCATTGCGATGCTTCGGTCTTTATAAGTCTAGGCCGCTTGACGACAAGCAGCGGATGGCAGAGTGTAGAGGGGCTGGAGTTCCCCCAGGTAGGGGAAGAATAGTGGGAAGAATTGGAGGCGCCATTGGAGTTGGAGAAGGTTCACGCGGCCTTGGGAAAGATGCAGATGGGGAAGGCGTCGGGGCCAGCTGAGTTCCTAGTTGAATTTATTTATTTAAATTTAGAGTACCCAATTTTTTTTCCAAATTAAGGGGCAATTTAGCATGGCCAATTTACCTAACCAGCACATCTTTGCGTTTGGGGGTGAAACCCACGCAGACATGGGGAGAATGTGCAAATTCCACACGGACAGTGACCCAGGGCCGGGATTCGGACCCGGGTCCTCAGCGCTAACCACTGCAACACATGCCGCCCTCGTTCCTGGTAGAATTTTATGACAAGTTTGTGGATCAACTGGCCCCAATGGTGCTGGGGATGTTTAATGTTTCATTGGTGGGGCGTTCCCTCCCAAAGACATTGGGGCAAGTGCCCAGCTCCCTCTGTCTGAAGATGTTTACAGATCCAACAGAGTGTGGGTCGTACCGACTGATTTCTCTGCTCAATGTGGATACCAAACTTTTGACTAAGATCTTCGCGTTGCGGTTGGAGCTTTGTCTCCCGGAGGTGGTGGGGGAAGATCAGTCAGGCTTTTTGAAGGGCAGAAAGCTGTCGTCAAAAGTGAGACAGTGACTTAAAGTAGTTCTTATGCCGATGGTGTGGCCGGTATCTTTATATGCAGCTGATCTTTTGCTGCACGTAAGGGATCCAGTTATGGGGGATATTATGGGGATATTGAAGAGATTTGGCTCCTTTCGGGGTATAAACTAAACATTGGGAAGAGTGAATATTCTGTGATGGACCCTTTGAGGGGACAAGCTGGGTTGGGGGGAGCTACCGTTCCACCTGGCTGGGACTTGTTTCCGCTATCTGGGGGTTCAGGTGGCTCAGGAGTGGGCGTAGCTTCGCAAATGGAACTACGCTTTATTAATGGGCGGCCAATGAAGACAGGTGTTGGGTTGGTTTGGGGACCAGGAAGTTACTTGGTGCAGATGGAGGCGGGGTCATGCAAGGAGGCGCTGGTGACGGTGTCTCTGCCGTTTGCTCCAGCGAAATATTCGTCGAACCCTGTGTTCGTCTCCATGTTAAAAATATGGCGGCAACTCCGTCAGCATTTTAAGTTGAGGGTAGTGTTAAGGTGGGCCCCGAGCTGTAGGAACCATTTGTTTGAACCGGTGAAATGGGATGCTACATTTGAGGGGTGGAAAGGTAAGGGCTGGAAAGATTAAGCGACTTGTTTCTGGATGGACGGGTTGCCAGTTGGGAGGAGTTGAAGGAGAAATCAGAACTTGGGGGGGACACGTTCAGGTACTTTCAGGTGCGGGATTTTGTTTGATGGGCATTTTTGACATTCCTGGTGGCACTGCCATCCACTTTGCTCGAAAGGATACTCTCCTGTGTGGGGTCGGAGGAGGGTGGCAAGTCCGTCCGGGATATATGGACGGATCATGAGGGAAGCACAGGTTCTGAAAGAAGGGGAAAGGGCCAGGTGGGAGGAGGAGCTGGGACCCATTTTGGAGGAGGAGGTCTGGAGTGAGCCCCTCCGCAGGGTGAACACTACATGATCTTACACATGGTCGATTTTGATACAGCTCAAGGTGGTGTTCAGGGCACACCTCACCAAGGCCAGAGTGACTCGATCTTTTGAGGAGGCTGAGGATAGGTGTGAGTGGTGCTCTAGCGGGCCAACGAACCACGTGTACATGTTCTAGTCCTGTCCCAGTTGGGTTATTAGGTGTCTTTTTGCAACACCATATCAGCAATCCTGAATGATGATTTAGCTCCTTGTCCATTAGTACCTGTATTTGGGGTGTCAGACCAGCTGGAGTTGTGGGCAGGTGTGGGAGCCGTTGCTATGGCATTCACCTCTTGTTGGCCCGGTATCTATCACAAATGGCAGTCGTTCTCGTCATTGTTAGCTGTTAGGGGGGGAAGAGGGGCTGATGGGGGGTGGGGGGCGGGGGGTTTGATGTTTTTTTTCTTCAGGGGAGGTTGTGATAGTTGGTAGGAGCTTTTTTCTATTGTGTTATGGGCCAGGGCTTAGAAACTCCAAAGTGTATTATGAAGCTCACCTGACCTATAACCTTTATGTTGGATTTGGCTAGGATGAACACAAGAGCCTTCACTTCAGGTGTGATTCATAAGACTGCCTACGCATTTTTATCAAAACAAAGTTTATTATAAGAATGTAGTCAACATATATAAAACGCTTATCAAGAATTTGTTATCAATTACAAACATTAAAAAACACGCAACAGCTGCAATAATCTATGTATACAACTCTTAATGAACCCCACTCAGCAGCTGTTCCAATTCAATGCAAAATCCAATAAACCAAAACCCCGTTCAAGGGCGTGGCCCAGGACACTGTAATCTCACTTGAATGGGGCTGGTCCTTTCCCTGAGATCCAGCCTCCAACCAGCAGATTCAAAACTCCTTCAGGAAAGCAACTCTATCTTTAAAGTTACCAAGGCAGTTTACCACACACAATGTGCTTTCAGTTCACTAGAGCAGCTTTAAAATAAACACAGATAAAAGAGGCAAACACTGCTTATCTTCTGCCGTCCAAACCAACAAACTGGAAATGAAACCAAAACACTAAACCCCCTCTCAGCTGACAGCCACAGCCCAGCTCCACCCACAACATGATGGGCGTCATTCTCCGACCCCCCGCCGGGTTGGAGAATCGCCGGGGGCTGCCGTGAATCCCGCCCCCGCCGGTTGCCGAAGTCTCCGGCACCGGATATTCGTCGGGGGCGGGAATCGGGCTGCGCCGGTTGGCGGTCCCCCCTGCTGGATTCTCCGGCCCGGATGGGCCGAAGTCCCGCCGATAAATTGCCTGTCCCGCCGGCGTGGATTAAACCACCTTTTGAACGGCGGGACAAGGCGGCGTGGGCAGGCTCCGGGGTCCTGGGGGGGGGGCGCGGGGCGATCTGGCCCCGGGAGTGCCCCACGGTGGCCTGGCCCACAATCGGGGCCCACCGATCCGCGGGCGGGCCTGTGCCGTGGGGGCACTCTTTCTCTTCCGCCTCCGCCACGGTCTCCACCATGGCGGAGGCGGAAGAGACTCCCTCCACTGCGCATGCGTGGGAAACTGTCAGCGGCTGCTGACGCTCTCACGCATGCGCCGCCCGAGGATGTCATTTCCGTGCCAGCTGGCGGGGCAACAAAGGCCGTTTCCGCCAACTGGCGGGGCGGAAATTCCTCCGCCGTCGGCCTAGCCCCTCAATGCTGGGGCTCAGCCCCCAAAGATGCGGAGCATTCCGCACCTTTGGGGTGGCGCGATGCCCGTCTGATTGGCGCCATTTTGGGCGCCAGTCGGCAGACATCTCGCCGTTTCCGGAGAATTTCGCCCGATATCACTGAAGCCGTGCTACAAGCCATGTGGTCAAACAAAACCTTTCCTAAAGGGACACTCGCATGACAATTGTTGACACATGTTTCACTGTTGCCTTGAGTTGTATAAAATGTTAAAAGTTCAATGAAAATATGTGGAAAAAAAATTCAATTTCTAAAACTAGAAAGCTCCACGCCTAAAACATGTGAACCATGATGTTAGGCCTCTTTTAGCATTCTTTTTTATGTTCCTCTCTGCTAGTTATTGTTTGCCTCGAACAGGTCTTGGAACAGGCTGACGAATAGCCCCCATGCTTTAAGGAAGACCTCTTCCGATCCTCG